>NC_070639.1:2576000-3220000 GCF_947347685.1 Pleuronectes platessa | reverse complement strand
CTGTAGATAAATTGTTTGTCACACACACAAACACCACGAGCAGTGATGTCACTGCCGCATGTGTGCATGACCTTGCAGTGAAAGAAGAAGTGAGACACTCTCATTCTCAAATGTTTATCACCATTTTCATTCGGTGACGTGGGAATAAAAGTTTCCTTAACATTTTACTCCTGAGAAATGTGTGTGTACACGTCTCTACAGGGTTATGTGGACAAATTTGAGCTTAAATCCATGGTTGTGAAGAGGAGACTTTTTTTGACTGCTCCTCTCAACTTCAAAAGGCTGTTTGAGGTTCAACTTCATACAAAAGTAGACGTATAGTCCAGAATGCGAAACCGATGCAAAAGAACCTGAAACCTCTAAACCTGTAAACCTGTCTAAAAGAAGTCAGTTTCTATAGAAGTCTATGAGAATATGACTACTTCTCAGTTCATTTATAACGTTAGTACACATTTTCCTAAAGATTTGAAGACTACGTATTTTTTTCAAGTCTTCTTAAATAAAACTGATGTTAATTTTGTACAGTATGGTCCATTTAGAGTCAAAATAGTCCATAAAGCACTGTAGGCATTGGGGGTGTTGACTGTGTTAGTGTCAATTAGTACCATCCAATGGGTGCAGGTGTAGGTGGGTAAGCCTCCTCGATCTCTCAGTCAGCCCCACCTCCCTGCTCCTCCAAATATTGATAATTCTGGTTAAACAACAAAACAAAACTGCGCTGGACAAAATGTCATAAGGGTTTGTGTTGTGAAAAGGTCGCTCACTTAAGACTAGATTTCTAGCAGGTTAAATATCTCAATGAGTTCGCCACTACTACAATGAGGAGGTTAAAGAAGATAATCGAGAGCAGTAATATCCTAGATGAGATGAACGTTGTAATGTTTGAATGATTGATGCATAAATCGTGATTAATAAAAAATCGATTTAAATTAAGTCAAACATTATTGTCTGATCTACACTGTGTTATGTTAGGAAATATAATGAAACACCATTTAACAACATTTATAAAATTTGTGGTCAGATATAGAACCATTATTTATATTGGCTCTTTTATTCTCTAAATGGGTCATATATTTGTTCCCATAAGTCTATGTAAGAAGTAGTCTGCTGTGGTTCAACTTGTCTCAGTGCAGTTAAAACTCCACTGAGCGAAGTTTGAACTCACGAGCAGCTCCTGCTCCTGAACGCAGCCGACCTCCCTGGACATGGATAATTACTTACTGCAAGTCGTTTGGGGAGTTCAGAGGTAACCATAGCAACCTGTTGGATACATGCATCAAACAAATGGGGCACACTGTTGATGTAACACACACACCCACACCCCCCCCCCCCCCCCCACACACACACACACACACATTACAGCAACATCGCTTCCCACTAGCAAATTAAAAAAACATGAACATTCTCTGAGAGACTTTTGAAGACTTCTGTGTGTGTGTGCGTGTGTGCGGTCGGGTCTGGTCACAGTGGTTTTTTGTGTAGTTTTATTCCTTTGAAACAGTGTAAGGCACTAAATCAATGATATATCACAGAGACACTGTATTTCCCTGTGTGTGTTGGTCGTACTTCTCTTTAGATTAACTATATACTTTTATTTTCAAGTAGTTTTAGCAGCTGTTGGCACTAGTATTTCTGGTTAATCTGCAATATAAATTATTTTCTATATCCAGCTTTACTTATTCCAAATTACCTGTAATAAGTCGTGGACTTATTACAGGTAAAAAACAGCGGCGTTTTCATTCTGAAAAAAAGCGTAGGTGAATAAGCCGGTGGACGAACTTTAATCGGACTGTTGAGAAAAAAATCCTGAGTTTCTGTGAGTCACTCAGAAAACTCTGCTCCGACCCGAGACTGAGCCGAGTCGCTGCTCGGCTCGTTTAGCTGCTGACGTGATCCAAAGCAGGAGTCGGGCTGTCAGGTTTAACTTGGGATACACACGGCACATGATGATTTCCAGAGGGAATATAATGCAGAACACAACTTGTTGCCAACAGCATCAGAGAGGATCAGACTTTGAAACGGTGCTGATGCTGGAAAACGCTAAATGTCTTGAGTTTGGACACTTCAGAAAATCAAAGCTTTGTTTGTTATTTGTTTTATTTTTTATTAAGGTCACATTATCACATTATCTCACACTATAGTACAAATAATCTCTGTCTATATGGAGACAAATGATGTATTTACATCCAGACAGAGATTCCTTGAACTATAGTGACTTGATATGATAATCCAGGACTATGATGTTGTCTTTACTTGTTCATTGGTGTCACTGGGTTTGTACTAAACTGCTTACAGACCTGCACAAAGGACATATTACTGACAATTTCCAGAGGGGCTGAATGTGAGAACGCAAATGTCCGAGTCATTTGCTCCAGATATTTTCTGGATCTTTTCCAGCAGCCCACTTGTAAAATGTCCAGTAAATATCTGAGTGAGTCCATGTTGAAGACTGTGAAAGACATATGTTCATGTCGGAAAAACGGCTCAATACTTTTGCATAGACCATTTTTTTACAAATTAATTTGAACATTTATTGTTATTTGTATCAAGTGTCCAACATTTTTTTTGGGGTCGATGACTTTCTTAAAATTTCAGGTTGTATTTATTTCCAACAGTAAAATAAGTAATAGGTCGACCCTCATGTAATTCTGCCTCTAACCTCTCAGGATAAAGCAGCAGGAAGTTTCAGAATGTGACCTGCTCTGACCCCAGCGCTCTTCGCTCTATGTGGTGATTGAAACAGCTTTTAATTTGAATTCATTGCTCTCCTTCTTGCTCGCATGTAAATGAGACCAGACGCACAGAGGAAAAAGCTTTTTCTGGGCTGTCACTCATTCACGGTCATTATGACTTATTCACTGAGTGTTTTTATGATAACAAGACGACGCACAATGAACAGCACAGCCGGGCTGTTTCCTCTCGTCGCTTAGCAACGGCTGCTCAGTCTGCAAACCAACCAGCGAACACTCTTGGTAAATTTCTCTCTGATGGCTGTGAAATCATTTCCACTTCCTCAGGTTTTGGGCTGTTCATCCCTTATGAAGAAAATAAGAACCCAAGTGACTAAGAAAGTATTCAAATGTATGTTTTTGAGATTTCACTAGAAACACCATTAAAAAAGCATCCCTTCTTTAAACTTCCCTTTTTCTATTGTTTATCATTTTCTGACGAATTTAAGTTTTTTATTCATTATTTATATTATTATGATATCACTGATTTGGTAGTAATGGTATCACTACACTTATCTACCAGTCACACACACACACACACTCACGCAGACACAGACACTGTATGTCAAGTCGTTTCAATGGCCCAAAGTTGTTTAGTCTCTTGTGTTTACCTGCCATATGCTGTTGTAATTACTGCTCTATTGCTACTGTACACACACACACAAACACACACACACACACACACACACACACACACACAAACACTACGCATGTCTTTATGTCGTGAACTTCTCAGATTGAAAAAACTCATGTTGGATCAAAGGTTTGTGTGTGTGTGTGTGTGTGTGCGTGCGTTTCTGTGTATGTGAGAAGGAGCAAAGACAAAGACGAGTGACAACAAAATGTGTGTGAGAGTTGTTTCAAAATTGCTTTAAGCTTTAAACTGAACTTGCACACTTTGATCCCTTATTTAACTTTATATCCATGAAATGTGTTTGGTGAGTGAAAGAGAGAGAGAAGAAAGACGGAGATGACAGCAGATAGATGAAGAGAGGCAACATGTTCTGTCTTTTGGTCCTTTCTCAGTTTTCCTTTGGGAGCTCACTGACGATTTGTGTTTTTAACTTACTTGATGAGACAAACCTCTGCTGTCGTACGATCACATGAAAGAAAAAAAAGTGAATGCATCATGTTCATCTGGATTTTAATCTTACATCCTCTCTGCAGTGCTAATCATTATATTACTGAAGGTAAACTGACATCTGTGAAAACCTGCTGCGTACTGTTGAATGCAGTTTTCAGTTTGATGTATTAACACAGGTTTTCTGTAGCTGTAGTTTCAAACCTCCGAATTTCTGCCTTCATTTTTGATTCTCGAACATTTAAAATAGTTCAGACTTTGGGCTCATTGGAAAGTGTTTTCCCACTGTTTTCATTCAGAGTTGTGCTGGCATTTCATATTAGTGTGCCAAAGCCAGAAAAGGCAAATGTGAAAATGGCGACGTGACCAAGTGTGGATGAGACTGAATCAGGTTTTAAATTAAAATTAAACTCATCAGAAACATGAAGATGTTAAAAAATTTCAGTGGGATAAGAAATACCTAAAATGACAGAAACCAATTATATAGCTTGTATTTTTTCTTTTGGCCCATGTCCGGTTCACTAACACGGAGGAGGCAGGTTTTATGACCTATACTGCAGCGAGCCATCAGGGGGCGATCCATCATTTGGTTGTCAACAAAGTCTAAACCCTCTTTATTGAATCATCATCCTCTGCTCACATTAACTGAACCTCTCGGTATTAAAAACACTTGGAGAGGTATCAAAAAGAAGGCCCATGTGTTTTAGTGCAGATTCAACACTCGGACACATTTATTATGAATATGAAGCATATTTAAGAAGTGATGAGTTAATATCAACAGCAGCTGTGTCCGTCCGCAGACCTTTTTAGCAGCAGATGAACAGAGCAGAGCATCATGGGGCTTCTGCTGTTCCAGCGACAAAGTGACTGCTGCAGAGAAGTAAAACAACATCATGGACAGCTGTGGTGCCGGAAAGCTCCGTCTGAATAAACGTAGTAAAAACACTGACATTAATATTTATATTGATCAATTTACCATTCACTCATGTAGCCAGTGTTTCACATTGTGTGGAGTCTAAAGTTTGTCATTAGCAGTGGGAAACATGATGCATCCCGACTTATTTAAAGATCTGTCCTAAGACAGGGAGCACACAACTGTGTGATATGTGATTTTCACATTATGGGGAGTCAGCAGCGCTCTGTGAGAGACAGTCGGCGTCAGCAGGGACACTCAGCAGACAGACTGTGAGCTGGAGGTTTTGAAGCCTTGGAGCAATTTGAGCCTCTAGATTCAATCCGACATGTTTGTTTCCTGTGTTTGGAAACAGACGATGATGATGATGATGGGTTATAAGAATCCACAAATATAAAGATCTCAGGGTAAACTCTGTCCATCTTCCTCCCTTTTTCTCCTACTCTTCTGCGTGTCACACAGTCACACTGTCACGGTTTCAGTTTGAGGTGTGAGTGCTGAAGTTGTGGTTGACAAAAGGTTAGATAAGGATATGAGTCTCTAAAGAAATTAATGTAATGCTAATGCAAATTGTCTTGTACCTTTGTGCAGGTGTGTGATTGTGAACATATTGGCAGTTTAAACGATTTCCATAATATCTTATCCTTTTCATCACTCTCCTCATTTCCTGGTGAGAAAGAACGAAAGAAATACACATGTTTACAACAACAATTCATAATAAAAACATGATTAATGTGATCCACCTAGTCACCTAGAAATAGCATGTGTATATAGCATGTGTATATTAAAATTTGTATATTACAATGTGTATATTACATGTGTATATTAAATGTGTATATTACATATGTATATTACAAAATATATTATTTTACATGAAACTCTTTTTGTGATGATGACAAATGAAACACAGTGATACTTTTTTAGGTGTTTTGAGTCCAGACGACATTTTGACGATATCAAGTTGCAAAGTGTTGCTTGAATAAACACATAGTATCTCAGGTCCCTGGAGGAAATAACTTAAAATAACAACAAACTATAAAATATTCATCAGCTCAAACCACAGTCCTAAAAATCTCTGGATGATCAGTGATTTTATTGCAGTATTTTGGTTCGGACTGCAGTACTTTTGCTTGGTTGGATAAATAAACAACATGACTCAAGCCTGTGGACTGGAAAAGCTGCTGCAGGAAAAGGCAGAGGTTGAGTAAAGAGACTTTAAGGATCCATACAGGAACAAACCTCTGCTGGTGAACAGAGAAAGCTGCAGGATCATAGCCAATCCCAGCTATGACTCACCATCGCTTTCCTGTCAAAGTTTGTGTGTGTGTGTGTGTGTGCGCCCGAATAAGACTGACAGCTTCCTGTGCGTGTGTTGAAATGACAAAAGCTGTTTCCTCCTTGTACAGTAATGGAGAAATGAGAGACACACACACACACACACACACACACACACACACACACACTATATGTTTTATGCTGTTGGAGAAGTGTGGATGTTGGCAGCAGATTCGCTTCTCTCTGTTCTTTCCTTTATTTCCTGGAAAAAAATCACTTTTCTTTCTATGCAAGTCATTTATATTTGAATAGAAAAATGCAAACACAAATTGATCTCCAGTTTGCAACCAGTCAATTGTGTCTCCATCCTGGAGGGACAATGTTTTACACATTGTTGTGGTTGTTCTGGATCCATTCATTCAATGTTCAATCATTCAGGTGGTCTGGTTTTAAATAGATTTTACTGTAAGTTCTTACTGAAGGTGCAGGTTTATTTTTTAACATGCATAACAGCTTTGTTCCTGTTGGGTTCAATTCCAGTTCTGACTTTGCGTCAGAATGGCATCTGAAGGAACCAATTATGATATGATTTTGATTCTAACCTTTTTTTTAAATGGGATGCCTACAAAACTCAAATGGGCTTTCACTTTTAACCTTATGAGCTGTTATAGGAGCATTTTTCATTTTCGCTCTTCTCCCAGGGAATAATTCATGAATCTTGATCGAAAATAAGTGTGCAATTTGGTGCAGCTTGATTGAACTTAAGGAGACTGTTGGGCCACGGGGAGATCTGTGCTCTAATAAGTGACAGTCTTTCAACCGATGATGTTGATTATAACAAAGGATGAGTCGGTAACTGTTCCGACCCTTTGTCTGCATTCCTTAAATTTTAGTGGGTACTGTTTTGGCCCATGTCTCATTCTAGTTCAGTGAAAATCTGTTCTGTAGTTTGTGACTAATCCTGCTGACAAACAAACAGAGACACAAACAAACAAACAGGGGTGAAAACTCTGGAGGTTAAAAATAAATAATGGTGTGAATAAATGCTGGAGGGCTCCACATGTCATGACTGAAAACTTCAGGAAGATAATTTTAGCCCAGGTTTTCACCAGAAAGTCCCACTGAACATGAAACATATGAAAACGTAGTATTTGTTTGAACAGGGTTTTAATTGTTGACATATTGTGCCTGGAAAACATGCATGAATGAACACATGGCATGTCGACTACAGTAGAAATAAATATAAGTGTGACACCACAGCTACGCTGCAGTTATTTACGCTGAGCCTCTTTAAAGGGCCGCAACAGTGGTTTAGCATGATTTATTTTATTTACTACAACTCACAGAGACTTAAAGTCTCAGCTAACGATTCTGCTGTATGTTTATGATTATAATTTTTTTACGTTTCATTCCAGGCATCTGGTTTTTATTAATTTCTTTATAATACAGTGTCATTAGCAACCAGCTCAGAAGATTTAATGTCATCAAATCAAAGGTGCATTAACGCTGCATGAAAATGCAGACTTGTACTGATGCATTCTGCAGAATTATTGCGACTTTTACTCTTTATTTTGGACATTTGGTTTTCAAATTCATACTTGAGCCATTTTCAAGAGTCTGTCATGGAACATCTTGACTTTAAAACCATACAGCGACCATTTGAAAATAGTTTTTTAGAAAAGTTAAGTGGAAATAATTTGTGGTCGGTGAACTGAAACTTTCCAAAACACCACCACCACAGCATCAGGCATAAATCAATAGTTTCTCTATAAACCACTGGCACACAGTCACATCAGCCAACATAAAACTGATCCATTAGATTATTAACATTGAGTGACATTGGCTGTCGTGACTAACTGGTCTGTCCCTGAACCACAGACAGCTCTGATTGGTCACGTGCCACCATCGACCTCTGATGTGACCTTGGTTCAGATCTCATCAAAAGCTGCATGTCTGGGATTGAATCTCACAGGATGCATTACAAAGATGTTAGGAAAAAAAAATTTGATACTGACAATTTTTTTTACAATTTATTGCTCATATTACCAAACTTAATGCGACCTATTTGAATATCAAAATAATCTCTTCACATTTTGGGCACTTATCTTATTTCATAAATATGAAGCAGGGTTCTAAAATGGAGGAATATATTCTGTGAGCTGGTGTCTCTTTCTTCAGTTTTTTTCCTTTTCCTCTGTTTCCCGAGATAGATTATGCCGATTTAGCGTTTTCAGTATGGAATGTTGTTGGAAATTGCGCGTCTCTGTGTGTTGTTTGTGGCCAGGACAGTGTGTCACATGCACACAAACACACACACACACACACAAACACACACACAAACACACACAAACACACACACACACACACACACACACACACACACACACACACACACACACACACACACACACACACACACACACAGCAGGACATGGGACATTTGGGCTTGTTTTCTACTGAGACAGGGAGAGAGGTGAGAGGGTAGAGAGAGCATTATTAAAAATGAAAGGGAGAGAGTGATTTCATAACATGACAGACGGACGACCAGATGAAGCGAGAGGGAAAGAAAGAGAAGAGATCACCAGTGGAATGAAATGAAAAATATGAGTTTAATCTAATTTCACCACATTTCCTGTAAAACAACTTGAAAAACACATTTCGTATTGGTCTTGCTTCTCCAGAACTTATGTAAAACAAATCACAAATGTGTAAACTGATAACAATGATGCCAATGACAATGAAACTGTGTGTTAGGGTCAGAAGTAGTGTGTAAAAGCAGGATTTCTGTGTGTGGGTGTGTGTTCTGTTTTACAGGAATGTTGATGTGATAATGGGATTATTGCTGAAAGCTCCACCCACTCAGTGTTTCGCTGTGTTTCTCTGCAGGCTCATTCAGGAATGAAGGCATCAGGGCGTCCGACGTCCTGCCTGTGTTAAAGGAGAAAGTTGCCTTTGTGTCAGGTGAGTTGGTTAAATCATTAAACCTTTGAATTCTGAGGCCACAGCATCCCGTCCAGGCCGATCCCTCAGTTCCACTGGTGTCTGTAACTCAGAGCAGTCTCTCATTCTGCTTTTCTCTCGTTAGTCTTGACAAATGGAGGTTTGTTTTCCATATTCCAAAACAAATCAACATTCTCTACCACACCTGCTAATTTTGCAATTTTTAAGGCCTGACAGTCCCCTTATGAACCCACATTTAAATGCACTAGATCAAGATCCATTAATTATTCTCTGAGAAATTAAGGAAAAAGTTTTTGAAAAAAGCCATATTTCATAATTTAAATGCAAATTAATAATTAATTAATAAATATTGGCCATTAGTTTTTTAGTAGTCCTGCTAACAAACAAACAAACAAACACCGATGAACACATTGCCTCCTTGGCGGAGGTTACTACATCTCCAATGAGAGAATACAAGCATGGCAGAGCGAGTACTTAAAGGTTCAGTGTGTAGAGTTTAGGGATATCTAGTGGTGAAGTTGCATGTTGCAGCGGAATACCACTCAAAATGTATTTAGTTTGTCCAGTTTGGGCTACTGTAAAAAACATGGGGGCCTCCGTAGAGAGGACCCACTCCCCATGTAAATATAAAGTATAGTAAAGAGAACATTTAAGGGTAAAAAAAAGTTTATACAATTTAGGATTATTAGACACTAAACCTTTAAGTCTTGGTTTAGACGTAGATGGACGACATGACAGCTTCCAGATTTGAGGCCATATGGGCTGAGACGTCATGATTGACAGCTGAGAGTGACTCACGATTGGTCAAGCCTGTGTGACCTTGAAACATCATGGCTGCCCACACTCCTTTGTATCTAGAATATTTTGGGTTCATTTTTGTCCATACACATACAATTCTAATAGGATTTTTGTTTCACTCCTCCCTTATCAGCTATCATCACAGAAAAACCCAAAGGTTACGTTCAGCAGCCAGGACTTATGGGAAACCGTGTTCATAAAACATAAACACGGAAAAAAACAGATATTAAGCTGTTTATCTTTATTGAAACATACTGTATGAAGGTAGCGATATGAGGTAATGCTGAAATCCAAGTCACTGGACTATTTCAGTCCGTGCAGGTTTAGTTTAATGTGATGTTGTCACAAAATGTATACATGATTTAAAATAAATCTAAATGAATTTAAATTGAATTAACTTTTCATTCATTAGTAGAAGGCATATAAACTTTCTCTTTTTCCTTTTCCAGGTAGCTCAGGAGTGACTGTGCAAAAGCCTAATTTATTCAACATTATACAGCTGCGATATATTCCATTACATTTTGGTTTGATTAATACATCGACCAGATGGCTAAGAATAAATTGCAAGTTCAACATTGCTGTGAACTGATTTTTTTCCAGACTTGTGTAAACCATCATCTGCAGCAGTATTGGATTGTTTTGATTTGTTGTCGAGATGATTAATTCTTAACTCAGCGCCATAACAATATGCTTTTAAAAGTTATTTATCATTGAATTATTCCAATAACATTGACTCAACACGGTGCGTTACAAACTTCAGCTGACTGATTCTGACGAGGTCTCAGCTAAAATGATTTGTCAATTAATCAAAGACAAATGAAAACTTCGGAGTGAGAAAGCTACTATAGACACACCATCTCTTACATTATGTGTGCAAGTTTCTTTTCTCCATAACGCTGCTTCATGATCTCACTCACCACATTCAATAGCACAGTGTGAGCGATGGAAGCTGCAGAAAAGATCATGACCAGGAGTAGTTCACCTCAGTCAGGAAACAGGCAGGAAAATCATCACAGGCCCTTCACACCCTGAACATCACTTAAGTGACCTCCTCCCCCTCAGCGGAGGTTACATGTCGCTGCGGGCCAACACAAGCAGAGAAAGCAGACAAATCAACAGTTTCAATCCAAAGGCCGTCAGCACTCACACACACTCAGACGGGTAATGGATTCTGGGTCTGAACAAACAAGATCTAGTGTCACATTATCTCTGCAGAACAGAGCGTTATCTCCACAATCTATTGAAAAACGACATTTCCGATTAAAAGAATCGGCAGCAAAGTCAGAAGAGTCCAAGAATAGCAAAACAAAAGCGTCTGTGTTTTTTGTGTGTCACCTGTGTATCACTTTAACATAGACCAGTGTTATTATGAATAAATGTTTAGACAGGGGCAATTCTAAATATATAAACATGTTGGGCATTACTCTCTAGCTTTACAGCACTTAACTACTTTGGTTATTATTTCATCAGTGGTACTGTTTGAGTACAGCAGTAATATGTAACAGCGGACTCTGCATTCATAAGAGAGAGAGAGAGAGAGAGAGAGAGAGAGAGAGAGAGAGAGAGAGAGAGCGAGCATGTTAAAGGCCCAGTGCCAACATCAATCTGTCAACAAGATCCCTCCTTAGATTACAGCAGCATACTTCCTCCCTAATCACACACTCGAACGCACATACACACTCACACACACACAGAGGCCGATTTTCCACGTCTGAGTAGCAGTTTCATAAACAGTGTGATTTGTGTTTCTTATAATAATCTAACCAAAACATCTCTGCACACATAATTTATCACTGTGTGTGTGTGTTTGTGTGTGTGTGTGTGTGTATATATGTGTGCATATGTGTGTATGTGTCGAGTGTGTGTGTATGGGGGGGGGGGGGGGGTTCAGAGGCTTTGGAAAAGTTGATAGTAATGATACTGATACAGAGATGTTTGAGTAGTTAGAGTAAAATAATGTGCAGATTAACACTGATATGATGAGAGTGAATGTGATTAAATACATGCTATGAAATAATGGTTTTTTTACTTAACTCTTTTAAGTAAAAAATAAAAATAATAATACTAATACTAACGACTACTAATGACTTTTGTAACTATTGCTCCTAATAGTTCTTTTATAATTTACATAACTACTGCAACTACTGCTACTGTCAAACTGGTAGATTCAAGATTCAAGAAAACTTTATAGTCATTGTGGAAGCACAATGATTTATAAAAGTGTCCTCCACAATCAAAATGTTATGATGATTTACAAAGACAAATAAGCAAAGTATAGATAAACATCTATGTACTAAAATATAAATATAAGCAATGAGTATAAGATAATGGTAAACTACTAGTGCTAGAACTGCCATTACTAGTAGTGCTACTATACTGCATCAATAGCTCCTACCTCTGCAGCTCTTGCAACTAATGCTGCTATTCATTGTAATGAATGTAATTTCTATGCAGCCAATCTCAGGCTGCAGTTATAGACAGTACTTCATGACGTTTTTACAACTGCCCCTGTTTGGTTACTGATCCATTCTTTCCTCCATTCAAACAGAAAGACTACTACCTCCCAACTGACTGCTACAAACCAATCAGTGTCAAGTATACGTAGACGCAGCCCATGTGGGTGATGACGACAAGACTGACGCATGTCAGACAAAATTGTTTAGTGCGCTCCCTAAATTCCAATGTGAAACCAAAAGTAACCAGATCAAATGAAACAATGGAACAAAGACATGAAGCTTAGTTCAGACTTCCACGTGTGAAATCGTGGTTTGTAGCAGAAGTTCATTGTCAAGGATTTGTCAAAAATATCATGAGTAACTGTTACACTTTATAGTATTTGTCAACATTACACATCATACTAATTGTCTGTTTGCATGTGCACGCACAGGTGGGCGAGATAAAAGAGGAGGACCAATTTTGACGTTTCCTGCCCGAAGTAACCACGACCGAATAAAACAAGAAGACCTGAGGAGGCTGGTCACCTACCTCTCCACTGTTCCCAGGTAAACTCCCTCAAACACACACATACATCTTTATGCAGCAGATGTTATTATCAACCATGGTGTGTTTTCATAGGTGCTATGAATCAAAGTTGCGCCTCAGTTCAGTGACTCTTTGTGAAGAGACAAGACGGGAGACGTTTGAGGATGAAGTGCATGTGGAGTGCTTCAGTGCTGTCCACGCTGTGGAATCAAACGCTCCTTTCTACTCCGTTGCAGCAGCAGAAGGAGAGCAGCGTTTGATTTGCATCAGCATGAAAGCTGCTGTGTTTTATAGCCAACGGCTACTCATCACAGTCTGAGGATGTGACCAGTCATGAGCTGGTGGAGAGAAGAATCCAGTCTCCATTTTTCTGAATTTATATTATTAATCCCCTAAACCCTTTTTTAAATTCATTTTTTGGTAGGTTATTCTTGCTAGGTATAGGTATATTGCAAGGTATATATATTGCAAGGTCGCATATACCTATATATTTATATATATACAGTATATAATAATAATAATGATGATAATAATAATAATAATAATTATTATTATTATAATAATAATAATAATAATGTAACTTTATTGAATAGCACTTATCTATGATAACATATTAAGGTTGATACCTTAAAAACCAGCAGATCTATACAGAAAGGAAGGCATTCACTTTTTTCGCTTGTGTTGCCACTAAGCTGCAACCTATTTTAATAACTCCTTGGTGGTGCATTCAAGGACACTCTCACATCAAGTACTCATATCCATCTACTAAAAAGCGTTGATATTCTCTGTCATAACAAAATGAAAAAGCAGGCCTTTCATTGCATGACTTAGTTTGAGTGTCCTTGGACGAGCACTGGGGAGAGTTTTCCATCAAGCAGCTGCAATGGGAAACTGATTTGCATGTTACCACACTTACCTGGGTGATGAGAACACAGTGTTATTGAACCAAACTTCTCTATTATCATTCGATCCCAATCAGCCCCGCTCGGCTTCACCCTGCTAATCGAGCTGCTGTTTCCATGGTGATGGGTAGAGTTTGTGCCTCCCTGAGGCAGATTATGGTGGATGTGCCGCTGCTGAATTTAAATTAATAGAGACTGAGTCTGTGTTTGTGTGTCGGTGTGTTTGTGGTGGTGAGGTCATTTCAGTATATTTTTACTCCCCAATCAGCAGCGGCTGAATTCACTGGAGTTTGGGGAGACTGTTTATAAGCTGTTCAGTGATGGAGGATGGCAGCGTCACTGGTACTGCAGCGTACTTCAGCTCTGATGGTTAAAAGGCTGCCTTATAAATGCCAAAGTAGTTTTATTTTAAGGCGGCATCGTGACTCGTAAAGGGTTCTGTAATCGCACTGGAGAAACACTTGAATTCCTTCTGTAATAACACCAAATATACATTTTTCAGAAATATCTTGATCTTTTGGTCAAACAAATAATTTTATCTCATTCAGGCTGTTTTGACGTGTGCAGTTGTTTAACAAACCTGTTACGAGTATCTCATTAGCACATAGCTATGCATTCACCTTTGTTTCTGAATGACACTTCACTGACAAGCATCCAGAGCTCGAGGGGATACAGAGATTTGTGTAGAAAATAAGGTGATGGAAACCATTCACTGCTAAATAACTGCTACACCCTTCATGCCTATGCAATGGCAGAAGTATATTTTGCTGTTGCTGTGACCTTATAAAACATGTGGATCTGCACGGAATCCTTTGCAATTTGGTACAAATGTTCCCTAAAGGTAGACTTGATATGAGGTTCAAAATCTCACATATTGTCAAAGATTAAGTTAGGTTAGATTTCAGTTTTCAAAGGTCAAATGTCATGGTGACCTCATATGTATCTGGAAGAAATGTATGTAGACTGAAGCTGTACTGATTAGCAGAGGCATACAACTGCAGGGTGGTATTCCAGTTTACTCATCGAAGTGCGACATATTAAAGGAGATGAAAGGAAACTAATGCAGATAATTTAATGGCCTAATTGTTTCCTGATACTTGACTTTCGGCAAGCTCGCCAGACTACTACCTTATCTGACACTGGTTCACTTGTAATTTCCTTAGTTAATTAGTCCGATGAGTTTAGGATTTTGAATACATTTTCCTGTTTCTTCTAACCTACTACATTATCTTTCTCCATGGTCTTTTTCATTCCGTCCTGTCACCCTCTTCATGTCTTTCTCAGTGAGGACGTATGTAAACGGGGTTTCACTGTAATCATTGACATGCGAGGGTCAAAGTGGGAACTGATCAAGCCCCTGCTGAAGACGCTGCAGGAGTTCTTCCCTGCAGAGATTTGTGTGGCGCTCATCATCAAACCGGACAACTTCTGGCAGAAGCAGAAAACAAACTTTGGCAGCGCAAAGTTCTCCTTCGAGGTCAGTAGGCTTCGTTTCAATGATGAAATCAAAGATTGTGAAGTTCTTGGGTTTTCCGCTGAAAAGATTTTTCGCTAAAGCTGAAATAGGAAATTCGACATTTCAGGTTAAAATATATAGTTAGATAATTAGTTGCATCATCTTTGAATCATGTTTTCTAATAGCTACATTTTGAAGGTAAGATATTTGGTTTGTTAATGTATGATTTGAAGTTATTTTATCTAAGCTAACAGCTAAATTAAATAGGTAAAAATTCATGGTTAGATAAATGTTGACTCGTGTTTGAATCAGGTTAGCTAACGGCGAAATTTTGCTGGTGATATTTGTCGTTTTGAAACAGTTGCTGTACCAAACCGCTCAGTTTGGCAGGTAAAACAATTTGGTTCAACACTTGACTAAAACTAGCTAACAGTTGGCCTGTGTTAGCCAAAGTTTTGGTTTAGCTTTTAAATAATATGTGGTGTTGGTTAGTTAACAGTTTAGCTTAGGAGCTGAAACCTTTTCATTCAAAATAAATCAGGGCAGGGTTTCCACTCTCAATTTAGAAAATCACATCACTAGTTCATTCATAAGTCAGCATTGCATAACCTCCAGCTTATTTATCTGTTTGTATTTTCTTACTCTTGAATTTCTGTTTATGTTTTATCAGACCAGTATGGTGTCAGTCGAAGGTCTGGCCAAACTGGTGGATCCCTCCCAGCTGACGGATGACTTCGAGGGGTCTTTGGACTACAACCACGACGAGTGGATGGAGTTGAGAGTATCTCTGGAGGAGTTCATGACCAGTGCTGTTCACCTGCTCTCTCGACTGGAGGACCTGCAGGTGGGTGGTGGACAGACCAATGAACGGCTAATCAGGGAAAGATGTGTGGATGGTTTTAACGGATCGAAGGAGCTGTCCATCCCAGTATTATGATGGTGTGCTTTGTGTTGCAGGAGCTTCTGTCCAAGAAGGAGTTTCCTGCAGATGTGGAGGGATCGCGTCGCTTGATTGAGGAACACACACAACTTAAGAAAAAGGTGAGAGAGAGCTACTTTCAGGACAGAAACATCTAAAGACAATGAATGTTTAAAACATGATGTGCTTCGACTAAAAGTAAAACTTTTAATACCAGGAACTTACAGTATAACTGTTGTCTAAAGAACAGGTTAGATAAGGCAGATTAGTCTGCTGACTAATCTGCAGTTCCATTCCTGTTCATAAGGCAGAGGAATTTCAGAAAATGTATAAACAATGACAATGCTATATAAACCAAGCAACACCACAACAAAATAAAACATGGAGGAGATTCAGATTGTGGCTCTGCTGGTGTATTTGATTTACTGGAAAAGAGATAAGCACTACTAACACTCAATGTTCTAGTAATGAACCAATCAAGTATGGTGCAAGTCCCATTCCAAACTTCTGGTACATTTATGAAGTATTACCTCCCTAGATGGTAATTTTGTCTGGGGATATAGGATATTCTTCCTAATTTAGACCCTGGTCCCTTTGTTGCAGACGTGAGGGGTTCCTGATAATGTTCCTAGTTCCGGGGGAAAGTTCCTATGGTCTTAATGTAGCTATGGTCTAAACATGGCTATGGTTATATAAGCCATTAAAAACATTGTACGGTCTTCTCCTCCTCTTCTGTAGGTGCTGAAGGCTCCAATTGAGGAGTTGGACCGGGAAGGCCAGAGGTTACTGCAGTGTATCCGATCAAGTGATGGTTTTTCAGGGAGGAACTGCATATCTGGCTCTGCTGACTTCCAGAGCCTGGTGCCCAAGGTAATTCCCAAGGGAAGTTCACCCCAGCTGGAAATTAAACTGGCTGGTTACAGAGCACATTGATATTATCTCTTTAAAAATGCAAATGGTAAAAGGCCTCTAAACATGTCGAGGGATAAAAAAAAAAGGCAAAAGATTCAATGTTTCAAAGCTTCTTGATTGTTGAAAAATACAATGATTTATTTCTACTTTCTTAAACACATACACCAACAAACACCAGAAGTAGGTTTTAGTATAATCACTGATTACGTGCGTAGTCTTTTTTATTTCCTCAGGCCCTCAACTCTCAGTACAGTTAATGAGAAGTACACGCAGCATGTTAGCTCGTTAGGTTGTTAACCGAAGGGCTCTGCAGGGGTTGTGTAAGAGCTCATTGGGTTTCAATTCACAGGTTGTTTGCATGAAGTAGACACACTGTACATTACAAACAGAGGAATGCATTTAATGAATTTTTAATACAAGGCTTAAACGATACAGGACTTCTAATGTCTTACCTACTTAAATTATAAAGTGTAGACCTGATTTAATATAACAGCATCTCAAGGACAGAACTGTGTTTTAAATAAATTATCAATGAATAAATTGTTTAAAATACTCACAGGAGCTGACAGTTTAGAGTTTTGTCAGGACACTGGATCTGCTTATTCTTACATGACACACTGGTGCAGTTTAAAAGCTAAATAAAGAAACTAATCTAATATGCATTTAAATTAGAAAAATGCAATTTAGAGTTGTGTTTTACTGGATAGCAAACCAAATAAAACACTTGAATGATAGCTCCCATCACATAAAAAGTGAAAAAGTGTTTTATTTAGACATTAAATCTTCAAACTGGCAATATTAAAGGGGAGGATAAAATAAACACCATATGTTTTATTTATTCAGACAAATCGTCGGACCATGAACTGTGGCATGTTTTTCTGCTATGATCTATCCTGGAACCAGTCTACGTAAACAGCTGAACTCTAAATAAGTCTCACATCATTAGAAACATCATCTAACAATACTTGATTATTTAATTTCACCAGGTGGCCAGTCTGCTGGATAAGCTCCACTCAACGCGGCAGCACCTCCATCAAATGTGGCACGTCAGAAAGCTCAAGCTGGACCAGTGCTTCCAGCTCCGCCTCTTCGAACAGGACGCAGAGAAGGTGAGTCTCACCTGAGCCTGAGCAGAAATCATCGCTAGGGATGTGTGGTGTGAAAAAAAAATGGAGCGTGATTTATTATATTCTTGAAACTGCTTAATAGTAAAAGTCCTTGTGTCTTAAACTATACATCTGATTCCCAGCAGCGTTTTACTGTGAAATTGCCTCAGATAATTGCTGCACAGGGAAAGTGTTGAATTAATCATCACAGTAAATGTGCTGATCATTAAAAGCTGTGCTAAATATTTGCTATTGTGGAATCTATAAAAATGGTTAAAGGTTAGGAAGGTTAATACCATAATATTTGCCACAAGGAAACAATCACTGTAGTATCATATTGTGGCCTTAATTATTAAGTTACAGGGCAGATGTACTTTTTGCTCTTAATTCCGATGTAACTTCATGTTCAGCTTCATCCTGGATTTTAACTTTTGTATATTTTCCTGCCTCCAGGACAGTTTCATAATATATATTTAATTCTCTACTCTTTTCATCTTATCTGTGTCACTGTAGTTGCCTCCGAAAAACTTCAAGGCGCCCGAAAAGAAATATCCTTTAGCATTTGTCTAAACACAGGAACAGTGAGCAGTTAATCCAGTGGAAAATCAGCCAGCACTGCTTCGCTTACATCAGTGAAGTGATTAGCTGCAGTTGCGGGTGAATGTTTGGATTCAATTCATCATTAACATACCAGCCTGTTTACGACAGCACGCAACTATTTCAGTTTTAGTCCAAAATACTATATATGGAAACATCACGCTCTCTCAAATATTTTTCTTTTGTAAACATTACCAGACTAGTAAAAGTAAAAATGCAGCAATCGAACACATCACTAAATACCTGCAAAGATGATGAGTATGATTACTATATACTGATGTGTGACATCTACACACCAAAAATTACCATTATATCCTGAATGCAGCATAACAACAATCATGTAAACAATGACATCAACACTGGAAAGAAAATTCTAAATCACCAGATAAACAAAAGCATTCAGGAGGTTACAAAAATCAGGTTCAGGAAAAACCCTCATGCCCCAGACAATTCACCATCATTCACACCTACCCTCAGCCTTTCCAGTTAAGTTTGGATCTTTTCTGTTAAATCTTAACCAAAAAGGTTCAGAGGAGGTCTGTGTCCGGATCAAACTGAGCCATGGTTCGGCTCATTTCTAGAGTAAAAAGCCCCGTTTTGGATAGATAGATTTTTGAAACTGGAAGTAGCGACAACATAAACAATAAAAGAATAAAAAGAAGAGGAAGCAGCTGCAGTCTTCTTCTCCTCCAATATAATGTTTAAACGATGAGGACGTTCATTTGGTGCATTTAAACTAGTGTTGACTACTGGACCTGAAGGTGCTGATGCTGGTATTCATACCATAATGATGCTACCATGGCAACCAATTGGCTAAATTTAACTGGTTCATTCATTTATCTCCAGACGCACGCCCATCTGCAAACCAATCACAAGTGTAGGTTGACACAGCCCATTTCGGTGATGATGACAGGACAAAATAATTCAGTGCGCTCCCTAAATTACAATGTGAAATCAAAACTAACCAGATCCAAAACAATGGAACAAAGACATGAAGCTCGGTTCAGACTTTCAGGTGTAAAGGGTTAGTTTTTCAGATGAGTGGACGCAGATACACCAGTCAACTTGGCAAAGGTACTGAATGATGAGCAAGGTTATTAACATTGATTAAGATCGTCTCAACCATGTTAACCTTTAGTCCTGTCTAACAGAGCTTTAAGTGTTGTAGTAACCCCGGTGTTGTTGATGGAAGTACAGAATGTACACAACACTTGTTTGTTCCACACAGAAATCCACATGAAGGAGCAGTAACATTTATTGTCATGCAAACAGAGAGGAATAAGAAAACAGTTTAGTCCACATCAGTAAGGAGTAGCTGCGGGGGTGTGCGGACGAGTTTACAGTGCGGTCAGACCTGACATTGAGGTCTTACTGTGGAAAACACTGCTTGAGAAAGGGCCCTGTAAATGTGGTGGTGACCACTGTGATCACGCAGGGCCACCACCCCCCGCCTCCATCTGTCTGGAAAGATTGATTCAGACATAGGAGCGAGCGTGAAGGTTGTCCTGGCCTCTCAGGCTTTAAGCCTATCAGCTGGTGAAGACGAAGTCAACAAACGGAGAAAATAACACTTGTGTTTTTAAAGGAATTTTCCTTTTTTTGGGTTTAATGCCTCAGATTCTCTCAGTTATAATAACAAGAGTTTAAGAAAACATTGAAAATGATCTTGTGGTCTCTTGTTTCTTTTCACATAGCAGATGGTTTGCGTTTATTCCTGATGCAACTTTCTGTTCCAGTGCAAGGCTCTCTGTATTTGCAGTGGTAGTTAACATGTTAATAAGGTTTTCATGTGTGTGTGTGTGTGTGTTTTTGTGTGTGTGCAGATGTTTGACTGGATCAGCCACAACAAGGAACTCTTCCTACAGAGCCACACAGAGATCGGCCGCGCTTACCAACATGCTGTGGAGCTGCAGACTCAACACAACCACTTTGCCATGAACTCCATGGTAGATAATGTCTTTAAAATCATAAATCTAACATTACATCACTGTACATCACTGCATGTCATAGCATGAAAGGAAAATACTTAAATAAAATTCTAAATACATAAAATAGAACTTTCTTGGGTCCAGCTTAATATGACAAATATGTGTAAATGTACAATAGCAAGACATAATTAGATTATTTACGTACTTATATAATTGAGTGTTTTAGGAGCATCCTTTATAAAGATGTGAGTGTCGCAACTCAGTATTTTATGCAATGTAAATGCAATAATTAAATAATGAATGCATTTTATCTTTATCTATCCCAGAATGCTTATGTAAACATCAACAGAATCATGTCAGTGGCGAGCCGTCTGGCTGAGGCTGGTCACTACGCCTCCACACAGATAAAACAGATCTCAGGTCAGCTGGATCAGGACTGGAAAAGCTTTGCTGCTGCGCTAGACGAGCGCTCCACCATCCTCGCCATGTCGTCTGTCTTTCACCAGAAGGCTGAACAGGTGAGGCAAAACATTTAACTGAACTGAACTTTGCAAAGAGTAGTGAGGATACTTCTTTACCCAGCAAGCACTAGGTGGAAACTGAAGACTAAGTATGATTATGAAGGACAAAATTGAGTGATTTTGAGTGTAAGGTCGTAATCGAATACAGTCATAATTGAGAAGAAGGACGTAATATTAAGAAAATATATGATAATGTGGTGCAGATGTGCCAAATTCTTAATTTTTATGTGAAATAAAAGTTAAATTAACAAAAATCTCAAAATTCCTCATTTTAACGCAGGCGACAGGCTGATCATCTGATATTCCCCCTCTAAAAGCAAACGTATCCTTAAATCACATCTCAAGAAAATAAAATTCTTTTTTCTCAATGTTGGCTTTATTATTGGTAATTTTATCCTTCATTATTGTAAAATTGCGGCTTTTTTATTCCCCTTTAAGTGGCCCTAATACTCTCTTGTAGAAACACAATGGTGAATCATCCTACGCTGATGTAAGATCTCCCCTTTCAATTCTCTGTTATTAGAAGAAAAGATGTTCCACTTACTGTGAGAGTGCTGCTGCCGCTGCGGCTCTGCTGCTGATCTGCTAACTATCTAATCTCGGGGTCTCTCTGCAGCAGACGCTTGTCCAGAATGTAAAAATGTAAACGTCATTTTTTTTGTTTGTACGTCTGATTATATTTATAAATCAAACTGCTCCAATGCTGATTCCTGGAAGGTTGACATGGCAACAGATGGGACTTGTTTGATTCCTGCTGGGCCTCTGACATTAGCTACAAGTGTACATTTGAGGGAGAGCAGCACATGAAAGAGGAATAGAGGGAGAGAGGGAGAGAGGATGGGGGCAGAGAGAGGCTTGGCTCAGACTGAGAAAGAGAGAAACAGAAGAAAAAAAAACATGTGTCAGGATGAGAGATGAAACACAAGACGAGGAACGAGAGAAGAGCAAAAGAAAACTGGCTTCACAGAGTAAACGGAAGAGAAGAGTGAAAACCTGAACCTTGTGTAATATTTCTAAGTACATTTTCAGGAAAGGAAATAAACACAGACCGAAAATGTCCCAGCAGCACACAGTTACCAATACAAATTACAATAATGAAATTTCTTTGAATAGGTATGATGTATACCTACAGCAAATGTCGTGACACCGCACCGCTATATGCTTTGGACAAATATAAAAAAAACAAGGTCCAGGACAAAAAATGTAACTGTGACATAGTGAAGGCCTGACAGTGGACAGTCATTTTTAAGTGTTCCCATTCTTCTGTATACGATATCTCAAGAACGCCTTAAAGAAAGTTTTTTGTGACCTCACTAAACACATTTGCTGCCTTGTGAACGTAATATCTCAGGAACACCTTGTGGACATTTCTTCAAATTTGACTCAAGGATTTTGACCCAACTCTGATGAGTTGGGTGGTTAAAGGTCAAAGATCAAGGTCACACTGGTCTCACAAATAATACTTTTTAGCTCCTTCAAATTTTTATTAGATTTCAGTGGCCAGAGGTCAAGGTGAACTCATATGACATCATATGAGTCTGGGAAAATGAAACTGCGCTCTTGGTCGAAGGCATACAAGTTCACTCTTCGTATGATTTCCAACATGCTTCTATCTGCTTCCTCAGTTCCTGTCGGAGGTGGAGGCCTGGTGTAAAGTCTGCAGTGAGGGAGGGTTACCTTCTGAGATGCAGGAGCTGGAGCTCGCCATCCACCGCCACCAGAGCCTGTACGAGCAGGTAACCCAGGCTTACACTGAGGTAAATCCACATTCCCAGAGAACCCATTAACTGGGATCTGTAACTGCAGGCTGTACGAGCAGCCCACGGAGGCTTTGGCCAGCGTTACACTCAAATCTAAATGACCAAAATTCGATTTGACAAAATTCAATTCGGTTTCTAAATTAAACGTCATGAAGCATGGAGTCTCAGTTCACCATTCACAGCCAGTTCTTTTTAAAGGGTTGCTGTGCGGTAGCAGAGTGCAGCCAGCTGGGATTGGCTGTGATGACAGGGTGGTGTTGATCAGATGCTGCACCCCCACTGTCCAGATCTGCTCTCTGGAAGAAAAAAAAAAACCTGTGTTCCACAAAATTGTGTCTTTGAAGTCTCCTGCTCTTCTCTGCTCTTTGCTTTGGTCTGATCTTGTATCTTCAGAAAACTTTTACTTCAATTCATGGTTGTCTGTGGAAAGATAGGTTCACACAGACACACACGGACACAAACTCAAAGCCTTGGGCTGAGGCTGAAGTGGTTCGGCTTGGCGAGCTATGACTGCATGGTTTTGTGTGAGCCTGCTGCAAAAAGTGACACGCTTACAAAGTATTTTATCTTCTACTCCTGACCTGATTCAAGAAACAATTTAGCTGCTTTTAGACAAGCACAGAAGTCTGGAACTTCTCCTGAAATTATCTGGAGAGGCTGTATGTGAGAATGCAAATGTCTGAGTCCTTCCGGACATCTTTTACAATTTTTCCTACAGCAAGCAATGTTCATGATGTTTCTAGCATGCAGTGGATGCAAAATAGAAAAGAAAAAAAAATCCAAACAATACAAATATCTCAGGATGAAAAACTGGAGCAAGATGTGCTGTAAACAATGAGCTGCAGAATGATTTATATATCAAAGAGAGGAAAGGAAGGAAACGATCTGCAAAGCAGAAAATACATGACCTGTCTACTTGTTTTTCTTTCTTTCTTTATCTCTCTATTCTTTCTTTCTCTCTGTCTCTGTGCATTGCTTTTATAATCTCTTTGTGACCGACCTCTCTGTCCAGGTGAGTCAGGATGGCAAAGCCCTATTGGATGTCCTCCAGAGGCCTCTGAGTCCCGGCAACTCTGATTCGCTGACAGCCAGTGCCAATTACTCCAAAGCGGTCAGTGCTATTGATTTCACTTGGGTTTTCAGGGCTTTCTCTGCTGGCCAATTACAAAAGAGAAGCAGCTTTACGTTCTGTAAATTAAATAGAAAATGTTCTACAGTATATAAAAAAATTCTTAACTTTTGTGTTATTCTGCAGGTTCACTGCATCCTGGACGTGGTTCATGAAGTTCTCCATCATCAGCGGCGTCTGGAAAACATTTGGCAGCACCGAAAGGTCCGACTGCACCAGAGACTGCAGCTGTGTGTGTTCCAGCAGGACGTCCAGCAGGTGTGTGCGCACACACACACACACACAAACACACACACACATGCAAACACACTTCTGGTGCCTACACAAGTAAAACACTACATTTTATTGCCGTTTTGAGTTTATTGAAGGCGCTTTGTAAAAGTTTTATTCAATGAGGTTGCAGAATTCTTTCAAACCACGGTAAAGCATGTAATCTTCTACGTAAGCATGTAATCAAGGGAGCAGACCACAGTCGCGTGTGTGTGTCGTGGACTTTTCTCAGCAGTGCAGACGAGAATCACCACAGCTCGGATATTCATTGTTGTCCCAGTGACACACATTGTGTAACATGAAAATGCCTCAGATAGAATCATAAGCTCTTGCTCGTACCACTGCTGACATTTGACAGACAAGCAGACTGTTTGGGTTTGGAAAGGTGTCGTCCCAGTTTACTGGATTTTGTATAGATATTCAGAGGCTCAGAATTTTTATTTATGAAAGCTATTTATAACTAAACACAGTGAATGTCATCATTGTGGTGGGAAGAGGTTGCGAGTATTGTTTTATTTCTTCAACATGATTTATTGTGGCTTTAACACTCATGTCGTAGGAATGAGGTACAACCTAATAACACTGACATGAGTGAAAACCCCTAAATCCATATGTTCACCTGCCTTTTTAGTACAACACAGTAAAAAGTCAAAACACACAGTGACACTGATGCAAAGCAGCTGAAATCAGCCCCTGACTGTGTCGCCAAGAATTGCAGACAATGAGGTTCAGGTTTTTCCACCAACAGGCTAAAACAGGAACAACAGAGCCAGTTACGATTTACAGATGTTAATGCGTAACATCTGCAAGCAAGGACAGTATAACAGATAAATTATGTAGTTTATTTAACAGGAAATGTCAGCAAATGAGATTTCAGTCGAGTCTGCTGGTGAAACAATAAAAGTAAACTGTCAACTATTTCGCAAAACAAGTAATATTCTGAGTATTTATCTTATAAACACAATTTTGAATATTTGCCGGTTCTCTATATTCTGTTTTCATCACTTCGTTATAAAAACCACGTCTGGGCTTGGGCCAATTTCCTTCTGCTTAACCTGTTTTCTGTTTTAGGATCTTTATCTATGGTATTTCCAGAAAATTCAGTGACTCAAACCAAGATTGATTCATTGAAAATTAGGAATTACAGATACAAATTGTGAAAAAAATATTACGTTTCAGCCTTAATCCCGCCATATAAAGATGTTCATATATTTGTTTGGTTGGAATGATAAAATGATAGAATTAAGACAGAAAATAGTCCAGTATGTCTATTTTTTACTATGTTGTTGCAATGGGATCAAGTTATCTTAAGAAAGCCTTTTCAAATTTGGGATAAATGTTTGCTTAGAGATAAACTGATTAGATTTGGGTGGTCTAAGGTCCAAGGTTAAGGTCACATGACCTCAAAAAACATATTGTGGCCTCTTAAACATGATATCTCAAGTCTGACTTTAGGTAATTTCTTCAAATTTGTATCAGCTGTCATTGCTATATATTGTTATTTCCTGTCACCAATAACAAAACGTGTCAGTTACAGTCATTATATTCATATATAAGCAGCAGAATAAAGCCACTCTTCAAGCTCCACACTGCTGCTGTTTCCATGTAAACCTAAATATTGCTTCTTTTTCTAGGTCACGTTCAGTAGTTTGGGAATACACACACACACACACACACACACACACACACACACACACACACACACACACACACACACACACACACACACACACACAAACACACATACACACACCCACACACAATTAATTTAAGATAGAACTATTGTAACAGTCATAACCTCAGCAGAGAGAATTAGGGCATTGGGCTTGAGCCATACAAATGTGTGTCCCAAGAGAGAGAGAGATAGAGTGAGGGAGTGTTGAGGAGAAGTAAAATGAAAAATAAAAGGTACATAACGCAATTGAAAAATAGTTCATATTAATAGATTATAAATTCATTGAACACAAAGCGTTGCCTGCAGAGCTTGTCATGCATCACTTTCTATGAGACCCCGGAGAGAGAGAGACACATAGTGGGTGAGAGATATACAGTACATAGGAATTTAGACAAGGAGCGAGTGAGAGAGTGTGCTCATACCAATAGCCTATAAATCAGTGAAAACAGGCCTATTCAAGGCAGAGTTGTAACACTACAGAATATATGTGACCCCAGAGGGGAAGAGTGAGGGAGAGAGATGCTGAAGAGAACATATTGGGTGTGTAGTTTCATTTGGCAGCTTTAGTTGCACCTTCAAACAAAGATAGTCCAGCTGCAGTCGGCATGTTTCAGTTTGTATGTTACGACCTGGCTCTGACCTCTCTGCTGGACCGACTGCACGACGCTAAGGTCATGAGTTACAGCACGGTTCATTCGTACATGCTGCGCCTTCAAGGCCCAGATGAGGTGATGTGTTAATGCTTTGTTGGTGCAGAGGAGGAGTCCGTTCTCCAAATTTGAACCTTGATCTGCTTTTAAGATGCGGTCGCGGCCAGGGGGTTGTGTAGGTCAAACCAAAAATGTATAAGTGGCAACGACTTAAATGTCAAGCTGTGTCAGCAGAAAAATACGTGTACACTTATACAGGGAGGAGAGTGTGAAGATTTTATGTAAACTAGCTCAGAACGCTGCTGCTTGGATCCTAATAGGCACCAAGAAATGTCAACTCATTACTCTTAAACTCACGCTGGTTACATTCTGTATGGATTTAACAATTCTAATCATCATATTTAAAGCAATCACAGGCCTCGTTCCAACTACATCATTAACTCATTAACGTGCCTGGACGTTCACTTATGGCTGGTGACCCAAAAAGATTCCAACATTGTAGAAAATGCACCACAAAGCAGGATGGCACCTGCTCAAGTTTGGCCTGCAGTCGTCTAATGGCGCAGAATATTCAACATCTCCTGTTCTTCTCGACTGCAGTGACCTACATTTCCCTCTCAGATCATGAAGGTTTTATCTGATCCATTTCTAATTCATTAGGCCTGAGACCATTTTGTGCTGCTGATCTGTACGAACCCTGTGAGAAAAAAAAAGGCTGCAGTGCCAGGAATACGAGATTGCACAGGTGACCTTTGATCCTGAGTGTGTGTTTGAAGATGATCCGAAGACGATCGCTGTCTCCTCTCTCTCTGATGCAGGTGATGGACTGGATAGAAAACCACGGCGAGGCTTTCCTCAGCAAACACACTGGTGTCGGGAAATCCCTTCACCGAGCCCGAGCACTGCAGAAAAGACACGACGACTTTGAAGACGTAGCTCAGGTGAGTCTGTCTACTGAAAGGAAAGAGCAACTCATGTGCTTTATTTTAACAGTAAAAACAATCTTACCTGTGGCTCCATGTGTTGCTATGTTTTGTTTGCCAAATTACATCCTTAAGATCCTCTTCTACCATGAAAATCATGAAGTATTTAGTTTTTTAATGAAATGTTTATTCGCCTTTCTTGCAAGCATCTGTTAGTAATCTGCCTTGATTAATCCCAAATTTTCAAAACCACCATGGCTGCTGGTGGCAGGAAGCATGAAGATATGCTTCGACATAACCATTTATGGTTACAAGCCTTTTCTAAAAAAAACTGAAGATGTTATCGAAGCCTGAATTTCAGTGCTACGCTCCATCGTGTAGGAAACACTGGCACTGAGATTTTGGGCATAAAGATGAAATCAAAACAGGTTGAAGGTCTCAGAGGAACATGAGCAAAATGTGGTAGGCAAAGACAAGGCTGCAGTAGATGAGCATTTGGCAATTTTGTAGGAAGTAAACATTTTTTTTTAAAAATAAATCAGCATAAATATTTCAAATCCCAATAAAGCCTTAAAGGGCTTTGACGCTGAAAGTGATGTGAATGAAGTTGTCTACTTTGATTTGGTTTTAAGTAATGTAAATCCTCAGATAGCAAATGCCAGTATAAAATAAGGTTATACACAGACATACACTGCCATGGTTCCCAGCTTAATTGGATTCCAAGAACCTTTTGTACGTGTGACACCATGGATAGGATGGATGACAAATTGTCCTTGACTGCTGAGGATGGTAAAAAACTCTTTCTTCTTTCCTTCCTCAGTTTATCATTTTCCTTCTCTTTCTTTTCCACTCTTGTTGTGTCAAATTTAACTGAGTCCACCTCACCGAGGTCATCTCAGTCCACCAATATGTTTTCATTTCAGGCTGTTCTTCAACAAGTGGCTTTATTTTAGTGCTTTTTAGTTCTAGTTAAAAAGAACAATGGTCTAATGGCATACAGCAGAGTCTTAACTATATTAACATTGAATCTATTCAGAATCCATGGTAATTAATAAATAATTTTCCCACTTTGGTCAGTGGAGTTTTAGTACTGTGATAATCCTATAAAAGTGTGAATGCCAAACCCATAAAAGAGCGTGTAGTTCTGTAATGTGATGTTTACACTCTGGATTAGGATTAACCTTTATAACCTGCTGTGAATCAGCTTTATTTGGGTCGGATGTTTCCTTCTCACTCTGCTTTTCCCTTGTTAGCGTTTCTCTGCAGTTTGTGGTGCTAAGCTCTCCTCTTAGCAATATACATAACGTTAATACATTTTGTGGTCGTTTAAGATCCAAGACGAGACATGAATACATAAGTTTGTTTACTCACAGTGCACTTTGATAGTTTCTCTCGCATGTAAACAGGAAGACACAGAGAAACATATCTGATTATTGACCGTTTTGTTCCTGAAGTGGAGAAAACAGGGTCATCTCAGATGTCTCCTTTAGTGTATATGAGGGCGCATATGAACGTTCATTTTAATTAAAGTGTTAAGCCTTAATGTCCTTTAACCATCATCACTGCTATTTTTAATCTCAGCTCTCATCCTCTACACCTGATTGTCTGCTTCACCAGTAGAACCAACTAGTCATGAAATAGATTTAATGAAAACCCAGATCTCATTCACTCATATTAAAGCCGTAATTCACCAGCTTCTTCTCACTGCCTTGGATTTTTATTTCCCAAGGGAGGTTTGTCACTGCTTCATACCAACAGTGGTTGCTTAACAGGGAGGTCAGATCTAGAACCGACATTATTCTGGCTATTGTAGAGTGATAACATTGCCACGGTATGGAAAATATAATGCAAAGAAAACTGGGTTGTTGGTAGCTGATGCTTTTCAGGTGGCTCTCATGTTTGTAGACAGTTGTTAGGATGTTGATTGGCAGGGTTCCTCTGGGCGGTTGCTTGTATTGATGCCAAGACAATGGCAATGTATGGTCACTAGAGTATCAGCGGGTGGTTGCTAAAGCCTGATGGAAATGGATTTTTGGGCAGCAGTTCTGATACAGATATTACTGTCTTTGATGTCCTAAAGTCTCATGTTCACGCTTCTGTGTTCACGTGACAGGGTTAAATCTGCTTTGCTGTCATCTCCCTTTTACAATCCTCACCAGCAACCAAACCAGTCACGCAACAGAGTCTAATAATCTCATTTAAATTGTAATCTTTATCTTCTAACTAATCCTGCTATTATATCATCTGAGATACCAATACTGTAACCATACACCCAGACGTCCTAACTCGTAAAATATATATTTCTCTCTGCTGTTATACATCGGAAACCTCCAGGAGTCTCAAATATCTCAGATGCAACATATATTTTCTTATGTGAAATATTTCAGTGATAACCTCTCATATTTACCAGAATAGACCTACACTAATCCAGTGTGTGCCCCTAATGAATGCCAGGAGCTTTAACACTCAGATGGGATTTTTTGGAAGAGAATTGAACGTAGACAAAGGAAACTTTGTGATATTGATTTACAGTAAATGGAATTAACATTTTAATACAAAATTATCTAAATGTGTGTTATGGTAGTGAGGTAAAGGTGTATGTATGTGATTTTTACATTGTATTAGAGTTTATTTAAATGCAGATATGGCAGGGTAATGTGAAAGCTGCTGTTGATGATAATGAAGGTCCCCTCTTCTCCTGTCAGAACACATACACTAATGCAGACAAATTGCTGGAGGCGGCTGAGCAGCTGGCTCAGACTGGAGAGTGCGACCCAGAAGAAATCTACAAGGCAGCCAGACACTTGGAGGTCCGGATCCAGGACTTCGTCCGACGAGTGGAACACAGGAAGCTGCTCCTTGACATGTCCGTCTCCTTCCACACACACACTAAGGAGGTGAGACTATCAAACGCAGACAGTCACAAAGTAACACATTCACAGACATGATGCTGCTGCCAGAGACGACTGATCGCACCTATACTAACCTGCCTGTCTCTCCATCCTTCCACCTGTGTGTACAGCTGTGGTCATGGATGGAGGAGCTCCAGAAGCAGCTCTTGGATGAAGTTTGCTGCGACTCCGTCGACTCAGTTCAGACTCTGATCCAGCAGTTTCAGCAGCAGCAGACAGCCACACTGGAGGCAACGCTCAATGTGATTAAAGAAGGAGAGGAATTAATACAGCAGCTCAGGTAAAAGGAAAATTCATATTAATATTCATGATGGTGTTAGAGAGGGATAAAAATCAATTGTGAGGCTCAGGTAACGATATTAATATTTATAATGTTATTAAATCAAGAGAAGGATTTAGCTCGAGTGATATATTTCACACTTAAAAACATCATTAAAAAGTCAAATCCTTTCAGCCACATGGGAAAGATTATGAATAATAATTAACATCTTGGCACATAAATATGAATACATTTTTTGAGTAGAAGTTTCATCGATTCCTAAGTCTCCATTTCTGTATTTATCTTCCTCTCCCTCTAATTCCTGTCATTGGAAATAAAGTAATATTATTTACTGAGCGAAAGTCACTGAATGTAACTCTGGACTTTAAAGGTTGTTTAGATAAAAAAATATGACTGCGACAGATTCATTTATTTAATCTTACAAAAAATGTCAAGTAAACAGTTACGTAAATAATATACATAAAATGAAAGTTGCTTGTATGATAGTGTTTATTAATTTGTTCTCTGTCTCTTTCCGCAGAGATGCTGCCATGTCTACCAACAAGACGCCACACTGCAGTTCCATTGCACACATCCAGGGGGTGCTGCAGCAGCTGGACGAGGCCCAAGCCCAGATGGAGGAGCTGTTCCACGAACGCAAAATCAAACTGGACATCTTTCTCCAGTTACGCATCTTTGAGCAGTACACTATCGAGGTTAGTTAAGGACAGTGCGTCCTTGTTTTACAAAACTCAGGCAAGTAAGTACATTTATTTTGACTATAATACTGCAGTACAGCTAGTTACTGATGCAACATATCGATAGAAAGCTAAGATTCTACTGATGTAAACCATTTCAGGATCCGATCACCACAGCCGGTACAATTAACGTCTCAGTCAGAACACTAACACAAAAAAACGATCACAAAGTCGACGTCACTTACCTACGAAGCATTATATTAATCCACAGATCGATAACATTCCAACGAAAACTGTCTTGGTACATTGCCAAAGGTCCAGACAATCCAATCCAGTAACATAATCAGTGCAAAACCCACTATTACATCAAAGAATAGTCAAGAATTTGACAGAAAAAATCTGTCAAATATTCATTTTCTGTGGTATTGTTATCAAATTTGAGCTTGGGCTAGTCAAGGCTTCATGCTATGGTCCCAATGTGTTTTCCAGCTCATAAGTTCCAGCTAGAGTCATCTGCAGGCATCTGTTCACCCGAAAATATTCGGGCGGAAATAAAAACCTTCTACTTCACTGTGTTCCAACTGCTATTACTCAATGCCAGTAGCACTTAGAGTGATTCTTTTTTGGGAAGGGAGTTCAGAATGTTACCTTTCAAAAGAGACCAAGACCATGCATGTACTCCAAATGGTTCAAGAACCGCTGTCAATATACTTTGGGTATTCCTCAGACAGGCGTTTTAAGCGAATCTCACCCGCCTCTTAAGAGGTTGTCTTTTCACATCTTGTTTTAAATTTGTCTCCTCGTCATATCCTCATTTAATGTGTTCCCGCAGGTCACAGCAGAGCTGGACGCTTGGAACGAGGATCTATCTCGTCAGCTGAACGATGCCAGCCGCTCGGGCGGTGGCAGCGGCAGCAGCGGCTCCTCCTTTGGCAGCGCAGAGGACATCGGCCTAGCAGAGCAGCGGCTGAAACGACACGCGGAGCGGAAGGCTGCCATGAATAACATGACCTATGAAGTGATGCAGCAGGGTCAAGACTTGCACCAGTACATCATGGAGGTTCAGGCCTCAGGTAAAACACAGAGAAATCTGTTGCTTCTTCAGACGGAAAATGGGAGACTGGAGGAATTTGAAAGAATAACAAAAAAACACACCTGTAGCATCATCATGCATCTCACTAGGGGCGTCTGGCCAATAGAAGGCGATAGAGCACAGTCCTCCCAATGAAAAAGAGGAAAAAGATGATATTATTATGCTTTTAAATAATTAAATTATAGGAATTTTCATATAAGTTTTTCCTGCCTTCTGCCTCTGAATATCATCCAATCAGCTCCAGAGTCAAGCCCTGTTCAATAGAGTACAGGGTAATTAAAGCCTGGTTGAAAATCGCTCTCACAGATTTTCATGTAAGACCTTTTTTTCAAACTGCAGGCACTGCAATGTAATCTATATAACTTCTGGGAGGACTCACGCTAACGTTCTTTCATCACACGTAAGCTGGTCCACTTGCACCTTGGTGGTCGAATCACACTGTGCCTACATCTCGCCACTCGTGGGGAGCAGTGTTGTGCATGAACTCCTCGAACGCACTCAAATTTTTTAGCCATGTTCACGTTCATTTTTTAAAAATCATCACTGTACCAGGCAATCAGAAAATGTGTGTGTGTGTATGTGTGTTTGTGAGAAATTTGGCAGGAGCCACCAATGCATCTGATATGCTTCCCAATTGAGATGTTGTGATTTCAACAGAAAAAAAATACATGTAGCCAGGAACTAGGCCGTAACCACACTATATATTTCACCAGTCCTTACCTTTTGTGTACCACAGAGTAAAAGGTCCACTTAACAGGTCATAATATTACAAGAATATAGTTATTTCAGGCTGTGGTGAATGTGGAGCATCTTGTTAAGTTAGACTTGTTTCACAAATATCGTAATACTTTTGTAACATCACCTCCACATGCACACAAGTATCAGGACTCTGAACCGATTGTGTAAGAAACTTCATCAATTCTGAAGAAACAATCACACAGACTTGGAAGAAATTGTCTCTTTAGTGGAGGAGGAAATCTTTGGAAGTGGTCGACTGTGAGGTTTATCATTGGTTACATCTGCATGGTATTGTAGTTTCCCATGAAATTATGAGATTGGTTCAAGATTTTGGATCCAGACAGTGTGCAATTCCGGTGAGCACAGGTTCTCCTTGCTGTCTTTTGCCTTATATATATATAATGGATATATATATATATATTTATTAAAATAATATGACTTCTTTCTTACATCTTAATAACGACTTTATTCTCAAATTCCCCCCAAATTATATACTGTAATACTCTGTTGTAAGTCTGAATGTGGCTGCACAGACTCACATCTTGATTCACAGCTGCCCACTGTACTACAAAACAGAAAGGGAACCCTAATGCTGAGGCAGCACCATGAACTGGAAAAGCTTGCTGTGTGGAACAGAGAGAGAATTAGGTTAAAATAATCTCCACAGCTCAATCCTCTTACTGTGTGTGTTTGTATATGTGTACACAGAGGTCACTGGCTCATTTACTGCATCCCCTGCAGTGATAAATCTCTCATCCACCACACACTCTCTTACCAGTGCCAGTTAATGGAGAAGTGAGGAATCAATAGTTTACTGGTGCCCCAGACTGAGAATAGAGGCAAACCACTTATGAACTAATGAGACATCTGCAGCTCATACTTTATAACAGTGCATTTATGAGCTAAGTCTGTGATATGTTTAGCTAAATATATTAAATCAGAAATCCTCTGCTTAAAGCAACACTATGTTTGATGTTTCAATGACTGTAAATATGGAGAATGTTTCTTCTTTCATTCCCACTCCTTTCCCTGAACGTGTGCTTTTGATCAATGTAATTTTGGTGTAGACTTTGATTTTATGCTACATGAAAAACACTGAAAAATGTGTTGTTGTGTCATTGATTTAAATTAAAGATACATTTTCTTGCAAGAGAGATATGAGTAGATATATATACATGATAAAAACCTTGATGTTCAGTACTAAGGTGGAGGTGAGGCATGTTCAGCAGAGCGTAGCATTAAGAGTGGACGAGTGGAGGAAACGATAAGGAAACAGTAGCAGTGTTAACGTGTTTGCTTCTTGTGGTTCAGGGATCGAACTGACGGGGGAGAAAGACATGGACTTGGCCTCTCAGGTTCAGGAGCTGCTGGAGTTCCTCCACGAAAAGCAGCAGGAGGTGGAGCTCAACGCGCAGCTCACGCACACACGGCTTGAGCAGATTCTGCAGCTACGCCATCTACAGGCTGAGGTTAAGCAGGTAAACGCATTAAAACTCCAGCATCAATAAACTGAAGATACGCATTCAGTTGGTGCATTTTTTTTTTAGTTTTGCTTGCAATTCATCATTTACCTTTTCTTTATTGAAACAGGATCCACATGTTCACTCCTCCACTCAGCTACTTTACTAGGTTACTGTTTCAGGCCTATTAAATGCCTGTACTCTGACTACTACCCATACTACTACTAATGCTTTACATTACATTTTTATGAACGTGCATGGAACGTAGGTGCAAATATTGGGCCAGTAATCATTAGTAATATTAACAAATTATTCAGGGGTAAACCTGTCAGTCTTCATATTTCTACTACAGTACTACAATACTGCCCAGTAAGTAAAGTCCAGCTACACTATAACATACCCAGTATTATTCCAATCCTCAGAAAGAGATGAGTAGAACTCTACATCCTAAAATGGAAACATTATGCAGCTTTAATGGGGCGGGGTGGACTTGTTTTTATTATTAGAAACAAAGGAAATCTCCTCCATGTGAGAGGAATGACAAGAATAACACACAGCTCTTCCTCCCAAGTGAAGCCAATATTTTGTGTTTTTATGATGAAACTGCTGCAGATGTGAATATGAACGTGCTGCGTGCTGAGACAGGAAACACACGGCTGCTGCAGATGGATATGACTGAATTATTTATGAGGTGTATGGCAATGTGCTAATAACAGACATACACACAGAGACACACAAAGATACACAAATGCTGCCACATCGTCATTCCTGGTGTCTTTCCTACTCCAGTCTGTCCAGGAGACCTCACCTGGTCACTTACCTCCAGTACTTGTCACAATGTAGGTCGAGTGTGGGGTAATATATTGTATGTAATTTATTTTATGTAAAGTGGGCGAAGGTGCAAATAAACTGTGAAGGAACAGTGAGCTCATCTCCCCAGATAAACCGCTGAAGCTCCTGAAACATGTTGTCAGTAGAACAGATCTTTCTTCAGCATCATGACATCACAATGCCCCACATTTGTATAATGGACACCTACTAGTCTGACACTAAGTGAAGCGAGGCCGAAGCTGACATTTCTTACATGCGCTTGAAGCAGTTGACCAATCACAACAGAGTGGGCCAGACAGCCAATCAGAGCAAACTGGGCTTTAAAGAGACAGGAGCTAACACCAGGTGTTTGAAACAGAGGCTGAAAAGAGGAGCTGCAGCAATCAACAATTTGAGGAACGAGATGTGTTTTCTGAACATTAGAGCATGTAAACCATTAAATTGTATTAGATAGATAGATAGATAGATAGATAGATGGATACTTTATTAATCCCGTGGGAAATTCAGACATTGTGTAGTAGAAAAGCTATTTATTATGTCTCTCTGTCATTGTTTAGGTGTTGGGTTGGATTCGTAACGGTGAGTCCATGTTAAATGCCAGCATGGTGAACGCCAGCTCGCTGTCTGAGGCTGAGCAGCTGCAGAGGGAACATGAACAGTTCCAGATGGCGATAGAGGTACACACTCACTCTCTCTCTCACACACACACACACACTCTCTCTCTCTCTCTCACACACATATCCTAATTACTGCTGCTAAAACCAGGCTTACTGTACTTCACTAATAATTATTTCAGTATGCATTGGTTTGAATAGTAGCAGATGGGTGCATGAGCACAAACACACACACAGACCCACACACACACACACACACACACACACAAACACAGTTTCTTTGTCTTCTCCTTGTGAATCAGGCTTACCTCAATAAGTACTTCATTATGCATTGACTTTGAAGAATAACAGATGCTGACAAACACACACACACATTTAAAAACTATCTGTACGTGGATTTGTGCATGTGTGGTTGTAAATTTGAACGGCGCTTTAAATAGCTGACTCCAGAAATGTGTTATCACTAAAAGGGGCAAAAGACCTTTGGTCAGCAATGGACTACACACGCACACGCACACGCACACACAGACACACACAAACACACACACACACACACACACACAAACACACACACACATGCATGCCCAAAATGTTGTGTGTTCATGCCTGGTTTCTGCTCCTGTGAAACCTTGGTAGGGGTGTGAATCCTCCATCAGACTGATGTAAGTCTGCTTTGGCTAATAGCTTTAACACAGACACAAACACACACACACAATGCACAATGAAAGCATTGTCTGGTCCAATAGTAACAGCAACATGATGACACATTGATAATAACAATCGCATCGTCTGTTCACTACAATGATTCCAAAACTGTATTCATATTCTTTATATATTATCTTATCATCCATGCATCTGTTCGCTCAACCTGCTTTACTCTGAGGGCCGCAGACTATTGAGCCATTCCCTGTCTGTTTAGCAGCATTTTCAGAGCTGATTTCTCTTTCCTTGAAACCAACATTTTCTACGTTCATGTTTACCAACTTGCAGACTTTTTTGAATGTTTTTAAGGAATTACTAATGGTTCAGTGAAACCTTTTGCTGAACTGTGAATGTAAGTCCCCTTGTGAGGGAATCTTCCCGCTTCATAATGTAGTTGAGGTGAAAAAAACTCCACAGGGAACTTTTGAAGATAAGTTCAACTCATGATTGATTTGAATTTTACGGTAACTATCTCTTCTTCTTCCTCCTCTTCCTCCAGTCTCTGTTTCACGCTAACTCTCTTCAGAAGACTCATCAGAGCGCTCTGCAGGTCCAACAAAAAGCCGAGGTAAATCCGTCTGTTTCTTTATTATTTACTGATGCACATTAGTACGATTTTGAAAAAGTAAGAATAACTTGGCTACATACCTCCCTGAGACATTGTACACGCTGCATCTCTACATTCCTGTGTCCAGAGGATGCTGCAGGACATGTGCAGCAGAACCTACCACCTCTTCTCTCTGTGTTTGTTCCAGATGATGCTCCAGGCATGTCACTACGATCCAGAGGCGATTCGAAACTGTGCAGAGAAAGTGGCCGTTCACTGGCAGCAGTTGATGCTGAAGATGGAGGACCGCCTGAAGCTTGTGAATGCCTCGGTGGCCTTTTACAAGACGTCTGAGCAGGTAGGTTGTGTTGACCTATTTCTCTGGGTTGGTTTTTGTTTTGTTGTTACTGAGTGTTTGTGTCTATTGTCCAGGTGTGCAGTGTTTTAGAAAGCCTGGAGCAGGAGTACCGCCGGGACGAAGACTGGTGTGGCAGTCATGATAAACTGGGAACTTCGGTTGACAGCGATCACCTTCTACCTCTGATCAGTAAACATCTGGAGCAGAAAGAAGCTTTTCTTAAGGTGAACTGCAACTAAAATTCAATAAAGACTTTTTTAACATCAAATAAAAGATGACAGCTAAATAAAAACTAAGTAGGACACTGAAGAGAAAAGAGGATCTCTCCATTTCTTTGATCGTTCTTACTTTTGTAGTTTCCTTCTCTTGATCTGGATCCAAGGACAAATGAGAACTTATTGCCTTTACATCTTAGTTTTTTAGTTGATAAAACAAATGTAGACCAGTGACTCATAGCACCTGATCCTGCACTTTGAATTTACCATATGCAATATGAATCACACCGCCAATCAGAGTTGTATTTGTTTCGTCACTATCCCTACGCTGACTTGCACAAACACTGATGAAATTATCCCAGAGTACGGACAGATGGCTTCCTCTGTTTCGTTATACAAATCTAACATTCAGCCTAATTGAGTCTTAAGTGGAACAAGTATGTGTTGGTACACATTGCAGTTTGAATAATAGCTGTAACACCAGCCTAAAGGAACTAAACCAAATACTGAAACCTACTAAATTAGGTATTAACAACACTAAACTGGCTGCTGCCTAATACCGGTGAATGCAGTGATTGGGGTCTGAAAGTGATCTTGAAGTCATTGAATTACATATGTCGGAGGAGTGTGTCAATGTGTTAAACCACCAGGTTATTGTTTTTCAGGCATGCACTCTGGCTCGAAGGAACGCTGAGGTGTTTCTGAAGTACATTCACAGGAACAATGTGAGCATGCCCGGAGCAGCCGGTCACACCAGAGGCCCTGAACAGCAGGTCAAAGGTCAGTGCTACTGTTACCATTAAATACTGTATCACCACTGGTGAAATAGCAGGAAGGCTGTCAGTGAAATCATCTGTCAATCACACAAGGTTGACTAACAATCTCTCAATATTATATGTAATCAATATGCTAATATTTCAATATATATCTTATCGAGGAATCTAGAACATATTGCTACTGATGTGTTATGTTGAGTGTTGATTTTGATAAAAGTGTCAGCTAAATTACATATAATGTAAAAATAATTTACCCTGTATTGATTTGTTGTGTGTTTTTGTTTGCAGCGATTTTGAATGAGCTGCTGCAGCGAGAGAACAGAGTCCTTCACTTCTGGACATTAAAGAAACGAAGGCTGGACCAGTGTCAGCAGTATCTAGTGTTCGAACGCAGCACCAAACAGGTGTGGGCTTCAGGGAGTGAGTTTATATGGTCAAGTAAAAACAAAGGGCAAGAAGATAAACTTCATCTGTTGGTTTTGTCTGTTTGTGTGTATTTGTTTGTGCAGGCTCTCGATTGGATCCAGGAAACGGGTGATGTTTACCTGGCTACGCACACGTCACCCGGCGAAAGCAACGAGGAAACTCAGGAGCTCCTCAACGACTACCATCATTTCAGACACTCTGCCAAGGTGCGATAAGTTTATCATATTTAAAGAAATTAAATAAAGAGAAAAATCAGACAGGCAATACAGGATTTATTTTCTTTCAGTGATAAGGCTGTGGAGTCTAAAAGATAATAATGATAATAGTACATCTTATTTATGTACTACTTGTAACAATGCTCAAAGACACTTTACAGAGGTTAAAAACAGAGAAATAAATAGCCAGAAATATCAAATACACATCATCAATTACACATTAAAAGCCAAACGAAAGTCATAAGAACTGAAACAAAAATAAAGAACACAATACTCAGAGAGTGGTCCAGAAAATCTGTGGAATCTCTAGGTAGCAAAATGTCATCCAATCAATCTGCATGTGTGAACATCCCACAGCAAACCAAGGAGAAGGTGAAGCTGCTGATCCAGTTGGCTGACAACCTGGTGGAGAAAGGCCACGCCCACGTGTCAGAGCTGAAGCGATGGGTGAGCACGATGGACCGCAGGTACCGCGACTTCTCCATGAGAATGGCCAAATACCAGGAGAGCCTTGAGAGGAGCCTGGGGGTCAGCTCTGAGGTGAACACACACACAGAACAGAATTCAGTTGATCCTGTTATTGACTGTCATGTCTGGTTGAGTACTCATGAACATGACTGTGGATACAGACATAGACAGTGTCATCAATGTTAGTTTCAAATTACTGATTCAGATCAATTGACGTTTTTCTGTGCAGGACAACAAAGATTTAGAGTTGGATATTATCCCCGCCAGCCTGACAGACGACCCAGAGGTCAAACTACGTGACCCCAACCATGAGGTCAATGAAGAGAAGAGGAAGTCTGCCAGGAAGAAAGAGTGAGTACAGACAGGAAGTGTAGGAGCCTGTACCTTTAGTCACTTTCTAAATAAAAATGAGTAGAGCATGCCAAGATAACTATATGTCGGCCGATACATGTATTTCTTAAAATCTCTGTCAAGGATTTCCTAAGATGTCATTTGCAAACCCTTATGACGAAGAAATGTATTTGTGTCTTTGATGAATATGAATATAAATGTGTATTTTTTCCTGTAAAATAAAAGACATTATATTTGTCCATAACAGCACCCAAAATGTGAAAAAAATTAAAAGCTCATATTGGGTAACTTTTATCGGACAACTGATAGATAGGTGTGACTCTAGAAATAAGAGATATCGTCTAACATGAAACAGATAAGTTTGGTTTTATTCTCTCTGATCTTAACCCAAACCTAAAACACATGTAGTAAATAAACTGACTGTCAGGTGATAATAGAGTTAAAATATATCTACAGAATCATATTCAACCAGATTAATTTCTAACCACTTCAAAACAGCGTTTCCTCCATCTGTGCAATAATAGCAATCATCTGTGTTCCATTACATTCCCAGAAAATCTACATTTTCCGACATTAAAGACAGTAAATTGCTATAATAGTTTACAGTAAAAGTGTATATTGTTTAAATCTCTGTAGCTTTTGACTTATTATGAATTGTCAGGACTAAAGGTTTTGGAGGAACTTCAGTAGACGCGTACAGTCATGGTGTAATCGGACACAAAATTGTACCAGTTATATAATTAATGCCATCCGATCCTTCTAGTCTAAAGTATTTTCCTCTGAAAGGTTCATCATGGCAGAGCTGCTGCAGACAGAGAAGTCCTACGTCAAAGATCTCAACGAATGTCTTGAGGTAAGAAAAACAACTCTGTAACATTGTTCGAAACACATATTTTCCTGTCTTCATTAATTTTCTTTCTGTGTGTCAGACCTATCTGTTGGAGATGACCAGCGGTACGGAGGAGATTCCTCCTGGCATCGCCAACAAGGAGCAGATCATCTTCGGCAACATGCAGGAGATCTACGACTTCCACAACAAGTGAGAGACACACAGACTCTGTTTACATGCACAACAGAAGTATCCCATTTTTGTGTTTTAGCTTATAAACGTTATATCCTGATTTAAGTTTCCTGGATAAGCCCTTATCCCAGTTTTGAGAGTATCCTATATAAAACCATAACAAGCATAACCATTTTACTGGTACATTTATACATCTTAACCCAGTTTCTGACTACTGCTGAGTACTTGCACAGGTGTGGTTTCAACTGGTGCTTGTACTGTTGTTTCCTCTGGTCTCCTAAAAGGTTCAACTGTGACACACAGCCAGTAAAAGGATTTCCTTCTCATTCGGAAATGTTCTCTTCATTCTTTATTATTTAATTCCATCATGACGACCCGACACCACTTGTCAGGACTGTGTCACTGCTTCTGTAGGATGTCAGTGAGAGCACGTCACCGGCCTAAGTGGAGGACATGTTTAATATTTGTTGTGGCTGGCAATAAGGTTGATAATCCAAATCTGCAACGTGATGTTGACACTTAATAAAGTTAGAGACACTATAGGCCAAAGCAGCCTCATTTTCAATAGCTACGATACAGGAATCAAAATGAGTGGTTTCTGTTTTTGTTTGTGATAAGTAACTGGAATACACGTATTTATCGTGTATACATGTATATGTCTAATTCAATTTCTCCATGTTACATGTAAACATTATATCCCCAATATGATCAAAACAGGGATAAACTTCATAACATCGATTTTTGCGTGCATGCAAATAACATCACAGATCGTTTCTAACGAAGCTCAGTGTCTGTGCTCCGAAGATGTATCTAAGACTGTTCGGTGTTTCAACCAGTTTAAGACACGTCTGAAACCAGAGGGAGTATTTTCCCAGCAGAAAACTGTACGGCATATCAAGTACATATTATTTTGGGCTCTACTTGCATGTAAGCAAGTAATGTCAAGTTAAAGAAAAAGATCATCACAGGAAATTTGCATATTTCACGTAAATGAGCCAACTTTTCCACAGTGGTAATGCTTTTAACTGAGATTCTCACCACTTGTAAAAACCCTGAGGGGAGACTTTATCTGGCTATAGGGGAGCCGAAGAGGAGACTTTGAGGTTTCCTCCGTCGACAGTTCATGAACTTCAAAAGTTTCCCAGAGGAACTTTTTTTCTGTCTGATCTTCTCATGGTACCTCGGGAAATCTGGGTTGGTTCATCTTGGAAATGTTATCTTGTACTCTACAAATCAATAGAGCTTAAAGGAATCTCTATCTCTAATCTCTTTTCAGACATGTTGTTTTTATTTTTGTACAATTGTTGAAGAGAGCCACAGCAGACAATACAGTATTATACGAGAATGGCACTCAGTAGAGCTCATACCTCCACCAAGGACCCTTTAATTGTTGATTCCAGACTGAATCCTCATTATCTTAGCTAAGCATTTGTTGTAGTTGCAGGTTTGTAGCCCTGAATTCATATAAAACATATCAAGTGCACATTGGGATCTTTTGTTCTCTGCACTTGTGTATTTCCAGTATTTTCCTGAAGGAGCTAGTGAACTATGAGCAGCTACCGGAGGACGTTGGTCACTGCTTCGTCACCTGGGTGAGACTTCTGACCCCTGATTTCATAAATCTGACCTCTGACCTTTTTATTAGAGAATTGGGGAATTAATAAAGTCACTGTTTAAGGTAATATTGAGTCTCCTCTCCTGTTTTCCAGGCGGATAAATTCCACATTTATGTGGATTACTGTAAGAACAAACCAGACTCCAGTCAGCTCATACTGGAACACGCTGGAGCCTTCTTCGATGTGAGTAGATCCCTCCGTGTTTGATCTGACAGAGCTCCATTCACATCATACTCAGATCATAAACAATAGTTACAATTAAATCGTTTATCCCATCTAAAAAGTAAATGCTCTTTCATTGTAGTGTATACAATATATACATATACATATATTTACAAATTATATTATATACACAATTAGTGTATTATGATAAGTGTCTCCCAAGAACAGAACAAGCTGTAAACCAAACAGCAAGGTTTGAGAGTTGTAATGGATACGACCATGGGACATATCACCTAGATTCCCTGCTATTTGAATTTATTACCTCTGTCGTTATTTTGTCCGTGAACAATTTGATGAGGATACTTAGATTTGGAATGACATATTTGCTGAGTGCATGCAGCCGCAGGTTTACAATTCCCTGCCTGCAGCTGCATGTGAGGCTTATGTAGTTCACCTGTTTTTCAGCAGATGGTGCTCTCTGATCATTGAAAACATTTCCAGCAGAATAGAACATTTACCATTTCTAACAATTCCAAATATGTTATTTTATTTAGTAATTTGCTGTAATTCTGTCATCGTGTGCATGAACAGGACATTCAGCAGAAACGTGGACTGGCCAACTCCATCTCCTCCTACCTCATCAAACCAGTCCAGAGGATCACCAAGTACCAACTACTGCTGAAGGTACATCCCCACGCACATACATGCACACACAAGAGATTTATCTGGATTTTCTCTCTGTCATTTTCTCTGTTCTTGTTTTTTACCCTCTCTTGGTGCAGGAGTTATTGTCTTGCTGTGAAGAAGGCAAAGGGGAGATTAAAGATGGTTTGGAGGTGATGCTCAGTGTTCCTAAGAGAGCAAATGATGCCATGCACCTTGCCATGTTGGAAGGTGAGATACTGTCCGATCTAGTGTACTAAAATATATCATGAAAGTAATTAAAGAAAATAATAAGTTTGATAAATACATTTTTTATTATTATTAATTGATACATTATAAATCACTTCATTACTCTACTGCTGATCTTAGTCCACCACCAAGCATTTGTTTTGTTGCCTGTTCTGCTGACTGATTGTGGGACGTCAATTTGGTTGATGATAACTATTCCTTTTTCCTCCTCTTCCTCAGGCTTTGAGGTGAACCTGGATGTGCAGGGTGAGCTGATCCTGCAGGACAGTTTCCAGGTTTGGGATCCACGATCTCTCATCAGGAAGGGGCGGGACAGACACCTTTTCCTGTTTGAGTTCTCGCTCGTCTTCAGCAAAGACATCAAAGACTCAGCTGGCAGAACCAAGTACCAGTACAAGAACAAACTACTGGTGTGTGTGTGTGTACTGTAGCTACACAGGATAACTGTTGGTAACTCACATGTCTGATACACATCTTTCTCCCCTTTCACTGTGCTGCAGACGTCTGAGTTGGGGGTGACCGAGCACATTGAGGGTGACCCGTGTAAATTTGCCCTGTGGGCAGGAAGAACCCCTTCCTCTGACAATAAAACTGTGCTAAAAGTGAGTAAAAAATTGAATGTATATAAAATAAGTGTCCCAAACTCTGATGAAATGGTTCGCCATCAAGGTAAGATGTCAATAATACTGTTAATAATAATGATAATATTGGTTGGTTCTTTTCCAGGCGTCCAGTATGGAAGCTAAACAGGAGTGGATTAAAAACATACGGGAAGTGATCCAGGAGAGGATGACTCACCTGAAGGGGCCGCTCAAGGAGCCTCTTCATATGCCCAAAACACCAGCGTTGAACAAACCCAGGAATAACACAAAGAGGTAAACAATGACATAAACAAGCACATCACACACAGAGGACAGACGAGTTTTTACAACAGGTAGAAAGATATTCTGTCAGTAGTAGAAAATATCAAACTTGAGTTCACAAAAATCACTGAGGAAAGAAACATCATTCATGACAAATCTGTCATATTCTTTCAGGAAGAAAACCTGAGGGTCGGATTAAGCTTTTCTTTTTATTTTATTTGTCTTCATGAGGGAGAAGTTCAGCCTGCAGTGATAGAACTCATCGAGTGATTCAATCTTCTGTAAATTCAGTGAAATGTAAAGCCACTAACTGACCTGTTATTTGAGTAGGCGTTCCTCAAATCCTTTGATAATAAGAAGATTTGACACATGACTTTTCCCCACTACTCTACTCTGGCCACAGCGAGAAATGTCATTAGTGTAAACAGTGGTAGTGCCGGCAAAAACCTTCTAACCAGGGTTAAAAGTGTAATCACAGCCATAATCAAAGAGTCTAATAACACCAGTGTCACCACAGTGTGTAAAAACTTATTTTAAATTGAGACATTCCTCCTGACTTGGTGTGTGTGTGTATTCAGGGAGGGAGGTGAAGATGGAGACAGTCAGGGAGATGGCAGCAGCCAACAGGACACCATCTCCATCGCTTCCCGGACATCCCAGAACACTGTAGACAGTGACAAGGTAGGAGCCACTCACATGAATAATGGAGGACCAGATGACGCCAGCTGAATAAGACTGTGTACTCTCATGCTCTGTTGTTCTGACTTTGGTGTGTTCATATGGTTTGAAGTCAGAATGTGGAAAACACATGGATGCTGTAAACAGAATGTGTGACACATTGACACCAGCAGAGTGGCAAAGAGGAAACAAAAGGGATCAGGGGTGACAGACATAAATAATTCAAAAACAAGTGTGACAAGTGTAACATTTAATGAGTTTAAATTAAAAGCTCCTATTTAGGGCTGATTGTTGATTGGTTTATAAGTGATGACGTCAGCAACTCCTGTACTAAAATATCCTTTGACTTTCCTGGTGGTCTTTCGGACCTAAGTAGGCATTCCTGTGAATGTACCTCAAATTTTTCCGATTATTCCAACACCACATGAACACACTATCACTCTACAGCCCGTGAAAAGCTAATGACCCACAGCTGCCTCAGTGCTACAGGGTCTCCCATGCAGCTACAATGGGCAAAAGCAGGGGCTGTGATCCTGCCAGTGGTTGACAGTGTGTTAGTGCACATTTCAGAACGTGCTGTGGAAAACCAACTCTGTGAGATAAATGAAGCTCCATAGTTGTGTGTTTGTGAGTGAGTGACATTCATCAGGTCACGTGTGCATGAGGAGTATTCAGTAATGTTACCACGTGAACAGAGAAGCAGTGAGTGATGAAAAACCTCTTCAGGTTGTGTGGCTGTGCTGATGCCTCCTACCAGCCAGTGTCTGGCATCCAAGTAAGCCTGAATTTAAACTTTTATTTAGGCTGTCAAATTGTGTTAAATGTAAGTAATATGAATAATTATCTTGTATTAATTGAGACAAAAGTTGAGGTATGAACAGGTTTACATTTAAATGCCCCTTTTGAATAGTTAATTATTGTTCCTCTTTATTATAAACTCAACTTTTACTTATCAGGATTTCCAAACTTTTTCTGTGTTTAGTATAATTTGAATTATATTAATTTTTTGTTAAGTTGAGTTGTGTTGCTTTGTTTTGAAACTAGCAACAAAAGCCGAAAAATCTGAAATCTTCAGACTTTCTGAATGGAATTGGGTGCAGCAGTATTTTTGGTTGTTCTAATTTTGTTTTGATTTCAGCTGTTGTTCTTCAGTGTTACTACAGTACCGCCCCTCTCACTGCGGCACACACACACACACACACACACACACACACACACACATCCACCCACACAGATGTCTGTCATGGCCTCCCACTGTAGGGTTACACAGTGTGGCCTTTTCACCGAGAAACCCCACGCCTACACACTTACCCTGCCTCTAAATGTCAGCAGCACACACACACACTCCCTCACTCATACAGAATCACTTGGTGCAGCTTGGTTGTGGGTTTTTGTTCGTTTCTCTTCTGTTTTCTACTGTAGTGTCATCTCTTTCTTTCTCCCTCTCTATCATATTCTTTCTCCACTTGTCTATGCACAATATACATACAGTATGTACAGTCCATGTATATATTACACTCTGGTTTACAGCAACTCAGCATTATATTTATGTTGTGTCTCTCTTTGTGTCTCCACCTCCTCTTCTCCACTGAAACATCATGACGAGTTTTCCAGTCTGTTTTTAACGTGGGTGTGTTGTTGTTCTCGTCCAGTTTATTGTTACTGGGATTTAGAAAACTCCAGCTCGTTATTTTTGGAATCCTCCTCTGCTGTTTTCCTCAAAACATCAAAGTATAAGTTCCTTTGTTTTGATACGTTTCATACGCTGACACAGCACAGCGCTGAGCTGCACTCCTTTGTGTTGTTAGATTCAGTTTTATGCTGTTCACTTATCTCTGTTTTTAATCAGGCTGTACAAGGGGATAGGGTTTCATTGGGACAGAATGAGGACTTAGCAACATTTGAGACAGTGCTGTGAATTGTAAATGGTGATCATGGACAGGGCTGCGTTCAACCTGGACAAAATCTTAATATTAAGGTAAACAGTGATGTGTTGAACTAGATGACATAGGATTAAATACATGTTTACATTTCAAAATACACTTACTGTTACAGTCTCAGCTTTTGCCTTCTGGAATAGCTGTCTGAAAAATGTACATGAACACCAAGCAGCATTTGCCACATATGTAGAAAACTTAATATTCCATTTGTCACTGCATTTTTAATACGGCGGGTTTTATATACACGTCACTGCTGATTGGGCAACGCCTCTGAGACCCACCACATGAGAGAAAACGTACCAGTGGTCAAAAACCCCACAAAGACCCTATAACTGGCGTCTGTCTGCAATGGGAATGGACACATCGGCATTCACTCCCGGGTCAAATGAATCTGAGGTAGTTTTTTATTGGCTCTGGCTCCGATTTGAAACACGAGACCTGGGTAAAGGTGCTGATTTCTTTATTTACTTTATTTTGACAGTCAAGACGCTGGCGCTGACATAACGTCTATTGAAGTTCTGGGCGTTGCTGCATTAATAGCCATGAATGTTTGCACTAATAGTTTTTCACATTTTGGTAACAAAGTTAAACAGTAATGTTCGTCTTCATAACGTGCAAGATGCATGCTGCTTCAGACGTGCTGGTTTTCAGCACGTTTGTGATGTCGGACATGATTCATCGGGGGAAAGTCAGAGGGGCAAACTAGTCTATTGGCACCGGGAAAGGAGTTAATCGCCATTTTTTAACCATTTAAAAAAAAAAAGAGCCTATAACTGCACATTTTTAACAGGATGTGACTTTGCTGATAAATCTCCATCTTCCTTTTCCACCCCCGTTGTGTAAGATGCTAATTTACTTTGCCTGAATCTCTTTGTCTTGAAGTACAAATTGGAAGTGGCAGGCTGTGGTGGCAATGGATCTGAGATGTACACATTTTCCCAGGAGAGTAGCAGAGGACTTGCAGTGCTCGTCTCATGTGATGTGGTTGATGTTGCGCCCTTCTGTTGCATTCCCATGGCTCTGCGGGGCCTCCAGGGATTTATTATCACACAGCCCGCCAATCCCTTGTGTATTCTGGAGCGAAGACAATTCAGTGATCTGAGCGCTTGTTTGTTCAACACTGCAGCCACTCTTAAGGCTCACTTTGTGGTTAATATCACTACACTAATGGCTCTCACACCAGACCTGAGAGAAAAAAAAAACCACTGTGGATTTAAAGGTCCATTGTGTAAGATTTAGATAAAAGGGATCTATTGGCAGAACTTAAATATAAAATAATCCTACTTACATTCTCACTAGTGCGTTTAATCTAAATTGTATGAATTATTGTTTTTTTTTACCCTAGAATGTGTCCTTTTATATTTAAATACTTTATGTTTAAATTGTGAGCAGACCCTCTCTATGGAGGCCGCCATGTTATTTACAGTAGCCCAGACTGGACAAACTTAACACCTTTTTGAGTTTTTATGAAAACTGAAGGTTACCAAAGGTTATTTTTCATGTTCGGAAATGTAGGAGGAGGTGAAGGGTGTGACAAGATCAACAAAACAGAAAACAGCAGCAGATCAATCAAGTGTTTGATTAAAAATTGAACCTTAACAAACAGCACATTTATCAGAGGTCTTATTTTAAATGTTGTAGAAGACTGATCGCAGTGATTGATCAGGCCTACAACTACGTTTGCTTCTCAGTTAAGAGAGCAGTTAGTTGCAATTAAGGAGGAGTTGTCTTCCTCAATTCATACCAATACTTGATCATATTTTAGTTGTTTTCCTTTTTCTCCTCATTTCACCTATTTTCAGTAAACCTCCTCCCTTCTCTTTCCCTATTTATAAACCTCTTGCTCTATTTAAATCTCTGGTTCCACTGTCTTCAGTCTGTCACTGAATCATTAGTTGCTCATTTTGCAATCTAACCCTTCTTTTTCACTTTATGAATTTTCACACCTCTCTGTCCCACTTTTTTATGCCCCCGCGCCCCACTCTGGCTCCAGTTTACTATAATAACAGCCGAGTATTGGCGTAGTCAGATGTTCCACTGTGTGTGTAGAAAGGATGGGAAGCTACTGTTTCTCGTGGTTTTTAGAGAAGTTTTCTTTTCTCCTTGTGTCTGCAGAGTTTTTTATATTTACTTTGTTTTGATTCCCTGTCTCTTACAATTACAAGCCCTCTTGTTGCTCAGCCTTCCCTCCATTTTCACACTTTTACCTCTATCTTACCTCTATGAACACGCTCCCTCTGTCACACTTTACGGAAAAGTTTCAGTTTTAACAGAACAGAAGGAGCATCAAAAGCATCTTCTTATCATGTTCAAATGGAATACCGCTGCAGTATACAAGCATGTTTTGATGTTCAGCGGTGAAGACATACAATCGTGTTACATGTCACTTTAAACCATCTGTGTTACTGTTTGAAATTAAGAAGCAGCTCCAGCGGATTTGACGTCTTTGTGACGAGTTTTTCCAGACCTTTAAACTCCAGTGAGAAAAACTACAATCGTTTAGCAGACCTGCAGATCAACCCTGAAGTATATGGACAATGTACATTTTTCAAATTTAGGAATTTGGCTCAGTCTTCCACTTCTGTCCTCCACTTCTCCACCTTAAGCTTTATTGGGGCTGTTAATATCTATAATATTCACATTCATTGTGGGAATCATTATGCTGTTTTTCATATGTATATTCAATAAATCTATAATTTTTAACAGTTTTTAAATGATCCCTAAATGTTGAATGGTATATAAAGTTATATCAAGCTGTGTAAAGCACAGGCATCACAATTTAATTACGTTAAACTTATATTTTATAATACCATCTGTATTTTTTTTATAGGCAGCATGTGCTCTGCAATGAGTTCATACTCATATTGATATAATGAAAGCCTTCATTCTTCCATAATTATATTTTTTGATACTCTCTGAGACCGAATAGATTTAATTACTAAACCGTTCCCTCAGTGTGGAGACACTCAAATCTGAAAGTCAAAACTTCTTCATCTTAGTTTGAATTTAAATTAAATCTGATGCAGTACAGAGCTTTTCTCACAAGAAATGTGACAGCATGGAATGGTACAGAAAAATAAATAAAAACACTTAAACAAAAAATTAGCCTTGTCTTAATCTCTGGATCATCAGGATCATAGTCTGTAATTGAAGGACAACATCTCCACTTCCTCCCATTGTACAAAAATGAATCCAAAATATCCTGTACATGGATGCTGCCATCTCGTGCTTATCAAGTCATTTGGATGTGGACTCCGTGCAGTACTGATTTTGGGATAAAGCCACAGTATTGGGTCCTGCAGATACACACACTGGACCAATCGTGTGTCGGTCTCAGATGTCAATGACAATGTTTCTCCCTGTTTTTATATCATCAAATGACTAAATAAAGCCAAAATTATGAGGGACAGACACTTATGAATAAATAAAACAAAATGTTCATCTAACATGTACTTTGATTTTTGTTTTGTTTGGTCAGTGTCCCATCTGCTAACATGTAGTCACCAGGGGTGTATGACCTCTCCTGCAGCCAGCCACTAGGGTGCAATTGAGATTATTTGGCTCCACTTTTAGGGAGCTGTTATGTTCATCTTTGTAGCACTTTGGTCTAGTTGTTTTTAAATATGTGATTTGTTTTTCTCATTTCCATGAATGAAGGCAAACTTTTCATGACATTTTTGTTGCTGCAACGGAACCACACCTTAACCTTAAAGGTTTCAGATCAGAAATAAACTGATTATCTGAAAATGACAAACCCCTGTTCAAATACATCAGGTCTGCTCTGAAAACGTGATGTGATTCAGAGTTTGTCCGGTTTGTGATTTTTTTTTTTTTTTTTTTGTTGTGAATTGCTCCCCACCTCTGATATTTTTCTAGGGTTTAAGCCAGTTGTGCGACATTTAGATATGTCAGTTGTGTGGAATCAGTCAGTTGTGTGACGGCGTGGGGAATAGGTCTTTTCCTGTGACGTTTTGTGGCGTAATGAGTCAGCTGCGGTTCAGTCTGTGGTCTTTATTTAAAGTTTCATTCCAGTGGTTGACGACTTGGCTGTCCTCATGGCTCCACCACAGCTCTGCAGGTCGGAGCGCAGACCCCTTTTTTAGCCTCCGCCCTCAGTAGGAGTGAAAATTGTTCCTCTGTGAGCAAGGCTTGATAAAACTTACTCTACACTCCCCCAGGGATGAATATCCATCACTGGTTGGAACAAGGCTCAGCAGAAGCTGAACCAATGTTTATATGTGGCTTTAAATGCTTTAAAATAGGTTTGTGATGCAGTATCAACTCTGTTAGGCTTCTTTTATTTTTAAGTTTAAAGGCCATCGTTGACTCAGTTGATTGAAATCATTCACCCATTTAATTTTTCCAGTGGAAATAAGTAGAATTTCAATTCAGTTTCTCAAAGAACCAATATTGTAAAGGAGCGTTTCAAGTGATTACAGGGGCCCCAGGCAGAAGGGACCAACCTGACTGCCCCCTCCCCCCAAAACATATACAAACAAATATTATTCTTGCATCAAATATTTAAACCAATAGTATACAGTGTGCAGAAAAATAAGCGTAAAGTAGTAAAGTGTAACTTCAAACTGGTCGTAGGTGTGGACGACTGTAATCAGTTGCTCAGAGGACCCCTGGCAATCGCCTGCTTTACTTGTGCTGTTAATGCCCCTGCAATAATGGTTTCAAACTAAAATATCTCTTTTTGCCTTTTTTTTTTTTTATTAAACCAAAACTCTGATTATAGAAACCATGTCAAGGTGAGAAACACATTTATCTGGTGACTTGGAGGAAACCGTTACGGTAAAACATGTAGTTTTATAAAGGCAAAAACATTCAAACGCATTAAAAACGGCCTAAATTGCCCAAGAGTCTTCAGGGTTAATTATCCCTCCATTGTAGCTTGATTTTGTGTTGCTGTCATGAGACAAACTAACAATTCAAACTTTGGAAGTAATATAACTTGGCCTCCGATAAGTAACCATTATTTCTTTCATTGTACGAGATGATGTGTTTGATTTGGTTTCTTGAGCGCCACTTTAACGCTGGTTAGCAATTGTTTACACTTGTGTGTGTTCTCATGAATCAAATGCAATCAGTGTCGGGTTCTGACTGAAGCTCTACAGTAGCCAACTGCTGGTCATATGACTCATGTGTCTCACACACACACACACACACACACACACACACACACACACACACACACAAAGAGAGCCCTTACAGTTAAAGTGGTTTAGTGCCAGTAGCTTCCGGGGAGAGGGTAAGATGTGAACACACTGACCCACACACACATACACACACCAAGGAGAGTGCTATACCCATATGACACAAAGCTATGGCTGTTTGTTCTCTCTCTCTCTCACACACATACACACAGACACAGAGAGAGGGTGAGAGAGTGTGAGGGCGTGTTTGTGTGTGTGGCAGAGAGACACAAACGAGGGAGTTGTCAAAAGACAGACAGAGCGACAGGGAGAGTGAGAGAGGGAGACAGACGAGGAACAGGTCGACATGCCAAAGTGGATGAGCTTTAAACTGTTCAAAGGGAGCAGCAGAGTGAGTACGATCTGCTGGAACACACACTGCACACTCACCACACACTCACTCTACTAGCAGCTACAATTATTATAACACTGTTTTCATTCAGCATTAACTGTGATCACAGATCTGATGCTCTACTATGAGGCTGTGTGTGTGAAAGAAGCTCTGTTATGTCCAACTCTAAGTGCAGACACTGGTGAATTTTACTTTGTAGAATTCAAATTACTGCAATAAAAACGCAGTGAAGTCAGTGAAGGGTAATGACCCAGAATATGTCCTTTAACCTGAAAGTTACCGGGGAGAGAAACCAAACATTTCTGTCTGTAAATTTCATTATTAACAAGGTAAGGGTTTAGTTTTCCATTCAACTGTGACATCTGATATTACTGTTTTGAGGTTCAGTCACTGGTTCTAATCCAGATCATACGTGCTGTTGAGTTTCACTTAGCATGTTGTGAAGCTGGACTGAAGTGTCTGTGTGTGTAATAGGGGAAATTAATGGTTAAACTGGGTGTGTGTGTGTTTTTGAGAGGGACAGACAGACCGAGAGGACAGGAAACTGGTCATTAGTTTCCACAGAGACTGGATAAAAGAAACGCTAGCGTCCAGACGACTGAATTGAAGTCAGTTTGATTCTGATTATAACTCAGATGCACTGGAAAAATTACATAACCACGCTCATGGACTCCCTGTGTTATTTAACGTTTTAACATTAAACTCCTCTGAAAAATTATAATTTAAAGTCTTCTCTCAGACTAAAAGTTAAATTGAAACTTTGATGTAGATTGTGGAAATCTGTTATGGAGCTAAGGATACAGCGTGTTTTTTAAATCCCTGTCTCATGTGAATGTTGGGTCTCCGGAATGCCCTGAGGGAACTTCTCTTGACTTCCCTTCACTTGGCCTAACCTGATTAGACTTTGCTAGTTACAGATCAAAGGTCAAGCTCACCGTGAGTGCACTAAACATGTTTAAACAAGAATTCATACGCTAATTATGACAAAGGCTTTTAACACAAATGTGTCGACGGATGAAATGTGGAAGCGATGACATCTCCTATGTTCTGTGAAAACACATTTCAGGTCAGGATTTGACACCATAACTGAGGGACAGAGGTGGAGACTGTGACCATATTTTATGCATTTTGATTGGCCAGCAAAGACGTACAATGATGAGGGGGGGGATTCTAGTTGTTTACTTTGCTTTTGGGAATTCATCATATGTAAGTTAACTGTCATTTGTACAATAGAGTGGTTGTTTGTTGTTATGTGTGCTGGCTGTGGTTCTCTTGCTAAAGTGCATGAATCTCAGTGGAGTCCTTGTAACAAAAGAGAGCTTGATCGAACATTTCTGAGAAAAGCTGAGTTTTTGTCTTAGTTCTTGCCCATAACATCAGTTTAATTTTTAAATGAAACATCTCATTAGTGCTTCCGGGGTATTGTGATGGCACATGATATCAACGCGGCATACATAAATCATCACCTAGAAGCAGTCTGACCCACCCCCTAACAAATCCAGGACTTTGTACAGTCTCGACAAAACATAGCATAACATTGAAGAGCACGGCAGCTGAAAAGCCCTTTCCTAAAAAACATGATTCTCTGACTGCCGTCTGGATTAGCTGCTTCTGACATCTTCAACTGACGCAAACACCGAGCAGCAGAGTCAACATTTGTAGAAACTTTAGATTCCATACTACCTTTTGATAAACGTTCCTTGAGGCCCGCTGCACACAGTTTCACACGCAGCTAAAACCAAGTGTTTCAGGCAGTAAACCTTCCAAGTAATAACCCTAACTCATCCAGTGTCCACTTCCAGCAGTGACTGGATGAGTATAAAGTAGTATTTGCTGCAGGAGTTGTTTTAAGTGTTTGTTTTTCCCTGCCTCATGGTTACTAATGGAGTTCACTGTGCGAGCAGAGCAGTGCACTTCATGTTTCAACACCTACACAGCGTGTCTGCGATGGAGTCGTTAGCTCTTTACAGGCGTCTGTGCTGCTGCTTTTGAATTAAATGTTGGTCTGAGTGGTTTTTAAACTGTGTCTGCAGTTTATTTGCTTTTTCAGCCGGGTTTCTTTTTCGTCTATGGAGAAGGGAAAACATTGTAATTGGTCACACTGCGCAGTTTGACTGGATGAGACGTAGCAGCTAACACATATTTCATTTTCTACTCTTGCTGCTGTATTTTCAGAAACTGTGACGGTGGATCATACTTTTATTATAAAATTCATTTTAATGCACAACATATCTTAATATAAAACTGTTTTTGCATCCTAGTGTAACATCACACCACATGCACCGTAGATGTACGTTGGTTCCATATGTTGTATTATAACACTCTAACTGAACTACCCTGCTGGTTTGTTGATGGTATAGACAACATTGACAGTAGCTCCTGTTCCTAAATACTGGAAATTATTTTAGAGTCCACGTTGTTTTTTCTAACTTCACTCTGTTGACACAAGGAGGAGTTTCTGTATTTGCAGTTCACCACAATTTAATCTTGGGACATGAAGGAGTTTTCCACTCAAGAAAGATGCAGCATCCACTGTGTGAATGTTGTTGTGATTAAATTATTTTTTATGCTGGCTAGAGAACTATTATGTCTTTGGGTTATCCAGCCGCCCGTCTGCCTGATCGTCTGATCGTCCCATTCACAAGTTCCCACTGATCTTTATCAGTGTTTTTTTTACTGATTTTGCTCCTGGAAAAAAAAAAAATGATAAATGGTTTCTGTTTTTGAATTTGATCAGCTCAGAAGAGCCTTGTTGCGTTCAGGGCAGATTGTTGTTCTTTGATGAATATTGAAAAAGTCAAATCTGACGAGAAGCACGAGACAGAACATGAAGCTGGACTCTTCAGTGTTGCAGTCAGGCGCTGCGGTATGAGAGTTTGGCACGCAGTTCATGCACTGGAACAAAACGCTGCCAGTGAATGTAAGTCCTAAAAATTAGTATCATATGAGCGTGATTCCTTGGAAACGGGGTTGGTGGTCCTTTTCCATCGAATATTTCCACATAAGCAAGCCCTGTCACTTTGCTTGGTTTACGTGTAAAGTGTTCAACCCCTATTAACAAGTAGAGCCCAAAAAGATTTTCAATTATATTTTAAATGTTCATTCCTTGTGAATGTTTACCCTCTGCTGCACTTAAGAGTAATACTTACAAGCTGAGGCCGCCACACATTATTAACACTAATGCCTTTATTCTGTCGGATCTCATTTGTTTCGATTTTGAGATTTAATCTCATTGAAAGCTCCAGTTTATTGTTTTAAATAACAAAATAAAGTACAACACTCTAAACTTGTAATAGTAAAACAATTTGGAAACTTAATTTAAAAATATATCCCATTGAACTGAGCCCTGGTTAAAGTCTGCATTTGCCATAAAAGTGTTTTATTTTAATCCATTAATGACCCATAAGTAAAAGTGTTATAACCAAACGTGCTTAAAATATCTAAACTTAAATAACTTGGCCTGATTATGACATTATAAATTTATATTATCAGATGTTTGTAATAATAACAATTTTTAAACAAGGTTACAAAGTGCTTAATATGAATGCATCATTGGGTAAATAGAATTTAAATGTCATAGCTGATCCAGGAATAAATACTCAATATACAGTCAGTTAAATCTAGGGAAGCCTTGTCATGGCGTTTGAATAAAGTAATGTACAAATAAACTTTTTTTAAACTTTAGACATTGCTGAATGATATCTCTTTGGACCTCAAATACTTTTTAATGAAACCACACCACATCCACACCATTACGTTTTCATTTTAAAAAGCTGCTATATTTGCCCCTGCTGTTCACACTATTTTGTGTTTTCCAGTGCCTAGTTCTAGCTAATTAGTTTTAAAAATAAGTTTTGGTTTCAAAACTCAGTTTCTCTTTTAACAGTTCTCGTCATTAGTCCAATACAAGACATCACTGCTCTTTTCACCATAACCGTTCCTCATTTTTAGTAAGCAATGTACTTCCTGTTATGAGTTTTCAGGCGTCTTTAATTTAAATGGTAAATGGATTTGTATTAATATTGCGCTTTTCTAGTCTTGATGCCCACTCAAAGCGCTTTACAGTACAGTTTTACATTCACCCATTCACACACACATTCATACAGTGCATCTACTTGCAGCAGTTTGTTATTCTATGGGGGGGCATTCGGGGTTCAGCATCTTGCCCAAGGACACTTCGGCATGCAGATGGTTCAGACTGGGGATCGAACCGCCGACCTTCAGGTTGGAGGACGACCACTCTACCCCTCAGCCACAGCCGCCCATTTACAGCTGTAATATACAAGGCAACTTATAAGACTGATTTTGAAATCATGGTAAATGTTGTTAATGGGCACCACTCACATCAATCCATATAAGTGAATTAATTCAGCAGTAATTTTGACTTGTGGGTTTGTCATTAGTACATACCATCTACAGTGTATATTACTGTGTTCGTGGCTCATGGAGGGAGTAGGAACTCTGGTAATTCATGCAACGTGGACTGCAGCGTGTTCAGTGAGTGCTGTACGTCTGTGGCGTTATGGAGCAGATCAATATTAAAGGGAACCGATCTGCCACCTATCATATGCTCCTCCCGTCCTGTAAAGACCATGATTTTGTTGTTTTAAAGACCAAATAAGTTTCTGCAGTTATCATATTTATCCATGCTAAGCTTCAGTGAGCATATGTGCAGACTTTATTAAATATACATTGTCAAACTCAATCCTGCTAATTCGTCTAAGGTTACAATGAGATTCGTTGTAAAGCGCTCACATGGATCCTTTGTGTTTAAGGAAAACATAGCTCTGTATTTTTCAACTTATCAGTGAGGCACACTGGGCTAATGATAAATGAAGGCTGCCGTGCACACAGAGAACATTGAGGCACATCTACCATATTTCTAGGAAAATAAAATCTTCAGCGTCCTCATCCAATGAATGACATGCAAGTTTCCCCGAACTCAACCGGCTCCGTTTGTTCTGCCGTTGGAGGAGGTGAAGCACGTTTGTTCTGCTTAACTCATTCTCTCTCTTCTCTAACATATGACCATCACAAGCTGGTGTGTGTTGTTGGTGCACAAAATAATGTGTCATATGACAGCAGCAGAGCACAAGAGACGCCCTCCACCACACAAACAAACACGACCATCAGATTAAAAAGGAGAGCGCAAGCTGACTTGGTAGAATCTGTCACACTCAAAGTTTGTATCTTGACAGTAATGTGTTCATTCTGTGAACAAGGAGATGAGCAGATGAAGTTTAATATCCTTTTACTGTGGGGTGGTGTTTTATCACTGCAGGATTACTCAAAAACTACTCATCCAATTTCAAATTAAAATAGTGTGCAGGGGTGGGTCATGACCCGAGCAAGAAATCATTAATCATTTTGAGGCACATCTGGATAAACATGCAGATCCAGGATGTTTTGTTGCTTTCTTTATCTTTGTCTGATGAAGCCTTGAATATTTACTCTCCAAACACCCTGTTATACAAACAAATGTAAATTTCCATCTACCGAACCTGGATATCAAAAACATTTTCATTTTGTATTGAGCGACATATTTACAACATTAAAAGACTGGTTATTAACACTCTATAAATAGTTTTCCTTATTGAGTGATACCGAATAGAGGAGGTGAAAAATCTGATACCAACTTCATGTGAGGACAACGTTCTTGTGTTTGTAGATATGGGCTGATTGTCCTGGAGTTGAACTGTTACGGATGTTATGTCTTCAACCTCAATCCTCCGATTTTTGCAACATGTATGTCTGATTCAGTTGATTTGAAAGTCATGTGGTGTTGTTGATGCTTGTTTGTGGCTCCAAACAAGAGACTGTACATCGAGATGGAGGACATGACAGCTCAATGGCCTTCTGGTGGTTGGATGCAGTATAGGTCATGAATCCAGCCTCCTCCATCTTAGTGGATGGGACATGGACCAAGCTAAAAATGTCAATGTGTGTCAAATAATTATTCCTCAGATAGGGTTTCTCTCATTTCAGGTAGTTTTTATGACACTTTGATAAAGTGTTTATGTTTATGATTATATTGGTTCTAGTTATTTGATGATATAAAAACTGGTAGAAAACGTCATGATTTAAATGTCTACCGTCCCAAAAACTCTGGAAAAAAACAACTCCCGCGATTTGTTGTGGTTCCGCTACGTCAGAAACGAAACGCTAGATGGCGTCGAATGGGATTACGACCGAAAAATACGTCATGTTCCAACCATGCCCATGTAGGGAGTCTCGCTACATGGCCTTGGACCAACCCCCACCATCATCTCACCGGCTCCGGGGAGAGACAGCCCGGCTAGCGTTAGCTCGCTGCTGCTACCCGACTTCTAAGTGGCAGCATAAACATGCCGATTGTCGAGGCGTAGACCCCCGGGACACCTCTAAACGTTGACTCAACAGTGTGGAAGGATGCTGCTGCTGCGCCAGCTCCAGCTCCCACTGCTCCCACTGCGGGGCTGCGCTTGGGAGCTGGGGCTCTCGCAGCCAGGCTTCGGCCCACCTGACTCTGGTTCAAAACGATATGGTTGCAAGATTGTATCTTCATCTCCAGTAGCCATATTTCTACAGAGGTAATGGATAGCTAAAAATCTGGGCGCTTATATCTCGTGAAGGAGGGAGGAGGGCTGAGGGGGAGAGGGGGGCGGGGCACTCAAAACAGGTCAATCTGAGGAGGGCTGTTTTAGACAGGGCAAAAAGGTGCTGTTTTAAATGATCCTTGTGGTATTTTGACCAAAATATGTTAGACATTTCATTAAGACCCCAAGGAGCCATATCAACCTAGTTTTAAAACACTTAAAATTCAGATGTATGAACTCAGATTCATCAGACTCCAGCAGGTTAGAGTCTGCGATGATGAGAAATAAGGTTTACACCAAAATTATGTTCAATGGCCACTAATTTTTACTTTATACATGTGCTGGTCGGAAAGTGGGTTTGCACATAATCTGCCATTGGATTTACTTGATGTCAAATTCAGATTTAAATCTCAGCAGAAATGTTACTAATTAAGAAACCCTGTAGGTATCGGTGCCTTCAGGTTTACTGGCTCCTGCCCCGCACTCACAGGCATCTCAGGCCGATACTCTCAGGGCAACACGTAAGCACTGTGGAAAGATTAAAGATTACCACAGCATCTTCACTACCTGCTGCCCTTTGACTTTAGCCGCAAGGTTCAGCTGCGTCATGTTTCCATGGCTCCATATAAGCAGATAAGATTTTGCTGTGCATGATGCAATATAGCAAGAAGGAAATGGAGCGCATAGAGTTTTTCTTAGTATGCAGACGTCAGGGTGTTTCCAGGATAGTTCCACTTTCAACCCGAGCAGGAGACTAATCAGCCAGAATAAGTGAAAACACCTGCACTGACACTTTCTGTATGTGTGTGTGTGCGTTTGTGTGTGTGTGTGTGTACGCACGGCCATCTGTCAGGTATAACATCACCTGTACTTTTTATAGAAACGGGGGCTCTTGTTGCTAGGTGACATTTAGCCTGGCAAAGAGGGCTTGAAGCACACATGCACACACACACACACACACACGCACACACGCACACACACACACTCGCTGACATTTTCCAAGACAAGGAGAAAAGAGCAGACGAGGCAGAAACACAAAGATAAGGAAGTTAAGGTAAAAGTAAATGGCCTCATTCAAAATGATCACACCGTTCATTAATTACTTTACACTAATGCGACATGAAGTTTATCATTGACTCACTCGTATTTGGTATTATTAACTCTGCTATGGAGGTTGTTTTTACCCGTTTGTGTATTTGTGTGTTTGTTTGGTTACTTGTTTAAGTGTATACAATTTGGTGCAGATCCAATTCAATATCTGGATCTAGTGATTTTAAATGTGAATTCATTAGAGGAATGCTGAACCTTGGCTTCTATTCACTCTACCAGATAATATTATATATATTTCTATATTGTTGAGTTCTGACATCTACATTCATATACACATCTGCTAATGGTTGGTGTGACTTAGAAACGAAAACAATTCCTGCTCTTTAATATCAGCAGTAATAAAACAACTCAAGACAGATCCAGGATCCAGTTGATAAACCACAGTGAAGGATAAACAGCCCATCAGCTGACGTTGTATTTATACAGTAGACAGATTAACATATCTCCCATAACAGCACAGTCTTTTCAATGTTTTTTTCAAAGACACATTTCAGCTGCATTTGTTCTGTTACCTTCTATTTTCTACTCTTTGTGCCGTATTTGTACTTGATTTTGATTTTGTTTTGTTTATTGTCTTTAGCTGTTTCAGTTTAATGAGTAAAGGCAAACACTGCAGCAGAATGACGTCAGTTGCATTACTATCAATTGTCTGTGAATTTCTATTAGCTCTACCTTGACAGCATGGACTGTAAACTTTACCTTATCACTTCAACTGCAGCTTCAAGTTTACAATGATCAACTCTCTGAGATCCACATTTAAGTCTCGTATGAAACTAATGCTAAATATATTTATTCATAAATACTGTATACATCCTCGAGGCATTGCTCTTTGCTTAAGTACTTTAACAATCATATTATTTCTGTCGTGAAAGCTGTTAATGACTTTTTTTTTTATTTACCATTTTTATTCTATTTATTCATTCACTATTCACATGCTTTATATTTAAGAAGTTAAGCAGCTGTTTGAAACCTTCCTATTTTCTATCTGTCCTTCAGTTAATTCATGTTATTGCTAAATGTTTTCAAGCATCCGAAAAGGAGGTTTGTAAACACTGCTGGCCCCATTTCAGTTTGGGAACTCCTGGCCTGTGTTGAAGTCTGGAAGCTGTTTTGAAACAATGGCGCGGTCCCTCACATTTGCCTCCTGATTGGTTCTTATCAGTCATGACTCGACTAATGCAGTGGTCTCTAAAACAAATCCCTGTTATTACTTTTCTCCAATATCTTTCCTCGTTTGTTAGTATTTTCTGTAACTAAGCAACCAAAGGCAGAGTACACTACTTCCTGTTCACAACGGCAGGCACATGCCCAGTGTATGTGAATTGTCATGTGATCTACGTTTTCTGGTGTTAGTGTAGATGGAGGTGAAAAAGCTTTAATGAACTGAGATCATTTAAAAAAACTAAAACATATTTGTTCGTAAACACAGTTTCAAAACACACCAGCTAATGGTCATTGTTCACTCTCACAGCTTTTATTCATTCTAAGCCCTGTTTTTTCCTGTAGATAACGTTTAATATTGGTTACAGATTAGAGGAAAGTCAGGGATATGTGCCCTCATGCTGCCTGTTCGTCCGGTTCCTTCAGCCTGGAGTAGATTTAACTCTGCAAACATTCAACATGCAAACATTGTCAAATCTGAAGTGTAAATTGTTCTAAGCTAATACTTTTGGCTTTACAAACCTGTTCAGCACTCACTGTTAACTTCACAGGTACATGCATATTTATGCACTAATAATTTTTCAGTGAGGAAATATTCAATCTTTAATGTGTGAACAAAGATGTCAATCCTAACTCAGGGCAGGATCAAGTTTCTCTTCTTTTGTCATCTGGTGGATTTACATTTGATTCCTGAAATTAAAATGTAAAATAAGAAAATTACTAACTACTATCTGAAATGTTGTCAAGGTTCTTCATTTGACATAATTTGCCACACAAGGTGAAGCTTGAAAGCACTGTTAAAAAAACAAGCTGATGTTTTGAGATTTTAAAAGTCCTCTCTGTCTCGTTGCAGCTCTCTGGTGGTTGTGAGTTGACGGTCGTCCTTCATGACTTCACAGCAGGATGCAGCACGGAGATGTCTGTCAGCACAGGTGAGACAAACTTTACACAGTCCTCTTCACAAAGTTCAGGCTGGATCCGTCTGTTCAGTTTGTTTTCTACAGTAGACAAATAATTCCAAAGACTGTAGTTAAAGTTATACCTGCTAGAATCAAGTATAAAAATCATACGAGACTCTGTATCCAGAAAATGAAGCCAATGCAGAAGTGCCAGTAACCTGTGTTCTCTAAATCACCAGCAGAGGCAGACTTATTGAGCCTATAAGTCTATAAGAAAGTGACTCTACTTCTCACTTGATGACATCAGTAAACATAATTTTCCCTAAAGACTTTATGAATCATTCTCTAGTTTCAAGTCTTCTTCAATAATGCATGATCATTTTTTAAATTTTGGTCCAATTTAGATTAAAATAGACCATAAATTTGATACAGTGTGATTGACAGCTAGTAGTGTCCAATGGGCCAATGTAGCTGGCCTCTGCTGTCAAAAACAATGTTGAACTTGCAATGTGAGCTCACAAACCAATGCCTGATGTCACGGTGTGTTGCCGCTTGTGTTTTCTGTGTCTGGACTACATGATATTTACCAAGATAACATTCTCAATTGCTTCAAATTAGACTTTTTGAATCTAACTCGCTGTAAAACACCCGTCTGCTCTTCTCCCCAGGTCAAACGGTCGAGTTGTTGGAGCGGCCGAGTGAGCGGCCCGGCTGGAGTCTGGTCAGAACAACCGACCGCAGCCCTCCTCAGGAGGGACTGGTTCCCAGCTCTGCGCTCTGCGTGTCCCACTCGCGCTCCAGCGTGGAGATGGACTGTTTCTTCAATTCGGGAAAAGGTAGGAAAAACAAACGTGATGTCCAAATCAACCTTCCACAGTGACCTGCTGCTTGAGAATCAGATTAAGAAGCAGGAAAGGCAAGATGTAAATATAAAGCATCATTATATTTAGATACCTAATATGATAATAGATATTGCCCTCCTACTCTGGTTCAGTGTTTATGGCGTGAAGTGACCATAGAGGTCCAGTCCAAACAGAATAAATTAAGATGCTGTGAATAAAGTGCACACATGCTGTCTCATAAAAAACTTCAAATCAACATAGTTTCACACACAGTGCAGAGTTATGAATGAATTTAAAGCACAGGATTGTGTGAACTGCAGTCCCATTGTGAGTCAGATAACACACAAACACACACTCACATACACGCGCGCACACACACACACACACACACACACACAGCAGCTCTTCAAAGAGTGTTGCTTTCCAGTTCAAAGTGCTACAAAGAGGCCTGATTGGATAGATTTATGTAGCGAGGGAAGCCAAACCTCCAGCTGTGATGAATTATGCTGACGTTCAGGAGCGAAGAAGAGGGAAGTGTAGAGAATGGGCAAAGTTAAAATTGACCCTCTCAAATGTAATAACTCCTTCAGGTTCGTTGTGCCTTCATGAATAATAAGCCAGTCAGATGCAGAGAACGTTTCTTTTTCTTGAGTCAGGTTATTTCATGGAAACAGATCTGCACTGACCTCTACTGTTGAGATTTAGACACTACACTATTTATGAAACCCGCCCTGCTTTATCGATCAAGTTCCCCCCAGACAGACAGAGCTTCTAAATATAAATATTAAATGGTCATCATGTATACCTGCATTATTTATTGATACGTGGATATTAAGTGATTATTAATAACACCAAATGGACAGATTTAATGGAAGATGTCTGTAGAGAAAATCTTGCCCCCCGTCATCCTGGAAATCTGGCTCCAGTTAAAAAAAAGGACAGAAAATGTTGTATTATTATTCTGACTTTTATAGGGACTGCAATGATATGCTACTTTGTTGGATACATAGAATATAGATCTGTTTTTAATAGTGGATCATGGAACATGTTGCCATAAAGTACCAATTTAGAACCTGGCAATGAAGTCCAATAAGACATTCTCTACTCAGCAGATAAGATGAGCTAATCAGTTTCTGTGCTGTGAACTTTACTGCTTCTCATTGATTAACCTTTTGAGTGTGAACAAAGGGGTCTTTGCCAACACAGAATTTTTGATGGTTACCCTGGTTACCGCTGTACACAGAAGTATGAGAGACGGAAAAGAAATTACATGGCATGCACAGTTGCTGTGGTTACCGCCTCACAGTTTCTGAGCACGTGCACGTTTCTATCAGAATGAAGTGTTCCTGTTCAGTCCTATAGAGGGCGCTCTGCAGCTTCACCCTGCACTTGTTCCATTTAACCTTTGACCTCCAGCTGTCCTCACAAAGTCTTGACTTGTAGCAGATTGGGCTGATGATGTTTGGATCAGAAACTCAGATGGAAACAGGAAACGCTCCTCGGCAGCTTCTCATTATGAGGTTTCATAAGGATGAGCTGATGTCATCTCATCCCACTGGAGTCACTTTGCAGTGACAAGGAAGTGGATGCTGAGAATTAATATTAGTCATTTAGTTAACATTAAGAGTGATACTTTAATGTTACAGATAGAATCAACATGTATAGAGACTCGCTGAGGCTGGATTTCAGCACTGAGCTCAGAATTAGACCAGATTCACATAGTCAAGAATCAATTTCATCTTGATCTGAGACTTGATGCTTCCATTCACATTTTACAAAGCATCTCTCAGAGTTGTTGTAAAACGGGAGGATGTAGAGAGGTGTTGTACATCTCTCTACAGGGGTTCTAGAATGAATATACAGTAGCCACTGCAAACACATAACATTAAGCACAGACATACATACACAGTATATGTTCTCTTCACTGTAGTTTCTAATTCAGACTCACTCAGCATGAGATCACCTGATTTGCCTGACACAGTCATAGTGTGTTTCCTGCTCTTGCTGATGAGAGGAATGTTTTGTGTTGCTGTTGAGACATGCAAATCAAACCTCTGTGACCGGTACACATGGAAATAAACACCTAAACACACATGTTTGATACATTTAGGGAATACTGAAGGCTGCATCATGTTGTGTTGCAGTAAAGGTTGAAGTAGCAGACATGAAAATGAGTTACACTTAAAATTGAGTTAGTGGCCCTCAGGCTCTTTTTGCTGCAGCAACAACACATGTTGTTTAACTATAAATACAACATCAAATACTTATTTATGTTTAAAAGTTTTATGTAAATCACTTGTTCATCACTTATACATAAATATATATGTATATTTTTTTGTTAACCTCATTTACAATAAAAAGTGATTGAAGGACTTTTTACCTGACAAGCTTCTGGTCAGACAAACTATTCCGGCCTGTTTTAGTTGCCGTAGTTTTACACAGATGCCCGTCAATGGCCCACAGCTGCCTTCCAAATGAGATTTTCTGCACTGAAAATATTTTTCATTATTGCATCACTAGATTATTTCATCAATTTTGTATTTTATTGTAGACCATACATTTTCTGCTGTAGCAAGACATGTGCACACACTGAGCAAACTTGTCAGATGAAACATCTATACTTTCACATCCAGGATTGGTTTCTACAACATGAGTGCTTTATGTTAGTTTTTACCTTGAAACCATGATTTCTGATGGCATAAATACAGAAATGGGAAGAAACAGCCTCTGTTTCCTCAACAGTGAAATGACTGGAGGCTGCTGGGGACTTAATCAACTGTTCTCCATTTGTTAATGAATAAGTCAAACTGTTAATTAATCCACGAGAGTCACTGCTAATTAAGTAATGTGAATAATAAACCTCTGCCTCATTCAGCTTCAGCCTCCTCCCTCCCTCCCTCCCTCCCTCCCTCCCTCCCTCCCTCTCTCCCTCCCTCCCTCCGTCTGCGTGTGTGGCTGGAGTCTTGTGACTGCCTTGTAAAGTAGGTCTCCTTGTCCTCACTTCACTGACTGTGAAGACACAGAGGGAAACTTTTCATTTCAGGGGCTGTTGTTTTTATATCATCCTACCAGGGTCATACTAAATTATTGAACTTGTATCACATGAACATATCTGTTGGTTGGTGGTTCTTGTCTCTGACGAGGCATCAGATGTCAGATGGTAGTAATGACGATGATGCTACTATAAGTTGATTTTACAAGTTTGAGTCAGTTAGTCTTGATTGACTGGAGATCTTCCAGTAGCATCAGAAATGCCTCAGACACTGCAGAAAAGGACACGTCTGTCACTGGCTAGTATGCAAATGTATGTGTACCAATGCGATACCACGTCTTTAAAGCATATTCGTTTTAACAAAGTAAAATTGCAATTTTCTTTTCCTCGAAATCACTTAATAGTTATTATATATTTTTATATGCACTGTAAAAATGTCGGATTGGTCCAAATACTCTCAGGGTCTTTGCAAGAGTCACTTTTGAAAAGTAATAACTCACAGCAGAAGGTTGTTCCAAATAAAGATGAAAGCTAAAATGCTTGAATCCTTAGAAAGGAATAGATGTTCAGCTTATAGAAGTCGAGCAGAAGGATGTTGTTGCGCAGAGCTCTGAATTCATTGTTGCTTTGCTCCCCGATGATTTTGTGCCATAGATTGTTAGACGCAATCTATGGCACAATGTGGGTCCACATTCAAAAGCAAATATATGCTTTTCCTTTTGTCTATTTTTCATGTCGTGAAATGTGTCCAGAAAGTCATGACTTTAGCTGATCTGGTTGTGTGAAGACATAGCTGCAGAAGTTAAGTATTATTTTAGCTGTAGAACGTCAGTAGAGGTGCTCTGTGTGTAAAATGGGACACTGCAGGGGAACAGAGCTGCTGGGCAAACTTTATCTGGGCTACGTGCATGTGTGTTGGCTTAACTGCTGCTGCAGTGCTCATCAAGGTGCACACACATACAACAGGGCCAACATTTTCACTCCATCGTGGCCTGGATTGAATAATGTCCTTTGTTTTAGTGTAGGTAAACCACTCTGGTCCAACCCTAACATAAAGATCGGATTAATAAATAAAGATTGTGCTTGAAAAGGAATGGCATCTTGTAGCATGTCCATTTGAAGACATTATTCAAATTGAATTGCGCTTTGTTTCTAATTAGTTTTCAGGAAGTGCTCAGAAATTTGTAATACTAGATGCTTATTAAGCGTCTTGTGATTTTAATCTGATCCAAATCGGAACCAAAGTTGAGTGTGCTCTTCCCTGACACATACCTTTCCCTAAGTTTTATGGTTAACTTTCAGTAGTTTTTTCATAGTTTTACTTACAAACCAACTAACCAATAAACATAGGCTGTTGAGGAACAGTGGCAGGCAGAATAGGCTGCAGGATTCTTGATAATAATAGGCTTTTAAGTCTGATGAAAGCAACATTTGCACTTGCCCGTAATTGGGCAGCAGATCAGACTGTGGTTGTCCTGGTTAGATTCTGGGGGTTAATATGTATAACTGACTGTATGAGTGTATGGTTGCATGTGGTCCTCCATTGACAGCACGGTTGATGCCGTGAACTTAGTTTTTCCGGCCCTTGTGCTGAATTGTTTTTGGGCAAGACACTTGAAAATAAACTTAATGAGGAAAAGAAAGAATGAGGAGGAGGGATTCCTTTAACCAACAGACATGCATTAAATGTTGTTGCTACTGTACAGAAGGGAACACAAAGCATATTTACTGTCCGGAATCTATATGGAAAAAATTATCAAATGTAATCAAACATAGAAAAAGATGGAGAAAGAGCCGTCATGAGATAAGGACCTGAGCCTCTTATCTAACATTAAGACCTGATAAGACACTGAGTGTAGCTCATCATCCTGCTCATTCCTCATTCCTGAGAAATCACACTTGGGGTAAGTGGAAACAAGCTGTGAACACAACGCTGACAGAGTCTCATCTTCCAAGTTTATAAGTTGATCTTGTCAGCAAACAGCTGCCAGTTTAAACATCCAGGAGGCGTAGAGCAACGTTATCATTCATTTGGAGTCGTGCTTCTATCCACAGTTTTATTCTCTTTAATCAACTCCTGCGGGAAAAGTCTGGCTCTTCAGTGGATAGATTCTCTTTTAATTTACTCTCGAACTTCCTGCTGTTCAGGGCTGAAAACAGTTCAGAAGTTAATGTAATATGATTGTCCAACCTGCCACAGTTCACCAGCAGTGTCATTGCTTGCGGCAACAAATGCTGTGCAGCTTTATCAGATATGGTCCTGCCATATTTGAATAGACATTACAGGGCATGGAACAGGAACCAGTGTTTGAATGTCAGAAAGCTTTTACTTCAAAAGATACATGAAGTCTGCAGTGTTACAAAGACACGCACACACATAACCTGAGTCCCTACTCACTAGCCCTCCACAATAAACTAACCTCTGTTCTAGAGAAGTGAGGTGTATACGTATGTGAAGGAGGAAAACCCAATGTCTGAGAAAGATGTGTGAGTGTGTGCGTGTGTGCAGACTCCTCCTACTTCTCTATCTCTCTCTCGCTCGATATCTCTCTCTCTCTCTCTCTCTCTCTCTCTCTCTCTCTCTCTCTCTCTCTCTCTCTTTGTGGATTCTCAGCAGTGTGGACTTGAAGCTTTGAGTGTAGGATGTGTGTGTGATCGAGGATGAAGCGAGCCTGCCGTTGCTGTGAATGGATCCTCTCTCGCTGCTGCTGCTACAATGGTACAGGTGGGGCGAGATGTAGAAACATGGACAGAATGTGTGTGTGAGTGAAGCTCAGGGTTAAGGCATAAGGTGTGTGTGTATGTGTTGTCGGGGGGGTTGGTCATGCAGTTTTCCATGTACACCTGAAGGAAGGAGGCGTAGACGAACCAGACAGAAATTCTTGTAATTTTTCTCTTTTTGAAATCCTGATATGTGTTGTTGCTAGTAGAAATATATTTGAAATTTAAAGTGACTCGTCAAACAGGAAACAATATGTCACACGGTCAGACTGACAGAGGGAGAGAGAAGTAGACGGAAAGTGAGAGAGACACTTTCTTTGTCTCTGTTCGATTGAGCAATGTCCTGCAATTCAGTCTGCCACTGCAAAGGGAAAGTGTATACTTCTAGATGTGTGTGTGTGTACTGGAGCAGGTTATTACAGAGCTTTTTACCAAGTGTTTGTCTGGACTTCACTGGTGTCATTATAGTAATCTTTGTTTTCAGCCGATTACTGTCCATACAATCATCTGCTGTGGTTTTTAGGGTGTTTCATTCAAAGTAGTGCTGTTGCTTTTTTTACTAAATCAAGTTCTAACGCAATTTGACATGACACATCATTTCTTTGAATGTGATTGTACCCGTGCATGCAGTCAGGCGAGGTTGAACACTGCCTCCTCCACTGCCACACTTGTGTGGAATGCTTATATGGGAACCTGCAGATTTGCTGTGAGGCAGTTAAATGGTACAAAGACGAGATTCTCGGATGCTCTCGTGTTATGATTGTTGCTTGCCAGCATCTTCCACTTTCATAGTAAAACAGAAAAACTAAGTATTACTGGCTTACTTTGATGAAAGGTCAAGAGGGCATGCTATAGACCAAGCTGACAGTGTTCACCCTCTGCTGGATCACAAATGTCTGATGAGCTAGACATGAACAGGTCATTACAGTTTGAATATGAAGTTTTCCCCTATTGTTCAAATTCATTTTGAAATCAAAAGTCCTTATAAGTACAGCCTGCTGGATAATGTCATTTTGTCTGTCTAAACTGACTTTCACCAGGTTACATATAGAAACCTGACATGACTATTGACTTGAAAGGAGACAAATCACTTTTCTATCAGTCAAACAAAAGAGTAAAACTCGGTCCATACTTTCTGTTGAGAGCAGTTCAGGTGGAGTGGAACTGTGTAGTGAATCAACTTTCTTTCTACAGATAGCTGTTAATGCTGTAAGGAAAAATAAATGCATTCCGATAACTTCTGATTTGTTTTCTTATATTTTTGATTTGACCTTAACAACAAGACAAAGACATTTAATCGAAGAAAGATTCAAATTTGGGGATGCACAAAACCTTATTGAACATATTCAGACACTGACTATAAGATTCCTTTGTGTTCAGTTGTAGGATTTGTTTTTTGAATTAAATACTTAAATAAGTTATTTCCATGGAGACTGTTCTTCCCAGAAAATCTCAGCTTTGGTTGTTTGTCTTCCCTGTATGGTCGATGACTTTCCTCTCCAGAAAGACAACAAAACGTTGTTGTCATAAAAGAGTCTTGTCTCGATCACAAAACATTCATTCATACAATTGGACATCAGAATTAGCCTCCGCACAGTAAAATGACTTCACTGTGACTTCTATTAAGAGCAAGCATCGTCTGAAAGTGCCACAAATGAAATACATTGTTGGCTCCTCTTAATTAAAGCCACAGTGAAGCTGTTTTAGTGAGCGGTGGTTCATTTTGATCCTTACATCAACCAGCACCTGATCAATTATGCTGGCTGTGCATTTGGCGTATTGCTCAAGCTGTGCTTCTTCCTTTGTTTTCTTTGATCTGCTTACTTTTGGTTTCTAATTTTAATTTAGGTGAGCATTCTAAATAATTTTGTACAACATACGTACGTCCTGTCATCATCAATTAAGTCTTGATATTGATTTTTTTGTAGACAGGCTTGTTAGTAGATGTCAGGATGTTGTTCATTTGGCAGATTGTAGTCTTTCTGTTTAAATGGAGAAAATAAATGAAAGGAACATCTAAAATGCATCTTGTACTTGATATATTTTTATTTTTCTCCATCAGCCAGATACATTTATCTCCATCATCGAAGAACAGTGGGAATGGTTAGTTAGGTAATCTATAAGGTTTTCCAGATGTGCATTGGATTTTGATGCCCCACCTCCCCCGACAACCCCAATCATGTGGTTTTTGTGTCTGGAGAAGAGTCGACTTACAATGCATATTTTGGGAGAGATCATTGTGCTTTCACAAGGATCACTTCCTATAAGTTGACCTGACAGCTCTGTTTATTGCTTTTTGTCTGGATATTCGGGGGAAAATGGCCAAAATGTCGTGATGAGTTTTTAAGCAGCTCTGAAGTCATGAAGTTTTTGAAGAGTCTCATGTAAGTGGTTTTATTCAGTGAAGAGAGCTCACATTACTGCTCACTGAGTTCAGGCAGAACGATCCACTGTGCGTTGTTTTAACCTGACCTTTTGTAAGGGTTTGATAAGAGCAAGAGTTGACACAACGCAAAGAGCCCTGATATTTTAGTTGAGGTGAAAACAGCTCAGCGGTTCTCCATGAACTGCAGCTTTAGGAGCACATGCATCGTGTATTAATTCAGGTTAGCATCCAGCTTTCATGAGCTAAACGTTAACTCAGCTCTGTGTGTGGACAGACGCTGGACTTTGGCCTCTGAGTGTCTGAACTTAGCACAGACTGGCATATACTTAGCTGAACTGGTTCCTCTGGTTTCACTGCACAGTTTTCACTGGTTTCAATTGACGTGTTTGAACCTGTGAGAAAAAAGTATCTAACTAGGCGGCTCCAAACCTATGAGAGCACACCCAAAGGTCACACTGAGATGAGGTCACTTTCATTAGTCATTAAACTGCATCTACAGCGCTGATGTTTTGTATCATGTGAAGCTGCACAAGTAATATTTCCCCTGAACTTCAGTGGGAGACGTCCCTTATTCCACTTCTGTATTTCCTAAAATAACTGAGCATTCCCTCAATGGCCCATCCTATTTTAAAAGTATGTAAATCACATTTTATAATCGTGATATCATTGTTTAGCATCGGAGCTCGGCTGGTTAGACTGGTTCCTGTGATGTGTCTCTTACAGCGTGCATCCTCGTTTAGTCCTGCTGTAAAACTTAGGTTGTACAGTTTGTATAAAGTCCTGCATTTATTCTCTCTGATATTAGGAAAGGGTCAACCGTTTGTTGTTGCTGTTTTTGATATTGCATGTTTTTCAGGCACAAACAATCACATTTATACACAGAGGCACTTCCTCACTCACACTGATGGAGTAAGTGACTTTTGGGGGTGTGAAGTGATCCTTCATCCCATCCAGCAGCCATTAAACCTGAAGATGGGCAGGAAACTACGCTGACCATGAGGCAAACACAGCAGCAGAGATAATGGACAGAAACAGCATTAGCTTCATCTTCCCTCTACATTGCTTCATCAGCTGTGATTCAATTCATTCAGTCTCATCTCAACTGCAGCCCTGTTTTTAAATTAGGTCCAGTTCTTCAATAGTTTTCGTTTATCAGGGACGTGAGGTCACAGTGACGAGGGGGTTTCAGCAGCAGCAAAGTGACACAACTGTTCAGTTTCTAAAATTGTTGGATTTGATTTCATAAAGATCTTTGAATTATTTCCTGGGAAATTGGTGAACATGGTGCAAATCAAAACTAAGCAGATCAAATGGAACAAAGACACGAAGTTATGTTCAGACTTTCAGCTGTAAAAACAAAATGTTGTCTCCGACTAAACACTTAAGCTAAAAGCGACTCTTGTAGCCTTAAGTTATTTGGGACCAAGATCCTTAGTTCGTCAGCAACAAGCCTGTTGTTTTTATTTCACACTGAGCCCTTTAAGACAGGGTGGACCTCCAATAGTATAACTCATTATTCTACTTCTATTGATTCTGTTGTTATGTTACTCATATGATACACTGCCATGAACCGGGCTCTTATGTAACGTGCTTATATTATTGTAAAGTTAATCTGTCACTTCCTTTGACGAGGACCAAAGGGTCATAATCAGATGTTTGCGTGCATACTGCAACATTTCTCCAATTGACATTTTAATGTTTCTTAAAGTCTCAACCTGTATTACAGAGTCCTCTACAATTAATCGTTAATATGACAAGAGTATAAAATTAAGAAGAAAAGACAAAGACTAAAGAAGAAACATAACTTTTTATCTTTACTTGAAAAAAAAAAATATGCTTCCAAAACAGTTATGTTATATTTAGTGTTTCATACTGGATAAAACTGAACCATCTTATCGTTAGATTAGTAACACATAGTAACACAGTCATAATTATAAGTCATTAGGTTTGTGTAGTTTAGCATGTTGTAAGATATGGACGGCACAGGAGAGAGGGAGGGTGAGAGAGAGAGAGAGAGAGGTATGAGAGGAATGTCATCTTCCCAGATTACTGTCTCCTCCTGTCATTGACAAAAAGCAAGATGGGAGGAGAGAAGGCGGTTTAAAGACAGCTACAGTGAACAATCCTTTTCACTTCTACAAATATGACATTACTTCTTTCATTATCTTGAAAACAATATTTTTGTTTTGTTTTGGGGAAAGGTTATTTTTTTTAGACTTATTATAACATAGCATTTTGTTGACATTTTCACTAGTTTCTCAGAATAATTAATGGATCTTGATTATAAAATCAGACACATTTGGGAAACTTGAGTATATGGAACTGAGGTCTACTGAGTGACTTTCTAGTTTCAAGTCATCACAAGACAAAACATGTCAAATATTTAAAGAGTAGAGATGTTGCGTGTGGGTGTGTCTCCAGTGAAATTACATTGAGAGAATGAAACTGTGTGAGTGATAGAGTAAGAGAGAGATGGAGCAAAAACACTGTCGCATTTCATACTGCTGGTTTAGTATCTACACACTGGACATCAGATCTGTGTGTGTGTGTGTGTGTGTGTGTGTGTGTGTGTGTGTGTGTGTGTGTGTGTGTGTGTGTGTGTGTGTGTGTGTGTGTGTGTGTGTGTGTGTGTGTGTGTGTGTGTGTGTGTGTGTGTGTGTGTGTGTGTGTGTGTGTGTGTGTTTGTTTGTTTAAAGATAGTGAGTGATGTGGATTTTAACAGTAGACTGTCTGTTATTACCATCGGCTGCAGAACAAGAGCTTCCTTGTTTGGTCTCACCTGACTTTTGCCATCACTGTGACACTGCAGTCTTCTGTTGCACACACACAATTCACTGTTACCCAGAGCACTAACACTGCAACATTCCCTCCAAAACTGTTACTGTCTACGTGGACATATCATTTATATTAAGTCAGACCGACCGATTACGTCACTTAATGACGATTGATGATGATCGTTGTCAGAGCTTATCACATTTTCTGTCTGCCTTGTTAACTAAGGGACAGTTTTGAAAGTTTTGTGGTAACAACACTGTCAGAATGACTGTCGCATCAAAACGTTGTTGTGTTGTCGCTGTCGGGAACAGATACAAAACACCTTTTACTTCCATTTACACCTAAATTAGCAGGGTTATTAAACACAGGTAAACGCACAAAAAAAGGCGATTGCCTCCTTTCCTATCGCAAGTAGAGGATTTTTAGCCATGTTCAATGTCACGAACACGCCAGAAACCTTATTGTCTGTCAAGAGTTTTGAACAACAAGAAAACTGTTGTTGTACCTTGTTCTTCTTACCTATTCAATACTTACACAAACATTCATGGTTATTTCCACGCTAATGCCCCAAAAGTGTGATGGTTGTCATTACTTTGTGCTGGAAAAGGTGGAGTGTCAGTGTCTAGACTGCAAAAACATAGAACAAGAAAATTGGCACGTTCACGTGAGTGCAATGTTTCCGTCACTGCCGATCGGAACCGATAGTCATTAAACCCGGGAGTGAATGCAGATTGTATTCTTTCCCACAGCAGACAAAAGCCAGATGTAGAAAAGGGGCTTTAAACTATACAATATCAGGCCAACACCAACATAAACTGTTAGACTTCATAGAAGACAGAGACATGAGCTGATGTGGTTTCTGCAGCAACTCAAGATGTCCCATCAGAGGGATGTGTGAGGTTTTGTCACGTTAGTTCATCTCTTCCTTCCTGGCACTCTTCATTCCTTCTCCTTATCGTGGCTGAAACTGTGGAATGTGAAACAAAGACACATCGTGGGATGATTGTCTGGTTCTTCTACAAATGACACACTGTTTATAGTTTTTACTTCTTCATTTGTTCCCACACATCTCAAAATCACTTTGCACAGACTTTTAAGTTTGCTATAGCTACTGTAGTTTGATGAACTTGATTTCACATTATTTTCCCATACCTTCTTACATTTAGTCTGGACCTTTTTGGTGATTTATCTTTGTCTGCTGCAGACCATAGGGGCACTTGATGTCTTTACAACTTTCCTTGTGTGGCATCTGCACCTTGGTCTTTTCCTGCTCCTAGATGGGACACTTGCACACCAGGATATTAGCCTTGAAAGTATTGATTCAATAAACATTTTACAAAAGAACAAAAGCAGCGATTAACTTGTTGTTTCGAAAATTGCTTCTTCAGATTCGCTCCGGTGGAGATGTGTCCTGAAAACTTAATCATGGCCTCCTGGTTTGCACTGGATATTTCAAATTATTTTATATTCTTAATGTTTTTTGGAGCTTTTTGATCCACTATAGTCCCTTTTTATGTTATGCTGAAATTCCACACTTCAGTCACTTAGTGTCGTGCTGTTGTCTCCGAGGCCAAGAATCCAACCTTGAGGCCCAATGTCTGGTGTCGTACTTTAACAGGTGTTAGTGGTGATCAGCTGACTGCAGCACACTATGGCTCGGCCTCATTACGGAGGAGGAGAGGTTGAAGCAGTGACGTCACAGCAGTCAGCTGTGTGTGAATGTGTGTTAGAGTTTCTCTCCGCTCTTAACTCCTTAATGAGTTTCATTGGTCAGCCAGCTGTCAAGGCCACTCACTGAATCTGCTGAAAGTACACACACACACACACACACACACACACACACACACACACACACACACACACACACACACACACACACACACACACACACACACACACACACACAAACGAGAAGGAATGACCTATGACATGTTTACCTCACATGGCTGAATAGCACTTAAGTGAGTAACCATTGGGACTGAGTGACAACACATGTACGTGAATGGGAGAGAATGTGAGGGAGAAAATCTGTGGTGAAGTGGTGGGAGGATTCAGGAGGAATCCAGGTGCTTGATTAACTTCACTATTCGTCCTGATCTGATCGTGCTGCCTGCTTGACGTCTCTGTCCCATAAAAACACAACAAACACAATGCTTGCATTAAGGAGGGAAGAGGAAAGGAAAGAGCATCATTGTGCCACGTTTATTTACTCCTGATCAGAACAAATTAAATATATTTCAATTAAGAGCAACAATGACCCAAGTTCAAGATTACAATTTATACAAGAAATCAAAAAGAAGTAATAAATACAGATCAAGAAATACAAAAAGAAATATTATTTTACATGATGCACTGTAGCCGTTGATGTGTGCATGTGCTCTGTAACGTTTCACCTTCAAATACATTGCAGGGATTCATTCAAACTACATTATTTGCATGTTCACAGCAGGTAATTCTATGTACAACAGCAGTACTCCACACTCTGTGCACCATGTTTTCGTTAGTCATGGGAGAAACAGCGGCGCCTCAGTAACAGTGCATGACCTTGGCTGCTGTTTTGATCAGTTTTATCTTGACCACACTGCTGACACAGTCTGATAACAACTAAAACTACCACTAGTACCGACTCATTAAACCACAGCACTGCACAATACGAAGGTAGATGTCAGGAAAAGTCACAGTCAGAGATAAAGATGTGAGATATTAGAAAAACAATCATATACATATTCTATACCATAAAGGCTATATTCAATTTAAGTTAAGATAAATATACTGTATATAGATTGAAAAATAAATCTAAGAGCAAAATTTCCAATGAAATTAAAGAATTTCTACAAGCTAGTATTACCACAGGGGGTTCATATTAAATAACACAACCACATCTTGATCTTTCTGATCGCTGTTGGCACCACTGACCTTTGACATGCTCTGCCTTGTAATACCAGATCAGGGAAGTGAAAGTGATGTTACTGCTGGTTGTGCAGAAAATACTATAAACATAATATTAGTCTTTTTTCCTTTGGTTTCTAAAGCTCAGCAGATTAGTAGATAAGTAGAAGACAAAAGTCAAATAAAAAGCAGATCCAAGATGAATATGAGGAGAATTGAAGGTAAATAAAAGTAATAAGAGAGACACCCATTGTAGAGAAATCCTGTTGACTCTTAACCTTTCATTTCCTGATACACACTTGCACACACACACATTTATACACCCCAACCCCACAGCATCCGCAGCCGATAGCTCCCAGCTGTGTGTGAGTGCAGCTGATCCACCACTCTCTTGACACATGACTACTGACTCGTTAACATACACACACACACACACACACACACACACAAACACACTGCTTTCTTTCTCTCTTGAATCTGTAGAATGAAAACAGGGCAAACTGGTTCAAACCATTGAGATTTTTAACTGATAAAAGTCTCTGTGAAACACATGGATCTCACAGTGCTATTGGAGAGTATCGAGAATCAAAACGTGATGCTGGCAAGCTGAAACATCTATGCGCCTGGTTAGATCCGTTTTTAAAATGTAATGTTTTTCTTTCAGAAAACTATCCAGTCAGCAGCTCTGATGGGAAGACTGAGTCAGTGGCGAACCTCCAGCCGCAGCCGTCCCTCAGCTCCCTGCAGCCCAGCTCCCCGGGTCCCAAACGCTCCGGAAACACTCTAAGAAAATGGCTGACCAGTCCAGTCCGCCGCCTCAGCCATGGCAGCTCCGTCAAGAAGCTCCCTAGTAACAAACAGAAGAAGATGGGTAAGAAACAAAGACAAGTACACAACCACGGTGATGACATGTTGCTGATACCATGGAACGTGTGTCTCTCTGCTCAGCAACATTGCATTCGTGTTTGCACTCATATTTTCAAAGTGTCATTAGATCAGGCATGCAGACTTTACAGACACCACAGTGAGGATGATGTCAGTTTGTTTTTCTTGCACAAGTTCCTAAACGCTTTGAAATTTAAATTCCTGCTCACACACTTGTAAATAACACTAATGTAACACACATTTACATTTCAAGTCTCTGTTGGACTTTTAAAACCATGTTTTGTGTGTGGATGTATTCAGTTTGTGGTTCATGAGCTAAAACGTAAACGTGTTTCATCTGTCATTTTAGCCCCATAAGGAAAAATAGCAGGAAATCTAGCCTGAAGATGTTCAGTTTTTAATTAGTTCTCTATCGGCTGCTCAACACCTTGAATCCATTAATTCAACTTGGTTTTGACGTCCGTGTGATCTATTGACAAATTAAGTGTTGGACTGATTGACAGGACCAGGATCTGGAAGAGAGGAAAACAGGAAGAGTATCGACCTCGGACAGCCTGACCTCGCTCTGCAGGATGACAACATTGATGAGGTAAACAATGGGATTCCAGAAAGCAGCTGTTTATTACGTTATAAAACGTGCAATGGTTTTTGATGACCGCTGATATTAAAGCAACACTTTTACTTCAACTGAGCAGCAGTGCCCTCTGCAGCCACAATTGGTGATTAATTATTTTAGGCTCTCTGTCCGAGCGATGAAGTGGTTTTCATGTAGAGAAAAATATATTAATGTATTGAGTGGAGCTCCGACTTTGTCATCGCACTCACTGAAACGCAACTGAATGCTGAATATTACCTATAATACTCAGCTTCCTGAACCAATAGAGCTGCGGCTATGACAAATTCACCAAACTCTGTTTAGAATTCTTCATATTTAAAAGTTTCCAGCTGTCTTTTAAACTGAGAGTGCAAGGGAATAAAAGAGGAAACATTCACACATATAATTTTCTCTGATAAGAAGTTGTAGATTTTCAGAAATGCTCATAAATTATATTTGTAGTTTAACATTAACATTTATTTGCTTTCTTTTTAAATACAGACTTAACACAGTATTTATGATCAGGATTTATTGGCGGGTTTTTCTATTCAATTCCACACAATAAACTGAAAAACAAAAGTTTATTCTTGGATATGAAACACCTCCTAAACTTTGTTAATTTCCCCATCCTCTTTAATGCCTCTTTTGTGCTTTAAACTTGTTTTTAATTCAACAAATATGGTTTGAACAGTTCAAAGCCTTAATTCAGCTTTTTATTGGAATGCGTTTTTCAATGTTAACTCACAAATTCAGAGAATCTTCTTTCTTCTCTCTAGACCCAATGACCCAACTCATTAAATCTGACTATAACCCTGAGGAGTTATTTATCAGTGATTCGTCACAAGTTTACCAAGTACTTACAGAGGAAACATGACTCATCCTCTCACACTGTTCGTGTTGATTTGGAAACTCCATGGAAAATTAGGGGAGAGGAAATTTGAATTTTCTAAAATCCATTTGAATAGAAACAATACTGATGATTGAGTGTGGCATTCATCACAATCAAGATCAGTGATGTTATTCTTTGTCTTTCCTCCACAGAGGGTCCTCAGTAAGGATGGGAACCTCCTTTCTAAGACCTCCTCCGGGATTCAGAGCGGTGGCGAGGAAGAGCAGGACGAGGAGGCCCACACTCCTCTGCCTCCCCCCATGGAGATCATCAAGGACTCAGCTCAGGATGATAAGGTGAAAGGGGGCCAGAGATCTCAAGACACCTCTAAATATATTATTTTTATTTAATCTGAGTTTAACTGAGTTTGTGCCCGTTTTCATTGATTTTTCTTTACTGTGCTTTGTACCAAAACTAAATGTCTTGTTATTTCGTATTGTTATTTGATAAGGTTTTGCTTAGTAGTACCTTCCAGCGTCAGAGATTTACAGCAGACTATAGAATTACTATTTAAATTTCAACAAAAATCTATGTAATGTGAAGCTCCGCTTTACTGCCTTTCACTTCTAACTAACGTCTTCTCTTTCACTGCTGTTTATCCCTTTTCTTTTCCTGCCATGACTTTGTTTACAACTCCCTGCCTTCTCTCCTTTACTTCCAATCCCTCTAACGTCACTCTCTGCCCTCCTCCTCTCAGTCTTCATCCTTGCTAACATCTCTGCAGTCGTCCTCTGAGGTGCCCAGCGCTGCAGAGCTGGTTAGCGCCATAGAAAAACTGGTTAAAACCAACATGGTGAGTGTGTGTGTGTACGATTGTGTGCATGTTTGGGACACTTGCTGGTGACAGATGTGTGAACAGATTTACTCCAAAGGGTACAAACCAAAACATTTAGACGCCTGCAGAATGGGGGAGACGAGGATCGAACCCTCTTGTTAGTGGATATCCCGTTCTACATCCTAACCCACAGCCGCCCCCATACCTGCTTTTCAAAATGTGCTTTTAACTTGAACATTTAGACGTGCCCCTTTCATTTGCCATACTATTTTTGACAAATTTTTCCTGTAGTAACTTCAGTTTTATTTTGTATTTGAGTAGAACTTTGGAATCGACTGTATGAGACGAGGAGATTTAGCCTGCATTTACTACTATTATTATTTTCTATCCTTTTTAGTTTTTTTCCAACTCTGTAAAGCACCGTGAAAGAGAGGCCCTGTCAAATCAGAATCAGAATCAGAAAGTATTTATTGCCAAGTAGGTTTACACCTACAAGGAATTTGCTCTGGTTATTGGTGCATACAATGAACATAGAAACATAAAAAAATAAAAACACAATAAATACAACACACATAAGAAAAGCAATAAAAAGAATCAATATATATTTACTCACTGTTTACCTCTTATTTACTCCCTTTCTCTAATATTTATACAAAGTAACATTTATTTAGAAAAACATATCTAAATAAAATATGTATATTAAATAAAAGATATAAAAAGTGAAGTAAAAAGTGAAATGCAAGATGCAAGACAGTGAACAGTGTCAGATTGCATAGCAATGTAATGCAGTATAATATAGTATAATATAATGTGTTAATTTAACACATCCTTGAGGTGTGGGGGCGGAATAAAAGTCAGAGTCAGGTGGGGGTCCCGGGCCTTGTTGATAAGGCCAACTGCAGCCTGTAAGAAGCTGGTCTTGTGGCGGGAGGTTTTGGTCCTGATGGACCGCAGCCCCCTGCCGGAGGGAAGAACCTCAAAGAGTTTGTGACCCGGGTGGGAGGGATCAGCCACAATCTTACCTGCACGCCTCAGGGTCCTAGAGGCAAACAGGTCCTGTAGAGATGACTGATTGCAGCCGATCACCTTCTCAGCAGAACGGATGATCCGCTGCAGCCTCCTTTTGTCGTTAGCGGTGGCAGCAGCAAACCAGATGGTGATGGAGGAGGTGAGGATGGACTCCATGATGCAGGTGTAGAAGTGCACCATCATTGTCTTTGGCAGGTTGAACTTCTTCAGCTGCCGCAGGAAGTACATCCTCTGTTGACCTCTTTTGGTGATGGAGCTGATGTTCAGCTCCCATTTGAGGTCCTGGGAGATGATGGTGCCCAGGAAGTGGAAGGACTCCGCAGTGACGACTGGGGCGTCTCTCAGGGTGATGGGGGTGGGTGGGGCTGGGTTCCTTCTGAAGTCCACAACCTAATCCACTGTTTTCAGAGCGTTGAGCTCCAGGTTGTTTTGATCACACCAGGTCACCAGATGGTCAATCTCCCACCTGTAGGTGGACTCATCCCCACCAGAGATGAGCCCAATGAGGGTGGTGTCATCCGCGAACTTAAGGAGTTTGACGGACTGGTGACTGGAGGTCCAGCTGTTGGTATACAGGGAGAAGAGAAGAGGTGAAAGAACACAGCCTTGAGGGGAACCGGTGCTAATGGATTTGAATTCAGAGACTTACTTACCCAGCCTCACGCGTTGCCTCCTGTCAGACAGGAAGTCTGTGATCCACCTGCAGGTGGAGTCGGGCACACTCAGCTGGAAGAGCTTCGTTTTATGATATAATAATCGAACAGAACAAAACCTGCCTTCACACACAGTGTCCAGTGTTGCTTGTTTGCTGTTCAAACACACACTGGAATATTAAACATGGAAATGTGGACATTTTAAATAGAATATTCATGTGACTGCTGCCCTCTGCTGTCACATGAAATAATCTCATCACTCCAATGTTAGAGGGTTTATTTAAATGAAGCTTTCTTCTTATTTAACGTCTAAAGACAGAGGATTGGAGTATTGTTCATATTGTAAAATGCTCTTAGATAAGTTGATGTTTATGTTTTATATAAATGTTGTATGAGGCGTGAAAAGAGTATTTCAGTTAGATGTCAGTTTGGTATTTGAGCTGCTTTTCCCAATTGTGATCCTCTCATAACATTGACCCTTTTCTCCTCAGACTCTGGAACCAGGAGCGTACCCTGGTTTCTCCTCGATCTCTCCGCCCGAACAAACCACTCCCGTCCAACCGCGGAACCCCGAGCTGGAGCAAATAGCCAAAGCTATGAGAGGACGAATGTGAGTACTGAAGCGTGTTACCATTACTGCCTCTGCTGCTGCTTTTCATACTACAAATTCTAACATTAGTACTTTTACTACAGCTTTTACCAAGTAATATTAACATTAGATATACAAGTGCTTTGTCTTCACCACAAGCACAGTTTTAGTGTGTCTCTTCAGCAGGAGAAGAGGCTGACAGATGATATTACAGAGATATGTCTTCTTCTGCTCAGGTTTGTTCTGAACGAGCTGATTCAGACAGAGAAGGACTACGTCAAAGACCTGGGCATCGTGGTGGAGGTGAGACGCTCACTTCTGAGTCTGTGCTGTGGTATTGTCGTGACAACACTGTCACTGTTGTGTCTTTCTTTATGTTCATTTTTAGTTTCCAGGTTGACCTCCCCATTCTTAGTTTGATATCATGAGGGAAAAAATGTCTCGTTGGACTCAAACAGGAAATGATTAGACTTTGGTGGTCAAAGGTAAAGGTCAATGTGGCCTCACAACATCTTTGTTGGCAAAGACTGGAAGTAATTCCAAGTGAACATGGAACCTCAAAAAATTGTAACCTGGACAAAAAAACAACAAAACAAAACTTCTACTTCTTTTTTGAAGTAGGAGGTGCCAAGCTACCTATACCAGAAGCTCTGTATGTTGTTTATCATCATTAACTGACCTTTTCTGACCCCACAGAGTTTCATGAAGAAAATGGAGGAGAAGGGCATTCCCGAGGACATGAAAGGAAAAGACAGAATCGTCTTCGGGAACATCCACCAGATCTTCGACTGGCACAGAGAGTAAGCTCCACATCGGTGTCCAAAAACTGGAACTGGCCCCAAACAGGGGCTGACGAATAACATCCATCTTCTGTCTCTGTCAGTTTCTTCGTAGGAGAGCTGGAGAAATGTCTTGAGGACAATGACCACCTGGCTGAGCTCTTCATCAAACACGTGAGTTTAGCTCGCTGCGACAATATGACGATTCATTATATACAATATATACAATATGTTTGATTAAATAACTTGCATGTGTCTGTGTTGCAGGAAAGAAGACTCCACATGTACGTGGTTTATTGTCAGAATAAGCCGAAGTCCGAGTTCATCGTAGCAGAATATGACACATATTTTGATGTAAGTGATGCTTTAACACTTTGTGTCCTTTTGCCGTTCTGGTCTTTCTTTTTGATAAAGGCATCGTCATAGTCCAGGATGCAGAAATCCTCTTGTGAGACTTCCAGCTCTGTAATTATATAAATGTATGGTTTCTGTAGCAGTGTTTTTGTATTATCTAAGGATTCCAGTCAGTTTTGTTATATTTTCTGGTGCATGTGATGTTAATTGAGCGAACACTGAGTATGAGAGAAACTTGTATGAAACAGAAGCTTTATGATGCTTTTGGTGTTTGTGTTGCAGGGAATCCAGCAGGAGATCCAGTCCAGACTGAGCCTCAGTGACTTCCTCATTAAACCAATACAGAGAATCACCAAATACCAGCTGCTACTGAAGGTATTCCACATGCGACAATCAGGAACAATGGTTTGAGTTCACAGACAGACTTTTTATCAGCAAAAAATCTCCTTTTAATACATTGTAAGTGCAAAAACGATAATTAAATAATATATAAAATGATTGAGACTGAGATCTTAATTTCCCATGTTGGTTATTGATAGAAACGTTATAAATACATTTAACTGAAATGTTATTGGAGTTTTTTGCCTGACACATTTGTTTGTTTGACCTTCAGGGTAAACTGTATTGAATCTATCATGAACTGGATTTAAATTGGGCTAAACGTTTATGTTGTCGTCATATTTCTTCTCAGGACTTCCTGAAGTACAGCTTAAAGGCAGGAATTGACTGTGAACAAATTGAGGTAAAAGCACTTTTTTTTTATAGTGCAAAAATATCAGTTTATAAGACACATGTACAGTTGATGTTACATCCAAGCCTGAAACCAAGGCTGATTTATTTTTCTTCCGCTGACATGGTTGTTAATCTCTTTGTGTCTGTCTCTTACAGAAAGCCGTAAATTTAATGTCTCAGGTTCCTAAGCTTTGTAATGACATGATGAATCTGGGTCGGCTGCAGGGATACGAGGTTTGATCATCTAAATGTTTGCACACAGAACCATGAAACATCAACAGGTCTGAACGAGTCATTGACCACGACCATGTCTCCTTACAGGGTAAACTGACCAGTCAGGGCAAACTGCTGCAGCAGGAGACCTTCTTTGTGACGGAGCAGGACGCCGGCGTCTTGTCGCGCTCGAAAGAACGACGAGTTTTCCTCTTTGAGCAGATCGTCATCTTCAGTGAGTTGCTCAGGAAAGGATCCTCCACGCAAAGATACCAGTTCAAGAAGAGCATCAAGGTAAACAGAGGATAGGGTTCATCATCCATGAGGAATAACTAATAGCTGAAAAATATATTTACCTTCAACACAGTTTTGTGTTCTACGAGTCTATAAACTTTTATCACCCAGGCTGCTCCTCTCCTCCTCAGGTGTCGTACCTGGGTCTGGAGGAAAGTGTGGAGAACGATCCCTGCAAGTTCGTCATGTCATGTCGCGGCTCATCTGAGCGTTTCACTCTGCAGGCGGCCAACGTAGACATCAAGCAAATCTGGGTCCAACACATCCAGGAAGTTCTGGACGCTCAGTGCAACTTCCTGTCTGGTGAGGGAAACAAAAGCCGAATATAAACCTCTGATGCACGACCTTTACTCTTTTTTCGGCCAAAAAGGGACAGCAGACTGATCCCTTCAGTTCAACCTACAACCTTCACTTTCTCCAAAACTGTAATCCCAGAGAAGGAAACCCAACAAGAGAGAAATCTAAATGCTCTGTCTGTGTGTGATTGTAGCTCTCCAGTCTCCTATTGAGTACCAGAAAGAGAAGGGCGCAGGAGGTGGCTCCTCGTCACTGACCAGAAACCGTTCGTCCTCTGGGAACCGGCCCAGCATGTCCTCTCACAGCCGGCCGTCCTCCACTGTCGGACTCTGTGACAAGGAGACAGAGAGAGGGAGGAGCCAGATGAAAGTGTCAACCTCCAACGGTGGTTCGTCGTGTTTTGACTCCAGGGTGAGTTTTCGATGAAAAGCTTGCACACACATGATAAATGGGAACTAAATTCTACTAATTCAGAATACAAAATTCTGCATATTGTTTTTTTTTTTGGCCTAAATCTGGAGCAGGTTAGAGAATCAGGCCATGATGCACTTTCTCTCTTTGCTCAGTTTGGAACCTGTTCCTGAAAGCTAAGGTTAAAATCTGGGCTACTGCAGGTGTAGCAGAATACTGTTCAGGTTTATACACACAGAACACACTGGACAGACTTGGCCTACTTTGAACAGTTCTGCTCACTTTTGGATAAATGTCCCTAGACTATAGTTTCTCCACTAGTTTCTTTTTAAATCTGGACAGAATGAAAACCTTAAAAATCTCAATTACATCCAAATGTTTTTTTTTACTGTGGATTATCCAGAATAACCAGGACAGCATTTCAGATTCAGATTCTTCTGAAAGTTATTTCCAGACATTAGTTATTTTTATCATTTTATGATAGAATGACAATACAGGTTTTCTATACCCTCATTTTTTGGAATGAAAATAAAGTGAACAGGTCGCTGTTGTCCTTTGTTCTCCTGCTCCTTGCTCCTGGCCTCCCTCTGCTCCTTCTCAGGTTGAGGTCGGCTGCAGCTGGACTGTTATCCAACCCACGTAGTCGCACCTTCATGTTGTCCTCATCCTCAATTATCCTCATTTTCTCTTCCTCCCCTTTCTCCTCCATCTCCTGTTTTCCTTAATTCATCCTTTACCCTCCTCCTACTCCTCCTCCTCCTCAGGACAGCGACGGCGGCTGCAACGGCGTCTCCTCCACCATGCTGGTCACTCAGAACTACTCAGCGCTCAAGGAGAATGAGATCTGCGTCAGTCAGGGGGAGGGGGTGCAGATCCTGGCCAATAACCAGCAGAACATGTTTCTTGTTTACCGTCCCGCCAACAGCCAGTCGCCCGCCGCTGAGGGCTGGGTGCCAGGACACGTCCTGGGCCCAGCCACAAAGTCCATAAAAGACTCTTCTTCTACTTCCTCCTTCTCAGCGGCGGTGGCCAATGCCAACAACATCAAGTAAGTCCCCCCACCACAATCCAACCCACCCAGCACTTCTCTCCCCGCAGACAGACGCACTTCTGGCTCGATGACAAATGAGGCGATAAAACGCTGCCTCCCCATATTTTTTGGAGTCGGCACCCCTCCCTCGTTACTCACAGCCTCTTCCCTCCCCTCCTAACTCATTGTTCCCTCCTTCCCTATCCCCTCCCTCCTTCTCCTCCTCCCTCTTGGACCTCATGGGAGATTCTTTTTTTTTCTCCTCCTGATGTTCTGCTCCTCGGAGGTAAAAGGTACTGATCTGGTCTCCTACTGTCCATCAAGCAGCTTTGGAGCCATTGTCACTTGACGGCTCTGTGGCAACTACATGAACTCAAAAACACACACGCACACACACACACACAAACTCTGACAAGTGTCCATGTAAACGAGAACTGAAGAGTTTTCCTGCAGGAATAGACTGGATAGAAATTCTTGTAACCTGTAGGTGACTCTGGAAACACAAGATAAAACCGTTGACACTTACGTGGAGCTAAAACCAGACACTCTTATTTCAGTTTCTAACACTTTTTTTCTTTCTTTTTTGTAAATTACTTATTATTTTCACTGTTTTTTGGAACGAATAATCGCTCACCTGGGGCATTCAGGTGGACTCAGCCCCGTTCTCCGCAGTGGAGAAGATTTATTTTGTTGTCTGTGGCAATCTATACAGAAATTTGTGTTTATTCCTCTTGTTGTTGTTTGTCGTTGTTTTTCTGCCTTGTAATTATTATTGTTATTATTATTTTACGGACAAAGTTGGACTCTTTTCCTCCATTTTGATTTTGTTTATTATGTCGGCAGTTCACTGTACAAAGTAAATTTCGGTTCTTCGACTGAAGCTCTAGAACATTCCTGTTAAAAAAAAATCCCTTTTGCACTATTTAAGATGAAGAAAAAATATGAAGTCAGGCTGTGCAATATGTTTCATTTAATGGCAACGGTCAGCATTGTACTGTTGGTAGTGGAATGATAATGATTTTAAATGTATTTTAAATATGTAAAATAAACCTTTTGGACTTGAGCATGAGTTAGCAAAGCAACATGAAGGTGACGTTGTTTTCTTCTGCGTTAGGCTGAAGATGATTGACAGTTTGTAGTTTTTAATATTTGTAAATAAACTACAACAGCAAATGTGACACTGAGCGTTCTGCCTACTTCTGTGTGCACTATTACACCACTAGATGGAGTGATTTAGTTGCGAATTAGGCAGGTTTGAAGAGCCAGAATTTGAATGATTTTATCTATTTCAGACGAGCCTCTAAAGTGATAAAAGATTTATATCAAAAAAGAAATTCCACTTTTTTTGTTGTAAGATTGATTTCAACTTTTTGTATTTGTTCTTGTTGTAGTAATATTTATTTTGATATTTTTGTTTTAGTTTTTTTTTACTAACCAATGGTCTGATTCTCCACAAGATACAAATATAAAACTGGTGAAAAATTAGAAGATGCCTCTTCAGTTTTCAGAACTGTTAGTCATTAACAACCAAAAAGCCTCTTAAGGTGTCCTGGATTGTTTTAAAATGAGATGAGGTCATTATTTTATATTTAACAGCTTTAAAATGTGACAGCAATTATTACAGTAAGGCTTGGACTAGTCATTCTATAACTTGTATTTACCTTCATGGAACTCAGAAGAAGTTGATAAAATAATTAGTTTTCAGTTTTAACAAAAGGAGATGTTAAATTATCTTTTGAAACAAATATTCATGTATATTATAAGTCATTAGCACAGGAAACACAAGTGGATAAGGGTTGAAAATGTTCTCATTGTCATCTTCCCTGCTTGTGTTGGAAGAAGATAATTTACACTTATGTGTGTCTCTCTCTCTTTATTCCAGTCTTAAAGTTCAGTCTCTCTCTCCTCTCTGTCTCTGAATAAAGTCAGCCCAGTGTCGCTCTATCCTCCTCCTGTTGAATCTAAATGGACCAGAAGAGTCTGGCTGCAGCTTCAGGCAACAACAACCCACTCACAACCCTCTGCTACAGCAACCCAGAAAGACTCACACGTTTAGATTGTACAGACAGACACATTTTACACAAGTCACGGGGGAAGTATGGAGGTCAAAGGTAACTCAGATGATTTCCTATTAATTAATTTAAGGTCACCATTAAATAAGCTTATAGGAATATGAGTGATACAAGATGTAGATGTTCTGCCTATGGACATAATACAACTCTTTCAATTACTCATTACAGTTATAATTATAAGAAATGTTCTCAAAATTATGAAAAATTCTGCATTCAGTGTAATAAGATAATTTCACAAAATTGTGAGATTAATCAATATAATCATTTAAAAAAACACCAATATTCAAAGTAAAGGAGGCTGAGTATTTTAGATAATGACACAACCAGAATCAACAGTTTAATGACAACTTGTCAAATATAGTTCTAACTTGGAACCAGTCACTCACTAGTTTGACCCAAATGGAACAAAAATGTTGTTATGAGACATATTTTGTTTGGTTTTAATGCACAATAAGTTTAATAATATAAAACCAATATCCAATACAATGTATAATAAAATAAACAACAATATAAGACATGTTAACACTTCTATTTGCAACGGTTTTATACATAAACAACATATATGATGACAGTTTAAATGTTTAAATGCTGTTTATACTTAATATATGTAAATGATGACACCTGATCTCTGCATTAGAAAATCAAGCCTTGTTTCCATAACGACAGAAACATTATATCAAATCACAAACACACATCCGAGTCACTAAATGGTGTCAGTGGTCAGAATGTGAAGTTGTGATCTGGCGGCCATGTTGCCTCTGCAGCCAGACTAAGCTGGACGCCACTGAGCTTCCCTCTGATTGGCTGCTTGACGTTTCTCGTTCCTGTACCGTACAGGAAGTCTCTGTCGTGGAACACACTGCGTGCCCGGAAGCGCGCCGAAGCCAAGGATGGCACCTCCTTTGGGGTCAGAGGTCACGAGAACGGCCTCTTCCGTAAACCCAAAGAAACCACGCCCCCTCCCCCTATAGCCTCCCCCGCCACGGGGGTGAAGGGCAAAGTGAGTAACGTAGGTCAACGGCGCACGCTGGTGATGTCATATGTGTGTGCCAAAACCCCCTCACCTAGCTCCCCACCCTCCCCCAACCTGGTTTTCATTTTTGATTCTTAAACTGTGTGGGTGTGTGTGTATGTGCAAACCAACCAACACGCACAGTCGTTTTTTGGGTGTCTTGATTTGATCACAGCAGCAGTTCTCAACCTGCGTTAGTTTAAACCAACGTTCACTCAACCAAAAGGTTGCTCATGAAAGTGAATTTTCTGGATCTCTGCAGCCAATTCCGAATCAGAGATAATTAGCATATTTTTTGATGGTGATGGAAGTGTTGTGACGACCTGCAGGCAACTGAGTGACTGTTTATCAAATGCACTGAATGCATCAAATCCACTTAGCATTTATGTCCAAGAAGTGTGGAACAGAATGCAAAAGCCAAACACAAAGCAAATGGGTGAAAACGGATTATGACATCTGTTGCCATGACGCTGTTCACATGTCTTCTATTGCCATTCGCTGTGTCTCAATGTCGGGCATGAAGAAAGCATCCTCACACTGGGCAGGCTGGACTGAAATGAGACAGATTTCCTTTTTGTGTCACAAGCTGTAATGTTTGTTTCCTTGGCTAGTTTGAGCCGCTCAGCCACCCAGATAGCTAGCTTGTTAGATAAATAAAAGATCCTGGGATATGTTGGTCTAATCCTTCCCTTGGATCCATTAATTGGCCACATTCAAAGGAGACATGCCACTGTGACACAATTGGCCTTCAAATTCAGCCTCAGCTCATGTGTTGTGGCTTCTGCATTCTGTGTAACTCTCCCAGGCCACCGTACATTTCCTAAGTTAAAAATCTCAGTTAAATTTAAATCCTGGTGTTACTGGAGCCACAAGGTTTAGAGAAAGCGGGGGTTGGATTACGATGATTAAAGTCGGATCATAATCACACACAGAAATAAAGATGGAAATGTTATTTCCACACATGTAAATAAGAACCGGTTGAGAACACTGCAAGTGTTTTTTATTTGATCTTTTATCTTTATTTATTTTACCTGACAACATTCAACCGCACTGATTGAAAAATAAAGTCTATTGTGTTTTTCGTGTTGTTTGATTTATTTTCCCTCGCTGTGCATGGGTAGAAGTAGAACCCGGTGACTTGGATTAGTTTTTACGTTGCTCTGCATCTTGTTAACTCTGTTTTTATTTTGTAGTGAACTAACATGAAAGTGTTTGGATGTAACATTGTCTACAAAGTCAAAATGAAAATCTTAAGATGATGTTTCTGTGACTCACTTGAGGTAAAAACTTGAGCTCATGTTACAATTTATGTTTCAGAGCAAAAGTACAAAAAAAATGCACTTTAAAAAAACTTGAAACAAATGTTGAAGTTTTATCCTGAAGCTGTGAAAAGAAACAGATTTCCAACAAACAAAGCATTTGTTCCTGCCTCTGTAGAACATCACTTTTTTCTATTTGCATCATGAAATGAAACTAATTGAACTATTTCTACAGACAACAGTCAGTAAGAAATTATTAATAGTTTAGTCTTAATACATACAACAAAATCAAGAAAAAAAGCATTTGAACTCTCTTGCAGAAACAAAATCAAGATTGTTTTGTGTCAAAGCCAGAAATTGGAAGTTGAGAAATTGTTTAATGTTTTTCAACACTCGCTCTACAATTTCTACGTTCCTGGATTCAAAGCACAATAAGGCCTAAATTCCCGCGTCAAAGCTCCTCTGACTCTGAAGATTAAAGTGCTGATGCTAAAATAATTCAACACTGAGCTGTGGTTGTATGCTGCTTCATGAAACTAAGCAGGTGCAGATCTGAGACTGAAGCACAGGATAATGTCAAGAGTGTCAGAGCCGAGTGAACATTTACTGCTGCTGCTAGTTAATATATTAAAGGTCCTAAAGAGATTCAAACCAAAGCAGCTCCCAGGTGAGTATCAGTCACTAACAGTAGGTTCGCTGCAGTTCCCTCCAGAACTTTCCTTATTTATGCCTCCTCTCAGCTTACTACCTCAATTTCTCTTGCATGCCTTCACTCCTTTATCATTTCTTGCATCTCCTTCCTTTTTCCTTTTTCCTTTGATTTTTCTAATCTCTTTCCTTCTTTCCTGGTCCCAAATCTGCACTCTGCTGCCTTCACTCCATCCCATTCTTAACCTACCTCTCTTATTCCTCTTCCTCTTCTTCCTCCTCTGCGTTCGTTCTCCACCAGGACACGTCAGATGAGTCGGACTGTGACGATGACCTCGTCCCAAAGACCGGCATGGAGGTACGATACGTCGCACACTATGTTTGTGTCACTTAACTTAGGAAAAGTCAGAAACAGCAGAAATAACATAATTTATAATAAACTGTACTGTTGACGACAAAATGCAGCCGCACTGTTTCATGTGTCGAAAACTAAATATCTTAACTATTATTATGTTTATCATGAGGAGCTCAGTTTACTTTGACGTGTGTCAGGATTCCCAACTAAAAACCTTTAAGCAAAACTTTGACTTGGACATCATCTGTTTTCCAGCTTCTCAACCCAAACTTCATCCAGGAAGGTAAGAAACATGAGAAAACAACGGCCTAATATACCAATATATAAAAATGTATTAGCCTACGCTTCTATACTTTTGTTTATCCGAGGACGTAGAAGAAGATATTTTGAACTAGGTCAACAGACTGAAGGCACCCTGCCCCGCCCTCAATGACGACTAAAGAGTACTGGTCACCTGATCATTGAATTTTTATCAATATTGGACATTATGTTCATATTGTGCGTGTTTAGCACTGCACCCACTAACATGTGTGAAGCATATTAGATGAAATGTTTGTGAGAGACGTGTGGAATAGTGGGTCGATAAGTTTGGTGTTATGGTTCTCATTGTCAACAGTGCGATCATGCTGTATACATTTCCTATCTACATGATGAAAGGGTGTGAAAAGCATCCTGATCTGGATCCACACCCAAATTCAACGGCATCTTTCCTGACCCACACCACATTCTTCCAAGTTCCTGCTACATAACAGACATACAAACGCAGATGAAAAATGTCCAACCATCTCAATGTTTGTGGTCGGGGCTGTGCAGTTTTATTCACTAAATCAAAGTGTTTCAACAGCTTTTATCACAGCTAGTAAGACTAAGCATGTGTATGTGTTTCTTCTGTCCAGTGGCTCCAGAGTTCCTCGTCCCGCTGTCAGACGTGGTGTGTGCATTTGGAGAAACAGTCGTCCTGTGCGGCAAAGTCTGTGGACGACCCAAACCCTCAGTCACCCTGAAGGGCCCCGACCAGAACCCAGTGACCAGCAACAGCCGCTTCACCATCGACATCAGGTAACGCAATTCCTGCTCATCCTGCTCCCTTCCCGTAAACTTCTAGACTACTTCCTGCTGTACACACTATATATTATCCTTCTCCATCTTTTCTGAATCTTGTCCTCCATCCCTTCACCTTCGTCTTCCTCTCCAGGGACACGGGGGACATCTTGTTGAAGATCTGCAATCTGATGCCTCAGGATACAGGGATCTACACCTGTGTTGCTGTTAATGACCACGGCTCTGCCTCATCCTCCGCCTCTATTAAAGTGCAAGGTAATGCACCTGAGTTACAGTTACATTTAGTGGCTCTGACCAGCAGCGACTCAACTGTAACGGTACTGAGAGATTATTCTCGCCTCCTTGCAGGTATCCCATTAGCTCCGGGGCGGCCTGTGGCACAGGAAGCCAGCAGCACGGCGGTGATGATCGACTGGTCACCGCCGACTTCATCTGCCCACTGTGCCGTCAGCAACTACACTGTGGAGTACAGACAGGAAGGTGTGTGTGGGTGTGGTTGGGTGTGGGTGGGTATTTTTGGGAATTAAATAAAGTATTCTGATCATTCTCACTCTTCTATTGCAGACTCGTTGCTATGGCAGCAAGTGGCCAGCAGCAGAGAGGAGTGTGTTCAGATCGACGCTCTGATCCCTGGAGGTCACTATCAGTTCAGAGTACGAGCCTCCAACCATTGGGGGGTTGGGCCGCCGTCTGAGCCCTCCAACATGGTGACACTGCCCAGCAGCAGTAAGTCTGCAGCTCATACTCTTTTATAACTAGAGCCAACGAAACGTCAATAAAGAGTTTAAAATACCTTTTAAGGGATATATCCACAAAATGAAATAAAGGTGTAAAAGGGCCCATATCGTGTAAAATGCATTTTCTGGGCTTTTACTATCTGTAATGACGTGAAGGGGGTCAGTAGGGACCCTCAAAGTATGAAAACAGTCATTCCTCAAACTTTTTCACTCAGCGACTCAGATATATGTTATCGAAACATCTCGTACTCTCTCGCAATATGATATCATTCAGGATGCCACTTGTTTATCAGCCCCACCCAGTCCTATCTCTGAACCCACCACCACTGCTCGAAGGCGTTAGTCCACATTGAAACTCCGTTGTGAAACTCCGGACTGTAACTCGGGACGTTACTCCTACATTGGCGGACTGTACAGCTAAAACTTGAACAAGCATGACGATGATGTAACTTAACGTTCAGAAACATCGTGTTGTAGCCGACTGTAAATATGTGACTGTTCTTCTATAGCTTTATCCAAATATGACGTGACTTTCAGTTGTGTTTACCAGAGTTAATGCGCCAGAATGAGACCGGTGATAGGTCTGGTCAAGTGTCACTCAAAGTGCAGTCAGCCAATCACAAGAGGGGCTCAAGAGGCAGGCGAAAACAGCCTGTCCTGTCTGCAGCTCCAGAGAGAAGCAGTAGAGGACTTGGAAATACACATTGCAGCAGTTATTTCTACTTTTAACTACTGATATATCATCTTAGAGGTACCAACACCTTAAATTAAAGGGGACATTATGAAAAATCCACTTTTGCAGTGCTTCTACACGTTAATGTGGGTATCTGGCATGTCTACCGTCCCAAAAACTCTGGAAAAAAACAACTCCCTTGATTTGTTGTGGTTCCTCTATGTAAGAAACTATACCATAGAGTGCGTCGAATGGGAATACGATCAGAATTGACGTCACATTCGGTTTACATGGCATAGCCCCCTCCCCCCCCCCCCGGAGGCGGAGATCTGGTGGAGGAGGAGACCGGGTTACATTACGAGCCACAGCACCCTCCTCAGCTCGAGGCTGCGGGTGTTAGCTGGGAAGCTAGCCGAGGGGGGACACTAACCAGCCGGTGAGCTGGGTGAGAGGCGGAGATCTGGCCGAGAAGCAGAGCCTGCGGTCGGGGTAAGTCACATGCCAAAGCCCCCTCCTCAGCTGGGGCTCGTTAGGGGATGTCAGGTTGCTGGACCCATGTCTGCGGCTCGCTTCTGGTGGACCTATCGCTGTTTGTTTACGGTTAGCAGCAGGGAGCTAACTCTAGCTTGCTGTTAGTTTGTGTTTAAAGTTGCATCAAATGGCTACTTGTGCACGTTTTTACAGCAGTATTGCATGTGGCAGCCCACCCGGGAAGCAGCGGAGATCTGGCCGACAAGCAGAGCCTGCGGTCGGGGTAAGTCACATGCCAAAGCCCCCTCCTCAGCTGGGGCTCGTTAGGTGATGTTGGGCTGCTGGACCCATGTCTGCGGCTCGCTTCTGGTGGACCTATCGCTGTTTTTTGTTTACGGTTAGCAGTAGCCGCCTGACTGATCCCCCCCGAGGACAGGGGAGCGTTGACGGTGCGTGTCGCAGTGAGTGTCTTCAACAGTTGGCTATTAGTTTTTGTTTAAAGTTGCATCACTTTCTGGAATGGCTGCTTGTGAACGTATTTAGAGCAGTACTGCATGTGGAACCCCGGCCGTGAGGCTAACCCGAGTCGTTGCTTCTGTGTGTGTCGCCCGGTTGAAACAGCAGGTATAACTTAAAACAGCTGTTTGTGGAGCTTTGTTAGAAAATAGCACCGGAACGTGTCTTCCCAGATAACGGCTCACTTTACTGCAGTCCCGGTCTCCGGCTGCATTGTACCCGTGCTTTGGCGCTCGCTCAGCGGACAACCTCTCCTGTGATGACCGGGCGGCGAAGCAGAGGAGGAGGAGGGGGGGAGAGAGCTGCGCCTTATAACTTTTGTGGCCCGTACAGATTTGCTCCATGCACCCCGAGCTGCACGCACTGGTGCCGGTCACCATTAGCTCGTTGCCACCTCCGTTGCTCAATTAACTCATACCCGGGGTTTTAAGTGCATTTCGCCACAAAAGTTGCAGCAGTGTTAACCTCCAGAGCTGTAGCCCCTCCACGATCCGTGTGTGTGTGTGCGCTCAGAATATATGCCCTCTATGAATAAATATACACATACAATTATATAGTGTATACACACATATCTAATGCATGTATTTAAATAATGTACATCTTTATCAGAAGGTGTAGTAGTTTGAAAATTGTATTTTCAATGAAGAAACACAACAAACAGATACAGAAATATATGTGTAGGACAGTGACTTAAGATGATTTTAACAACCTTAAATATGCTAAGGGTAGATTTAAGACGTGAAACTGGATGTGTTTGCGTGTGTGTGTGTGTGTGTGTGTGCGCTCAGAATATATGCCCTGTATGAAGAAATATACACATACAATTATAGTGTATACACACATATCTAATGCATGTATTTAAATAATGTACATCTTTATCAGAAGGTGTAGTAGTTTGAAAATTGTATTTTCAATGAAGAAACACAACAAACAGATACAGAAATGTGTAGGACAGTGACTTAAAATGATTTTAACAACCTTAAATATGCTAAGGGGAGATTTAAGGTGTGTGTGTGTGTGTGTGTGTGTGTGTGTGGGTGTGGGGGGGGGGGTGGCAGGCACTCAAAACAGGTCAATCTGAGGGCTGTTTTAAATGATCCTTGTGGTTTTTTGACCAAAATATGTTACAGACATTTCATTAAGACCCCAAGGAGCCATATCAACTGTGGTGAAATGGGCATAATATGTCTCCTTTAAGTCCCAGAAAGATGTAATATATGGGCCCTTTAATTAAATGTCTGTGCAGGGACATAATGCACCCTGCTTAGAATAAAGACTGGAAACGATTTACCAGATTTTTCGAAATAAGAAATCACCAATCTTGAGTAATTTTCTCATTTAGTTCTTTAGAAACAACCAGTGGAGACCCCGCTGCTGGTCGAGAATATGTTTATAAGCAGTGTACGTGACCAAAACATCTCGTGCCCACTTATTTACAATATGATACTCAGTTCGCTGTTATATATGTCGTATGTACGCTAACCTAGGCTAATCACAACCAATAGCTCACTAATGAGATTGAAATTAATCTAAGAATTATTTAATTTCAAAGTATCCTCATGCTGAGATTATGTTAGAAAAGAAAATGGTTTAATCTTTCAATCCTGCTTCTGTGTTCAGACTCTGGATACGACGTTACAGGAATCCAGTGGAAGGAAAACTTTGACTCGAGCTTCTCTGAGATCTGTGAGATTGGAAGGTAAACTGTCGCCTCAGAAAAACGCATCAAACAACACAAACTTGATTATCGGCCCGATGTGAATATCTGTTTGAGATATTCAACCTTTTTACATTCTTTCATGTTTGTGGCCACGTCTGTTTTTTTAGGGGACGATTTTCCGTAGTGAGAAAATGTCTCAACAAGCCCACAAAGAAGGAGGTGAGTCCTCACACACAGCTGAAGCGTGGTGAAGTGTGGTGAAGTGTTTATTTTTGTTTCCTTTTCAAAAGTTGAATATTATTTGTATTGTATTATTTAGGGTTGTAGTTGTATACGTATCCCATACATTTTTATCTTTCAGTATAGTTTGTAATTATACAACTGGTCGATTTAGTGTTCAGTAAGGTTTACATTTCTATACTAAGTACCAGGCAAAGAAGATAAATGATGAAGTTTTAAGATTATTCTAGGGTTATTCTATCATTTTTTTTAGTACATATATTTTTTCGTATTCTGTTTCACCATAAAGCCGGTTTGTAATTTTTCTGTCCAGGTTGCCGTGAAGTTTGTGAGTAAGAAGATGCAAAAGAAGGAGCAGGCGGCTCATGAGGCGGACATCCTGCGGCACGCACAGAATCACCAGCTGGTGGTTCTGTTGGACACATACGAGTCTCCCAATTCATTTATGCTGATCCTCGAGCTGTAAGTCTGACATGTCAACTAAAGATTCTGTTTTTGCTTTTTCTACCTAGCGAGCTGGCGGTCTAACACCTCAGCCATTTTAGCTAGTGGACTATCCTGCGTAGCTAAGGAGCTGAAAAACCTTAACGTTACTTTATTTGTGCGAATCAGGCTGGAGGATGGTCGTCTACTTGACTACCTTGTTGCCCACGATGAGCTGATGGAGGAGAAGGTGGCATTCTTCATCCGAGAGACACTCGAGGCGCTGCAGCACCTTCACACCTGCAGAGTAGCGCACCTGGATCTCAAGGTCAGAACCACACGTGTGCTCTAAATGAATAATGACTATTTTAACTTTATATGGACTTGTTATTCCATCTGTCTGAATCCTGTTTGTCTCCTCTTCAGCCTGAGAACATCATGGTCGACCTTCACTCTCCCACCCCGTGCATTAAACTCATTGACCTTGGCGATGCTGTCCAGCTGTCCGCCCACCGCCGTTACGTCCACCTCCTGCTTGGAAACCCAGAGTTTGCCGCACCTGAGCTCATCCGTGGGACACCGGTCTCTGTTGCGACAGACGTGTGGAGCATCGGCGTGTTGGCTTACGTGATGCTCAGCGGCGTTTCCCCATTTCTGGATGAATCTCCAGAGGAAACTTGCGTCAACATCTGCCGCCTGGACTTCTGCTTCCCGGACGATTACTTCCGTGATGTGAGTCAGGCGGCAAGGGATTTTGTGACGTCGGTGCTGCAGCAGGATCAGAGGAAGAGGCCGAGTGCTTCTTCCTGTCTGCAGCATCCGTGGGTGGGTCGTGGGGGCGCACATGGCGGGGAGTACTCCAAGACACCCCTGGACACAACGCGGCTTGCCACATTCATTGACCGAAGAAAACAGCTGCATGATGTTAGGCCCATCACGAATATCAAAGGGCTGGTGAGCAGCAGCATGGGCAACACACTGTGAGATCTGAGTGTCCGAACATCCGAGAACAAACCATGTGTGACCACCAGGAATGACATCACAATATACTTTAAGCATTTAATCATCTTGAGTATTTTATACTTTCTGAGTGGGAAAAGGATTTGGTGCCTTTGGAGTAAGATTTAATTATCTTTCCTTGGTCCAAATCTATTGAGCAAAGAAAGTCTTTAGATTTTATGGCTGCGCATTATTTACATTTGACCAACATTTCATCAAGTCTTTTGTCACAGAGTATCAATCTGCCCTACCAAACCTACAGAAGTAGCTCTGAGGAAAATAACCACTGTGAAGAAGCATGATGGCAACGTGTTTGATTTTGTTTACATTAAATTGTTTATTTTTACAGATACATTTTTTTATTTATTAAAGATAACGGTCTGTTAATCCGTAATGTGGAGCTAAACCTTAACTTAGATCTGATGAAGGTTGTTTCCTCAACCTTAGACACGATGCTCAGGGACACTTGGCCTGTTGGCATCCTCACTAGCCAACTGGCCAAAATAATCTACCTGAACAGGCTAAAAAGTAATGGAAAGTTTCAAACCAATAAGGCACTCTGTTTTGTCAACAAAATAACTGGCTTGATGTATGCGTGACCAGCGGCTGACATCAGTGAGTGAGTTCGTAGCAAATCTGGTTAAACACTGTGATGAATTATGTTATTAAAGTGTCTGCTGTTGTCTAATTTGAGCTAAATTAAGATCCAGGATAAGTGTTAGAGTAGTTAAAAAGCCTTTAATGTTGGTTTTCTTTCTCTGGCTACATAGTGAGGTGAGCAGGGTCAGAGTTCGATGCCTTGCCCAACTGTACTGACGTGATTCTTAGCCTTTAGAGACTAAACCTGGGGGGGTAGCTTAAGGGGAAAAAAAGTCAACTAGTAATCATACGTTTACTAGTATCAACAGTATGATGAGAAATTTTTGCATCAACATCAAGAAAGTAGTAGTAAACTCCCTGAAGATGTAAACAAATGTGGACTAAATGAAGGTCGACTTTTTCAGTTTACAAATCTCAACATTGAGCATAAATGAGCTCAATGGTTTCTGTGAGAATTTGCCATTTCACCCAGAAGCAAGAATGTTTAACTAATTGTGGTGTTGACCATGAGGTGATTCATCAAGGAGGGAATATGAAACAAGATCTTGCCATCAGTCATTTCTCATTGTTTGTTTCAGTTTGGTTATTGTGGGAATTTTCTTTTAAACAGAAAAATAAAAAATATTTAGATCTTAAATGTCTTCAGTTAAGAAACCAGGACTTAAGGGGATGTTGTACTCGTCTTGTCCGTCACAGGTCCTGAAACCTAAACCACCAACAACAACAGCTTCCTTGGTTGCATCTGCTTTGGACCTTTCTATCATATACTTATTATTTATCAGACTTATTTATTGAATGTTTATTTATGTTAGGACTAAGGTTGATCATGCCTCATATTTGAAGTCGTGACCTGGACCAGAACATGAAGTCAAACAATTCAATAAGGTACTGCTGAAGTGAGCAGGAGCAGAGTTTACATTCTGAACAGTGCCCTGCTCGGACTTATCTGCACTGGACTAAACTGTCATGAAACAAGATGAACTGGCTCGAATGTACCAGCGGCATCACCACCAGGACGGTGTCACCCTGACACTCAGGACTTCTGTACTTAACGTTGGATCTCTGACCACATGGGGAAACCTGGAGGCTGAAATCTGCTCGATGGAACACAATTAGTTCGTATCACTGTTTACAAGAACTTAGCTAGTAGTATAATCAGGGAAAACCTGCATGTTAAATCACCAGGGATGGTTTAGAAGTCCATCAACATTTGGTGTGGAGGTGAGAAATGAACTCAATCCCTATTGTGTGTACATTTGTCTAAAACCACAGTGAAAAATCACAGACTCTCGTGTTTGGTTCTCGTTTGTTTGGCTTGTAAAATTGCTCCGACTTAGCAGCTGCTGTGGCTGGAGGACAGCAGATAATGTTTCACTGTCCCGTTTCTACTGATGATTGTAATTTCTTGTAGAATGTGTTTAGCCATCATAGGTGATGTATTCTGCTTTCACCAAATGCTTTCACATCTTTTTGCACCTCCAATTACCCAGTTAGCATTTAGCTTACTGCGATATTAGGCATTTATATATTGTGCAGGAAGGGGCGCAAAATGTGAAAATGTGAGCCACTTTGATGGCCTCACACAACATCATTACACATCTGCAAGTGTAGTCGTTTGTGTTTACCTGGGCAGCTGATTTGGATAAGTACAAACCCGGGAGGCAAACGGGCATCTTATTTCTGCTTCATTTATTCGACTAAAACTGGCTGTGAAAAAAAGGCTACAGAGCAATACATTTTTAGGTAAGACACAGATTATTGTGAATATATAAGTACGCTTATTAAACGTATTGATCTCACATTCAGATTGTATAATGCTTAATCTTAAAACCATGCACTTGCACTCAGGTAGCCCCTGTTTAGCTTTAGCTTTATTTACGAAGATGGTTTTATTATAAAGCGGTGGGGGGCAACAGTGCATTAATCCGGTTAAAGTAACCACCCTAACACGTCTCTCATAGATAAAGTTAACATCGATCCACGAGTGGGGGGGACAATTTAATCTGTCAAATGTGGCAGAAGTTTCATTTGTGCATAAAAGCAGCATGAACACAACAAGAGCTGAAGATAAAGAAATCTGAGTGCAAGCAACAAACACCTGCATGCACTCAGTTTGAGCTCAAGCAGGAGCTGTTTGAGTGTGAGCGCAGGGTTTCCAGTGAAAGCATTTCAAAATCTGAACACTAAGTCAATAAGTAGAAAACACAATAAGCGAAGAGAGGAGAATAAAAACATAATGATCAGACTTCGCAGCTTTGGTCTCACGACAAAAGAGCCTACATGTGACCTCAGTTTACATTTACGCTGAAGAAGTACATGTGTTGTGTTTTAGTATTTCACTGAAATACACGGGGTCTTCGTGATGTATAAGGTCTAACCCAGCCTGAAAACATGTTCAGTTCACCAGAATGTTTAAGTTCGACTGAGGTCTGTATTTTTTGTCTTTTTAAATTCATGTGAAACCTTTTATTTATTTGTTTGGATTTAAACTTGTGCCGAGGTGACAGCTTGTAAATGGAGAAAAGGAAGAAATATTAAAACTTGAGAATGCAGTAGTATTGTACAGTATGTAAAATAACAGATCTGTTTAAAACCTGAAAAGCTCCACATTCTGGTTTGCTTCAATTCTTTTACACTGCACAGCAACCGAGGCTGAATTTTAACTTTATGAAGAAGGAGTCGTCTAAACGACAAGAAACTTCACTACAGAGGATGTTCCAGCAAATTAGGTCCTGAATCACGTCACCTGAAGGTGCAGCAAAAATACTTCTCAAGCATCGACTGATGTAAGATGGACGACGTGTCTCTACTTCATCCTGTTGTACAGTGAAGCTAAAATACAAAACAAAGGTTCAGCATTCTTGTGCGTATTTTCTACCCACGGTCTGCACAGTAGTGATCAGGGGGGGTGGAGCCATGGTATCCAGGTTCTGCCAATAAATTCACTCGACCAATCACAACTCAGCTTGGGCTGTCAAGACATTTCACAACAAAATAACTTATTAAAACCAAACTTACTGGAACAATTAGCACTTGAAGATTGACTTTTTAGTTTGGTCCATGTCCCATCTGCTCACATGGAGGAGGAAGGCTTACGGCCTATAATGGATCCAGCTTCCAGCAGGCGATGAAGGTGATTTGGCTTCACTTTGGGGATCTGCAATTATTTAATTTTCAGGAGGCACTCCTCTCTGGTTTGGCTACTCTGGCTGAAAATATTCACCTTATAGCATGTCAGGCTTAACTTGTTTTGAATTTTTGGATCATATACAAATATAATGTAAATATGACTCATGTAAAGATGTAAATGTACCTGGGATTCTAACCCTGTCCCAATGTTTAGTTTTATTTCTATCCAGAATCCTCCAGAGAGCATTTAACAAAGAAAAGAATCACATCCCTGCATGTTTCAGACAGAACTTCAGTTCTTTGTCTCAGAAGAGTTAAAACTTCTGATTTATTGTCCCAGTGTCGACTCAGTCCCACTCCCACAATGCATCTGTCATGGCTTGGTGAGCCACGTAGCACTGTGGTGGCTCCGCCCTGTTGAATGTGCTGTTCCATCTGGACCGTGTTGAAACGTTTTACTGTTGACTTCATGTCAAACTGCTGTATAAGCTGCTTCCTCTTGTTCCTTAAGACCTGCTGGTTTGTTACTCTTTACTAATAAAGAACCTGCTTGTTTATATTAATGACACTCAATGTCTCATGTTCCCACTGTTGGTTGATTGGTGGGTGTGGATACCCAAGCTGTCAGGACATGTCCAATCAGGCCGGTTGTAACAAAAAATTTGAAATAATATTAAGGTTTTGTCACTTGAAGATCGACCTGATTTGTATACACAGCACAACAACCATGTGTGTCAGGTACAGGGTAACACAAACTCAGCACAGCAAATTTGAACTTCATTGGGCTCAGGGTTGGGTTCCTACAGAAAATTGCAGCTAGAGCTGCACCGTAGTTTGTTAACAGGATGACGCAAAAACACAGAACAATTTAGCTTGAAATTTGGACTGATTAGACTCGGTTGCAAGATAGTACTCAATAAACTTCCCAGAGAACAACTCGAAATTTAAAAACAGGCAAATTTAGGGGACTGATCTTCATGAGTTTGAGATATAAGCTCTACATTAATGATACAATTGAAATGACCATCTGATTGATTTATCACATCATCTATTCAACCTCCCTGAAAGAAACCATGTGATTTAAATAAGACTGTACAAACTGCTAATCCTGTTTCAGAGTATTTACTGAGTTCAGTAGGATTATCAAAGAACGTGAACATGTTCACTTACACATTTTTTATCTGGATTTAAGCTTTTAGCTCAGTTCTTGTAGAGCCGAACAACTTTGTAGATTTTCTAAATGAAGGTTAATGAGTTCTTTCTTTAACGCAACTTAGAAATGTGAGACATGAAGCAGAGACAGAAAAGTGTAGACTAACAAAACCTGCAGCTTTAACATTCTTTATTCATTACCCTTTTTGCAATGATAAATATGACCCACAACTTTATTATTTCAGTTCAGGCTGACAGCTCTTTTATTGTAAACTCTAAAAACTCTCTGTAGTAAACAACTAAAGAGCCAGATGTTTCCCTCGGTGGAGACCAAACATTGAGCTGAAACCAAATAGTCTTTTGAAAGTTGAATGGACAAACTGGTCCCCACAATGATAGAAGTACATATACACATACACACATACATACTGCCACAACAAAGCAAAATGCTGACAACAGCTACTTTAAACTCAAAGCTCAAATCACAACACAAGTGTGTGTGTGTGTGTCTGTCTGTGTGTGCGTGTGTCTGTGTGTGTGTGTGTGTGTGCATGAGTGCCTGCATGCGTGTGTGTGTTTGTGTGTGCACTCTTTCTGGCTGCGTTTGAACACCGTCACAGCAGCAGGTTGAACGCTCAGCCTCGGTTAATGAAATATTTATAATCCTGTGGTCAGTTCAGTTTGCTGTTTGAACAGAAGTGACCGAGTGTGTTTAGGGCACATTATAACCTGCCAGTGAATCAGATGGAAAACTTCGGAGTTAAGAGCAGACAAGGTGGAAAAAGAGAAGCTGTTGATGTGGAGGTAAGTTGTTGATTCAATGGATATCTGAAAAATGTTACATTCCAGACAAACAATGGAAGCTTGAAATCAGTTTGGCTGTAAACTCATTTTAGACACACACACACACACACACACACACACACACACACACACACACACACAGACACAAAACGCCTCAGTGCAACTAATTCATGACAGTAAAGAGCAAATCTGAATCTTCTGGAAAACAACTGCGTATGTCAGGCTCATGACTGCTGAAGCTCAAGCTCAAACTTAACTAATTTTAAACATCAGATTTAGTTTACACATCTTCAGTTATACTCTGATGAAGTCTGTTGAGAAGTCTGATGAGAAGCCCTGAGTCAGCTCGGATGTTAGGATGCAAATGAAAAGACCCTATTTTTTTTCCTATGATATGAATACATTTTTAGTTGCGTTCAGACATGCACTGACCTCCTGAGAATCTCTAGACATGCAAATGTCTGATTGAGAGGCTTTGGACTTTCTAAGGAGTTTCTCCTGCCAGCCCCTGAGTATAAAGTCGCAGAATGTCCAAATAAGACACAGCAGGAGGCCGGGTCCTCCGCAGGATTCACCGCGAGCAATTGGGTGTGTTGATGACGTTTCTAAAAGAGTAAACTAAATAATAGAAATATCTAAGAATGGAGAAGTTGAGCCACTCACGTAGAAAATACCAAAGACAATATCAAGAGAGCTTTTGTTATAGGGCCGAAAGCAAATTCCAAGAGAAAGTCCGGACCCAAAGTATGGACATTCTCCGGAGGTCCTCTCTGAAAGTGAGAATTTTTCTACTCTTTAGACAGAGGGGGCAGGAATGTTTATACTATATAGACTTTATAGACTACTGCTATATTCATGACCTTTAGTACAGCCAGTCACTAAGGGGCGATGAATGTGATTTGGTTTTACCTTGAGGGAGCTGTCCTGTCGTCCATCTTTATGGTTCCTACTTTTGCCCATTGAGACAAAAAGTGAAGTCTGGTTCAATTGGTGCCGTAAAAAATCGGATTCACAAAAACAAAACAGGAAACATTGCTTAAATTAAAAACCTACATAATTAAAAATAATACTAAATGTATAAAGTTACCACATATTTCCTGTGTATCTCACATTAACATTCTTCCTCTGACTTCTCTTTCTCCATCCTCAGATCAAGCACTGCTCCCCTCCCTCCCCCTCCCATCTGCCCTCTGCCTGGAGAGGCTTTGGGAGGAAGCTGACGTTGCTGCTGCCGTATGTCTGGCCCAAAGGCACTGCGGCACTGCAGGGACTCGTGCTGCTGTGTGTGGGCCTGCTGGCGGCGGAGCGTCTGGTTAATGTGCTGGTGCCAGTTTACTCCAAGAACATCGGTAAGAACTAGCACACAAAGAGAACCTGATTCTTCTTGGTTCCCCTTGGGCGGCTCTGGCTGAGGGGTAATGTGGTTGTCCTCCAGCCTGAAGGTCGGCGGTTTGATCCCCAGTCTGACCCATCTGCATGTCGAAGTGTCCTTGGGCAAGTTGCTGAACCCTGAATGGCCCCCCATAGAATAACATAGTGCTGCGATTAGATGCACTGTATGAATGTATGGGTGAATGTAAAACTGTACTGTAAAGCGCTTAGAGTGGTCATCAAGACTAGAAAAGCGCTATATAAATACAAAAAACCAAAACCATTTACATAACACTGTTTAAATGTCAAAAAACAAAATATGATTCATTCGGATAGACAAATGTAAGCATAGATAAATAGATTTAATATGAAGGAAATAATGTTTACACTAAATATTTTTTCTAATATAATTTCAAAATTGACTGACGAACACAAACATTCATGTGTTTAATGTTGATTTATCGTTTAGTTCATAGATAAAGCAAAGCAACAGAACAACAAAAGCTGGACAGTTGCACTATGTTCTCAAAACTCTAGGTGGTAGTGTGGTCACATTTATTAAAGTGGGGCTTGTTTCACTGTGTCTTTGATTGATTTGTCCATATTTGTCAGCACAGGTTTTATTTGTCTCTATTTCATCATTAATATGAGTTATTTTAAATGTAAATAAAACCAAAAGCCATGAAAATATTTTGTAATTTAATAGAATTGAATCCCACTGATTTGATTTATATGTTTTTTTGATTATTATTAATTTCTATTTTATGTTTTTGTGTTTGTGTTTTTGTTTTAAGAAGCTGTGTTAACCTCTGTTGATTGGTGCTGACATATGGCAACAATAACTTTATCTCAATTTTACTGAAGACTAAATAATACAGAATCCCTGTTTTACTGTTTAGTTTCAAAAGGTCTTTTATTTTGACAGAATATCTCAGCACATGACCAGGAAATCCTCTTTATATTTTCTTTTACATAAAATGTGAAACTGGAGATGTAACGACCTGAGAGCTCAAACAACTCATTCATTGTTTAATAACAAGGCAAATGTTTTCAGACTATCTGGGGTAGGTTAAGTTTTCATTTTCAGCAGGTGCGTTCAACCTGTTGGACTGTAACTCATAGAGTATTTGTGTTTGTAGGGCCAACACTGAAACTAAACATAACTACATCGCTTCTCACCATAACTGAAGAACAGTCCAGACTGTGGTTTAATCTAAACAACCCAGCTCTGTTGGATCTTAGAAACGATTTAAGGAGGAATCAAGTTCATTTAAACATATGAAGGATGAGTTAGTGCACAACGGGGGGGGGGGGGGTCTTTTGTGCGCTGTTTTGTAAGCAAGGCAGCATTCGCCACAAGGCAACGACCCAGAAGTCTCCACTTCAGAGGAAGTCAGCGTTCAGTTTGTCTTCAGCCACTTTCCCTTTGACAAAATTGGCCATTTGGCTTTTGGAGCCACATGAAAGTGTTCGCCAGGGCTGAGGCCGAGTGCTGCTTTGTGTGATGAGGAAGGCGTGGAAGAGGTTTCAGAGGTGGGGGGAGGTTGTTGAGAGTGTGAGTGTGTGTGATTGTGTGTGTCTGTGAGTGTGTGTTTGTGTGCAGAGGGTTTCTGGGAGGTCACCCCTCCTGCCAGTCATGCTTAGCCAGCATTAGCAGCCTTTTTGCTTGGCACTAACACACCGGTACAACGGACGTTTTGTCTCTGGGTCCGACCCCGCCTCCCCCCCTCAGACTCCAGAACCCAGTGCCAAAGAGTTGAAAATACCCCCCCGCTGAAAACAAAACAGAAGAAAGTTGAAGAGTATAGAATACACACATTTAAGCAATTTCTTTTGAATCTTATTTTCTATTTCTCTGCTGTCTTTTTTCCACACATCTCTCTCTCTGTCTCTGGATCTTCTGTTTCTCTTCTTCCTCTGTCGCTGTCTTTATTCATTTTCCAACAGATTCCCAGCACTTGTACAAAATGGTAATGAATGTGAATGAGAGTGTGTGTGTGTGGCAGAAAGGGGAGTGTGTGAATGTCTGTGAGTGTCTGTGGATGTTTTTGATCTGTGAGAACCAGACCATTGACCTTGGTTCATACAGTGTTGTGGATTTATAGTATAATATTTGCCCTGTAAATGTAAATGTGACAGAAGTGTTGAATGTTTTCAGTTTAAAATAAGCTATTAAATGCTTTTGTCCAGCCAAAAGACGTAGTCAAAAACCCGCTGGTGACCACGGTGGATCATTTAGCAGAGGGTCACATGTTTCCCTCGGGAGGTGGTGTAGACCAAAAACAGAGACCAAAGTTCAAGTTTACTTTTATTGTCATTCATCCTCATGAAAAGCAAAAGGTAGAATTAAATCTCATGGACCAAAGTGCAACACAACACATGCAACATCGAAAAATAACATATGACAGGAAAAGAAGGTAGTTGTTGCATATGATCACTGGCGATAAAGGTGCTGAGAGCCCAGGATGGATGTGGTCCAAGGGCTAGAGCGGGAAACAGCTGTACTATATGTCAGTGGTTTGATCCCTGCTCCTCCTTGTCCATCAAAGTGTGGATGTTGTCTGGTAGAAAAAGTGCGGTATGTAGAAAGACTTAGTGATGGGTTAATGTGACTTTGAGTGCAAAGTTTTACGGAAATAGAACAAAAGATTAGTTAATATAGAGGTCCCAATATGTTTATTGAAAGTATGTAATATAATTTAACCAATCAAAATATATATACAGTGCAATTGTAACTGTCTCACTCTGTAACAGAAATGAAATTGTGATTGTAAAGAAAGAGTGAAATCAGATTTAACATGCTAATCAGAGATCATGTAAATAAGCTTGCAAGTTTGCAAATTAATTTACCTTGTGTGTGTGTGCGTGTGTGTGTTTGTGTGTGTGTGTTTGTGTGCGCAGTGAATGAACTTTCCTCAGGAGGCGGATGGACTTCACTGATCGCCACTGTCTGCATCTACACGTTGCTCAAGTTCCTGCAAGGCGGAGGGGCAGGTGCACAAGTGTGTGTTCATATCATAATAGCTAAAGTGTGTGTGTGTGTGTTTGTATGTGTGTGTGTGTGTTTGTGTGCCTGTACTTATGAGCATCCTATCTCCTGTCCTTGTAGGCACATCTGGTTTCATCAGTAACCTTCGTCAGTTTCTATGGATCAGAGTTCAGCAGTTCACCAGCAGAGGCGTCCAGGTGCCACTTCTTTTCCCTCCTGACTCAGAAATGCTGCCTGATACCAAACATTTATTTGAATGTATTCAGATGTAAATGCCTCACCTTTGTCTAAGTGAGTACCTATTTTCTCCTTCAATACCTTTAGTTGCGTTTGTTTTCTCACCTGCACAACCTGTCTCTGCGCTGGCACCTGGACAGACGCACCGGGGACGTGCTGCGGAGCGTCGACCGAGGAACCTCCTCCATCAACAACCTGCTGAGGTTGGACAGGCAGAGGCTGATGGAGATTCACTTGTCTAACTGGCGAGTAATAACCTGTGATTGTTTTTGTCTTCAGCTACATCCTGTTCAGCATCCTCCCGACCATCTGTGATATCATAATCGCCATCGTCTACTTTGTCTCCTACTTCAATGTCTGGTTTGGACTCATCGTATTCACCTGCATGGTTCTTTACCTCAGTGAGTCAGTGTGTGTTGGGACTGTATGAGCTTGACTGGGTTTGTTTCTTACATTTTTCTTCTGTTCAAGATGGTTTCATCAGAACAGCAGCAGAGAAAACATGACAACGAAATGGAGACATCTTTCACCAGGACCCTTGAAGCACTGCTGCATCAGGGAACAAATGCAGCCTTCTAAATTTAATCCAAAAGCTATTTGATAATATTATCTCACCAAAGTTTCATAAAATTTAACTTTTTCCTCAGTTTTTCTAACTCCATTATCTATTGAATTACATAAATTCTGCCTCTTACAAAATATAAAAATATTAACCATGGAAAATAATTATTCAGCACCAAATCAATTTGTACTTGTATACGAGTGAAGTTTGACACTCTTGTGATTTCGGACTGACGGGAATCAGATGCTTTGTATCTGCAGCCTTCACCATCCTGATCACAGAGTGGAGGACGAAATACAGGAGAGAGATGAACACTCAGGACAACGACGCCAAGTCCAGAGCCGTCGACTCGCTGCTCAACTTTGAGACGGTAACACACTGCAAAACTTCTCTAAACAATAATTCTGTCATCTTTGTCATAATGATTTATTTCTCGTTGAGAAAAGAGTCGAATCTTAAATTAGATTGTTAATGATCCAATTGATGAGCAGCTTATTTTCACAGGTGAAATATTACAGCGCAGAGGATTACGAGGTTTGCTGCTTTGAGGAGGCCATTCTCAAGTATCAAGTAAGCTAGTGTTTTTCAGGTGAAGCGAAACATCATCAACCAAATCATTTTCATTCATTCATTCATTTCATTCATTGTGTGTCTTGTAGCAGTGTGAGTGGAAGAGCTCGGCATCGCTCGCTCTGCTGAATCAAACCCAGAACATCATCATAGGATCAGGTCTGCTCGCTGGATCACTGCTCTGCTCCCACCTGGTTTCTGATGGACAGTTCCAGGTACGAGTTTAGGTGAAGAAGATACAAAAATAAAAAAACAGGATCTCTAAGTCCCACCTCCTCATGTAGAGGTTACAAAAAGATAAAGGATGATACTTGTGGATGTGCACAAGGCTTTATTATATAAACCTGTTTATGTTTTTGGCTGAAAATATCTGCATTAATTGAATTACACAGATTTGAAAACCTAATTTACCTGCACACAACAGAATATTTTAAACTTTAAATTTATTTCATCATATCTGATGTCTTTGATGTTTTTTCGATTTGTTATTTTGATTATTTTCCACAATTGTCAGGGACTCTAAAGTGACTTTCAAACTTTTAGATCCTGTCTGATGCTACTTCCAGTTTTACTTTGAAGTTTCTCACCTTGTGCGTCTCTTGATTTTCTTTTACTTCCTGTTTATCGGTCTTGTGATTGTCTGCATGTGTTTCACTTGCCTTCGGTACACATGTATCCTTCAAGCTCTCACTCCTCCTCCTCACTTTATATGTTTCTTCCCTTCCTTGAAGTTAACTTGCTCTATGTTCTCTCAGTTTCTGATTTTTGTTAACTATGTTCTGCACCAACCTGCTCTTGTCCTGAGTCAATAATTTGGTCCTGAAAACTTCACGTCTTTGTTTCTCTGTTTAAAACCCAACAAATAAACAGAAGAAGAGGTTACAACTCAGACATTGAACTTCACTCACTTTTGGACATGACTCACGACCTCAGAAAACCACAATGACTCAGACATGACGTCTGTGTCTCGACTTGACTGTGACGACTTGGACGAAGTGCCCTTCGTCACTTGAACATGATTTCCGAGACGCTGCCCTTCAGACAACCACAATAACGTGGACTTGACAGTGACGAGCAATTCGACCATAACCTCTCTAAATTAAACATTGACCCAGGACGTGACCACTGTGTTCTGGACTTGACCTCAATAACACAGACCTCAGGGATCATCAGGACCTGGACATGACAGAAATATCAGGCTTGGACTTGGCCCTTCAACATTGAATCAGTCGATTCATCGCAGCTCCTTTGACCCTGATCAACAGAAAAAGGTTTTTATTATCTTCCAATTATAAAATTCGAAAGACCACTAACATCTTTATCTGCAGTGCTGCAGTTTGTTCGTTTTTGAGGACACATTAAATTAGGTCACCTACTATGGTGTTACTTTCTCCATCCGCTTTACACAAACATATACAGGAAGTAAGTTTAATGTTGTCGGCTGGTTCACATATGTGAGAAGCTTCTGCTAGTCAGAGGTTCATTTATTTATCGATGATGTTCTGCAGGTTCATTTTTATTCAGTGTTTTCCTTTTCCCTCAGGTTGGAGATTATGTTCTGTTTGGGACCTACATCATTCAGTTGTACACCCCCCTCAACTGGTTTGGTACCTACTACAGGTGAGATGAGAGAATCAGGACCAGAGGCAAATTACCATGTTACACATCTAAACACGAACCTAAATTCTGCATAATTTAAATAATGTTTAGACAGTGTTCATAGTTTTCAAAATGACAGAGGAATTTGACACAGATTTGTAACTCAAGTCCCAGTGCATGACTCTGGTTTTTTCAAACTACTAATATTAACTAAATAAAAAATGTACATGATTTATATTTGCGTGGCTACAACCTATCAACACAGTGAGTAAAGAGTAAATAATTAGGGCCCGAGCACCGAAATCGGTGGGAGGCCCTATTGAAATTGAAATGATTATTATTATTATTATTTTTCTCCGCGTTAATGAATTGGCTTTTTGAAGGCTTTAATTTATATCTAAGTTTATATATACGAATATATTTTTATCTGAAATAAAGATGTTATACTACTACTCCCAATACACCACTTCATTGTCTACTTCTGCACCTACAATGAATGTAACTATTTTTATATTTCTGTTTTTTCTTTATACTATTAGTACAACTTATGACCTTGATTGTACATTTCATGTTTCTGCAGGTTGATTCAAAGTTCATTTGTTGACATGGAGAACATGCTGGCGCTTCTGACGGAAAAGAAAGAGGTGAGTCACAAACTTGTCATTCTTACTGGACCGAGTTAGTGCAGAGAGCTCAGTTGGAGTTAATTAATTATATTGAATATAATAAGATCAATATGTTGGTCATATGTTTAATGCCAGTGTACAAATATATATTTTAGAATAATAATAATTATAAAGGAAGATCAGATAATGTTAATAAGGTAATAAAAAGTTGTCGCTGATGTCATTTAATCATTTATTTATCAGCATTAATAGTAACTTAATGCTATTGCTATTTTGTATTAACAGTTTAGGATATTAAATACAATACAAGCAACATTTTTGATAAGCAAGATAATTTAACTCAAATGTCCTAATTCAGCTAAAATTAGAAACGTTTTCAGAGTTACACTGTCTGTGTGCATGGAAACAGAGAAACTCACATAGGCAGAGGTCAGTGGATTAGGAGGTCAACAAGTGTTTGTGTGTGACTTTGTGTGACTTTGTGTGTATTTGTGCGTGTACACAGTCTGCCTGTATGTGTGTGTGTGTGTGTGTGTGTGTGTGCATGTGCGTGTGCGTGTGCGTGTGCGTGTGTGTGTTTGTGTGTGAGTATGTCTGTGTGTTTGTGTGTGTGTTTGTGTGTGTGTGTGTGTGTGTGTGTGTGTGTGTGTGTGTGTGTGTGTGTGCGTTTCTGTGGGAAAAGGCGTCCTCTGCCTTCCTCACTAAAGGCTCCTACATTCACAGGCCCTTGATATGGTAAACAGCCACATGAATGTAAACAAAAGCATTAGAGCACCTTAAAAACAAAGCAGCCTCTTTTCTTTTGCTTGGGAAGCTGCAGGCGCGGGGGGTCGGGGGAGTCGGAGAAGGTCAGGAAGAGAAATCATCAACTTTGGTCCATGTGTTTCATATTTATAAGAAATATCATGTTATAAAGGGTATTAAAATGGCATTCAGCAGATGTATGTGTCAACCATAGACTGTGAATACAGGTGGATGGAGACCGCAGTGTCAATGTCCCACGGATACATGCGTTAGACCATTCACAAGCATGATTAGGGTTAGGCTTAGGGTTTTTCATCACATCTCAGCTCTCAATCATGATGTTCCACCCAGTTTTTATATCATCAAACTATAATCACAACTATTAGAAACATGAACACTACCTAAAATGACAGAAACCATATTTGAGAAAAATATATTTATGTTTTGACTTTTTAGTGTAGCTCATGTCTCATCTGCTAACATTGAGGAGGCAGGGTTTATGATCTATATTGCAGCCAGCCACTAGGGTGACACTCGAGTCACTTTGGCTTCTCTAATGGGGAGTGGTCCTGTCGTCCATCTTTAAATAATGTCTGTGGTGTCAACAACTTAATGTCCCCCAGTGACACAACTGTAATAATATAAATATGTCGTAATTAAGGTGGCCCTCAGACCGTTGAGGAGTCATGACGCTCAAAAGACAACATGATATTTGAGATCTATATAAATCCCAGTGGGTCTCAGAGGGTTAACAGGATACATCTGCTGTAATAAATTTGTATTATTATTATTTATAAAAATAAACCTAAAACGTTTACAGTTTAGCAAATTTTCCAAGATCACTGACAGACACCGGCTTTAACAACTTCAAACTGCGGCAGCAACAAGTGGACATGTCCATCACTTTTAGATGTCCTCTGGAAACACTTCCATTATCGTTTTCTGTATGTGCAGCGCGTTTCTGTTATGTGTTGTGTTGTGTGATGTTTTTCTTAGTTGGCTTGTGTTTTGTCCACTTGCTTGTGTTTTCTTAAGTTGCAGTGCGTTGAGGTCTCAGGGCCACTGTACTTAATAGTTTTCATTGATGGCAAATACTTATAATACATAAAAATGTCCTTATATCTATAGAAGTAGATACATAACGTGTCAAAACAAATTATTATTATCTTATAACCTCACTTTGCTCGCTGCTTTCAATTTAATCAACTGAACGAATAATCTTTACTCACCAAATCAGCAAATGGGCACAAGTTTTGTCGTTGTATATGTTCAAACTTTCCATCATTCTGTGCGAGCTGTCTTGTCTCCAAAGTTTAGAATGAGCGACCAGGCAAAGCTTTGGCGCCGACATGACAGAAACAAGAGTGTTTGAGCAAATTTCTTCTTCTGCTTGAATTGAGACTGATTTGCATTAAATATCTTCCTCCTCCTCTTCCTCCTCCCAGGTTCTGGATGCGGAGGATGCACAGGACTTGCAGCTCACAGCAGGTCAGGTGGAGTTTGACAGAGTCTGTTTCAACTACGTACCTGGGTGTGTAGCCAACAATGAATCTGTCTATAGCCCAAATCCATCTTTCTATAACAGACATGTCTCGATTGTACATAAAGAAATAGCTTGATGCTGATAATGCATCACTGGATGGTTTGTTTTTACTTTGTTTTTTACTGTCATTTTACATGTTCAGCAACAATGGCACATACGAAATACTCATGGGTATTCCACGGTCTTTTATTAATAAGGACGAGAAGCAGCAGTTGAATTCTGTATTTAGAAGAAGCTCAGCTGGTCATGGTCGCCTGCTGTCTGCAGAATGACTGACACCCTGACAAACACATTGACTTTTATTAATTAGGAGACTCGGCTGACCTCCTGTGTGCACTGGCCTTTATTTCACAGTGGAAGACGAACGAAGACGAAGAGAAGAACTGCCTTCTCCATTTTTACTCTGAACCTGAAAGGATACCTTTTATATCTGAAATGTTTGTGCTCCGTCTTGACTTTTCTCTAATCCACAAAATTAGAGTTTAAATAAAGTTTGTTTGGATCCTGACTGTCGCTCTTTTCCATATCCACATGTGCGTGTTTGTGTGCAGCATGGAGGTTCTCAGACATGTGACCTTCACGGTGGAGGCGGGGCAGACGGTCGCCCTGGTACGTTATCTTCTCTGCTTCTTTAGTGTTCTTTATCAGGCCACTTCCACCAATGCATCACGTTTTTTCCTTTTTGTGTCTCTGGTGGTGTCTTTTTCGGTTTTATTTCCTAGATTTTCAAACCTCTGTCTTTGGAAATTTGCACAGATTAATCAAATATTTTCATTGCAGCTACTGTTTAACGAAGAGATTCTTGACAGGGGTAAAATACAAAAATGTAAAACTACAATATTAAAACCACAGCCTTGATCTAATCTTAAACAGTGTGCTTGCATTTTATAAGCCTGTCGTGTGTTTATGATAACTATAAACACGTGATTATTACAGCTTTAAAAAAGAATTTGAAATGCTTTAGTATAAACTTTCAGAAAATGGAAATATTAAAGTAAGGTACTTCACCACAGTATTTAAGTAAATGCCCTCTGTGAATTATCATGGAACCAAATCTTTATAGGTAGTTAAACACCACAATGCTGTAAAATTAGTGAGGACATTTGTTTATCTGGTTTGGGTGATCCAATCATTTAAATTCAATAGAAATGCGGCAGACTGACACATGTTGTAGACACCACACGGAAGTCGAGATGTCTTGTCCAGTAACGTGTGTGTGTGTTTTTGCAGGTTGGTCCATCTGGATCAGGGAAAAGCTCCATCCTACGTCTCTTGTTCCGATTCTATGACCCTCAGAGTGGCTGCATCCGCATAGACGGGCAGGACATCTCCAAGGTATCTACTTACACACAAACACACACACACACAGACACACACACACACACACGCACACACACACACTGTTCGTTACATTGACTGTTTATAAAGATGGATCACAGATCGCTCCCGAATCGATCGCCACCTGAATTGTGGCTGCAGTATAGATCATAAGCCCTGCTTCCATGTTAGCAGATGGGATTTGCACAAAACAAAAAAGTCAAAGCAGATTTTTCTCAAAGATGGTTTCAGTCATTTTAAATAGTTCTTATTACACAGATTTTTGTTCAAATGTTCATTTTTCTGATCAGTTTGATCAGTTATTTGATTATATAAAAAGTGTATTGACGGTACCTCCATACCGTGGCTCCATCTCCGATCCACACTGCTCAGACTCTGGCTTCAAATCCACAAGATGGTAACGTTCATATCGGGATGTTTTAGCTTCATTTCTGGGAAGTGGGAGAAAGTGGAGACCCATCTTCTTTACAGTCTTTTTTAACAGTGGTATCAACAAATGAGCTTATTTCCCTCTTCTTGATTTCTGGTCGTATTTCTATCTGCTGTTTCCAGGTTTAGCCCTGCGCACTTTGACTTGCACTTTCCCTGTGTTTCCACTCTCTCTCTCTCTCTCTCTCTCTCAGTCACACACACACACACTTACACACACACAACACACACACACACACACACACACACACACACACACACACACACACAAAGCTGGACTAAGTGTGTGAGCCACAGTCACACTGTGAATAAATCATAGTAAAAGGTTCCTAAATAATGCAGCAACGAGTCCAGACACTACGTGTGTGTGTGTGTGTGTGTGTGTGTGTGTGTGTGTGTGTGTGTGTGTTGTGTGTATGTGTGTATGTGTATTTGTGTGTGTGTGTATGTATGCGTGTGTGTGTGTGTATGCGTGTGTGTGTAGAGAGCCCATTTATTGTCACTGTGGTTGAAGTATCTCTGTTTATGATTTGCCAAAAGTCCCAATAAAATCCAAACTGTACAAAAACTCTCTCTCTCACACACACACACGTACACGTGTTTTCATACCACAAACATACTTGCTGGGATGAAGAGGCTGGTGATGATTACGAGGACGTCGTTTGTAATTACACAGCAGGAGGAACGTTTAATCAAGGCACATATATGCACATGAGGAATTCTCTTAAAGTTGAATCAGACTCTTTATCAAACAGGGTTTTATTTAGAGAGGAGGAAGAGAAAGAAGTGGTAAAACTCCTCCTCTTCCTCTGCCGAATGATTCTGTTGTTGTGAAGCATCACAATTAAATTCCGAAAAAAATCACGAAAGGCCCAACCCACCTGATGAAAACATACCAACATAACATGGAAATTACAAAGAGGAAAAAATGAGAAAATTACATAAAATAAAGAAAACTAAATGTTTAAAATTATGAATTATTAAAAATTACCTTTTGATTAGCAGGTGGGCGTAAAGTTTCACCTCTTTAACGGAGCGACAGTGGGGAGGATGTTGAACTCTGATTATCATCCCAGCAGGTTTTTTTACACATCTGTTTGACACATTGCCTGTTGTCACTGCATTAAAATCCACCACACTTGTTGTACTCTGTAAATACTTTTTTCAACGTCTCAAGATCAAAGCACTCGTCGGCCATTTCTACTCCATAAAACTGCGTCCGTCTTAGCAAGTACTTCAGCCTTATAGTTGTATTAACTATGCTCATGTGGTTAAAACAGAATATGTGTGGTATGTATTTGAGTACACTGAGTGTTGTCAAGACAGAAAAAATGTAGTTTTGATGCCCAAGAACAAAGCTTGGTGCCACAATACTCGACACTGAAACAGGAATTCTAGAGAAATAGAATGTCCACAGGAGTTAACCACATTTTCCAATGTGACATACACTTTTTTAATCAAAAGAACTTTCAGGAAAAGTATCAGTCTCAGTATAACAGTGCAACAGTAGCCGTTCAATTCAAATTCAAAACAACTTTATTTCAAAGAGTCACTGGATGCAAATTAAATTAAAATCTTTAGATTTTAATTGACTGGAATGTCTTTGTGCAAGTACAACGAATTGCATTTAGTATCTGAGCAGAAGTCCAAAGATTATCAGTTTTTATTTACAGATAAAGAAATAATTCAACATTTCTCTGTAGAATAAAGCTCGAGCTTGCAAGCAATTCGCTCAGTTTAGCATGGAAACTGCAAGCTGGTACAGACAGCTAGCCTGGCTCTGGACTAGCTGTAGCATTCTCACTACTTTTACATTTCTATTTGTGTTTCGATTGAAAAAAATAACGTGATAATTACTGAAAAATCTAAGTGGGTTTGGACCATGGTTTGGACCAAATATTCAGTCCTGGATTGAGCTGCTTCGCCATTAGGTCCTGTTTAGCTAAGAAAAGGTTGCCTCCTTCATAACTACCGAGACATGCAGAGATTTACCTTTATCGGTTTGAAGTACATTCATTTTATCAGCACGGATACTTCTTGTTCTTCGGATCATGTTAGTTTTGCTGCAAACTTGTGCAACACAGTGAACTCAGCTCAGGCCCTCAGACCTCGGGAGGGGTCTGTCCTGTGCCATTCTGTTTGTATGGGCATATGGCTGCCACATGTGATGCAGCTCTGACGTGTCCAGTTATGCTGACCCCAACGCTGACGGGCAGTTACTGAATGAGTCATCTGTTTGTGTTTTTTTAAGGTGCCAGTCAGGTTTGCTTTTTTTGATTTTAGGTGATAAAATGTCTGCTTAGCTGCTTTCAACATGTTGGCACTGCTCATAACTACTCGTGCTTTCCTGTTATTTTATGACACACCTTCCTGTTGGTCAGCTGAGTAATCAGGCAATCAACTATTTATGAAGCTTTATAAGCTGAATCATTAGAACTTGACACAAGGGCACAGAATATACTGCCAACCTGTTAATTAATAGTTGTATAGACAAATATTTGTTTTCTTTCAGAGAGGTAACTTAGAACACAATGGCTGGAAATATCCTGTTTGGCTCTGTCCATGAGTCACATAATAAGACGTAGTAATGATTCCTAAAGGTTGGAATAGACTTGATATTAATACGCATACACAAGATGGTTGCTTCGTTTATCTTGCATCCGTTTGGTACTTCTGTTGTGGATGAAGTTCATCAATCAAATTTTATTTGTATAGCCCATATTCACAAATCAAAATGTTTCTCAAAGATCTTAACAGGGTGCAGCATCTTCTGTTCTTAACCCTCAACAAGAGTAAAACTACCAAAAACAAGTCAGAGAGAGCCCCATGAGAGGGATCCTCTACCAGGAAGGACAAACTGCAATAGATGTCATGTGTAGCTGAAATAACTATATTATCTAACCCTTATGACAAAAATAAATGTAATAGAGACTTGATATTTTAGTTTCTCTATAAACCTTATTATAAATACATTTTAATAAAATACAAATACAAAAGCCTATGTCTCTGCTGGCCATACATCACTAGGTGATGTATGGCCAGACTTTGTCGTCGTGTCTTTAAAGATAGAGCATGATATTCACCTGACCTCATATTTGATACCTTTTTATAAAAGTTTATTTTTGAAACCTTTAATCATCTGGTAAGATTGCGATCTTGGTCAGTGTTAAAAGAGTCAACACAAGCACATGACAGACCATAATTTGTCATGATCCTCAGCTTGTTATGGTCATTATGTTGTGTTTGAACTCAGTGCAGAACCATCCAGCCGACCTCCTCTCTATGAGTAACTGTTTTTACTGCTGAAAATATTTGGCAAAGCAGCTGATAAAAAACATATTTTGTTGAAAGGAGGGTTGAAGAAATAAATTCTACATCATCTCACAGATGAACTTTAATGACGGTCATTATCTCATGTGAGTAAGGACAGCTGCCTCACACTCACATTTCCTCTTTTGATGTCATGTTTCAATGATAAACATTAAAAGCCTTTCTCTTTTTTTTGGTTTTCCCCTTTTGCCTTTTTTTCTTCTACATCTGTGTCTTTCTCCTTTTATAACACTCGGTGCTACAGGTCCGCCTCTATCAAAAACAGATGTGACGTTGTTTTAGAGTGGAAGAAATTACAAAAGTGAGCAGCAAAGATCAAATTAGGGGAAAGTGAGTGATTACTAGCCAAGACCAAGCTGGTGAAGGAAATGGAATTTGTATTGTGGCTGCGGAGGAAAGCTTTCCACAGGAAAGACTCAAAAGTTCTGCAAACTGACCTGAGAGTCGAGGAAAACAGGAAATTATATCTGGAGGAGAAGGAGCCAAAATTCATAGGATGCTGAGAGGTTTATTGTGAACAAAGGAAAAACCTCACAACGATTTCACTCGTTTGGACACATGCAACATATTGATGTCAGTATGATCTGCCTCATCTGCTCTTAACATTACAATGAGGTTAAATCCTACAGTGTGTGATGGTTTTTCATATCATCTCGTTCCTTCTAGTCAAATGTTAACTATTTCAATCAGAATTGATCCTGATGACGTGACGATAGATTTAATAAACACAGACAGAAGAAGTCCTTTCCAGCAACTGAGGAGAAAATACAAAGCAGCTCCTTTTGTGATTCACTTCAACACGGTTTCAATCTTAAAGCTGGACAGACACATAGTGGACGCATTCCTCCTCCACGGCTATATGTATTAGGACTAGATACATATAAAACCGAATGGTACACAGAAATGTTCTGCAAACTGTTTACATTAATCACAGGGAAGATATAAATCCAATGATATAGTTGAAAGGAATATTTGTTACCATACAGTACTTATTTGGATTGACCAAATCCAGATCTACATCCAGATCCACACCAAATTTCACCTGTAAATCAATATCAGCTCCCTACACATGTCTGCTTTTATAAAATTATTTAGTTTATGAGGTCTTCCTTGACCAATAACCACCCCTGCACCAAGAACACCGTTTTTGTGTTATTCTGCAGACAGTCAGACAAATAGGAATCAAATCATAATCTCCTCGTCTCCACTTCCTCACACTATACCAAATTAAAGTAAAAATGTCCTGAATAAAAATGCTGCCATCTTGTACATTAGGACCCAAAGTCTGTGTAGTAGGGATCAGGGAATGGAGCCGATTCTTAGTAACATTGTACAAAACACGCGTGATAAGAACTAGCAAAAATGACATTTGGTCCATGTCCCATACGCTAACATAGGAGAGACGGTGTTTATTGCCCTACTGCAGTCAGCCACTTTTGGTTGAAAAAAAAATCTCGAGATTTGTGCTCTCTCAGCTCTTAGAACAAACCCCAACTTATTCAATTTTACCCACCCCAAGTTTTAATTAAAGTTCTTAATTGTATGAAAGATAAAGGACAAACAATTCTGTGCATTGGAGCCTAAGAGAGAGCACAGAATTACATTAAGACATGTGTACTATCTGTGACCTGGAGCAGCATGCATTATATAGTATAGGATGAATTTAGTCATGCAACATTTATGTAGATGTATGCTTTGAGTATGTGTGTGTGTGTGTGCGTGTGTGTGTGTGTGTGCGTGTGTGCGTGCGTGCGTGCGTGCGTGCGAGTGTGTATGTGAGCGAGAGAGAGAGGGAGAGACGTTGAAAAATAAGGAAAAACCAAGAGAGATTCAAATTTGTAGAAATTCCTTGAAGGCAGACTTGAGAAATAATATTCAAGAGGCCAAATCGAATCAGTTAATCTGTGAATCTCAGTGAACGTTGTCCTGTAATTGAAAAAATTCTTTTTTCTCCAAACTTTTCCTGAGATTTTGACCAAAAACCTGGTTTGTAAGGACACAGTGACTTTGACCTTTGACCTATTAATTCTAATCAGTTTGTGTGTTAGTCCAAATGACATTTATACCAAAATAAAAAGGATATCCTGGAGGTGTTCCTGAGATTTCATGTTCTCAAGAAAGGACGAAAACATAACGACTCCGGCCACTGACTGTCGGCACTAACGCCTGAAAAGACAGAGTTTAAATGCATACATCTCTCCAATCCACATAAGAATTAAGGATTAGGAGTAGGATAACCAGCTAATTGTTTCAGGACTAGTGTAATGTTACAATAACTCTCTACCTCATTTTCCTTGCTGTGTCTCAGGTGCACCTGTCTTCTCTAAGGTCGTTCATTGGCGTGGTTCCCCAGGATACGGTTCTGTTCAACGACACCATTGGCAACAACATCCGCTACAGCCGAATTTCAGCCACCGACCAAGAGGTGGAGGGAGCTGCCATTGCTGCTGACATACACAACAGAATACTGGAGCTACCTCAGGGTCAGGCCACGGTGTGTTTGTGGTGTGTTTAAATGCTAATTGTAAAAATGTACCTGTTTTTACTGAGTTGTGTTGTGTTTGCCAATTCACTTTGTTTTGGGGTGCTGTGCTAGGCTATGACACGGAGGTGGGCGAGCGAGGGCTGAAGCTCAGTGGTGGGGAGAAGCAAAGAGTGGCGATTGCTCGAACCATCCTGAAGGAGCCTCAGATCATTCTGCTGGATGAGGTGAGGGGGCAAGATACATAAAATAAATCACTTCAAATATAGGATTTTCAACAGCTTCTTAAAGAAGATTTGAACGGTCAAAAAGTATTTCCACTAATTTCCAGGTCAATGTCCATTATTCCTGACAAATCTTTAATTTTTTCTCAATGAAAGAGAACTTGGGTTAGCACTTGCACCTATTTATATCGACTGTATTTAAAGATGGACGTAGACTCTGGCTGCAGAAGGTGAAGCCAATGTGGAAGTGACTGACACCTGTATTCTCTTGAACGACCTGCAGAGGTCGACTACACTAGATGTTTCTATAGAAGTATATGATAAAATTACTCTACAACATTTTCCTCAGAAGTTTATCTCTCAATCTCTAGTTTCAAGTCTTCTTCAATACAGCTGATGTTTATTTTGTAAATTATGATCCATTTAAAGTCAAATAGATCGTAAATCACTGTGTGGTGACAGCTAGCAGCGTCCAATGGGTGCAGGTGCCAGGTGTAGGTTGGCGTGCAGGCCTCGACCCGTGTTTTTCAAATATGGTTACTTCTGGTCTTAGAAAAAACATGATTGCTCCCGACAAAATGACCAATTCAAAGTTTCAAACCAGTGGCTGAGGTCACAGTGGGGCATTAACTTCCCTGTTCAAGATATTTTCGATAATAAAAGTCACACAGCTGAGAAACTTATTCAAGTGTTCCATGTAAAGTCCTCTGTACATCTCAGCCTGATTTCAATTATAAACATCTCCGACCATGTCTGGCTGTAACTGCCGTCTCCACCACTGCGTCATTAAAAAAAGTCTTGTGTCCAATTTGAGCTATTTAAGCGTTCTTCACTAAGGAAATTCTTTAAGTGCTAGATCTACTTTTGTTTTACAAGAGAACTAATTACACGACATGCTAAACAACAAAGACATAAAGCAGTCGTGAATTCACACATTTTATCAGTTAATTGCGGAGCGGTTCTTTTTTTGTGGTGTCTCCTGCAACAACAGTGATTCATTTTACTGTATTATTTTACTGTGTTTGTTCCATTAGGCCACTTCTTCACTGGACACCCAAACTGAGAGGAACATCCAGGCTTCACTGGCCAAGGTCTGCATCACCAGGACGACTATAGTGGTCGCACACAGGTGACATTACATGATATGAAGATGTGTCTCATAAGGAAGACAAACTCTTGCTTTCTGTATTCATGACCCTTAAGCTTCTTTATAGGTTTCCCTTTTTTTACTTGAGCAGTTACTTTTTGACTATCATTGAATTCTCTAATAGGACAGAAAAGCTGTTTTCACTCTGGAGAACTTCAGCAAAATTGGGTCCAGATAGTTTCTTTAGTTTGTTCGTCACATATGAAGAAAGCAGCAGGAGATTGTCCTGGTCAGACTTGTTTACAACAACAGGAAAACATCTGGAACGTTCAGGCGAGTGGTGCAGCCTTTTTTTGATTTCTCACAAACTGTCCTTTTAGGAAAATGTCTGGACTTCTGTGTTTGTCTGGAATCACCACATTAGTAATGTGAAAATGTAGCTTAGCTTTTGCTTACAGTTGACAAGTGCGCCAAGGATCAGATTTGGCAAAAAGGCGACAGCAAACAAGGCCACAGGATCTGTAGATGTATTTGCACCAAATTCAGGAACTCAGCTTTGCTCAAAGGACTGTACGGGTTTTGCAATATTTTCAACAAGAGCTATCTGTGGATCTTTGCCTCAATCATGACTGGATAGCAATGCCAATTAAAATCTTAGTAGAATGAAGTGAGGATGTTGTGATCTGTGGTCTGAAGAATATTGAGCTCAACCTTATTAACTGATCAGAACTGATAAATGGAGGTAACTAGTGAAGTATGTTATATTGTGTTCATAGTCATACCATTGTTACAGTCCCTCTTTTATTGTAGACAAGCACATTGTACAATGTGGAACTGGCCATGGGTTTCTATCCCTTGTTCTAAAAAATGTCAACGGTCTGTTACAATATGGTAACAGCCATGATAATACAGGACATGAACTGAAAAGGAAAACCAAATGTGAATAGAGAAGATGAAAGGAAAAGTGGGATGTGGTGAAAGAAAAACAGGATTAGAGCGCACACAAAGAGAAGGATGGAGAGATTAAAGGGAAAGCTGATTGGAGGATGACAGGTGATGACAGGTCAACAAAAGTAAAAGAAACAGATGTCTACTCGTTCATCAGTCAGAGTGATTTTGAAAAAAGACTTGAAAGGCTCTGACAATCGCAGACACTAAACTACATCAGGAGTGAAGCAGCCTACAGAGCTGATGCCTGCATCACTGCAAGGACCCAGTTTTCATCACTTACTCCACACAATGGATCTCGTTTATCTTGTTCTGTGACTGACATTACTAAACCATGGTCTCTATTGTACTGAACCAGGTTGACTCATTTGATCAACTGGTCAAAAGGAAAAGGTTACATTTTAGAAGAAGGACTGATAAAACAAAAACAACCAAAACAAAGGTTTAACAACTTTTGTCTGAACATGTTAAACACTGTGACAAACATTCTGTGATGGTGTTAAAAATAGCGTTGATTTGATTTTGCCACAATTTTATTTCTGTCCCAGCAACATGGGCTTTAGGCAGAAGTAATTAATAATTAATTAATAATCATTAATAATGTACCTACATTCTGATTTGCTGAGCCCAGAGTTGCCACAAGGTGGCCTAGGATCTAATTTGGCAAAAGGCTAAAATAAACAAGGCCACAGGATCTGTAAATGTTGTAGCAGCTATGGGTTCAGTTATATATCTATATATTTGTATTTATTTATTATTAAAGCTCACAATGTGCTCACTCTAAGATTCGGTTGTCTGACATGACCTGACTGCTTACACTGCGCGTTGCATTGGCTCCTCTGGACCAGTTTCGGACCGGTGTCTTATTCTCAACAATGCTAACCATGTGGAAACGGGCTGCATTGGTCATAAGTGTCTTAGACACAGCTAGATTGTTAATACGTGGGGCCATTTGGTTTGGCTGTTTTGTAGAAAGGAAGATAACTAAGTTTGAGGCTACTATAATGTAAATTGCTCTCTAGCTACAGTCTGATACAGTAGTAACCACTTTATCTCCTACTTTCTCTTTCTTGCTGTGCAGCTGCTTCCAGCCATAAACTACTATACATTTACTACTGTTGTGTTCTGCTATTTCGTGCTGACGCAGTGAGTCCCGATTAAACTGATTTTGGGAGAATCTACTCATTGAATCCCCAAAATTAGGCTCAAATTGCAGTGTTTATGTCCGAATTAAGTTTTAGTTACCACTTTAAGTCTAATTACATAGTCGTACCCTCCCATATACAATTCCATTGCCAGTTTCAAAACCTGATTGTATTGAAAACCATTTTCACACATTTTGAAGCATGAGCCAGGGTAATTGTAAGAGTCCTGCACCTAATAGTTAAAGGAACATTCTTCCCTGAGACACGCTGAAAGAACAAACATGTTTTTACACCTGTATGGAAACTCTGAGCCACACATACAAACACTGGTTACAGATGTGGACTGGGACTCGTCATCTGTGACTCAGATATACATCTCAGCAAACATTGTGGCACCAACACTTTAAATGTCTCCATCTCCTTTAAACTTGAGGTTACTGAAAATGTAGGTAATTTATTTAGATATTTGAGTCTCTGTAACCAACATTAGTATTTTGATTAACTTAACTTTCTTGTTACTTTGACATTATCACACAAATCTGAGGAAAAATATTTTGATTTGTATTCACTTAATATGTTAACACTGGCATCAAATAAATGAGTTTGTTTCAGTTTTCAACTTATAATTTGTCCCAAAAACACTTAATGATTTAGTTGATGAATTTTTGCTGTGATTATAATTACATTCCTTCTTTAATTAACTGTTTGTTGTACAGTGTAAGTCTCTCTCCTCCATGTTGATTATATGTTGAGAGTCTTTGATCCAGCAGCTTCTTAATCTTTAAATAGCAGCAGCAGATGGAGTCTGGAACAGATCTGTTTTTATTGACTGATTCAGTCGGGTCTTAAATAAAATTAAAACACACACAAACAGAGCAGGCAGGTCATGACCCTCATCTATTGGATGGATTTGCACCAGCTCCTGAACATGGCATCAAGCTCACTGTGTCATATACGGTTTGTGTAAAAACTTAACATCACGATGATGCAGAACTATCAGATATACTATTGGGAAACCTTATGGGTTTTAACTTTGCAGAACTTATACATCACGAAAAACCTTTAAAACACACAAGAGGAAAGAAACACTGGAAGAACATAATTTGTCTCCTTTAAACTTAAATGAATTCCCCTGAATTTCCATTATCATCAAAATGCAAATGCTCAGACCTGAGGTAAGCATGTTGACAAAACTAGAAACAGTTTGCAGTTTTAAAAACGTCAGCAGATTCTTCCACTTCCCTGAACATAGGTTAGAAACCTTCTAAAACAAATAATTTTATTTTTGCAAAACCTAAACTCAGGACATGAACTCTACCTTCAATAAAATATCTGCATGTAAACACATTGGATGTTTTTTTTCTTGCTCAAACGCCTGAATGAGAGGAGAAAAAAACAAGATTGACATCTGCGTTCTCTGGAGAGAGATAATTCTACCTGTGACCGAGGCTTTCTATCAAATATTGAGCAGGCGGACGTCCAAAGATGGTCTCGATGACATTAAAGCAGAGTGGCGGCTCTGCTGAAGCTTTAAAGTGGCATTCAGCAGTTTGCAGAGACCTTTTTTTGGGGTGGTTCTTCATACGAGCGTAACATCAACTGGGGAACATTGCGATGTGTTCCCTTCAGTTTTCAAAAATACTATTTTTAGATTCCAAGATGTCATATTCGTACATTTATCATCGAGAAGATGAAGCATCTGTTGAAAACTTTCATGGGTGCACCTGGGAAAAGCTTTTCTTGGTAACCGGAGCGAAGTTGCGTCCGTCCCTGAGAACCATTCAGATCGCTGAGTGTGGCTTTAATCAGACTCTCATCAGAGCACGGTTATAAATATTAACTTTAATAATTTACAGAGAGGTTCATTCAGAGTTCTCCAGCCCTGAGCGACGTCCTCAGCTGTGTGAGTGTGTTGGTATGTTCCTGTGAGTGGTTACTGAGGAATAAGTGTATTTTACCTTTATAGGGCATCTGAGTATATTTAACATCTAACCACACATTGGGATTAACTGCTCTTCCTTTCTTTAGATGTGTTCCTCTTTTCCCATTTCATCATTTTCCTCATCCCTCTCCTCCCAACCTATGGCACCTATGGAATTTCTCGAAAATGATCAAAGCACTGTAAAGAAGCGGACTGTATAAAAGTTTTTAACGTAAACTTTTGTGACATTTTACTTGTCTTAAAGAATATTTCTAAATATGTCTGTAATAAAATGTCATTGTTTGAGGCTGCAATCTCAGAACATGGGAACATTGCTCTGAAGGAGCTACACATTTATTTATATATATAAATGTGTAGCTCCTTCACTGCAATATGTATCTTTGGCAAGTTGTCTTCAAATTAAAAAGCATAACGTTTGTTTTGTTGCTTTAAAGGGGACATATTATGAAAATTCCACTTTTGTAGTGCTTCTACACGTTCATTTGGGTATCTGGCATGTCTACCATCCCAAAAACTCTGTGATTGTGATGTTGCAGGTTATCCACCATCGTCAGAGCAGACCAGATCCTGGTGGTTCACAATGGACACGTAGCAGAAAGAGGAAGGTAAGGATGTTTTTTTCCTCCTCCATCCCGTGAGTGTGTGTGTATGTGTGAGAGAGAGACACCTAAATGTTGTTGTGTGTCCTAAGTGCTTGCAAATTTGTTATCGGTTGATCAAAACCTCAGATTGTGTTTGACTGTGTGACCCTTAAACCTTCTGATATCCATCTCAGCCCCAGAGGCTGATTGACCATCACACACACACAGGGGAGCTGTCACTTACCTGCTGATGCATAAGATCTTTTGATATAGGAGCTGGTTACGAAGACTTCCTTTCTCGCACACTGTTTCACAGACACACAAAGGACAGCACGGTATCAGTGAGGAACACACCTAGGAGATGAGGTGGTCACATCTGGAGCAGTACAAACACATGCACGCTGGCGTTAAACCACCACTCGCAGCAGAACACAATTAAACCCTGCAGGCAGGTGGAAGGCAAACCATCCGAAAACCATTCATCTTTTGATTGACACTGTGATGTAAACACAGGACAGGCCCATATAACCTCCGGTGTCGGACTACACACAGTGTGTGCCTCAAAGTGTGGGGGTGCATCGTAAGCCAAAGCCTTCATCCTGTCCTCTGGGTTTACCTTAAGTCCTACATGGACCATCCAGTCTGAGCCGGCTAATTCTGAAAAACGCTCTTTATGTGTGAAAGCAACGCGCATCCAAAAAAGATGTTTGTAAATAGTTCTTCCAACGATACACCTGAAAAATATATATATTATTTTTTGTCCACTTTTGGGCAGCAAACCACAACTATGGTTTTCGATAGATCACATCCCTAAAGAGTTTTAAACCTTTAATCTGAGGCTCACCTGAACTGTGGCTGCTTTCAGACATGAACTGAACCCTGGATATTCTCAAGAAATTTTGGGGAGGGGCTTTAAGTAAGAACTCAAATGTCCGAGCCCGTTGTTCCTCACATTTTCTGGAACTTTTCCTGTCAGCCCCCAAGCAAAATGTGGGGGAAATGCCATAGCAGAGTTTATACGTCATGTCCTGCCTCATGCTGCTCTACCTGGGCTCACTGTGAATTAGTCGTACCCGGACAATCTCCTGCTGCTTCTTTATTTGTGGAAAAACAAACTTCAGAAAATGTCGAGACCCAATTTGCCAGATCATTTCTGGAGTTAATTTATGAAAATGGTTTGATTTCAGTCAAGAGAAACCTTATTTAGTGTTTGTTACTTTTATATATGCCTGTGTTTGTCATTCGATATTCAATGAGAAGATAAATTAAACAATGAAATAAAAATTCTGTGATTAAGTCTTCTCACAAGAATGTTTCTGCTTCAGTGTGAAAGTATTTTTAGTCTTAGGTTTACGTACTTTTCTCTCCTTCCTCTTTTTTTACTCTCCGATTGAACAATTTTTTTCTATCATCTCATCTCCGCATTTCCATCACTTTCTACTTCCTGAATTTGTTTTTTATTTAATTTCTGACCCTCTCTTTCTCTCTCTCTCCATCTTGCAGTCCAGACAGTCACAGACTGGTGGTTTTATTAATTCATAGTAAAGTTGGTTAAAGTCTCCAAGAAGATTTTAAACAGCTAAACTTTGTTCTTAACGCAGCTCTGGTGTCACAAGACATTATGAGTGACCCACGTCCTCTTCCGCCTGCTCCACATTTCCTTCAATCCTTCAATTAGCAGAATTACTCAAAAACTCATTTCCATGAAGTATGTGGAAGGGAAAGATTCGATTTTGGAGTTGATCCAGTTAAACGTCAGGCTCCAGGATCTACAGTTTCTTTAAGGCCAGGACATAACGGCTCATCGACACCGGCGTCAAAACTTATCCACAAAAACTTTCTTGACATCTTTGTCTGTTTTGAACGTTTATGTCTTTGCCTCATCCTGGGTTATAAAATTCCTTTTTTTTTTTTTCATTTTTGCATGTGTCACTTTCATCAGCACAGCAACTCACTCCCGGTGAATCCTGGGGATGTTCTTACATTGTGCTGAGGTTTCACAAGGGGCTGGCCGGAGAAATTCCATTTTCAGAACCAGCCTCACTGGAGAATGTTTGGATGTCTCAAGAGTTTACGTGCTGCTAGAGATTCACATTGACCAACTTTTCCACCAACTTAGCTTTGGTTCTTGGACTCATGGGTGGCTGTGGCTGAGGGGTAGAGTGGTCATCCTCCAACGTGAAGGTCGGCGGTTCGATCCCCAGTCTGACCCATCTGCATGCCGAAGTGTCCTTGGGCAGGGTGCTGAACCCTGAATGGCCCCCCCATAGAATAACAAAGTGCTGCGATTAGATGCACTGCATGAATGTTTGTGTGAATGGGGGAATGTAACGCTGTAATGTAAAGCGCTTTGAATGGTCATCAAGACTAGAAAAGCGCTATATAAATACAAAACCATTTACTATATACCATGGTGCAACTGGGAACCAAATTAGCAGGTTTCGAAAATCAATATACTCCTGTTCAAAATGCTGCAAAAGATCCAGCTTCTTGTGCACAAACCGGAGCAGAACGCACTCCATGTTGAAGGAAAAAAGCAATACTGTTTTTTTACTCTTTGTTGTGTTGTTCCTCTCATTTTCTTGTTTCATCCAGACACGAGGAGCTGCTGCTCCAGGGAGGTCTGTATGCAGCCATGTGGATGAAACAGCAGAAAACTCTCAACGGACCAACAACAGAAACACACATCAACAATCAAGCTCAGGAAACTTGACGTAGACCTTGACTTTAAAACTTTTTGGATTCTGAACTCATCGCATACTTTTTTCATATCTAACATATTCTTGTGTATATGCACCACTGCATAAAATAAATCCGAAGAAAGTGAAACTCTGCAGCTGGTTATTAAATTACCAAAATTCACTGTGTCTAAGAAGCATTAGGAACAGTTAACAAAAATAACAATTTTCATTATAATTAATTGCACTTAATTTCAATTACCCAAGAATTACAGTTTATTTAGTATTCATCAATCTCTACTTTTTCTAAATTTGAGTAAGACTGGAATTTTTCACTATGAGGAATCATAAACTTTAATTTATGGTTGACGATGCTTCTCCACCTTCTCCCACTGAGAAAATTAAGCCAAAATATGAAAAGATTTCCAAGGATCTCAGGATACTACAGAAACGTAACAAAGGTGATACATTTTAAAGTAAGATCGAAGTGTGGATGAAGCCTGAGACCTTGTCCTTGATAGCAGCCACCATCGTAGAGAACAAGCTGCAAGAAATGGAGATGTTTGCTCTGTGGCCTCATGGTGGCAAAGCTGTAATGAACAATGGTGAGAACTTAGTGAAATGTCAAGGTGAAAGTTTCCTCTGCAGCAGAAGAAGCAGCAGTGGACACATGATTCCACCTGAGTCATTAAAAACGAGGCGATTGAGTTACTGGGATTGTTTTGGTCCAAACATCCTGAATGGGTTGAAAGTTACTGTTTGGGGGAAACACTATATCTGCAGCCTGAGGGTCCTAAAGAGACGGAGACAGATGGAGAGAATGTGTCGTTACCAATAAAAACCCAATGTAACAACAACTGAATCAGTGATGCACATTAAAAATGTGTTTATGTTGGTTTTACAACTTTTTGGAAAAAGTCACACGTAGGTATATTATGTATTGCAGTTCAATTAAATGAACAGTTATTCATATCTTTAATCGAGCTGCCCTCAGCTTCATTTTAAAGCTCAGCTCATTGTTTAGTTGTCTGTCCCAAAACTTTACTGCCCTCGCTGCTGCGTTTTCATCCCAGCAGGCAGCAAAAAAAACGACAGGGTTTTCTTTGAACATAGCGGAGTGTTTAGCAGCTACAGATCCAGATGTTATTCTCAGCAGTCGTCAGAGACTGAAAAAACAGAGCTGAAGAAGAGTGAATATTTCACTCATCAGAACTTTAACTATTATAATGTTGCTCGCCGGCTTGATGTGTAAATAAGCAACTCAAAAGAAAAAAAAAAATAGCTTTTAGTTCATCATCTTTTAGAGCCTAATTGGAATTTTCATAGAAATAAACTAACTACATCAAGTTGTTTTCTCCTTTAGGTGATTAAAAGTGTTGATGAATTGTTCTTTTTGATTATTAGCCCCTGTGTCGCTGTGTTCATCAGCCAGAGCTCCCAACATGCTTTGCTGCACCATTACACTTTCCTCTTTTGGTTTATACACTAGTGCTGCTTTCAGACCTGCAATGAACTTTACACATTTTACTGAAATTATCCGGAGCAAGTCTTTTGCTCTTGACAATTCCGGAGCTTTACCTGCCAACCACACTGTTAATGTTCAGAGTTAGTCCATGTGAGAATACAGCAGAACAATGTCTGACAACTTCACAGCGAGTGCGGTGGAGGGGACACAAGAGGAATCCAAATAACTCAGGATGACAAAGATGAGGAGAACATCGTAAACAAAGAACACGCAGACGAAGACGTCAACTTGGAAAGTAAACCAAAACACTGTGCTTTCAGAAGATAATATACAAAGTATTCGTATCTAACATTGAGAATAAATAAGGTTTATGACAAAGTGTTGAATTAATGCGGCTCAATTCAGAATATGTTTGTAAACATTTTTTTAGGATTTATGACTTTATTCAGTCTAAGTTAATCAGAAAATACTGCTTCCGTGGTTGTGTGTTATTCAGACAATTGATTTAAACAGGTTATTATTGGAATATTGGTTTCCAGGTACCCGTGTCTAATGTCTTTTCTCTTTCTAACCCTAACCCTATTAATATAGTGTTTACAAGTAAAATCATGGAACAGGTCCAACTATTCTGCTGTATTTCCTTATAAAGTAGGGTTCACATCAAAGTTGTTCCTGTGTTGATTACATCTTGACAATAACTCATCAGCGTCAGGACGGTGCTTCAGAGGCGGAAACTGAACAAATCAATCTGTGATACATCACTGCTTTCTAAAAGTTTTTTTATTGACTAGATTTTGTGATGCTGCATGCAACTAGAAACATTTCAGCTAAAATGTCATCTCGTATTCTGTACAGATCATTACACAAACTGTGAATATGCACATGTCGACTTCTTGGACGAGGTTTCGTTTAAAAAATGTTGCAAGGCAAACTGGAAAGTTCAACCTCTGTCATTTGAATAAACAAATCTCTATAGTAAAATCAGTACAATGAGGAAACATCAGTAGGAAACACAGCGGGGAGGGAAGGAGATGCACTCTGGACTGTGGATCATGATCTGTGTGGCTACTTCGAGGAAAACAAAAACATGACAGGAGGTAATGCACAGAGAAAAATCACAAAGATCCAGCAAAGCCAGCACGTACGCTGTAAGTGTAGAGATGGGTTAATGTTAGAGCGTGTGCATGTTTGATGTGATGGACCACACACACACACACTTACATGTCTTTATTAAAATGCCATAGACGGTCTGCGTAGCAGCGAGGGCAGTCTCAGTGCTTCATATCTTAATCATGATCGCTGCTAACCAATCTCCTTGTCTGTCATTTTCTGTCTCTGTCCTTCCTCATGAAAACTCCTTCACCTCTACATATAAAAAAAAGTGAGCCTCCTGACGTCAGACACTCTGGTATTAAGACGTAAAAGCCACATTTTTCTGGAGTGCTGGCCATCAATTGATTATGGCATAAGTTTATTTTTCAATTTTGTTTCTGAAATCGGGGACTTGTCGAATTATCGACTTGTAAGAAAGTAGCTACAAATACTCACTTCTCATATGAATTGAGGATTTGTGAAAAACCTTACGTGGTTGTCACAGCGCCGTTGATTGACATTGCAAATGATTGAAAAAGGTTTATTCGGTAGAGATTCTCCTCTCCAAAAAAATTTGTGAATATCAATTCATATGGACACTGTTGCTTCCTCTTTCAGGATATTTTAGTATTTTTAGTTATAAATCCAGTGAAAAGACCAAAATCAACAATAACTTGGAAGTATCATCTATAAATCAATGAGCCACACTGTCACATGCTGCCTCATTATGATGAACACAGGAGCATTGGCTATAAACCATAAACTTGGACGACGTGACAGCTACCAAAAGTGAAGCCAAAATGTTTCAATCACCCCCTGGTGGCTGGCTGCTTTATAGGTCATAAACTCTGGCTCCTCCATGTAAGCGGATGGGACATGAACCAAACTTAAAAGTCAACTATATTTTTCTGTAAGATGGTTTTTGTCTAAGTGTTACGTTTGGATTTAATTTGTTATTCAATTATATAAAAGTGGGCCATTGCTACCATGTCTCCATCCCTCAATCTCTATTTACAGTCTATGTGTACTCAGTCCTTTCGCCACAAATACTAAAACATGTTTAAAATGTGTTTTCATCCACAGGGGAAACTAGTTCCTCTTCATGCATTATTACTTGCCACAAAATAGAAGGGAACTTGAAATATTTTGATGGACACAATAATGCACTGCTGGCTTTGGTTTTTTTCATGATAACAATATAGAATCATATTTTAAATATACTGAATAAACATTAGGGGATTGTGGGAAAAAATACTGTGAATACTGAGATAAAAAACTCACTGTTGGTGTTGGAAGTATTAGTTTGACCAAAAATGTGTCACAACAGTGAAGAGTTTAGTCAGTTTGTGAAATAAAAACCCCAAATACACACAACACATGGATGGAAAGTCATTTTACGTTTCAGCGTTTTGTCCCTTTTGCTGTCTATTACAAATTAATTCCAGCATCTTATTTTAACTTTAAATGGGGAGAAGGAGACAATAAAGTGGATAAAGATCCTGAAAAGAAGACAAAAAGAAATGTCGGAAAAAGCGACAGAGGAAGGTGAAAAGATGGAGGCAGCTGAGCGAAATAACAGTTGCAAGGAAGGAAAGAAGGAGGCGAGAAGGAGGTTAGAGAAGAGAGGGACGCTGGGAGGAAGGTGGCAGACAAAAGGTAAAGCAAAGGACAAAATGAAGGAAAAGAAGGAAGAAGTAATAAATGTCGTAAAGATTAAAATAGAGGCGGATGATTGGCTCCGACATGTTAAAGTGCCCAGGAGATGTGGCGTACACACACACTAACACAAACACAAACGCACGCGCAAAAACACACTGACCCGAGCGTAAGCTAGCAATAGTCTCCAAGCGTGGTTGTCCTCTTGCTGAACTCACACACACACATACACCCACACAAACACACACACAACATGGCGTTCAGGACACTCCCATTGGGATGAGCTGTCATCACCATGGTTACAGTCTTCGAGTTCAGAGTTAGGACACACACACTTCAGTGTCCACAAAGCACTCTGCAACTTAAGTCCTAAGTCAACACCCACACCGCAAACACCTTGTGTGATTCCTGTGAGTGGATGCGTGTGTTTGTTTGTATGTGTGTGTGTGTTTGTGTTTGTGTGTGTGTGTGTGTGTGTGTGTGTGTGTGTGTGTGTGTGTGTGTGTTTGTGTGTGTCCATAATAAATCTCTATCTCTCTATCTCTCTCTCTCTCTCTCTCTCTCTCTCTCTCTCTCTCTCTCTCTCTCTCTCTCTCTCTCTCACTCTCTCTCTCTCTCTCTCCTGGTCAGTCTCAGTGTCTCTCTCTCTCAGTTGGTCCGCCTGTGTCTCTGGTGCCACAGCGCGGTCGGCAGGTTCTGGCAGCCCTGGTATTCTCGTCGCATCTCCGCGTCAGTCAGCGGCGGTGTGGCGTTGCAGGGGGCGCCCGCCAGGGTCACGTTCAAAAGGCCGGCCCACGGCTCCAGCAAATTAGATATCCCTGCAGCCTGAAGGTATCATGAGTGGACGAGGTCAGGAGATCATTTAGAAGAGTGACGAGACAAATTAAACTTAACGGCAAACAAATAAATTACCTTCCCCAGGTGGTCCAGCAGGCAGGATGCAGGATGGATGTTGGACCAGCTGCCGTCCTCCGAGCCTGTGTTCACCCTCTGGCTGTGGTGGTTGTGGGTCTGCCTGGGCTGCTTTGGGATCAGGACCACGTTGAGGTGTTTCTGGGACCCTTGCAGCCTCTTGAACAGAACGCCACTGTAGCTCTGATCCACAAAGAGTAGGACGCGAGTGGCCCTGCAGCCGGCCAGGTCGGCCAGCAGCTCATTGACAGAGTATCGCTCTTTCAGATCAGCCTGGAAAGGGAATGGAATGAAAAGGAGGCTTGGGTGGGTTGTAAATCTTCTGAGGTTTTCCTTTGACTTCCTGATCTACCAGCACTGCATGCAGCCATACACACATAGTACCAATTGCTATAGATGAGTTAGATGAGTGTTGTGCATCTACTGGGTTTCACAAAAAAGTTTCAGCGACTCCACTTCCTCCCGCTAACCAGAAATGAAGCTTAAATGTTCCAATTAATGCCTCCATCTTGCGCATGCGTCTGATTACAGTTTTCAAATACCTTGCCCAACATGGAGCTCTTTGATCTGACATATTAACAGAATAAATAACTGAGATTCCATCCATTTACCAGGACCTAATGATATGAGCTCATCTTCTAAGTCCTGTTTGTGTGTGTGCTCGTGTGTGTGTGTGTGTGTGTGTGTGTGTGTGTGTGTGTGTGTGTGTGTGTGTGTGCGTGCGTGCGTGCGTGCGTGCGTGCGTGCTTGTGTGCGTGCATGTGTGTGTATGGAGTTATCTTTATCAGGCTGATAATGCCTCCAATGTGTGTCCAACAAATCATTCTTTCCTAGACTGTGTACTGTCTTTTCTTACAATGCCATTGAGGTTGGCGTCCCACAGCAGCATGGTGCCATCGTTGCGTGTTGGCGAGTTCAGGTAGAGAACCAGTGTGTCAGCGCAGTGTTGCTTCCTGCAGACGTACGACACGTGGTTACGAATCACCGCTTTCTCTGTTGCTGAGTACACGCCCTCTATGTCCTCTGAAGGGGGGAAATAAATACATATCTTTACTTACACGAATCTCACAGCAAGAGGATTAAATGTGTTGAGTTCATATTTGGTCCAGAAGTTTCAGTCTCAGACTACATAAATGACTAACTTTTCAAAACATGAACAGTTGAGCAAAATGCTATAAAATGACAGAAACCATCTTTGAGAAAATTGTAAATACTTTAACTGTTCACTAACATGGAGGAGGCAAGGTTTATGACTTATACTGCAGGCTGCCCCACCAGGGGGAAATCAAGACATTTTGGCTTCACTGCTGGAAAGCTGTCATGTCATCAATCTTTCAAAGAAAAGATTTCACTATACAGAACATATATTTCTGTATAGTGAAATATTTTCTTTTGATACTTCATGCAATATTTTTTCTAGTTTTGCACCTTTACTTACCGACAAAGTGAACTTCTAAACGCAGGATGTTTACAAGTATTTTTATACTTGATACCAACTATACTTCAATACATTTTATGAATTCTTCTTCCATCGTTATTTTTTTTTTGTGTGTAACCGAGACAATGATGAGATTTTAGAATCGTCGTACCAGGAAGTTGTCCACTGTTGGCAAAGAAGGTCTTGATGTGATCTTTATGGAAGCCATTGTTCCGGAGCATTTTATAGATCCTCTGAAGATTTTCAACGTGATGCTGGAACGTCATCTGTTGCTGCCAGCCACCTGCCCACAAACACACACACACACACACACACACACACACACATACACCAACAAACCACACAGGTTATTTTCCCCGACATGGAGCATTACACTCTAATAGCAACAGGACTGTTATAAATCAATGTTGAAAAAAACTTTTGAGATGTGGCACTGTTTTTATTTATCAGTTTTACAAACCAAAATAACTATAGATTTATGGAGAGATGGTGGTTTGTGTTTAACAAACAACTGAGTCATACCCGATATGAGCACGGCGTGGTCACAGGTCTGGTAGAGCCGGCAAGAGAGGTGAGTGGCGAGCGGCTGCTGGTGGCAGCGGCGAGTGTTTTTATTCAGCTCACAGCTGGAGACAGGCAAACTGGGAGAGCCCATCGGCAGTGGCTGAGGACACCTCGCAAACTCTGTGTGGTCTGTTGGAGGCAGGTATAAAAAAGGATCAGCTTCACAGAAAATGCACAGGTGTTTGTCTCGGAAACGACTTCTAAAAGAGCATTTAACACATTTCCTGACATTAAGACCATTTGCTTGGGACACAACCAACCATTAAGGACAACCTCATCCCCACATATTTGTAGCATTTCGGAGGTGGGTTTTGGTCTTATCCTGAGGATTGTCTGTGTTTTTTTCATATAAGCTTTTCTCACGACTCCCAGGTTGCTAGCAGAGGCTGCAGGTGTGGGTGGTCCTGGCAGAATGTGCATTTGACTAAGAAAGCCTCCCACCAGGAAAAGTGAAGCCAACGGAATGCCACTCAAGCTATAAAATGCAGGTGGATTTTAACAATCCCCGTCTCTGCGGTTCGTTTAGTTTTTCTTTTTCTACACTTGGAAAACCAACTTTCCGTGACAAGCATGAAGCGTAAACTGTTAAATGTTGGATGAATAACGACGTTGGTTAATCCCCTGACTTTTCATCAAGGACCACCACTGACATCTCTGATCTTAAATGAAATGTTATTGGTTTTGATGATATCCTGATGATTTCTCTATTTAGTCAAAAATGTGTTCCATTTTCCTTTCAACCTGTGTCAGTACTGAATTCCTCACCCACACATCTTAGTCTCTGTGTTCGGTTGCTGTCTCCGACCCCGACAACCAGCGGCAGAAAGTGGACTTCGCAGAGCCCTCCGACGGTCCGCTCTACCAGTCGGCCGCCACCACTGGTGCTGATACTGCCGCCGCGCAGGGCCCCACCTGCCAGCCGGCTGTGTCCGTTACCCATGAGCCTCTCTGGCCCGGCTTGCCGACGCTTAAGCTGGTTCTGACAACGACCCTTCAGAGCCAGAGTCAAACACTCGTCACCTGAAGACACAGAGAGCGACAAGAGTTTGAAAAGAAGGTGATGGATACAGTTTTTATCAGATTTGTTGAGATTTTACAGATTCTCCCAATGCATAAGGAGTTTGACCTCTTTCTTTTGGGCTTTAAGATATTCGAAATAAAACCCACTGACAACTAGACTCTTTTATTGTCTGTTGCCATTGAAAGTCTGAAACTTTATGTAGAACTGCATTTGACTCTATTCGTCTTGTATCATAATATTATCATAAATATCTTTTAAATTGATGGTAGCAGTTTATTATCTTCTATTTCTTTTTTTTATTTCACACCAGACTGTATTCACCCCTGAATAATTATAATTAATCAGATTCGCACAAACTAACTGTTTTAAAAAGAACTTGCTCTCTTGTTTACTTAGCTTATCTTATCTTATCGTATCTTAACTTGGTGATCGTTAGGGGCCTGGCCACAGTTGCCTTGCTGTAGGGCCGTCTAATTAATTGTGCCATGATCACCATGGCTAGAGTTAAGTTGTAAAATCATACATAGCATAAAGAACCCAAAGCTCCATCCTGCTTTTGATTATTCTTCTCTGTTCACCTCCTATGCCCTCTGTCATTTATCTCCTTCACTCCCAGAGCTTCTAGTTTATCTCACTTTTTCTCCTCCGTGTACTACCCCCCCCCCTTTCCCCTACTCCATCTCTCCTACTCCCTCCACTCTTCTCAAGGTTAAATTAGGTCTAAAGAAAGTTTTGCTCTTAAAGACGTTGTTCAATCTCTGTCGACGGGACCCAGCAGGGGGCCCCGTGCTCCATGTGCGTGTGCATGAATAATTGACCGGTGTGTGTTCGTGTAACAAGAAGCCAAATTCACCTCAACATCTGGCCCCAACCTCTCTCACAGCAGGAGGTCAGCGACTTTCACTCCAACACACTAGGATTTTACAGAGCTTGTGAGGACCGGTGCAGAACACATTGACTTCCTGTCCCATTAGACCGTTTCTACATGAATGAAGCACTTTGGAGACTTCTACTCTCACTTTTGGCCTTTTATCCACATTGAAACGGGCGTTTATATTTAAGAAACACTGAGGTTTGATAATTTCACAATTATTTGAAATACTCTCTTATTCCTTTTAAAATAATATTTTCTTGTTTATGCTGATGACATTTCTCGATAAAGTTGCTTATACTGACATATCTTCTTTTCTGATAAAATGATTTGCAGAGTACTTAATTGGGATTTAATAAACTACCAGGACAAACAGTAAATCTTCAGTATATAATATATACAATTTAATATTTAAAATGAAATAATATAAAAATATACTTAATACCGTGGCGCTGTAGATGACAAACTTTAGAAAACAGATAAGAATGAATGGAAACCACTCAAGATGAGAAACAGAAGCAACTTTTTGAATTTGAACACAGACTGAAATAAAGATGGACGACATGACACTAGCTCCTAAGTAAAGCAATGTCTTGATTACCTGCCTGGTGTCTAGCTCTAATATAGGCTATAAAATGTCAGTCAGAAAACTCACGTTCAAATGTTTATTGTAGCAGTAGAACATGTTTAGCATTTGGCGTCTAGGCTCTAACTTAATCACACCCCCGTATGATTACACAGGAATGATGGGACTGATTAGCAAATACTTGTATCCCCCCGTCTGAGCCTACAGGTGGATGCTGGGGTGGAAGCAACTGGAAGCAAAACTGCAGAAGCAGTGCGAGCAAAGGGGATGATGGGAAATTTATCTCTGCTTAAATAGACCACCTGATAATATGTCACATGATGTATTCCACATGATTTGAGCAGCGCAGCTCAAGTTGGCTGCCTGAACTAGCTCACAGGCCTCGCCCCATTAAAACAGAGTGAAACATCATGATTGACTGCTGGGAGTTACTCTCGATTGGTCAAGCACATGTATGGGTAGGATCTTGATAGAGTGGCCTCATCCTCCTATCACTACTGCGTAGCCTCTGGTTTCAAATTACATATTCGGCGCAAGATGGCAGCGTTCATATCCCTCTTGGTGCTATTTCCAGATACTGGGATGAAGTAGTGACGTGTTGTCCATCTTTACTTACAGTCTGGGAGGAGAGACCTTGGTTCTCTTAAACTAAAAGGAAATTAAACTTCGGCGGAATTTTCATATTGTCCGTATAAACATAATAATATATCCAAAACAGGAAGTGATGAACAACCCAAAATATTCAAACCTTGCAAATGCTCTTACTCTTAATCTTTAACTCAAGTAGGTTACCATAAATAGAAAATGCAAACACAAACGCAGGCTGAGACATCACAGGTGTAGCTGTGGGCACAAAGTGCTGAAGTCTGGTCGAATGCCCTCTGAGCAAGAAAATGTCCTGCATCACACAATGAGCTATAAATGGGACCACGCCAACCAACTTGTCTCTTCTGCTCCAGTTAAAGGCAAAATCAACACAGTCAATACAGCAATAGTTCATAGAAATAATTACGATCAATGAAAACATCAAACCGCCTCTAGATCTCCACAGGGATTTAATCATCTAGTTTTAAGGCACTTAACTGTTTATTCCAGTAACGTACTTGAAATTCTTCAGTAAGATTAGTATGTTTATGTGAATTATCTAGATAATACTGTATTTAGTAGTATAAGTATTAGTTTGGGACGTTTGAAATCACAGTATCTGCATAGAAACCGATATACTTAGTACAGAATATAACTATGTGCAATGTAAACCGTATTGGGCCAAGAAAAGAACCCTGCGAAACCCCATTATTATCGCTTCTGCTACTTTTGAAACTGTCTTCTATCTGCTATTGCCACTACGACTATAAGTCATTGCTGATCCTTCCCATCCCGGTCACCACCTATTTCAGAGACTCCCATCCGGAAAAAGGTTCCGGGCTATCAGGACCAAAACCTGGCACCACCTGAACAGTTTTTTCCCTATGGCAGCGGGGCTCAAAAACAAGCCTTCTGCATCACACTGACTCTGTTGATGTTTAGTTGATAAATGCTTTGATTATAGAGTACACACATTCATGTAGGACAAATTTTGATTAACGATTGGGCATTTCCAAAACATCGGATTGTTTAGAGTACATTGCACAAATTAAATCAGACAGACTCACCCAGGTAAATGCCGTCCAGGTGGGAGCATCTCTTCTTTGTCATGTTCATGTCCAAGTAGAAGAGGACCACAGGATGTCCAAAGTTTTCCCCGGGGCTCGGATCCAGCACCAGGACGGCATCGTGGGCCATGGATCCAGGAAAAGGCTGCTGGTGCCTGTAGGGGCCGTCCCCTCCATTCGGCATCTGACTGACCCCGAAACCTGCCCGAGGTTTGAAGCTCAATGTCCCACCTGAGGAGTCCGGCAGGATGGCCACAACTTTGTCTGAGGAACCTGAAAGATTTTGGAACAGCAGACTCCTCATAGTAACCAAAAAAATGAAGTGTAATGATCCATTTATTAGAGAAATTAGAAAACATACGACTGTTGATACTAAATACTAGTAATTGGAATCTAAAGTTTGCCTGAGGTCTCTGTGTCTTTAGTGTTTATAGGAATCATAGAGTGATGCTCAATTTGAAACAATGTTTTACTGAAAAATAATTTTTTTAAACATAATAAGTGGCCATATTCATATAAAGTTGAATAAATTCTGTTAAGTAAAAAAATTATCACTAAATTTGTAAATATTCTATTTCTATTTATTTAAAATGACATTATTTCCATTTTCTAATAATATAGCAGATTTTAAAGATGTTTTATTTGAATACATCTTGACAACTTAACCCATTTAGTTGTTTAGCACATTAATATTGATTCTAATATTCAGACCGACACAAGTAAATTATCTATTCACATATAAGTGATAACAGCTTTGTTATTGAAGTTGCAAACAGAAAATGTAAACAATCATTTATTTTTCAGTTTGTGCACATAATAAGGACCATTTATCAGTGAACTACTTTTATTCTAAGACAATTAAAACCTTAATCCTAGTCAATAAATTATTCTCTTTATTTGCTTCATAATCAGCGAGATTTTATTGTATTTTTTTTATTCGAACTGTCTGACTCATAAATTTGCACATGAACTTACACTGTGCTTTCCCAGTGGTTTATTCCATATAAAGTGCCACAAACATCATATGATTCTCACACAAAATAAGAAACAATGTTTAAACACTGTGGTGATGAATGACCTTTGACCTCTGTACCTGCGATGGTCCGTGGCTCCGACACGTAAACGGCCACAGCAGACGGCGGCAGGTGGGCGAGCTGCCTGCACTCTGCTTCGGAGAGTGAGGACAAGCGGAGGCACCGGTCCAGTTGGTCCCACTGCAGAGATTGGAGGCCGGAGCGGACCCAGCGCTCCAGCCGGCCTGGGGACATCACGCTGCCTGGGGAGGCCCTGAAGGAGACATGGAGGCTGAGGATGCTGAGCGGAGCAGCGAGAAGCAGCAGGAGCCTCATTCTCATACCAGGGATCTACTTGTTCTTTAGCGTCTGATATTTTCACTTGTGATTATTCCACCTCAGTTCTTCTACTTTCAACTCGTCCTTGTTTTGTTCTTCACTCTTGGTTATCCCTTTCTCCCTTTTTCTTTTTCCCTCTCGATTATTCCTTTTCTTCTCGGTATCTGCTCTTAACCTCCTGGTCCTCTTTTTTCCTCTTATATACCCAGATGCTCCTCTTTTCCTCTGTATGCTATTATTCCTTCACTTTTGTCTCTTCACTTGAGATTTTTGTTCCTTAAGCTTTTCCTGGTTTTGCGTCCAGTTGTTTTCTTCCAGAATAATATATTACAACATATGCTTTTCCTTTACTTTTCACGCCAATAAGATGTCTTCTGTATTCACGCTCTTCCCTCTTTATCTGGACATGAGAGGGTGAAGTTCTCACAAACGTTGGTCTACGAAATCAGAAAACGTTCTCCTCTTCTGTCTTGTTGCTTTTCAGCTTTATTTCTCCTTTTTTCTGCCTTTGAAATGAAAAAAAAACCTGTTATTCTGTCTCTATTTTCATCATTAAATTTACTTTTCTTTGCACCTGAGTGGATGAAACATATCTCAGAATCCTCTTTGGGTCGATCTGACAATGAATAACCTGTTTCCCTTTTTTTCTCACTTCACTTGTTTTGCTTTTTTCCTCTTTTCTTCTGGACTTCAGATCAGGGTAATATATCCAACACTCCCCAAGGGCAACACTTTTTTTGTTGATGTTCTTTCCTTCTTCTCTTTCTTCTTTATTCGTCCCTCGTGTAGAAGGATTTATTCTGGAACAGCTTCAGGTTCTGTGTTGGTTTGGGAGGCAATAGATCATCCTGAAGAAAGAAGAAAAAAGTTTGTACTGGTGATCAGATCCTCTTCTGTCGTCCTTTTCTTCTCTTCCTTTTTGTGGGACGAGTCTTAAAGACTCTTTGCTCTCAGTGACACTTGAGATCAGAGCGTCCACATCCACCAGGACGGACACCACTCCTGCTGCTCAGCTTCAGTCTGCTTGCCCTGCTCTCTTTATCTGTCTGACTCTCTCTCTCTCTCTCTCTCTCTCTCTCTCTCTCTCTCTCTCTCTCTCTCTCTCTCTCTCTCACACACACACACACACACACACACCCACGAACAAACACACCCACATACATAAACACTCTCTCTCTCTCTCCCTCTCTCTCTCTCTCTCTCTCTCTCTCTCTCTTGCTCTCTCACAAACACACACTTTCCTCTCTCTCTTCCTCTAGCTCTGACATGCCAGAGGTAAAGGAGAAAAGAGGATATGAGAGATATCTCTCATATCTAAGATAAGAGAGAAAAACTCCAGAGGAGGAAAGAATTTTGCAACGGATGAGAAAAAAAAGAGGGAATGATGAGAGGAGAAGGAAGGAGGAGAGGAGAGGAGAAGAGAAGAGATGAGGGAAGAATAGACAACAGTGATGGAAGAGGAAGGAACATGAGAGAAGGATTAGGATAAAAAGGAGAGAGAGAAAGGATGAATAAGTGGGAGGAGGATTTGAGAGAAAAAAAGGGTGGAAAGGCAGAGAAAAGGAAAGGAAGTGAGAAAAAGTGAGAAGAAAACCTACACAAGAGAGTTGAAGTGAAAAAAAAGAGCAGTAGGGAAACAAATAGGGAAACAGAAAGAAGGGGAGAATATGAAAGGCAAGGAAGAAAATGAGGGAAAGTGGGAACTGGAGAGGAAAGGAAATAGGGAGGAAGAGATGGGGAAAGGAAGTAATGGGAAACAGAAGCAATAAGAAAAGTAGAAAGGGAAAAGAAGAGTATGAAAAAGAAAGAGTTAATGAAGGAAAAATTATGAAAATGCTACGAATGATAGAAGTACAGGGGGAAGGAATCTGGGAAATGGAGGGAAGAAGGGAGAACAGGAAAGGAAAGATAGGAAAGTGTGAGAAAGGACAGGAGAAGGGTAAGAGGGGGGACATAAGGAGGTGAGTAAAGTGATGAAGGAGGTAGGAGATGAAGGACAGGAGGTAGGGCTTCTCTAGTGTGTCCTCTAGTGATGAAATATGGGATATACAGGTTTCTATGGTCCCTCAGAATAAACTGCTGCTAATACAGATTTCACTCACAGAGAAGGATATTTTTATTTTACAGGTACTTTGGTCCCTGGGAGTTTTATTTGGATTGAAATAGTGCAGATAAATAAAATTACTTAAAAGCACCAAAGCACTGAAACTAAACAATAATTTAAGTTGTCTTTTTTTCTGGAGAAGCTCTCCTCATATTCTTTGTTACAGTTGAGCTATAATTAGAAATGATCATGTCTGATTAAGATAATGAAATATGTATAAAGTTGCCTTTTGACTCTAACCTTTTATATATATCTGATATAAATCAAGATAGATGATAGAGGGTTAGTTTCTTCAAGAACCTTCTTGATTTGTAAAAAAATTATATTTGTCGTCTTTGGGCTTCAAATAATACGTTGAAATTACACCATGTGAAAAGTTTATACATGTTTATATGTATATGCTTGTGCAGTAGCAGCTGTTGACCGGTGGGGGCGCGGTGACGCAGAAGCTCACGGAAACGTGGACACCAATAGACGATCTTTGTCCGGGACGTGTCACTTTGATATTTCGGCTTCTGTCTGCGATGTAAGAAACTGCCGCTGCTCGATACACCGAAGATGTCATCTTCACCGCGAGAGATGGGGAAGCTGTGAATGTTTTGTATTCCACCGGTATCAAACCTGTGTTTTATCGCTGACACCGGTGCAGCGGATACACCGGGGGGGACACCGGGGGACAGTGTTTGTGTTGTCTGGGTCGCTGTTGCGAAGCTAATGCTAACCGGAGCCTCAGGTAACTGCTAGCTAAATTAACAGTAGCTGTACGAATAGCGCAACTGTGGTCAGAGAACAGACTGCCTTTAAAGTCAAGTCTCATCTTGAGCTAATGTTTTTATTTTTAAAGGGTAACAACCAAGCTCTTTGCTAAAGTTAGCCGGTTAGCCAGAGCTAAGCTAAGCGGCATGTCTGACACACACGTGAGAACTCATCTCTGCTGAGACTGACAGCAGCGAAATCACATTTAAGTCACTAATGAATTATATTTACTTTAGTGACACAGGTGAACTAACTCCTCTCGTGTGTTCTTAACTGTTCAGTGTATTTCATTTTTGTAACTATTCTAAAATTATGTTTATAACTATTTTAGTTTGACGTTTTGATTGTTGTATTTATGTAAAATTCTATAATAATGATGGTCGAACACCTTTTCATTTAAGTGTGACACTATTTCTTATATTAACAAACAATAGCATTGTATCATATTGGGATTATTTGATCCTAATGATAATTTGAAAATGTTTTTTTTTTTAAATATAGTTCAAAAACTATCAGTTGATTGATTGAAAAACAGTTCACTATTTTGTATGGATATATAACGATAAATGTAATCTTTTAAGTTTAGAGACAGATTTTGTTCAAATCACAACATATATGTATTATATCAGTATGTATTGGACTTTTTGTTATGTTACTATTGAGTCCAAAATTCAGTAACCTGAAACCTGTTAATTGAGGTAGAGGTCAGTAACCTGAATTTTAGGTCTGAAAAAGTCTTTGAAAACTACAAACGTGTTACTGATAGGAGATCTTCTACAAACACTCAGTCAGAATTGATCGCAGCTCACTCAGATGTCTTTTGTAAAGTTTACATAGTCTTAAATAATCTTGGTGAAAACTGCAGAAATCCTCACATTGTTCCATGGCCCAGCACAAGGATCCTCTCAAATTCACTGTGATTTTCTTCTTGTGTAGTTTCCACAGAGACAGCTGACAGTTCAAGCAACTGAGGAGGATGACAGGAAGATCCAATAGACTCTGCTCTCTACCCTCAGGCCAGGAACCTTGATGTGAGAGTCACATTACATCCCTGTGATAGTGAAGAAGAACCAGCTTCTGGCTCATAAACTAATGACACCAAGACTACTTGACACAGCTTCGGCCTTATGTCAAACTCTGAGTGTGACTGTCAGAGTGGGAACCACTTTTCCTCAGGATAAAAAATCAAAACTTATGTGCCTGCCTGTCAGAGCTGCACGAGTCGGCTCATAACTGCTTTGGAGTCCGGCTGAGCTGCCGTCACTGCATCTGTGGTTGCAGTTATGTGTGCTGTTGGTAAGGACTTATCAAGAACTTGTAGTCCATCTACAGCAACCAACAGAAAATGTAAAACTCCATTCAGCTGGAGCTGACACCTGAGAAGTGACTCACTGAAGAACCAGTCACTGGTTGAGGAGCATCCAGGAGGGCTTCTCCACCTCAAACTCATTCAGTATCAACTTGACTGTTATTTCCCACCCAGGACTCTAACCCGGAAAACTCAGCCCTTCAGAAATAACCACGTCTTTGTTGGGCGGTGCCATGCCCACCAATCAGTCCTCCCTCTGGGGTGGGGGAAAGCTACGCGCTTGCTCTAATGCAGACAGTTCCACCACTACAACCCTTGCCAAGACAGTTGTGGCCTCTAAGGTGCCTTTTGGTCAGACCTCTCTCGAGCTATCCAGACGAAAAGACCAAGCCAAACCTTCATCTTCTCATTTTGCCTCTTCTGCATCCCATCTGAGACAGACATCAGCTGCCCACTCTGAGAACGGGGACAGATGTAAAACCAACACCCAGAGCCAATTCACCGCTGTGCCAACCCGGTCTCCAACCCTGCCACAACTACTTAATGGTATACAGATTCCCAGCCAGGTTCTGGCCGCAGGACAAAAGCAGGTTGGCAGTAGCCTCACAGGGACCAATGCTTCCTCCTCCATCTATAAGCAAGACTGGCAGGTTGGATTTAACGGTCAGCTGTCGGATGCTATACAGAAATGTACATCGCTCCAAACCTCTCCGCATGAAAATGGCGTATCGATGAGCCAACATCAGGGTGCATCCAGTGATGCACTGCTGCGATCTGAGCCACTTTTGTCCATTTGCCATCAAGACCTGTTCATAAGAGGACAGTCCATCCTGCAAACAAACAAGTCCATGGTGAGAATTGATGTTTAATAGCAGCGAGCCTTTAAAAACGATACCTCACTCCACTAAGTCTGATCTTTAATATTCAGGAGATACGGTGCTTATTGTGATCGTAAGAATTTAAAAACGGCTTAATTTAGGTTAGAGGTTAATTTCTAGCTCCTGCTGAACGTTAAGAGTTATATTGGACACCTGCATCTGGGCAACCGATATAATGTGATGGAGGCTGTATATGATGGCCTGTATGTAACAGAAAATGCCAAACTAGATAAGATGTAAGTAATAATTGGCAGTTCATCATTCAATCAGAAGTTTTAATGGAATTAAACAAAATAAACCAAGACACTTTTTCTTTAGCCAAGATTAACTTGGACCTAGTAACGGCACACTGGCCTTCTTCAGTTTATATGGCCTGTATGTCAGATGTATTTTTCATTAGCCACACGATCAAATTTGTAAAAAAAAAAAAAAAAAAAGTATCACCCCTGCACCGTAAATCTTTATCAAGTTTGTTTATAAAATGTGTTCACTGTCAGATGAAACATCATCATGTCATGGATTTAAAAGTTTTATACAATATTCATTAATTAATTATTAGGGCTCGAGCACCGAACAGTTGGAGGCCCTATTGAAATTGTAAGGATTATTATTTATTTTTTCATTAAAATGAATTGGCTTTTTTAGGACTTTAACATGCTTAAATCGTTACCAAAGCGGTGGAAATGTATGTATTTTTGGAGTAATTATAAATCGGCATGGCAAAATGCCTCAACATCGCCCCCTGCTCCCCCTGGAACGCGTTCACATTGACCGATCTTCACAAAATTCTTTCACATTTTTACTTTGACGAACTTGTCCCAGGGCTTTCATAAGATCAACTTCAAATTGAGTTGAGTGTCATCTAAACAAGATGGAGATGATAATAACCCAAAGATATATTTTTCATCACACGGTGTGTCAAAAGAGGTTCTGTATCTTGGACATAAATGGACCATGCATTTGATGACAAACAGCTCCTGCATTATTAGCATCAAAGTTTTCAACAAGCCCTCAAATTCTCATCAAAGCATGTGCTCGGGCGCATTATTATTATCATAAAATTATAAATACTTTTTTCGATATGTGTCCCTTTGATTTAAATTTCCATTTATTATTTATTTATTTTTTCCTATTTTTATTTATATTCTTTTTCAGGCAAATTATTTGGCTTTTTGAGGGCTTTAATTTTCTCCTGGTTTTGTCTCCGCAGCTTGAGGCTGCAGACTGTTCCTCTTCACCATCAATGCCTCCTCTATGCCTTGCTCTATGTGAACATCAGGGGGCAACATTTGAAAACGATGCCTCCAGCCTTGATAAAACAACATTAGAAATGAGAACCACAACAAGAGAAATGACGACAGGAAGATGCCATTCTGCAAAACTGCCAACAAAACCTAGTCCGACACGAAACGATTGCACAATAATTGACAAAAACAATCAATTGCATGTAAGCGGTGGTTCTCCTGCAGGTTTGTTAGCAACAACAAGCCGTAAGCCTCAATCTTTTGCATCACTAGAAGTGAATAAACAGCCCCCAGAAAGCCAATATGCACCAGGAAGCTCCCTGACCTCATGCATAGGACACGGCCCTCCAGAGATCAGAACCTCTCCAAACTGCATCATGCCAACTGTGCTCAGTGCCAATGTCTGTGCCATGCAGGAGCAGACGCTGACGCACGTCACCCCAGGTAATCAGAATGATTAAGTTATTAAAACTTATGGATGATAGATCAGTAGATTGTATGGTCATTTGATGAACATCTTCAGAGCCAAGAATGTGTAAAAAATTATGCAACGACATAAATGTCATTAACAAAATGTTATCTCTGCGATACTTGCACATCTCACTGTATCCTAGAATGGTCCTATGTTCTCTATTTATATATTTTAGTATTGGCTTCAACATAACGGGGGAAAGGTGTGTGATATCTGGACCTAATTCAGCAAAGCACAGAGAGTTTGGTTGTTTGTTTTTTTTAAAAAAAAACTAAAGGGGTCAGGATATCAGAAATAATAGACATATGAGAGATCAACTTTCAGTTTTATTCAATTAAATTCATTAAAGCATGACACCAGACATGGTCTGAAACTGTGAGAATGTGTTGCTGCTCCTTCCTTCGTAGCTGTGGCCTCTCCTGCAGGAACCTTGGTGGGTTCTATGACCACTCAGATCTCAGCAATCCATCTGACGAAGCAGGGACAGCCTGTCTCCATGTCATCTTCCTGTCCATCCCCTTCTACGTCCTCGCCCTCGCCAACAGAGGAGTGTGTAGTAGGAGAGACTCACCTATCGGGGTGAGAAACGGCTGATTCCCTCTCAATCAATCAGTGTAGTTCACTTATTGACCCTTTACATTCTCAATCTGAAGATTTCACCTTCTGTTAACTGTTTCCAGAATGGAGTGTGTTATGCAGGTGGATGGAGTTGAGGAGGAGCTGGAAGATGCCTGTAGTGACGACGGTAAGAAAACACAGTATAACTCTTCATTGTACTACAGCTTATTCAGCCGGTAATCAACAGTTTAAAACAATGTTTTTTTGTTTTTCTATCATCAGATGATTCAGACTGTTCGTCCATCACGGACACTTCTTCTACGGCGTCTAGTGGCCTCTCTTCTGGGTGAGACACTGTGTAACCAAACACACACACCTTCATAGCTAAATCATTTCTGTTCACATTTAAGAAAACTGAGCATATCTGTTATATCTCTGTTCTAATACAAAACCCCATGACAGAGAATTTTTGGCAGGTTTATTTTTTTCGTCTCACAAATGATAAGATCACAATACACGACTTTCAAAGTTGTTGATAAGATATGTTTTATTTTATTGTCTTCATGGGAAAATCAGCTTTGGGTACTGTCCAGCCTGCAAGTAATCAATGTGCAGTTCATATTACACGACTTGCTGTCTTGTGAGTCTACTGTCATGAGTTTATGCTACATGACTGCCTTGTTATGGGGTCACACACTACATCAGGGGTCACCAACTGAAGGACTCAAGTCCAAATACAGACCGTGAGAGGTTTCCTACAGGTCCCCGACTCTTCTTCACTCAAAATAAAAATATTGGAGGCCTAGTTTGACATTTAAGAGACTTTTAATCAGGCATTTTGACCCAAGCCCAGAGGGCCATCTGGGTCCTATGTGTTGCTATCACACACTGTGTAGGTTGCTAGGTAGAGAGAAGCATGCAGATGGAGACACTCAATAAACGAAATCTGAAAAGTGGACAGAAAAGTATGTGTATATTCTTCCTGCAGTGGGGTCAATGTGACCGGTGTATCTCATTTGCTCAGAGTCTGTTGCGGTTGACAAAAGTGCCAATTTAAAACACTATTAGGAAACTAAACACTGACACTTAGAAGATTCTTAGCCCAAGCAGTCAGAGGTAAGGACGCGGAAAATAAATGAGCTCAAAGTCCAGTATGACCGATCTAAGGGGGTCCTCTTTCATTCCCTCCCCCCTTAACAGCCAAGATACGAGTGATCGCTGAGAGTACGGTGGATTTTGGGGCAACATAAAAAGTGAGGACATCTTAGGTATCACAGTACTTACAACACATACCAGAGGAGGTTAAATCTCCATTGATAAAATGAATGTAGGCCTATGCAAATTCCAAATATTGTGCTGTTTGATACTGCTAGAAATCTACTCTGTCAGCAAACCTCTCAAATTAGCATCTTGGTTATATGCATAAATACGCTTCTTTTCTGCGATGTTTATACTGTGAAATATAATTTTTCATATTGGCAAAGACAAACAGATACAGATTGCGTCAGTAAATGGCTCATATCAGTATTTATCAGTCAGCCAATAACCCCAAAAAGTTCTCTGACTGGTAAAACGTTGGGTCTCTACAAATATCGTAATTTCAAAATGAGTTTATGAGGTAGTGATGCTCAAGCCTTCCTGTGGTTTCAACATGGCCATAAAAAATAAAGATACATAGTTAATTTTCTTCCTTCGCTAACTTACACACCTGGAAATGTCTTTTCCTCGCGGCGCCCATCATCGAAGCCTGCTTTCTAATTGATCTCCAAAAATATCCATCGGTCAGAGAATCTTTGTGTCTCTCTGCCTTTATCTCTCAGTGCATTGTTAAAAATGTCCTGAAAGCAGCAGAGCATGGTGGAAAGGTCCGCAGCATTGTGTGTCACATTGTTCTCCACTGTGATGGCCTCAACAGTAGAACTCCCTACCAAAGACTCGGAGCCGATTCTCTGCTAAAACAGCCTGGATAGGGAGTGCTATTCACTCAGGTTCTTTTTGTTGTTATTTGTTTTTTAACCCCAATATGCTGATTTGTTTATGTGTTCATTTACATACACCACCACCCCACAACCTTTTCTGTAAGCCACAGCTCCCGCATAGTTATAGTATAGAGAGAAGTTGGCCTGCTCTGGCTGTAATGCCTTTATGTACCGGTCAGTGGCGAAAGGATTTTACTTACAAGATCTGGAAGACGAGATTATCATCCCCCATCATCATCATCTCTTTTTTCCTTCCTTCCTTTCTTTATGACTGTCATGTGAGTGTTTTTATTAACTCGTCTTTTAATTGAGTGTTGTTTTAAGGTGACTTTAAAAATATTGTGTTAACAGAATGCAGTATCATTTATGTATAAACAGATTTTTTTTCTTTTTGATAATAGTAAAAAAAAATTGAAAAATGTTATTATCATGGTCTGATTATTATTGTATGAATGTATTTATAGTCCCTTTTTCTGTCTTTCAGTATTGAGGAGCCAATGTCATCTGGGGCGGAGGATGTTCGAGAAGAGCGTCCAGCGCTGGTTCCCAGTCTGTTTCCCCTCATCCCTTCGACACTTTACTTCAGCACCGCTAATGAGAAAGGTCAGGAAACTGTTGTTTTCTGTTGTATAAAACACCGGAGGCAAACTCAAACAGTCATTTAAACACCTGTCAAGGGGCCAATAGAAACTATCTAAGCTACATGCTTTCAAGGTGTGATTATGACGTGTTGTATTTTTCATTTATTTTTATTTGAGAAGACAGTCAGAGAGAATCTTTTTGTGATCCTCAATTTCCAGAATGATGGAATATTTGTTATCAGAGCTGTTTATTAGCAAAAATCCTAAAATATCTTTTTGGATTTTTGGTAGTCAAAACTGATATTGGGCAGTAAAGAAATTCTGATATTTATTTATTTATTATGTCAATCATTCCTAAAATTTCATAAAACCCTTATGACAAATAATGATAATTTTTATAATAATTTTACAGCTAATCCATAAACTTTATTATAAATATCTATTGGAAAAAAGGATACACAAATGAAAACTCATATATATGTAAGTTAAATTAAGAACATCAAATTATTTTGAATAATAAATTCAAATCTTACCAGCTTGTTTATTTCATTTCATTATAGCCGATACCAATATGTATGTGAAAGGCTCATATTAGACAATTTATATCAGCAACTGATAAACCGTTCTGCTGTTGTGTGTTGAATGTTTGTGAATTAACTGAAAACTGTTTTCTAACTTTTTAGCAGAAACAGAAGTTTATCATATTTTACAGCATTTCTTTTATGTAAATGTTATTGTTTTTTAAATGTACTAAATAATTTTACTGCTGCATGTTTCCAGTACGTGTTAAAATGCATCAAAGTGTGTGAGTAGTTGTCGTATCTTCAGCCTGTGACTTTTATTTGTAGAAAGATATGGCAATAAAATAGTTAAAACTTTGTGTTGTGTGCTCTGCAGTGGAACTGCTGCCTGCGGAACAAAGACGACTGTTAAAATGGAAGATGAGCACCGTCACTCCTAATGTGGTCAGGCATACCATCGCCAGGTCACACTTCAAAGTCACAAAGAGTAAGTTGGTGTGTGTGAGAGTGACAGTTGCTGCACATATTTCAGAATCCTTCATACAGAGACAGAGAGTGACATTATCAAAATATAAACATCTGCCAGATGTGTCGATACAATCATTAAGATTAGAATTAGAACTTTGGGAGGCAGACAAAAGCAACAGTTATTAAACTCAAACTTTGCAATGCGGATGTAGAGTAAGCAGAAGCTGTGATGTGATGATTGTCTGTTGTTCATGTAGAAAGCCATGACTGGCTTGGCTGCTGGGGACACCACATGAAGTCTCCTGGTTTCAAGGCCCTTGGAGAACACCAGAAAGTGAGAAACTGTGAATCTGATCCAAGCTTGTGTCTCTAGGAAGCCTTAACTTCCTTTTTGATCTTTGTAACACATGTTTTTTGTTTGTGTCCTAGTTGAACCACTTCCCAGGAACCTTTCAGATTGGCAGGAAGGACCGACTGTGGAGGAACCTCTCCAAGATGAAGGGGCGCTTTGGGAAACAGGAGTTCAGCTTTTTCCCCCGCACCTTCATTCTTCCCCAGGACATCAAGCAGCTCCGCAAGGCCTGGGAGGATGGAGTCTCCCGGCAGAAATGGATCATCAAACCTGTATGTTCTTCCAGTAAATATTAATTTTGTTGGTTTACTCTTAGCTTTAATAAGCTAGATTTGACCATGATCCTTAAAATATCTTGAATTTTAAGCCAATATATGTAGTTTATCTTTTGATTCTATTGTTTCTAATAGCCTGCATCAGCCAGAGGAATAGGTATCCAGGTCATCCACAAATGGAGCCAGATGCCCCGTAAGAGACCACTACTAGTTCAGAAGTAAGTAGTCCAGATGTGAGCACCACTGGTTTGGATCAGAGACACTTTCCCAGGACGTGACTCCAAATCACGCATCACTCATTTGGGTTGAAACTCCATTAATGTAGTTGTGTTTTTGCAGATACCTTCACAAGCCCTACCTCATCAGTGGCAACAAGTTTGACTTGAGGATCTACGTCTACGTGACATCCTACGACCCGCTCAGGATTTACATCTTCACCGACGGGCTGGTTCGATTCGCCAGCTGCAAGTCAGTTTTCCCCACAGCGTCCACAAAGACAAGTCAATGTGCAGCATCTGAGCGGAGGTAACACCTCTGTCCTCTTCCCTGTTGTAGGTATTCGTCTTCCATGAAGACTCTGAGTAACAAGTTCATGCACCTGACCAACTACAGCGTCAACAAGAAAAACTCTGAATACCAGACGAACAGCGATGACAAGGCCTGCCAGGGACACAAATGGTAACAGACAGGTGTTTATGTTTGAGGTTACATACACACAACTAAATTACAGTTTTAAAAACTAACCATTGCTTCTACATTAACGCCTGCTATCCAGACTACCCTGGAGTTTCTGAGCGTTGAAAATGCATGTCAAGATGTCAAGTTTTACAAGTTTTTAACACTTCTTGTTCCACCTCGTCGTCGCTCCAAGAAATTAAATCCCTGCTCTTATTTTGAACAATGTTTATGTTTCGTAGATTTTTGGAACTTGAGTAACCAACTGCAGCTATGGCACTTCCTGTCTGCCCCACATGACCAGTGAACGAAAATGTTAATATGTCTTTAGTTGTGTTAGCATGGACATTATTTCTGATAAGGAGCTAAATTGTCTGTGTAGACTAATATCCTTTTAAATTTACAACGCTGCTTTAAAATGAAGATGTAGACGTAGCCTGAATAAAAGGAGGCATGGAGCTAGGGAAAGGGTTTATTGGAAGAAGTGAAAGTAGGGAACAAGTGAGGATTAAGGACACAGTCTGACTGAATAAAGCATAAACAACACTTGGTGGTTGAAGTGTTTGAAGGTCGGAATTTATTTATTATATTGCATTCTGTTAATTTCGGTCTTTCCAAAGAGTTTAAATAAACCAACAATTATAATCCTACCAGAAAATATCTTTCAGCGGAGAAGCGGTTTTGTAAAAGTGAAACTCCAACCCGCTCCACATCTTGGTGACTAACACACTATAGTGTTTTCTTTCTCTGGTCATAGATTCACTCTTAACAAATCCTGTTTTTGTGTTTTCAGGGCTTTGAAGGCCTTGTGGCAGTTTCTCGGCTCTAAGGGAGTCAACACCACTTTGATTTGGGAGAAGATTAAAGACATCGTGATCAAAACCATCATTGCGTAAGTTTCACTCATTTAGTGGATTTAGGGAATCAACAGGTTTTGTATCTTTAATCTTATTATCTTGGCTCAGCTTTGAGACCTAATTAAATTATTGGCAGAGTTATTTGCTCTACCAAGAAATATTCTAGTTCACAAGTTATTTTTTATGCTGCAGTAAAAAAAATTCCTGGTTTAAATGTGAAGTGAGCTACAGCTGATCATCCACTCCCTCCTATTTGAAACTTTGGGGAAACATGAAATTAGCTCAGTTTTGCATTTTGCATGCAATGAAGCGACGACTGACTGGAGACAGGGAAGCGATGAAATAATAATAATGATGAAATGAACCCTCCGTCTTCTGCTGGTTGGTTTTTCAGGTCAGAACCGTACGTCAACAGCCTGCTGAAGTTGAACGTTAAGACATCGTACAGCTGCCACGAGCTGTTTGGCTTCGACATCATGCTGGATGAGAACCTCAAACCCTGGATCCTTGAAGTTAACATATCACCCAGGTAATATGTACGCAAACAAACAAAATCACATGCAGGTGTTCAAACCACATCTTTTAACTGTTGTCATGTTTCTGGTCCAGCCTCCACTCCAACACAGCACTGGATGTTGCCATCAAAGGTCAGATGATCAGAGATCTCCTGAACCTGGCCGGCTTTCATGTTCCACAAAAAGATGTGGACGCCCCCTGCAGCTCCGCCTCTAGCTCCACCAGCAGGTAGGGAGGAGGTTCTACTTCACACCTACATCGTTTGACTGAATGGAAACTAAGCAGAGATAGTTTAGGAACAACTAGTGCAATTCAATGTACAGCCTCAGAAATGACCTTATTGTTTTTACTAACCCTCCACTGTGTGTGTGTGTGTGTCTCTGTGTGTGTGTCTGTGTCTGTGTGTGTGTGTAGCCTTTTTGGAGGGTCGAGGGAGAGGACCAAACCTGACCTGTCCAATGATGAGAAGGTTAAACGGGCATATTACCTCACACAGCGCTACGCCGACCAGGTAAGCAAATTGTGAATTTACATTAAGACAATATACGTTAAATCATAGGTAAAAAAAAGTCATTGCATTCAATTTATTTCAAAACTTTGGAAGGTTTATTGAAATTGCAACAATAGAAGCTCTGTGCTCAGGTTTCCTCTCGTCTCTGTCAGGAGTTCTTCTCCACGGTGTTGGATGTCATGACTCCAGAGGACATTCGCGTGCTGGCAGACAGTGAAGACGAGTTGAACCGCCGGGGAGAGTTCGAGCGAGTTTTCCCGAAACAGTCATCGTCCCGCTACCTCCGCTTCTTCGAGAATCCGAGATACCTCAACATCCTGCTGGATCAGTGGGAACGGAAATACTGGAGCAACAGGACAAAAGGTACTTGCGTGTGTGTCTCTCCTCACTTTCCTTTAAAGACGGAACAACACACTGAGGAGGAGGAGAAATGCTAAAACTGTGTAAAGTTTTTAATTCTCTGTTGTGTGTCCAGGGATCAGTCTGCTGCAAACGCTCTGTCAGAAAGGAGTCCATCTGGGAACCACCAACCCTGCTCATATAGTAAGTAACTGTGGGAAGACTGAATTGATGTGAATAAATGGTGATATTTTTATAATCAGAAAGTTGTTGGCTTGATTTAAAATGTTTAATAAATCTGTTTGTGTAGTGGTCCAAGTGTAGCTACATCTCCAGGATTGAAGCTCACAGACAAGACCTCATCAGCCAATCCAGATCCAGGTACAGTCACACAGCAGAACAACAATATACAACACAGTATAGACCGATTCTCTAAAGTTTCCTCAATTCCTGTTCTCAAGGGTTGTGGTGAGCCATCATCACTGCTTAGATTATGATGACAATGATGACGCTTCGGACAGGGAAGTCACTTGCGTCTCCAGTCTTCCTGTTTCGCCCAGTCCTGGATCCAGTGTCACCAGCAGTGCCTGCACGAGCCCTCAGCCCAGTCCCACCCAGAGCCTGCTGCCACACCAGTTCGCCTCACTCTGACCATCCGGTTTGCCAACATGACGCTCAGGGTCATATATAGCCTCATCCTTTTCCTCGGCACCAAAACTGTCGCTCTAGATGAGAAATGTACTCAGAAGTTTGAAAATCCAGTCTTAACAAACACTAGGAGGGAGTGAATTTTGGTTTTGAACAGAATTGAAGTGAAGTGTTACGGAACCAGATACTAATATGATTTTGGGCAAGAAGCAGCTTTTTAAAGTATTTTAGTACTTAGGTCATGAGTGTGGCAGCGTATCCATTCTAGTCTTAAAGTACTAAAACATCAGTGAAAATAAAACACCTACAGAACCACACCAGTGTTTTTTGTTTTTTTTAGCCTTATAAGTTTAAATGATCTATATGCCAATCAAACTCTAGAGTTCTTCAAAACCTCTGAGCAGCTTCAGTAAAGTTCTGTGCAAATCATCCAGCAGAAACTTGAACCATGGAGGTGACACGTGGTCGTCCATCACGGTCACATTTACAATACAACATGTTGATTCAGTACAAATGTTCAAAAGGAGTCGGCAGCGTTACGGTTGCAATGAGAACTCTGTTAGAACCCTGCGCAGTCGACACAACGCCATCTTGCAAGGCCATTTCAAATCGAAAAAGTACGTTCTGCTGTTTTCGCGTGACAGAGAATGAAACAACTCCTTATAGTATTTTAATCCGTCATGCAGTATCTAAGGATTAGTCTTAAAACTCTGGGATGTTTTACTGAAACCTCACGGTAATTCTCACCTGCAGCAGGAGATTCATGTCCCCCTCAAACCTACAGTCTTATGCCATGTTCATGTGCCTGCTCCTGCACACGTTAGTCCTCATGGCTTTTGGTACGCAACCTAATCTGTGAATAACTCCTGCTGGGCTTCCTTCCAACTTGGCTAGAGCCTGACGGAAGACAGGTTTTTAAGGGATGATGTCGTTACTGAGGGAGTAAAAAATGTTAGATACTGATATATCGACCGATGTATATTAAAAAAGAATTGGCAATAATTCGTTAAGATGTTACTATCAAACCCTGATGACGCAACATAAGCCGAGCTTCACAGATCCACCATTTGAAAAGTCAACACTTTGTAGGCCACTATGGGTATATTGGTACGTTTGTGCATAATCTTAATAAATATATCCCTTTTTGTCTCATTTGGAAGTTTCTAAAACAAAGGTTAAATAAGGTCAAACATATAAAAAAGCCTCAATGTAGTCTTGCTCCTATGCTCCTGTGTACTTATCCTATTCACCTGCTTTGAAATGAGGCTCATAGGCTCCTGAGGATTGAACTGGGCTGCTTTCAGATGTGCACTGAACTCCAGACATTTTCCAGAGGGAATGATTATGAGAAAGCAAATATCCAAGTCAGTTGCTCCAGACCATTTCCAGAATCTTCTCTGCCAGCTCCCTCAGAAAATGTCCAAGTGAGTCCATGAATGCTTCAGGAAAATGGCCGGAAAGAAAGTGTTTTTAATTTAAAAGATGTTTCAAATATTTTGACTAACTGGACAATTGTAAAGTTCCTATGTGAAAAGGCTGTATGAGATGCTCAGGATGATTATTTCAAAATAAAAGTCATTTGAGGTGAAAGTAAGAGTCTTTATCTTTTCCATAGTTAAAAAATATGAATTTGTTCATCACTTTTTGATCAATAATGCATTTTCCTGTCTGAACCTGAGAGCATGTTTAAAAAATGGGTGGTGTGAAAAAATAAGTTAAGAAAAGAGGCTTTATTTACATCAGCAGCTCCAAAACCACATTTTTAAGAGCAACTTTATTTTCAGACTAATGTGTCTAAGCAGTTGCCATCTCATACCTGGAGTCTTGTATTTGTTTTTAATTATTGTCTCATCTGTAATTACACAAATTAATGCAACACTATGTAATTTGTATAGAGCAATGGCGCCCTCTGCAGGAACATGTGGGGATTACTTCATCGCTCAGACAGAGCCCAACAGAGCCCAACAGAATTAGTTTTCAAATAGAGGAAAAACAAAGTCTAGCAATCTGTTTATTGAGCTCTGACTGTATCGTCCCACTCACTGACAAACAACTGAATGGTGGATATTCCCCATGATCCCCGGCTTCCTGAACCAGAAGAGCAGTTGCTGTAACAAATCCACCAAACTGTTTAGAATTCCTAATATTAAATATTTCCTGCTGAATATTAGAGATAAACTTTTTAATAACTTCTGAGTCTTTTTAACTGATTTACAGTTCAGCTCTACTTTTAAACTCGCATTGTGTTGCTTTAAATCTTTTGCCTGTCTGAGATGCTCCGCCCACAACAATACAAATGGTATTTTACTATATTATTTTAGTTTATTCCTATTGTAATATCAAAGCTAGAGAAAGAGAGAGAGATAAGTAAACATGCACAGACTCTGCTCTGGAGAGAATTGCTGAGGAGTAAAGACCTTGTTAAACTGAATGTGTGTCAGGACTGTAAATAGTTGTAAACTATTAATATCTGAGCTCTTCTCTGGGACCAGCAGTGACAGGCCCGGTTAAATAACTGCATTTATTATTAGAAAGGTTCTGTATAATGTAAGGTCCGAATTATAATTGTGGACTGGATTCAGGGAACTTCTAATATCTGGTTTGATTTTTATTAACTAAAATCTCATTTAAAGCAGTAGATCTCTACACCAACAAATCAAAATTAACTGTAGGGATTTTTCTTTGCTCAGTCATAATTAAAATATTTTAGATCGTTGATTTTGATTTCTGCTCCTCTGTGACATGACAGATGATCTGTTGGGAGTTACAGGAAATAAACGGGAGAGGCGGTGGACTAGTGGCAGAAACTTGGACTATGGGCAGAAAAGGTCTCTGGTTCGTCTCTGGTTCTGATTCTCAAAGGTTATTTTTAACACGTTTAATGTGCGTGATCTTTATTTTCCTGACTTTTAAGGCTGCATGTAAACTCAGCTCTGTGAGAAGGAGGCGATACTCCTCTGATGCAGTTCAGTGTGTCTATAAATAGTTTGACCCAATGAAACTGGAACGTCTCCCACAGAAGCACTGGCAAACCCTTAAAGCTGCACTTCTCTTATTTTTATAGTGGGTCTGCCAGGTTTCCAGAAACAAGAGGAATGATGATATTTCTCTGTTCCTGCTGCATGAATATTACTGATACATGAAGATATGAAGATCCGTTTCCACTTCTTTCAACCTTCTGATAATCCAGCAAAAATATCCCCGTATATGAACGCAACCATCTTGAACTAGGATTGGAGTCTGCACAGGGGGATTGAATTGTTGAGGACTCGCCGATATAACCTTTCAACCAATCAGGAGTCACTCCCAGCTCTCAATCATGACGTTTCACCCTGTTTTTATAGCATCAAATAAACCAAATTTATCAGCAACATGAACATTTCAACATACATCAGTGTGGAAATCTGTTCAACTTGACCAAAACCATCTTCGAATTTGAGTTTGGCCCAAGTCCCATTTGCAAAGATGGGGGAGGCGGGGTCTATAACGTCTACTGCCACTATCAAGACGCTTTGGCCACACAGGAGGAGCTGTCATGTCGTAGATCTAGATGTATACATTTATTCATTCACTCACTTTATTCTTATTATTTGCCACAACACCAGTGGATTATTTCTCATTGTTACTACTGTTAATGTCACAGACAAACAAAGTATTGGAAAGTAAAATGTGATCAATATTACACCTTTGACAGAGCAAGTCACAAAGATTATAAAACAGACACAAAGTATTTGAACACATCAAATAAAAGACTTTCGGTATTAAGAGAAAAACTGCTGTGTTTTGTCCCGTTTGTGTCATTGGGAAAATATGTCTGTTACGTATATATTTACTAACTAAGCCGTTTACCAGCTATTATTCAGTGACCTGAGGTGCAAATTATTATATTTTTCACGATTTTCTAACAAAATCAACTAACCTAATCATTATTGTTTTCAGTTTTAGTTATTAGACTTATTTATGATTTTATGAGTAGTTTCTCATATTCTAGCCCTTAATGCATAAATTGCATTATTGTACAAACATGACCACTGTCTGCCATTCTTGTAAAAACGATTTCTCAAGAAAACCTCAAGAATTTTTTTTTATATTTGGCACGAATGTTTACTTGGACTAAAGAATGACTGGTAAGAGGAAATTAGTGGTCAAAGGGTCACTGTGAGCTCACCGAACATGTCAAGATTTTTTTGCTTACTAGAATGTAACTCAGGAAAGTTCACACCTCCACCAAGGCCCAGCAGTTCCCTCAAAAAAACACATTCAATTTCACTAGATCTGGATTTTTATCTGATCCAAACATTATAGATATCAGACCTTTAAACATGTCAGATTTGTTTTTGAATCTGAGAAATCACGAAACATTGGAAGAGAAAAGGAGAGTTCTTCCCTGACACGTACGTATCTATCCAAAGATCAGTCTACAGACAAACAACTGGAAATGATAAAGTAATGACAGATCGTCCAAAAGGTCAAAGGTCAACTTTTATGTGACATCATAATTCTCTGCAAAAAATATCTCACTGGACATTATTTGACACAAGCACTCAGGAAGAGAAGAGGAGACCATGTTTCCTGCAACTTGACTATAGTTGGAGGTAAATCAAGTCTTATTTGAATCATCAGTGTCTTGTCTGGGCTTCGTTCATCTTTCTCAGCCTCTTTAATAATGATACGTCTGTTTTATTTCACTGTTCTTCATCTTTTCTCCTTTAACTGCTCTGCTCTCTGTGTTTTCTAAATGATGCTGCCTCCCGATGTTCTCACCCTGGATAATAAAGATTCCTGTCACCACACTAACATTTACATGTAGGGTCTCTGTGTGTTCCTCCTCCCTTCTTGTTCTCTCTCTACATGTTTCCCCTCCCTCTCCCTCTCTCTCTCCCCTTCTCTCTCTCTCTCTCTCTGTGTGAGTGCCACAGGCCTCTCACCCCTTTGGTCCAGATTTAGACATCAGTCTTTCCCAGACTTCCAGACCCAGCTGTCCGAAGCTGCCTGCTGCTGCTCCCACTCCCTCGTCTCCTCGTTTTCTGTCCGATTCTCCCTTCTTTCCTTCCTCCCCTCCTCTGACCATGTGTGGAGTCTTTCATCACCTCTTTATCTGACATGGTGGCAGATCTCCACAGATGTTTCAGGGCGACTGTGTGTCGGAATCTCGCAGTCTTTTGTTTTCATGCCCATGTTTTTACCTGTCGGTCTGGATCCGCAGAGGCAGACGGCCTGTTCCTCTTCCCCAGACATGGAGCCTCTTCCTGAGGTAAAGCTCTCGGCTGACTCCCCCTACTCTTTGTTTGTTCTGTGTGTGTTTGTAAACTGAAGTGTGTGTGTGTGTGTGTGTGTGTGTGTGCTGGTGTGTGTTTGACTTTGTAACTGAGAAGCTGCAAAGAGAAAAACACAAGTCTGTTTTACATTGCTATTCTTAACACTTGTTTTTATTACCTGAAGCAAACCCTTCGGCATCATCTGTTATTATTTACCTTTTTTGAAGTGAAGCACATTCACAACCTGGGTTTTTCTTTACCTGGATAAATTCCAGATAAAGTCTGGACTGTGAGAACAACCTAATCCCAACAGCACTGGGAACAGAATGTTAACTGATTCTGTTAGCTGAGATGGTGATGAGGGTGAAAGGTCAGGCTAGAATAATACAAAATAACGCATCCTAAATACTGTACTGTCATTGATTGTAAAATAGGTTTTATCTCTGATAATTATTATCAATATAATGGAATATTATCGAAACATTTTCGTGATGCATTCATGAAAATGAGGTTATAAATACAATATCAGATATTTCCTACTAGACTTTATAGTATTTTACATATATAATCGCAGTGTAAAAGCAATGTTTATATTTGTTATATTTCTTATTATTGGCAGTGTATCCACCAAATGTTGCATAAAAGAAACTACAATAGAAGCTGCAGCTCCAGATGAAAATAAATGTCAGAGCAGTTCTCCTGCTGTTTCTTCTACTGAAGCTGTTAGAAATGAAAAGAAAACACTTATTATTATAACGCATCATGTAGCATAATGAGAATATTGACACTGAGTGATCACCTTAACTAAAGATATTTCTGCTAAAATGCAAACAACTGAACTATCCTTTTTTTATGATATGGCAGAAAGTGACATTAACTCAAAGCTCATTGAATGACTATGTTTGAAATAAAAACAATTATAAAAATACTGTTAATGGTCCCTTTTACTAATCAACACATAAATTAATGCACCATAAATAATCTGTCATTCCCCGTAAATATATGAGATGATTTCTTCTTCAGTGTTTGAACCTTTGTGTATTGTCTTTTATCAGCTTTGGGCAACATCATGTTTTATATATAGCTTGCATGACCTCAGCAAGATTTAAATTAATGTTGTGATCCACATAGATGTGCTCAGCTCATTTACCCTGGGCTCTGTGCCAGCTGAGGTCAAGATAACGTAAAGAATGTACAGTGTGAACATCTTTATCACCACTTTAAACCTTCCACCAGCAGGTTCAGACGATGTGAGGCCAACAGACACTTTGCACAGTTACTTCTAAGGACTTTTCACTGCAGTCTGTTCCAAATACAATGGATAAGGCTGTTCCTTCTGCCTGTCCTGCATGATGAAGAAGAGCTGAAATGGTCTCGCGAACAAATTCTTAATGAAAAGCATTGCGAGAGTCATTGAGGGTTATTCTTGCTGTAAGTTTGTTAAATCGTAATATTAAATCGGTAAACTTCTGATTTATTCCCTCATCCAGGTTCCGTTATTTCAGATATACGAGGATGAGGAGGAAGATGTTTCATCACTGAAGAGCAGAGGTAAAGCAGATCAGTTTGTGTGAATCTAATCTTCTGCGACTGTTCGTCTACAACCTCACATACTCCAAACAAAACGAATCCCAACCTAAATGAATTATTGTGAGAACCATGTGATGCAAATATCAAATACAAACCCCCAAACATTTATCAAGATTGAAAAAAAAGATACAATCATATTTTTTGTTTTTAACCAGTTCAAGTGTGTAATTGTTTATCTATAGGTGGCTGCACGTATACCGGGGAGCCCCCTGCAGACACAGACCCTGACCCATTCATATACATGAACTTCATGAAGAGTCACTGCTGCTACGACGCCATCCCTACCAGCTCCAAACTGGTCATATTTGACACAACGCTACAGGTATAATATACAATAATAATAATAATAATGATAATAATGATAATAATATTATATATTATTATTATTATTATTATTATTATTATTGTTGTTGTTGTTGTTATTATTCCTCCTTTTTGGCAATTTTGCATTGTAAGCTTTGAAGATCCTCTTTTTCCTCAGGTGAAGAAGGCTTTCTTTGCTCTGGTGGCTAATGGTGTGAGGGCAGCGCCTCTGTGGGACAACAAGCTTCAGTGTTTTGTGGGTGAGCCCCAATTCATCTGTCCACGTCTTTGCCTTAGTTGCATAAACACACATCAGCAGCAGCTTTGCCAGATGGAATATATTGAAGTTTCGTACCAGAGATAGACATCGCCTACAAATCTAGCTTCACGTAAAAAACATGCAGAATTAAATAAGCTGAGTGTACCTCAGTGAGGAAGTTCAAGCTGCACCTTTGATTCAAAGACATGACCTGATTTAAGATGTGCTAAAAACAAAAGCATGGTCCATATTCAGGTTCATCCTCACACCAGGTGTGATAACCAACCATTATTTTAGTATCCTGATTATTTTAACCCCCTTGTCCATCACGTACAGACGGACATGTTTCCCTCAATAACGCACATTAGTAAAATACAAACAATCACTACTAATTTTATAATGGTCACATACAATCTGAAAAAGTATGAGTTTGAATTGTAAACAGTTGGACACTGACGCTGGGTTCTCTTCTACTGAAGCTCAGGTGTGAAGGCTCAGGTTTCTTCACTGTAGTTTCATATGATGCCAGTTTGTTTGCTAACACTCGGAGGAAAGCAGGTCAGCGACATAACATGTGTTTCATTACAAACTCAGTCACCTCGCTCGGCACGCAGAGCTGATCATCATGACACCAGGTCTGTGGGTATCAGTTTTCTGCTCATATTCAAAACAGCTGCGGCCTTTAACGTGCAAACCAAGTTCATGTCAACGCATGATTGATTTTCAACATAAACTCATATAAATTTTTCAAAACGCTTACTGAGGTCACTCACTGCTGCAGCGCCGTACACAAACTACAAAAAAAATAGAGTGATGAAACGTTGTCTTATAGTTCAATTTTCCACTGAATATTATAAATGGATTCCCTTTCAACATGGTTTTAAAAAATGCTCAAACTTATTTTAAAAATCTTTCTTTAAAATAATTTCATTTCTTTTGTTATCATGTAACATAATTTTTTAATTTTTTATATTTGTTTTAACAATTTTTTAATCTGTTCCGTTCTAAGGCTTGAGCTACATTTTATGTTTATTTGATTGTTCTTATTACTGAGATTATACATAAAAATAGATGGAGAGAAGGTCAATCACAAGTGGGTGGCAGATTAATGTCTGGTGATAAATCCATGTTTGATTTTTGCATTGTGTGTGTTTGTGTGTGTGTGTGTGTGTGTGTGTGTGTGTGTGTGTGTGTGTGTGTGTGTGTGTGTGTGTGTGTGTGTGTGTGTGTGCGTGTGTGCGTGCAGGAATGCTGACCATCACAGACTTCATCAACATTCTTCATCGATACTACAAGTCTCCTCTGGTGAGCTGTTGTGTCTGTTGTTTTGTTGACATGACGCACATCACAGTGAAGTCACATGTCAGGTTAACCAGTATAATCTTGATGAAAATAAAATAAGATGTACACATCACACCTGAGGACCGTCCCTTTTGGATCTGAGAAGTTTGTTTTGTCTGCAGGTTCAGATCTATGAGCTGGAGGAACACAAGATAGAGACATGGAGAGGTCTGTTAAAACAACCACCTCCTCATATAGCCCCAAACGTCTTGTGTTATAAAATCATCTGTTTTTATTTGAACTTTGCAGAGACCTATCTGAAGTACTCCATTAACAGACTGATCAGCATTACTCCTGAATCAAGGTGAATAGAGCCCCTTGCAATGATGTAGTTTTCTTCCTTTATTATTTTATTCTGTTGTAATATTTCTCCTTATCGTTATTTTATCTGGAAATGCTACAAATTCTGGGACTAAGATACAAATCCACTCAGGTTTAACTTATTTATTTATTATTGTGCAATGATCAATATCTGTCTGCTCAATTCTGTTGTCATTGAATATAGTATTGTTATTATTTGAATATATATATATTTCCTTTTGTTAATTTTTACTTATTCCTGTATTCCTTTTTTTATCATCTTTCTATTTAAAACAAATATTTTCTTATTGTACTGGATCATATTGTATCACATCGTATTGTATCATATCATTTTGTATCATATCGTTTTGTGTATCGTATGCAAGAGGAGCAGTTTTTGATGTTTTGTTTTTTAAGTCTTTTTTTCTTCTAAAATCCTAATCTCACGTTTTGTCGTCTGCTCAGTCTGTTCGATGCCATCTACTCTCTGTTGAAGAATAGGATCCACCGCCTGCCGGTCATCGACCCGGCATCAGGAAATGTCCTTCACATCCTCACTCACAAACGCATCCTCAAGTTCCTCCACATCTTTGTGAGTTAGGACTTGATTGTGCAACTCAACACTTTTTGAATATTTATTTACTCCAGGCTAGAAACGGATCTGTTTGATTTAACTCAAACCATCATACATGTTTTTAACCCTCGCGCAGGGATCCATGATTCCCAAACCCAGGTTTCTCCAGAAGCGGATCAGTGAAGTGTCGATTGGAACTTTCAAAGAAATTGCGACGGTGCAGGAATCGGCCTCTGTGTACGATGCCCTGACGATTTTCGTAGAGAGACGAGTGTCGGCTCTGCCTGTTGTCAATGAGCTAGGTAGCCCCGAGCTCACGCTCCTATTTAACAGTTTAGTTCACACTTACCTGTTAGAATCACAGTTTAGTAAATTGAGAGTTTCAGGTATTTCTTAACATGAAGATTACAACACAGTGTCTAAAGGTCAAACTAACTTCACTTTCAGGGTGGTGAAATTTGTGACTACCAGAATATTTTCTTTTAAAGGCTGAATATCTTTTATGTTACATGACATAAGTTGACATCTGTTTATGTTCATATTTAATTTGTATCTGTGGTTTCTCTCTAGGTAAGGTGGTGGCGCTGTACTCCAGGTTTGACGTCATTGTAAGTCACTTAACAATTTTACTATAACATCGATGAACAAATAAATCCTGTGATTAACATTTACATTTACATTCGTTCTAGTTGCTGACATAGCTAGCAAGTCATAAATAAAGCGTCTATAGACTGGTCCAACTTAGAGAGTAAATTAAAGATGGCTGTCAACACTTAATGATGGTTGTTGGTTAAATTGAACCTTATAGGATGGGTTTTGTGAAGCCAACTGCTACTGGTGAAATAAGTGTAGTTTTCTGTTTATTTCTATCCTTTAGAATCTCGCAGCCCAGAAAAACTACAACAACCTGAACATGACGATGCGGGAGGCTATCGCCTCCAGAGCCTGCTGCATGGAGGGAGTCCTCAAGTGTTACCCTTATGAAACACTGGAGACCATCATCGACCGCATTGCAAAGGCAGAGGTGATACACACACATACAATAATTAATTAAATGTAAGCTTAGACACTGTAACTGTCCTAAATGAAATCATCCTGGGCAAAAATGTATTTTTGGAATACTTTCTGCTTGGTCCACATCTACTAACTTTGAGGAGGTAGGGTTTGTGATAAGACTGCAGCCTATCGTGAATCCTGTTTTTTGTTTACAGGTGCATCGTTTGGTGTTGGTCGACAGTGACGATGTAGTGAGAGGGATTGTTTCTTTATCGGACCTCCTACAATCTCTAGTCCTCACTCCTGCAGGTATTGATGCTCTGTACTCCTAACTCCAACACCTCCATCCATCCCTTGCTCTGTCTCTCAGTCCCTCTGTTCACCCACCTCTCTGCCCGACCTACGCTCCTGCCTCCTACTGTGAACGCAAATGTCTCCCACCTGCCAAACTGTTCTTCATCCAGTTTTTCATTCTCCTGAAGACTGAGGTTCTTTCTTCTGTGAACGTTTCTGGTGTCAAAGCTCCAGCCTCTGCCTGTTTCCTCCTGAACCTTTGAGCTTTTTTAATTCCTTATCCAAGAAACTCATCCTGCTCATCCAAGATCAACCTCCTTTGAAACCTTCAAACCCTCTGAACAACTAGCCATCTCTTCCGAAAGCCTCAACTACGTCATTATCAAACAAAGCACCTCCCCCAAGAAACCATTTGGAATGGTGTACTCTTGCCTACTCCCTCTTCTGAAGCATCAAACGAAATAATTCATGTTTCCCAAGCCTGCTTTGATAGGTTCTTCACAATCAACAAAGACCTTTTCTAAAACCCTTCAGATCTGGATGTTCATCCACACAAACTTCAAAAATCAACCATACCAAAAAATGATCATCCTACCGGACATCCGAACATCTACTGAAACTCACACCGATCAGCCTTTCACCTCAGCCTCTTTGTTCTCGATAGTCTCCGACACTTTCACCCAAACTTCAATCGCTCCGGCAGCATCTTCATACTGCAGCGCCTTTTCTGAAACCAACAGGCCACTAACACCTTTTATCCAACACAACTCAGGTAGGAAACCCAGCAAACAGCTGGTTGCCTGTTTGACTTTGCATCTTTATTTTTCCTCTAAGCCTCAAGGTCTGCTGCTGTGAAGGAGAACTGGTACCTATGCAACTTTTATCAATATAGCATGTAATGATATAATCTAAGACCTACAACAGGCTCCATTGACCCAAATAAGGCAACAAATGTCTTATGATGTAGTTTTCTGGTTCCAGTACATCGTGGAGTTCTCATTCCAGTGTGGTACCGTTCCCAACCGTCTCTTGTTCAAGAGTGTGTTGACATCTAGGGACAGTTCTTCAGTACCTGAACATCAGATTAATGAAATGAGTGGAGACTAAAAGTCTTGACCCATCACTAATGTGAGGGTGAAGGAAAATACGTTTTGAAAAACATGACAACCACTTCATCGCTCAGAGACGGAACAGAATTAATCAGCATGTGTGGCTACAGAGGGCGCTGTTGCTCAGTAAGAATTACATGGTGTTGCTATTAATAATGCTAAACCATGCTGTGATGGTTTATTACCTAATTACAAAACCTTGCTGACATTTTGGACATTTTCATGACACTGCATCTACATCATATCAGAAATACTCTAAATACAAGCAGCATTGATCACAGACCTGATCACAAAGTGGGATTACCAATTTCAACTATTTCTGTTTGGTAAAGTAGAAAACCTTATATAAAACAAAGATGAGCTGTCAATAACAGATTTTTTTGTCCAACCGTGCAAATGCTTTAATACACCGAGTGTTTCCTGATATGATGTGAACATGGCTTTGAGTTTCAGCTTTGATATAAGTGTCCGATTGTGCACTTCAATGTTTTTGGGCTGTCTACAAATAAACACTGAACACATTCTAGATGTTTTGTTGTGAATGTGTATTAAATGTAAATCACCTTAATTTCCTCATTTCATCTTTTACAGATATTTACAGAGTTCGTCCCTTTGACCCTGAAGAAAACCAGGTAGAGACGATTTGTGTAAAACCAGAGAACAAGGAGGCGCAGCAGGATGGTGACAGAGAAGTCACTGCTTTCAGTCCGAGTCTAGAGGAAGAACATTGGAAGGAAAAGTGAAAGCAGAAACACTTACACTCTCCTCAATGAGCTCAGTAATGTGCCCTTTAAGGCAACAGTTTATTCCCTGGTGGAAAATAAATGGAGCTGGGTTTGTCTGCAAAACTAAACAAACTTAGAGACTGAACTGGACTAAAAAGTCTAATTTAAAGTCACATTGGAAGCTGCGTTACTCTGAGATTGATTTGCTGATATGATAAAAAAAGTAGATGATTGTAATGATTTTTTTCTTAACTTTGTGGTTTTAGAATATTTGAAACTTCATATATGAAAACTTGAAATCATTGAATTTTCGATGAGATTTTTGTAAATGCACTTATGCTCCGATCACTGTGAAAACAATAAATGTTTTGCTTTGTCTTCCGTCATTTTATTTGTGCGCAAAATGTATGTAACTGCAATAACACAAAATGTTGTTTTTCTTTAAGGCGATTTAGTTTTGATAGGGGTAAAGACAAACTTTAGAAGTGATGCAGTAATGTCAGTCAGATGAAGGATAAATACTCCTATTAATTATTGTTAATAATAACTAATACTAATATGAGATATAACAAAAATAATAAAGCAGTAACTTACAGCATTTTTTCTCATATTGAAAAAAGAGTAGAAATTAACATCTGACACCCATGAAGATTTTGGAAAATGGCAGCATATATATCAAACAATACTGATCCCATAAATTGATAAATGGTTACTAAAGTTATACATAAAGTAGGGCAGGAGAGAACAAAGTAAAATACAGTTCAACGTCAGTAGTACAAATGTTTAACTATATGTTCTGACTTTTCAGCTGTGGTCCCTATTATAGGTTTTAAGATTTTAAATACAATTTAAGTTCTTTCACGGACCAGTCTAATTTGTGGGATGATTTCAGGATTCTAGTTGTGAATGGGTCGACAGAATAAGTTAGTGTTGTTTTAACAATACAACAAAGGTCAGGGGTCATTGTCTTTTGAAAACACCTTGATGACTAGGATTTAAATATCATTGTAATGATTGAATTCGCATTTAATTTGGTCAGCGATGACATCATACATATTGTAATTTGTAACTTGTACATGAAGTCCTCTTTGTTGGCTGATTGGACGGTTGATTCTGTCCGACATGAGCTGCTGCCGCTCTGTTTACCAGGGGAGGGTTTGTTAACTCTGCCAGTCTCATACATCCTGGTCTAGTCTACACACACACACAGTTATACATATACATATTCAGTAAATGTCTCTGCTTGTATCTCAACACTCCTCATTAGTGAGATATGTCAAACAGACAGATGTTAGGTCTAATCAAATTTAATTAGTTATCATTAAATCATAACAGAAATAATCTCTGGGTAATTTTCATGTCGAGCAGATCTGAGCTGTAGTTTATTCTACATTTTCTGAGACTGTTCGATCTCTAAATAAAATATAAATGTAACTTAATGACAGAATTATTTTCAGGAGTTGGTAGCATGGTATCAAAGCTAATTTAACCTAAGCTTCAGACTTACTAATTCTACTGTTATTGCAAATAATTTTTATCTTGCTCCGACTGATGCTAGCTTTCCATTTGATAACCTCGATTTAATTTTCTATTGAGATCCTTATTTTCGATTTCAAATATTTATTCTGTCAAATGTTTTATTGTTTTTGTGTTTTATTTATTCTTAGTTTTTTACCCAGTAGATATATATGTTTATATTCTTTTATTTTAAGACTCTTCTGTTTTGGTTGTTTTTTTCCAAAAAAATAAAGCAGTAAAAGAGGATAAATGAAATAAAGTTAAACTGTTGAACTCTTCAGCAGGTAATGAAGTAAAAGTCAGTGACGACCTGATTGTCCATCAGCCACATGTTTCCATCCCCTGAACAAACAGTTGAGTTGCAGGTTAGGTTGTTTAACTCTGAACGCCTGACTCTGCCAACACATGCACACAGTTACACACAGTGTGACTCTGACTTCTGACAGCAGCTATGGATCCTAAACCCAGGTAAGAGACCGGCTTTGAGTCAACAGGTTCATTCTGCTTTTACCGCAGTTGCATTATTTTCTTTATCTTCTTACCTAAACTGAAGTGCAGGGTGTGCTCTGTACTTTTACTCAAGTAAAAGTAGAAGTACCACATAAAGTTTTCTACTCAAGTAAAAGTAGGTATTTGCTTTTAAATATGTTTTAAAAAGGTAAAATGACTTGCCAAGTTTGTCCTATATTCCCTTTGTAAGAGTTTACAACGGTGATACTGTATATTCTGTTAAAAGCAACACTATTTAAAGCTCACTAAGCAACAGCACTCTCTGCAGCCACATGTAGGGATACATTCTGTTGGGCTCCATCTCTTAGCGATAACTTGGTTTTAATTCTAAATTTACGTTTCATAGTTATATTTTATTCAATTATTTGCTTTGTTAATTTATGTCTTGTGAAAGAAGGGCAGATTATATCGGATTATTTTTCGTTCTGCCCCTTTTATTCAAGATTTAAAATTTTGTGTTTTGGTTTTGCTTGGTCGATGAATTAAATAAAAAACAAAGTCTATGTGTTGTGGGGAGCTCTGACTGCGTCGTCCCACTCACTGAACTCAAACACAAACAGAAGGGTGGATATTACCCATGATCCCCTGCTTCCTGAACCTGTAACAAAACCACACAGCTCTGTTCAGAATTCTTCATATTTTAAATGTTCCTGCTGAATATTGGAGATAAACTCTGGTTTTTATATATTTTTTCCTTTCTATTTACAGTCTATGACTTTAATTTGGAGAACATGATAAAACAATGACTCTTAATTAGTTCTACCTTCCGTGTATCACCAATGATCCTTCAGTTTGTTCTGTTTTAATCTACCACACATGACAAACATCAATCATATCTTCTGTCCATAAAGCTTTGTGTACTTTGTTTTTCGTGACTGAGACGTTAGAAACCAATGGTGGGAATAACTCTTTAAGGCATGTGACTTAATCTTTTGAAGCTGAGCGCGGAGGGCAGCTCCCTTCAACTAAACCACAAACTAAACACTAAACACTGAAGAAACTCAGCCACAGAAAGTTAAACATCGACACAGATAAGATAAACAATATTTTCTTTAGATCCAGGAGGTAGGCGCTAAGCTTGTCAGGTTTAATCCATGAGTGCAGAGTTGTTTTAATAGTGAGACACGCTCAAGTTCATTTATTGGGGCGTAAGTAGGCAGATGAGGATGAGCTGGTTAAAAATATGTTTACTGAAGAATCTAAAGGAAATCTAGTGAAGAAAAAGAGAACCGATTATTTGACACTGGGACAAGAAGCTGTGCTGATAACAGTCGACCATAGCGTGATGTATTTTTATTCAGATATGGTCTGGAGATGAGATGGTAAATTATTCTCTGTAACCAGACGTGATTCATTAAGATTGAAAGTTAGATTTACACCAACGGAGGCCTTCTAGAAGAGAAAGAAAACTTCTCTGGACTTCAGCAGAATGGATCCTTTTGAGAGTCCTAATACCCTGCAGCGGTGAGCAGCTTGATTTTTCAATATTTCCCTACTGTTAAATCAGAAGGAGATTTATTAACACCACTCTCAAAGAAAAGATCTGTATTAATAATGAAAATATAATTTTTTAAAATTGTATCTTAGATGAAAATTTGGAAAACAATATTCATTTCCACATCTTATAGAAACAGAAAGGTAATATTTTCGATTGATGACCAGTGATGCCGGTAACGCGCTACTTAGTAACGCGTTACTCTAATCTGACCACTTTTTTCAGTAACGAGAAATCTAACGCGTTACTATTTCCAAACCAGTAATCAGATTAAAGTTACTTGTCCAAGTCACCTTGCGTTACTATTTCGGTATTTGTGGTTAAACCACTGGGCACGTCCTGCGGCTGGGGGAGCAGTCGCCCCGTCGCCCTCCTCACCACGCCGCCGGAGGCTCGGTGTGCGGCACTCCTCGGCGTTTTTTTAGGGGGTGAGGTGCTCGTCCGAGACGCGGGGGCTTTCCTTATAGTATGCCGCGGGGCGGTACCGGGTACGGCGGTCGGCGACAGCGACTCTGGACGCGTGTCGGTCCCGTCTAGCGGATCACCTCAGCTACAGCGCCCGTTGGGGGAACCCTCCGTTCGCGCGGGGGGGGGGGGGGGGGGGGGAACCTCCGGCGGTGTCTAATAAAGTTAGTGTTGGCCAAACCGGTTGTCATTTTTATGTTTAGGCGGCGGGGGTGTTGTCGGCAGCTGCTGAATGTAACTAATAAAGTAACTTGTAATCTAACTTAGTTACTTTTAAAATCAAGTAACTTGTAATCTAACTTAGTTACTTTTAAAATCAAGTAACTTGTAAAGTAACTAAGTTACTTTTTCAAAGTAACTATGGCAACACTGTTGATGACCCTTCTTACATTAAAATAATTGAGAAAAGAATATGGTTTATCCAAAGTTTTTCGAATAATAAATGTAAAAATGTAAGACTTTGGTTATGAGTTTTTTCTTTGGAGGGGAAGCATCAAGTGATTTTGTATCCATTGCTTTTTCTTGTATAAAATGCTGAATCCACTTTTGAGGAAAGTAAACTCTCCACTAAACTCTGCAGCTAAAAAATAATAATATCGATTTAAAAAAACATAGTCACTCTTTGAATCCAATAAATTTGTTGAATATTTGATGTATAATGAAGATAAAATACAATATATAAACTATAAGAAAATAAACAATTACCGGTACAAATAATATACTACACTATAAATTGAAGGGGTTCCAGGCTTTTTTGTGATTGCAAAATGTTGATGCTATATACACAAATATATATGATACAATTATATGATATAAATGCGTTTTTTGTCCCTTCTAGTGGAGAAGGTTGAAAATAAGAAAGTTTTTTTCCTTCTAACTGAAAGTCTTTGTCCTGCAGAAAAGCCAAGATGATGTTCGGCCTGAAAGTGAAGAAGAAGAAAGTCAACAAAGACCTGGTCCTGGCAAACAAGGGAGCTGTGGGTAAGGCCTGGAAAACAAACATACACACACACACACACACACGAATTGTGGCTGTATTCACAGTGTGCAGTAATCATCCGTGTCCTCTCACTGTGGCTGAGACAAACCCTTGTCAAACAGTCACATGTTGAATATTGGACTGAGAGTTTATACAGCCACAGTCATTATGGGTCATTTAGGTTTTCAGAGGTGTAATCACGTGTTTAACCAGTGAGCTGATAAAGGTTCTGTAGGATGAGGGAGCAGGATTTATGTGTAGTTCCAGTATTTTCAGAACCACTCACAACACAACCACAGAACTTTCTAAAATAGAACTTCCCTTTAAGACATGAATGTGTCTGTTGCAAGTGCTTATTAGTGTCAAAACTCTGGTTCCACACAACACAACTTCAGAAAGTTTAGTCCAATAAGTCTTTCAGATAATGTCAATTTAATGTCGTTATCATGATTATTATTAATACCATTATTGTTGTTGTTGTTTTTGTTATACCAACTGTTTTACTGAGCTGAGTGTAGTAGTATTGCAAGAATGTGTGTGAATGGGTGGTCGATAAAACAAAAAAAAACTGTGCATGTGTTTGTGTGCAGACAGCGAGGTACAGTTGCATTTTGAAGGGACTCCTCTGCTGGAAGAAGAAAACACTGATGACCAGCCAGGAAGGTCTGAAGTCAGATCCAGAATCATACCAAACAAGAAGAGGTTTGAATTATGTTTCTACATAACATTTATATACATTTATATATATTTAAAAAATATATATAATCTGTTTATGACAACAAATACACAGTTTGATATCACCACACTACCAATACAAATTTAATTAAAGTATCACTATACTTTAATCAAGCATTGGCCAATCAAAATGAAAATAGAATAAACCTGTTATCTGAAACTGAAAATAACTAATAACTGTTTAGAGAGGCGGTGGTCTAGTGGCAGAAACTTGGACTATGGGCAGAGAAGGTCTCTGGTTCGTCTCTGGTTCGACTCCACGGAGAGACAACAAAAGACGAACCTGGATTGATCTGTCCAAAAATCCATGACTCTCCCTACCCTGTCTAGTGCCCCTGAGCAAGGCACCTTACTCCCCCATCATCTGCTCCCCGAGCGCTGTACATGGCTGCTCACTGCTCTGTGTGTCCTGCACCAGATGGGTTAAAAGCAGAGATTAAATTTCCCTACCTGCATGAGTGTGCCTTTGCATGACTGTGCATGTGTTTGGGACGAATAAATGCATCTTCTTATATATATATATATTATAAATATATATATATATGTATATACACTATATTATAACCTTAATATGCACATATCTCTCTATTACCGCTATTATTTTGACCCTGACCTCTTCAGTGAAACTCCAACAGGTCCAAACTGAAAACGAACATCCAGGACATTGACAGGAAACCACAGAGCTTCCAGGTAAATATCTCTCTGTAGAGCTCATACCTCCGCCAAGGGTCAACAACTGTTTGGAATTGCTCTGTGAAACACAGTATTTCAGTAAAGTACAGTGATGCCGGTAACACGGCATCATTTCCAAACCAGTAATCAGATTATAGGTACTTGTCCAAGTCACTGTGCGTTACTTTTTTGGTATTTGTGGTTAAACCGCTGGGCACGTGCCGCGGCTGGGGGAGCAGTCGCCCCGTCGCCGTCCTCTCCACGCCGCCGGAGGCTCGTTGTGCAGCATGCCTCAACTTTTTTTTGGGGGGGGAGGTCCTCGTCCGGTGGCGCCTCACGGCGTCACTGGTGCGGGGTCCTTTTTCTTTTCTCTTGGGCCACGGGGCGGTGTCCTTTGCCGGTGCGGAAGGCGGGGACAGGCTGGAGGGGACCGGGTACGGCGACTCTGGACGCGTGTCGGTCCCTTCTCTCGGATCACCTCAGCAACGGCGCCCGCTAGGGGAACCCTCCGTTCGCGCGGGGCCCCCTCCGGCGGTTTCTAATAAAGTCAGTGTTGGCAAAATCGGTTGTCATTTTTATGTTGAGGCGGCGGGGATGTTGTCGGCAGCTGCTGAATGTAACTAATAAAGTAAATTGTAATCTAATTTAGTTATTTTTAAAATCAAGTAATCTGTAAAGTAACTAAGTTACTTTTAAAATCGAGTAATCTGTAAAGTAACTAAGTTACTTTTTCATAGTAACTGTGGCAACACTCGTAAAGTATGATATTTTAAAGGCTAATTGGAACTAAATATTGGCAAAACTTAAATATATATTAGGTAATATTTATTTTCTATCTTAGATAGCCATCAACATCACAGAGGCCAGACAGCTAGTGGGGGAGAACATCGACCCCAGTGTGGTGATTGAGATTGGTGATGAGAAGAAACAGACGTCTGTCAAGGAAGGAACCAACGCTCCCTTTTACAATGAGGTTTGAATAGATTAACTAAAATTGAAATACTTATGATGACCTGTGCATGTGTTTGTAAGTTTTCTAACTGTCAGTCCCTTCTCGTCTTTCCATCAGTATTTCGTGTTTGACTTCTTTGCCCACAAAGACGTCCTCTTCGACAAAGTGATCAAGCTAACGGTGAGCAAAAAGAGGTGGTTGTTCAAAGAATGGCTATCCTCCAAAATCTTTGAATAAAATGTTTAATCTTGACTTTAGACATAGTGTGTTTTGCTTCCCTGGTCAATTGTGCGTTTGTCAGAATTTTTTATATCATTAGGTTTTTAGGAACTGTTGTGCAATAATAGGTAGACTTGATGTTAGCTAATTCTTAAAATATGATTATTATAATAATACAATTATTTATTGAAAATAATAAAATTATTAATTAAAACAACAAGGTTATCAATTAAGAATAATGCACTTATTAGTGAAAACAGTACAATTATCCATTAGGAATAATACAATTTGTAATTATAATTTATAAAAGATGGGGCACCACCCTGGTATCAGGGACCCCCAATCAAATGTAAAGATCCGTCTCATTTAAATCTAGTTCAATTAGAAATCTCACTATTTACTATTAAAGATTATCGAATGAACACTGAAGGTTATGGAGTTCTTGACAGTGTAGAGGTTGGCAAAATTCACTTATGCAGCATTAATGAAAGAACATATGTTAAAGAAAAATATTTATTATGAATATAATAAAGTATAACTACACAAATTACTAAGAACTAACCAAAGATGTACATGTGAGTGTGTATGTGTATGTCTATGTAAATCGGAGTTCTCCCAAAATGGCGGCTGGCCAAAAGGGAAGCACCTTCCTGTGTGCTTCTAAGATGGTCGGTGGTCAACCTAAAGAAACAGCCCCCCTCCTTTTGGAGTGGTTTTAAGACAGGTAGCTGGGGAGGAGATAACTAGGTGAAGAGATATGCGTGTGTCTGTGTTGGTGCTAAGTTAGACAAAGAGTTTAGAATGAAATGCAAAGAAAGACTCCTAGCAAACTAGCATTACTTTTGAATAACCTATAACCAAAGTATCACAACACAAATCAAACTTATAAACACCACACAAAATCGAATTAACAGTCTTGCTTAGCCTAGTATAATTGTTAAGCTCAGTTGTGTTACCCGTCCGAGGAAAAGAGAATAAGGAAGTTGCAGATCAGTTTGCAGTTCTGTGAAGTCTTCTAGCTGGTCGTATGGTTTCTTCCTTCACGGTTCTTTTGAGCTCTGGGGCTCAGTTGCTGGTTGAAGTTCTCCTGCAGGACATCGAGTCACTACTAGGACTTTGGTAGGGCTTGACTTCCAGCTGCACCTTTGCGCTCCTCTCGTAGATTTGGATGCGAAGAGAAGATGCGAGCTCGAGAAATCAGGCTTCTCCTCTCGGCGATGCAGGAAGAGAGGCTGGCAGCCTTCCGCCCTCAGACGGATGAAGAAAGAGAAAGAGGAGGGGGAGAAGTGGCCTTATATTGACCTAACAGGTCATGGGGTCCAGAGTGACAATAGGAGTGAACCTTGTGGCTTTTCACACCTCTGTGTGAAGTTGAGGAATCTTGGGTTACTGGGTTCCCTGTGCTCTGTGGTTTCAGGCTTTTGACTACACATATAGGCCGAAGAGAAGGCCTTTGGTTTTACAAAAACACTGTCCCAACGGAAAGTCCTGTTTGTTTCTTGGCTTTGATCTGTCTCTTTTCCCTCCAGGTGATGCACTCTAAGATGCTGAGGAGTTTCTGTGTCGGCTCCTTCAAGCTGGATTTGTGGACAGTCTACAAACAGCCAGGTAACAACACAAGGTCGACCATGTTGTGATTCATTCAGGCTGATGCAATGATTTGCTTACAGGCCTTTGTCTGTCTCACTCCCTCAGGTCACCAGTTTGTTAATAAGTGGGCCATGTTGACCAATGCTGGTGACATCAGCACTGGGGTCAAAGGTTATGTCAAGTGTGACATCAGCGTCTCGGCAAAGGGAGACGCCATGCAACCCGGTCCCAAAGCAAGTGATGCTGACGAGCAGATAGACAAGTATAAGAAACAGCTTTTCAGAGTATCCTTTCTTTATCTGAAAATATGGTGAAATATATAATAAACAAATTATATGCTGAAAGATCATATTTACATAATCCATTATGATTTGTAAGTTATCTCAAAGATTGCAAACCCTGTTTATGAAAAAATGTATTGATTAGTTTCGGTCTTGGATCTAAATAATTTTGTGTTGCTGCGATGTTCCTCCTCCACAGGAACCTGCTGATACCAGAGGGTTGTCCTTCTGAACGGCCATGGGCACGATTCTGCATGAAGGTGTATCGAGCTGAAGGTCTTCCCCGGAACAACTCCAGCATCATGGCCAATGTCACCAAGGCCTTCATCGGAGACAACACAGCACTCGTAGACCCATATGTAGTGGTCAGCTTCTACAGACAAGTGGTGGGTGGAATATCAATGAATGATTTTTGTGTACTTTCATTTGAATTCTATGTGTAAAGGGTTTGTGTAGCAGACAAGAGGTTCCGAGATGTACATGTCTGTAATTACTGACTCAAGGAACAGGTACAAAAGAGGGCAAACACGAGAAAGCTCAAAATCAAAGAACCAAAGAGTTATCATATTAATTCCAGACAGAAATCTAAATTACATATGGTTTATGCTTCAATCATTGAAATTAGAGGAAGGTACATAAAGTTGTCCTTAAACTTCTAGAACACTAATCTCGATCGCATCAAATGAATCCACTCATCTTCAATTCTCTTTCCCTCACCTCTCAGGGTCGCACATCCACTCAGAAGTCCACGGCCGACCCGGTGTGGAACGAACAGATCGTCTTTATAGAGATGTTTCCTCCTCTGTGTCAGAGAATGAAGATCCAGGTTGGAATGTTATGTGCTTCTGCAAGATTTACTTTTGTTTTACGCTAAAAACACATTAGATTTAAATATCTAACACTGTATACACATTATAAATGTCATCAAGTTCTGGCTCCTCTTGCCTCATAGGTCTGGGATGCGGGAAGCATGAGTGACGTTGCCATAGGAACCCATTACTTTGACCTGAGACGCATCTCCAATGAACAGGATGGTGACAGAGGTAAGGACAGATGAAAGGAGTGAAGGGAAAGGGATGAAGGAAAGGAGGGGAGAAGAGAATTACATGACGAGGTAACACAGGAAATGATTGTTGTTTGTTCTCTATATTTTCTCTCCATCTTGTCCCGTCCTCCTCTCTTTCTCCAGGGTTTTTACCGACTTTTGGTCCTGCTTGGATCAACCTGTACGGATCTGCCCGAAACTTTTCCCTGGGCGACGACACAGCGGAGCTGAACGAGGGTATCGGACAGGGCGTGTCATACAGGTTAACCTTTAAGAGATGCTGATTATTCAAAGGATATTATAATGAAAAAGCATCCTCAAAATATCTGTCCATGTCGTTGGCTGCAGGGGGCGGATCTACGTGGAGCTGGCAGTGGAGATCATGTCAGGAGGGACGGGTTCGGACTCAGGACGAATGAGCAAACCTGTGAAGGACACGAAAACAGGAAAGGCTGGAGGGAAGGACGGTAAGACTGGTGCAGGAGGAGCAGCAAGCGGAGCAGCAGGAGGAGCTGCCGATGACGACAAAGGAAAAGCTTTGGCCGCAGAGGTCCTGCCGGTGGAATCTCCTCCTGCAGTGAGAAAGAATTATGTTTCTTTTGTCTGTGGCAAATAGCTTCACCCATGAGTCCTATCTACAAGACTGTAGCTTCATGAATAAATTGTGTTTCTCTCTGCAGCTGAGTGACAACAACACCAGCTTCCTGCTGTTTGGTACCGTGTTTGAAGCCACCATGATCGACAGAAAGATTGGAGACAAACCAATCAGCTTTGAGTTCTCCGTGGGTGAGTCGTCTCTTTTTGGTCCTCTTATTCAGTGAAGTCCCTTTTCCACAGGTAAAAAACCCACTAACATCTGGCTTTGTTCTACAATGTGAATAGATCAAATCATTAACTCACTGGTGAAATGACTCTGCATTAGAAACTGCTTTTTATCAGCAGTGATGGAGACACTTACGGGAGCTTTGTTTTTAACGTCTTGGGAACAACGTGCAACAGTGAATTCTGTGTATCATGCAAGTTACACTCTACGGGGAAAACAGGAACTCCTCAACTGACAGCGGCAGAAGAGTCAATTGCCTTTTTTAGATGGTTTTCTAAACTTCAGCGTCCGGTGTGACCCGCACAAAGGTTTAAAATGGGAGTGGATGGGAGCCAGCTGGCTTTTCTGGCTTGGCGCTGAGCGTCGCTTCCGCGTCCGGTGTGAACCCGGCGTAACTCTTTAATGCTAATGAATGGGGGGAAATGGCCTAAAAATAAACCTAAAATGTCAAAGTACACGTTAAACAACCTTAAGTTTCTGTCATGTTAAGTAGTTCTTATAACACTGATATAAATTTGATTGTTTATGATTCTGATAAATTCAGTTTGAATTAATAGTTAGATTAGATTAGATTAGACGGTGCCTCAACTACCCGATCACTACTAGCTCTAAATGATTCTACGAGCACATGATGATGCGCAAGTATCCACGATGTTTTGGCTTAATTTTTGTACAGAGGGGAAAGTGGAGATGCCTTTCGCAGAAACTCCTAAAATCTATCAATAAAGAGCTAATAATGTTTGTGTTAATCCAAATACTTCCTCCCCCAGGTAACTGTGGTAATACCTTGGAGTCTCCGGGCCAGCCCATCCCAAGTCCTTCTGTTCCTCGGAGGAGAAGAGTGCTGGATGTCACAGACACCAGCGACCTCTCAGGCTCATCCCATCCCCGCCTCTCGCCCACCTCTCCACGTTCCCCCCTCCTGCCCAGAGAAGCTCAGGAGACCGCCCCGACCTCCAAGTCCACCACACCTCCTGAAAGACCGGTCATCATCGAAGGAAACAGGTCAGTCACCTCTGCATTTGATAAGAGGGATAGTAGATGACTGCTGCCAAGGATGTAAATTATTAAATTAAATTTGTAGCTACACTGATGCTTAATATTTACATATTGTCAGTAGGAGAAGGAAACGGGAGTTTGCACCTTTTTCAAAGCTTGTAGCAGGATGATCAGTGACTTCCCGTAAAGAGGAGTGTTTTCAAGGATACAGTATCATACAGTATTTTTTTCTATACAGTGCTTTTATAAGTGTGTCTGTGCATTTTATGTATAACTGTATGTTATGTTTCTTTATATTGTACACATATTTACATGTAGGTACTTTATGTATCTACCCCTGGAGAAGCAGAAGCCGTGTGTTAATGTGCTGAGTCACTGGGAGAACAGACCCTACCGACTCTACAACTCCAACATGCTGGAGAACATAGCTGTTCTGTTTGTATGTACACTCACACACACGCACACACACACACACGTTTTTTTCACTATTTCAGATTTGTCAGAATGTAAAGTACTGACAAAAATATTGTATTATTTATTATTACTGAATTTAGGAGGAGGGTGTGTCCGGTGTTGCAGAGCTAAACAGAAAGTCGGATCCTGGAGCAAAGGATGAGCTGAATAATGTTCTTAAAGAATTCTGCATGGACGCCAGGTATATGTCAGATCACATGATGATATAGTTTCTATAAGTCAGAAAAGCCTGTCGTTGCTGTGTGAATGTCCCATTTCTTTATTGGGATGAAGCTCTTTTCATTTTATATAAGAATCCAAACTTGGCAACATATTCTAAATAAAAGCTGGTCCAGCAGTATATGTTAAATGTCATACATGTGCTGTGTTTTTTCCGGAAGGAGTTTCATATCGGCAGCGGAGGCCAAGCTTAAGACAGAAGTAAAATCCACTTACCTGACACAGCTGGACAAGAAACGTCTCACCATGTGTAAAGAAGAGTTGGTAGGAAATCACACACACTGAAAACTTTTTATATAAACCATTGAATCAATTCTGCTCAGTCTCCACAAACAGACAAAGGATCATTGGGTCATTACAGGAGTTATTTGAGCGGGTTTAATGTTTACAAAAACTTTGATGACCACTCTACTATTATGTTTGTTTCAGGAGATTATAATAGGAGAGGCTCAGTCCTTAGGAGGGAGGAAGAGCAAATCTGGTGGAATGAAAGAGATGCTGCAAGATGTGACGAAACTTACAGTCAGGCTTCGTTTTCTCGTGGAAGAGGTAACGACTCAGCCTAAGTGTATGTGAGTGCGTTTTATATTTTCTTTATCTAACTTGTTTCAATCACTCACGTATGCCCTCACACACTGAAGCCCCAGCACACTGTGCCAGATGTGTTTGTGTGGCTGCTAAGCAACAACAAGCGTGTTGCACATGCTCGGGTCCGAGCAAGAGATCTGCTGTTCTCTAGCATTCAGGAGGCCCGAGGAAAACACTGTGGCAAGATCATTACACTGTTTCTGAAGGTAAACAAACACACACACACACACGACATAACACAAAAGTCATTTTTAACAAAGGAAGGCAGGAAAAAAAGATATGTGAGTGTGTGGGGGTGTGTGTTGCAGCCTCCAGGGAAGCGTGTAGCAGGTTTATCAGTCCAAGCGAAGCTGGATGTGTATCTGTGGTTGGGAACCTGTTCAGACTCCACTCACATGCTGGACGACCTGCCTGCAGGATTCAGTCCGGCCCGAGGGGGCACTGACGCCAGCAGCCCCCCATCACACCTGCTCTGCACAGGTGAGAAACTGACCGTTCAAATCTCTGTGGTTCCTTTTGACATTTTGTCCTTGTAAATCAGTCCAACACTAAAGGAAAACAACAAAATAATACAAAATAAATCTTTGTTTTCATGCTATGTTTCTTGTCTGTGTCTCCAGAGCAGCATGAGTTCCAGCTGAGGTGTCACATGTATCAGGCTCGTGGTCTGATCGCCGGCGACACCTCTGGCCTGTCTGATCCTTTCGCTCGCGTCACCTTCCTGTCGCACAGCCAAACCACTGAGGTAAGTGTGTGATTCAGTACATGTATGAATTTGAGAAATTTTTCTTGACTAATTTAGGCACAGGCTAAAGTATATTTGGACAATGTTGTGGCAAGTTAGGAGAAAATGGTAATTGCCACTCAAAGCACTTCACAGAACAGTTTGCCATTCACAAACACATTCATACAGTGCATCTATTAGCAGCACTTTGTTGTTCTATGAGGGGCAGTTTGGGGTTCACCATCTTGCCCGAGGACACTTCTGCATGCAGAATGCCGACCTTCTGTTTGGAGGACGACCGCTCTACCTCTCAGCCACAGCCGCCCAAGTGCTGAGTTTTTTTTTCTCTCTCCTCACTCAAGAGTGGGGTTTCTCAATTTGATAGCACCTAGTATTGGTTTCATTTTCATATTAAGTTATGCTCTCACTCAAAACCCTGCGAATGCAGCCGCTTGTGTTTACATTTACGCTGCTTGTTCTCAAACTGTGTGCTTGTATCAGCTGCTTCTTAGCATTTGAAGCTCTCAGATTTCTCATCTAACTTTGGATTTATTTGTGCAAAAAATCTGTCAAATCTATTAAACCAATAGAATACCAGGTGTAGTGATGACATTTAAAATTGTCCTTCCCTCAAACTGAAAAATCGGGCTCTTGAATTCAGAAAACATAGAGTGCAAAAAATTGTGAGTGTGATATTTTAGCTGAATTATTTGAATCAGCAAGGGGATTTATGATTTCCACCTAGTGTGTGTGTCTCTACAGAAAGATAAATAAACTACACATAGAGTCAAACCTATATTAAAATAAAAAATGCAACAAACTGGTGCCTCAATAAATCTAAATTCCTTTCTCAAAAGAGAAATAGCTGCGTTCGTGTTTTGCTTGTGTGATGAGCTGCGCCTCCATTTGTCAGTGACCTGAATTGGTGCTGTTTGGGTGTGACGTGTGTGTGTGTGTGTGTGTCATCACTGTGGTGTGTGTGTGTGTGTGTGTGTGTGTGTGTGTGTGTGTGTACTGTTATCAGATCATCAGTCAGACTCTCAGTCCGACCTGGAATCAGTGTTTGCCGATGAGCCGCCTGCTGCTGAGTGGAGACCTGCAGCACATCCAGGAGGAGCCGCCACGCATCATCATCGAAGTTTATGACGACGATGCACTGGTACTGCAGAGCCGATAGATACATTGAATAGAATATTATTCAAATAAGGGTTAAAAGAATTTTTTAAACACATGACCTCCTCTCTATGATCTAACCCCGCTGTGTGCAGGGCAAAGCTGAGTATCTGGGAGCCACAGTGGCTGTGCCCGAGGTTCAGTTGACCTCTAGCCCCTACACACCTCCGACCCTAAAGTATAGCCCGCTGCACTGCGGCAGCCAATCTGGAGGAGACCTGCTTGCTGCATTTGAACTCCTGCAGGTGGGTTTTCTGCTTCCCTATTCTGTTTCAATCATGAAAACGCAGGATGACGAACTGATGATAACGAGGCTTCGCTATTTTTAACTGTGTAGATCCCAGAGTCTGGACAAGATAGTCTGACGGCGTTAGAGGAAGAGGAAGGAGGGATCTACCGGGTTCCAGCCAACATCAGACCTGTTCTCAGCACCTACAGGCTGGAGGTTTGGCTCTCTGCATGTGTGGTCTGTAAGGGTTTCTCGAACAGCTGAGACAGACATGAGTCTATATTTCAGTTTTCCTCTCCACTAGGTGCTGTTCTGGGGTCTGAGGGAGCTAAAGAAAGTTCAGCTACTATCTGTCGATCGTCCACAGGTACGAAAACAAAAAACTAACAAGGCTTCTGCTTCCTCACAGGTCCATAAATGTGCATTTCATCTGAGTTGCACTGCAGACTGAGGTGAAATCAGCTGGTTTGACCCTGATTTGGTTTGTTTTGAAAACACAGTTGTTGATTAGAAGCAGATTCCACCGGATGTTCCGGGCTCAAGCTTTAATATCCATCTTATGTCAATATACCTGTAAAAAGAGTTAGAAATATTTTATTGTGATTCTTTTATTTTGGCTCTTTTGGTGAAAGATTTCATGCCTCTGGAAAATTTGAGTTTCCAAGCATCACAACTTCTCTGTATATTTATTATATCTCCCTATTTTGTGTCTTTAAAGTTGCTTCTTTTTGAAGAAAATGAAACAAGTTGAGTTAATTTTATTCATTATACATTCCTTATGCATTTGTTTGTCATATTTTCACGTCAATCCTATTTTGGATAATGAAAACTTTCCCCCAAAACCCTGATCCACAGTTTGTCATTTCAGATGAAGAAAAACAGGTGAACAAGTTAAATAATTCACTCTCTCTCTCTCGCTCTCTAGGTCTTCATAGAGTGTGCAGGTAAAACATTGCGATCCTCCATCATTCAGAAGTACAAGTCCAACCCGAACTTCACCACGCTATTTGATGCCATAGAGCTGGTAAGAACAGTACAACCTTCACAACATAACATTATAATAAACATTCTGCACACAGTGCATATAGTGGGAATACTATTGGAGCATCCGGAACACACATAAATGTATTTCTAAAATGTATCGCCTATTGTTGAATGAAGGCCCAAAACCAGGTGTGCATAAGTCTAGAATGAAGTGGGAGTCAGATCTCAATGTTACAATTGACGAACAATTTTGGACAGAACTATGTCAAAACAGCTTGTCAACTATTATCAATGCCCGCTACAGATTGATTAACTATAATATTCTACATCAATTATATCTTACCCCAGAAAAATGACACTCATTCAAATCTAACCTGTCAGAAATGTGCTTTAGATGTGATACTGAAGTTGGTTTCTTTTTGCATTGTATGTGGCTGTGTATGAAAGTTAGGCCTTTCTGGCATGATATCTGCTCCACTTTAACCAGGATCACGGGAGTTAATGTTCCAATGGAACCTGAACTTTGTTTATTGGGGAACTTAATAAGTATTCGCCGTTCTCTAACCAATGCACAACTCAAATTCATTGAAGTTGCTCTATGTGTGGCTAAGAAGTGCATTGCAGTGTCATGGAAATCTGACTCCCCTCTTCTTATTGACAGGTGGTCTGTTGAGATGAATAGTTGCATCCCCCTGGAAAAAATCACTTATTGTCTCAGAAAACGATATAACACCTTTTTCAAAATTTGGCAGCCATATTTAGACCATATTGGTACATCTCTTACACCAAATACTCAATGATTTAATGTAGTTGTTTGTATTGACCTTGAACACTGACTTTTTTTTTTTTTTAAGGGGGGCGGGGGGCACTTTATCCTTTGTTGTCCTTTGTTATGTCTCTATACTGTTGGTATACTGATATGTTTGTTTGTACACATTACATATGAAACTGAAAATAAAATATAAAAAATAAAAATAAAAAAAACTATTGGAGCATCCTCACACCACCCACCTGCCCACACATGATGACATTTCAGATAATAGTTAATTCGTGGCAACAGCAGAGAGTTGATGGTTTAGAATGAGATGATTAGCTTCTATTAAGGTGAAATGTTCAAGTGTCCATATGCTTTTGACCATGTAGTGTACTATGCAGCAATGGAGTTTGACCAGGGGGATTACAAATCTTTGACATAGATCTTCTACTTTCTTGTCCTGTAGCAGTTGCCAGAGAACGAGCTCCTCCTCCCTCCTCTCAGTATCACTGTCGTTGATTGGCGGGCCTTCGGTCGCAGCACGCTGGTTGGAAACCACATCATCAACAACCTCAAAGCCTTTAAATGCACCCCACTGCCGGCTCCCACCAAGGCTCCCACCAAGGTTCCCACACCACCAATACGCAGTGTCCAATACGCCCCTGGAACTGCACTGACTGCAGACCAACAAAGCACTGAAGGTAATACCACAGTGTGTATATCAGTGTGTGTGTGTGTGTGTGTGTGTATGTGTGTGTAGGACGAGAATGGCCTTAAATGACGATCATTGATTAGCTTTAGGCCTCTAGCTCACTTAGGACACGCCATGTGTTGCGGACTCACACAGAGGTACACACACACACGAGCACACACACAATCATCAGTGGATGGTGGACTGAAACAAACAGAGAACATTGAAAGTAGAGAGCAGAGGTAAAAAAACAGCACGGATTTTTTTATATATTTATTAGAAATAAGATAGTAGGGAGTTCAGGAAGATGGCGGAGTGAGCAGTCACGTAGTTTTGGGTTCTCTCAACTCGGCGACGATAAACCCTCAAAAAGCATAATTTGGACAAATGGATTCAATGTAATACAGGAGGGAGCTAATGAAGAGGACGGATATACAAAGAAAATCAAGTCAGAGGTGATAGAAAAGGAAGAAAATTAATTAAAATGCTGACGGTAGAACAAATTCGAAGGGATTAATGCCGACATGAAAACACAGCATGACAACATGGAGGAAGCTCAAACACGCATAGCTGAACTGGAGGAGTGGCAGACAGAAGCTAAGAGTGAGATGTTAATTATGACGGCCCAGACCCAAAGGATGAGAGAGAAAATGTTTGACCTCAAGGGTAGGTCGAGGAGGAAAAACATACGCATTTTTGGCTTACCGGAGGGCACGGAGGAGAATTCGGCAGGCAAGTACCTGGAGCGCTTCCTGACCACCAAACTCGAATTACCTGAAGACATCCCGCTCCAGATACAGAGAGCGCACAGGGCCCTGGCACAGAAGCCGCCTCCGAACGCACCCCCCAGATCAATGGTAGTTAACTTCTTACAATTCGAGACTAAGGAAATGGTGCTTAGTCATGCATGGAAGAGGAAGATTTAGGTGGGAGAGAAGAGGATTTTTTTCGACCATGATTATGCAACTGAAGTGGTCCGGAAGAGAAAGGCATACGGGGCAATAAAGAAAATATTGAAGGAAGAACAGATCCACTTCCAGACACCGCTAGCAAAGATGCGCATTCACTGGGCAGCGCCAAGCCTTAAATAACAGCTGGCTCCCATCCACTCCCACGTTAAACCTTTGTGCGGGTCACACCGTAGCCGGAAGCGCCGCGCTGCACCAAGGCTGCCTAGCACTGTGCAGCGATCGTGTCGGCGTCGAGTCTATTTTTTGCGCTTGACGCGAGCGTATTGTGCCACGAAACACCCTGAAAAATGATTTTAAACGATATTGATGACATATTTTATATGATATAAATTATCAAATATGCATCCCATACTTTCAATTCCCCTTCTGTTGTCCTGGAGTTTTAATTTTACCGATGACATTATTAAATGTCCCCCTCTGCCCATCCACTACAGCCACACAAGCAGTGATAAAGATAAAAAGAGAGAGAGGGGGGGGGGGGGGACTACATATTCTCCACATTGGCTTGAGTGGAGAATACGTAATTTACCCTCCACACCCGACATTTAACGGATCAAACAGCGGAGAAGTTCTTCAACATGGATGACATTAAATTAATAATTGAAGTGGAGAAGTACAGTGAGTTGTATGATCCTCGGCACATGTTGTATAAAGACAACAGGCATCCAGGCTAGGTTGATAATGACTCCGTGGAAATCAGAAGTGCCCCACGAGACGACCGCTCTAGATCCCTGCCACCCAAAAACAACAAACCAAAATAACAAACCACGCATCCAAAGACACGCACTAATCTTAAGCAAGGTAATTTTTTGATCCGACTTTCCAAATCTAAGTCAATCAGAAATAATCACACGATGACGCTTACTCACCACGGTTTGCACAACCCACATGCACTATACTCCGCTCCAGTAGAACAACGCACTTTTCCGATCAATGTATCAAAGAACGATTTACTCAACCTTACTTATCCAATTCGGCTACGAAACTGGCATTTTAGATGAGCCCCCCTATGTCACACCTAGGGTAGAAATGACATAACAGAGCAGACGGAGTAGGTTTTACCATGTACAACAATGGTTTTATTGTAGATTTCGAGCGGTGCAATTATCCAACCAAAACACGTTAACAAAACGTCTGCATCAAATCCAAATGACAACACACAAAGCCAAAACAAATGATCAGCACAACACGCCGATGCTGGGCCAAGACCAGCGTCTTAGGCAGTGTCTGCTGCAGGTCGAATCTCCCGAAGAAGGAGGAGCAAGAGCTTTTAACGAGTCAGGTGAACCTGCGTGCCAGGTGCAGCCAATTAAGGCTCATCACCTCCAATCAGCCAAACTGCACACAGAGACCAGAGGGCACAAACAAAGAGTTAGATACATGGCATGGAACGGCACAGGCCAGCAGGCCGTCACACCTACCAAAGATAGGACAGACACAGAATGATACCCTAACAAGGGATATTTCAATAGAGGAGGGAGTGGAGGCAATAAACAAATAAAAAAATGGGAAATCACTGGGTAGTGATGGATACCCAGCAGAATGGTATCTATAAGACATTCAAAGACGAACTGTCTCCACTGTTAGTGAAATCGTTTAATTGGACATTACAAAAAGGCAAATTACCACCAACATGGACAGAAGCAATAATAACGGTCATACCTAAACCGGGGAAAGATAGGGAACTATGCGGAAATAATCGACCAATATCTTTACTAAATTTGGACTACAAGTTATATACATCTATTATTGCTAGACGATTACAGGCCTTTACACATGATTTGATCGACGAGGACCAAACAGGATTTGTGAGCCGGCGACAGACGCACGATAACATTAGGAGGACTCTGCACATTATAGATCAGGCAAACAAACAGAAAAGAGACACGATTCTGGTTAGCGTAGATGCCGAAAAGGCGTTTGACAGGGTAAATTGGACTTTCTTATTCACATTGTTAGAGAAGTTTGGATTCAACAATAAATCAATACAGATTATTCGGACTCTATATCAACAACCTACAGCTAGAATAAAAATAAATGGAAGCCTATCTAACAAGTTCGATCTACAGAGATCAACCAGACAGGGATGCGGTCTGTCACCAACCCTGTTCACATACTTTATTGAGCCATTGGCCCAAGCCATACGCGAGAATAGACGAATCCAAGGGGTGACAGTGCGCGGAGTAGAACATAAGGTCGGCCTCTTCGCAGATGACGTTATTGCATTCCTTGAACGGCCTAGTGAATCGTTGCCTGAATTGCTAGATCTCTTGAACGCATATGGACAGCTATCAGGATACAAGATAAATATCACTAAAACCCAATCACTCACTTTCAATTATACACCACCAAAGGAGATCAGGGAAAAATACAATTTAAATTGGAATCTAAAGAAAATTAATTATTTAGGCGAAGAAGTTACTAGAAACTTATCAGGACTTTATGGTGCAAATTATGATAGGATTAACCGAGAATTATTAAAAGATATACATAGATGGACCACCCTAACATCGAATTTTAGCTCAAGGATTGAATTAATAAGAATGAATGTATTACCCAGACTTTTATATTTGTTCCAAGCATTACCAATAGAGATACCTCAAACACAATTCATATCATGGGACAGGATGATATCCAGATTCATATGGGGGGGAAGAGACCAAGAGTGAGACTCAGAACTCTCCAGCTAAAGAGGGAGGGGGGGGGGGGGCCTGGATCTGCCGAACCTGAAAGAATACTTCCACGCGGCCCAGCTGAGAAATCTGCATTGTTGGTGTAAACTGGATTATGAAGCAAAATGGAAAGAAATGGGAAAATCATTTGAAATGTGTCCGATACAGAGTATTATAGGAGATAGGGAAACATTTAAGAAGGTTAGAAATCAAATGGATTCGATCACAAAATTTACCTTGGAATTAAGGTTCAAATTGAGTTTTCAAGACTTGAAAACGAAACATGGCCTGGATTGGCGGGAATTTTACAAATATTTACAGATACAGGATTATTATTGGAAACGGATTGGACAGGAGCTCTCTCTAGAAGTGAACAAGGTGGGACAAGTAATGATTGATACATATAAAGGGAACCGGGTCAGGACTACATTATATAAGGCATTGATGGATGGCAAAAACACAACAGGGTATATAAAAGAATAATGGGAAAGAGAATTTGACTTGGAAATATCTGAAGATGAATAGGATAAGATGTAGGATAAGCATAAACAACAACCTGTTCGCGAGCCTGGAGAGAGTTTTCCTGGAAAAATCAGATACGGTTCTTTATCACACCTAAAATATCAACTAACTATTCTGAAACAAGAAAGTCATGTTGGATGAATTGTGGGTCATCTGAAGCCAACCATGCACATATATTCAGGAAATGTCACAAAATAATAGGTTTTATGGGAATGGTCCATAGGAAAACACAAGATATTCTGGGATACGAATTTCAAATTAATCATGGGCTGATGTATCTATGTATGTACACAGAGAATGATGTTCATGATGGGGACTTGTATCTATTCAAGATACTCATGGTTGCAGGTAAAAAGGCCATCACAAGGAAATGGGGGACGGAAGATCTACCCACTCAGACTCATTGGGTGGACACAGTGGGGGAAATAAATATTATGGAAAGACTGACACACAGGCTACGGCTGACAGGATCACAGATGGACAGTAAATGGAGGAAATGGACTCTATGGCAGTCGACACAGACTTGACATGACAGCAGGTTTTTCATTTTTAGTTTTTTTTTTCTGGTTGTCGATGTTGTTGATGACTTGTATTGGTGTACTTATTGTACAGCATCAGATAGTACATATCAAGTACAACATTTTTACAGAAAATAACTTGATTTAAAACATTTTATATTGTGTATTTTTTTAACGTATTTTTTTCTTTCTTTTTTTTAAGGCTACAAACTTATACAGATGGGTGATAAAGTAAACATCATTTGGTGTTTACTGGCACCGTCTTAAAAGATGTTCAACTCTATAGATCTGCTGACTGTAAGGCAACAGTATGGATTTCACAGCATTTACACCATCATTTGCATTCCGAAGGACCCGCGCTGGGGTGATAGTGCTCAGCAGGCCTGGTCCTCTGTTCCGGCTGACGCTGGCGAGTGTCCCAATGATAATCTCTGCCGGTGGATCTGTCATTTCTTTCTTTTCCTTCCGTCATTTTGTGACAGCACATAGTCATGATCATCTCTTTTTCTTTTCGGTCCAGACTGAGCCTGACCCTCAGTCCTGGTGCTGTCCGAAGGACCCGCGCTGGGCTGATGGTGCTCAGCAGGCTTGGTCCTCTGATCCGGCTGACGCTGGCGAGTGTGCCAATCATAATCTCTGCCGGTGGCTCTGACATTTCTGTCTCTTTGCCTTCTGTCATTGTGTGACGGCACATCGTCATGATCACCTCTTCTCAGTCCCGACTGAGCCTGACCCTCAGTCCTGGTGCTGTCCGAAGGACCCGCGCTGGCCTGATGGTGCTCAGCAGGCCTGGTCCTCTGATCCGGCCGACGCTGGCGAGTGTGCCTATAATCATCTCTGCCGGTGGCTCTGACATTTCGGTCTCTTTGCCTTCTGTCATTGTGTGACGCCACCTTGTCATGATCACCTCTTTTCAGTCCCGACTGAGCCTGACCCTCGGTCACGGTGCTGTCCGAAGGACCCGCGCTGGCCTGATGGTGCTCAGCCGGCCTGGTCCTCTGATCCGGCCGACGCTGGCGAGTGTGCCAATAATCATGTATTCTCGAGCTGAAGTCACAATTTCCCTGGAGGCTTCTTTTAGTATTAGACTCATCAGTTTCTTTGAACTGGGTGCTGGTGCAGGGAAGTAAGCCGGTGTGGTGGGGCTGGTGGGTTTTTCCCGACCCAGCATGAGATGGAGGATTCGGCTGGACGAGGTTGGTAGCGGTGCACTGGGGCTGCACCAGTGGCCCGCACACAGCTGTGCTACTGTCAGAACTCTGGATTTCCATCATTTGAAAACAGGACAAGACACTGCAGAAAAATGAATCCTTTCATTAGCTAAGTTCATCATGTGTGTGAGATAGCAAAGATGAATAAGACATATTGTAAGGACTGTACATGTTTTCCATATATATAGAAAACATTCAACCGGATCACATCGATGACTTACTAGCTTCTTTTTTTCCTCATGCTGGCAATGTGGTGCATGCTGATGAACTTATGCTCCAGCACCTCACAGGGTGTGGCCCTTGTGTTGGGATCGAGCTGAAGCATCGCCTTCAGCATGTCCACAAACATGTTGACGTCGGATATCTCTGCAACTCTATCTGCAGAGTTGTGTGTCTTGATGGGTTGGACCTAAAAAACAAACATGTCATTAGTGAGGTCCAGCAGTGAATAAAAATAACTTCTCTGGGACATTTGGAGGGTTTTCTTTTGATCTTAAAGAAATAAGCTCATGATGAATGATCCAAAGAAGACATACATCCACGAGGTGGTCCAGGGAGCTGAACTTAAAACCCCTGTTCTCCATAGGCTGCTTCCCTGTGGCTCTACGGTACTCGTCTGGTGTCTGTTCAGAAAGTGTTGTTGTTAGCAGAGTACATCAGCCTTGCACAAATGTATAGAGGGAACCAAATATGTTACAGCAAGTATATAGACATATTTGAATATAACAAGCTGTTTCAGGTCGGTACCATGAGTTTCCAGACGGAGGAGGTGGAGTTGACTGCTCTCCTGAAATATTTTTGAGTCTTACGTCCTTTGTTCAGCATGGTGACGGGGAGCTGGCCCTGAGTCTCCATGATGAACGTGATCTGAAAGTACAACACAACTTAAAAATTCCACCGGAGTCGAGGGGAACTACTACTGATTTATGTATGTAGAACAGAAAACAGTACACTTCAAGTAGTTTGTGTACCATTTCATATTCACCCAAACCAGGGTAGAGCAGGGCCCCGAGGTAAAGAGCAGCGGCCGTGCAGCCCAGAGACCACATGTCTATGGCAACTGTGAAGCGATTCCCCAACAAGATTTCTGGAGATCTGACAAAGGAGCAACAGCCACAGTCACATAAACCAGGACAAATATTAGCCTTTTTTAAGGACACCTCAAAAACTCTTACTGCTTCGGGAGCAAAACACCTCGCAAAGATATTTGTGTCAATGGATAAAGACAGAATGTTTATATTCTTAGTTTGCGTGCTTTTTCAGTTAATAAGACACCAATAAGATCTGTCATGGTTCCAGCTAACTACCTGTATGGACGGGTCTGCAGGTATGACCCCACCACAGCAGCTGACACCTCATGCGCCAGTCCGAAGTCGATCAACTTGACTCTGTAGGGCTGCCGTAGCTGATCAACCAACATGATGTTATCCAACTTGAGGTCTGCATGGATAATCCCTACAGCCTTCAAGTGTTTCAGAGCTTGGGCAACCTGAAAAGTTATTTTCATAATAATGTCAGCAATGTGCCACAAGTATATATATTCATACTGCTTTTTGGTGCAGAGGAGAAAACTGGTGGACACACCTGCTGGACAATTGGTCTTATCTCTTTCACAAGGAGAGGTCTGAATTTGCGTTCCTCCATGAAATTCAAAAGACTTCTGTCTAGGTGCTCAAACTCCAGGCAAATGTGTCCTGTGTCAATGAAGTACTGGTTCCACTGAATAATGTTGCATTTGCTCAAGTCCATCGATTTAAGTTTCTTCAGAGTAGCCACCTGGAGACACATGACAGGTGAATACAAAGATTGTGTATCAGCTTTACACATGTAAACTTAAAAAAGGCAGTACACATGTGTGGATATGGATGCAGGATGTTATAACTCAAACCATAATAAGCACACAGTTTTGTTTCTTACCTCTTGATTTACCATCTTCATATTATCGTCACGCAGTTTAATCATTTTGATGGCCACGATGCTCTTGTTGTCCAGATTCTTGCACTTTACGACTGTTCCAAAAGTGCCCTGGCCGAGCAATGACTCCACCTGGTAGCTGGAAGACCCAGAGTTGAGCAGGCTTGTTAGAACCAACTGGCTGTTCTTGGCATGACGCGTGGCAGGCATGTTTCCTCAAAATATGGCGTTAAAAGGAAGAAATATGCTTTTCTTGTAGGTTTGCAAGAGCAACTGCTTGCTGTGATCTATGATCATGTCATTAATAGGTTAATACTTAATAGGTTAATACTGTAACCTTTAGTAAATATTCAGTGGCTTCTCTCTCTCTCTCTGTCTTCATAGGTTATGGCTTTGATCCATAACCATGTAGATAATAGATACATTGTAACATTTAGTATATATTAATCTCTCTCTCTCTCTCTCTCTCTCTCTCTCTCTCTCTCTCTCTCTCTCTCTCTGGGGTAATTTTGTGTTTTTCATATTTCTACTACAAGAGCTGTAGGATTGTGGTGGAGGTATGCGCCAGTTATTCCAGTTATCTTTCGAATTATTACTCACACACACAGTAACAGAGTCATACAAGGACTTAGAGCACCCCCAACTTGGAGGCAATACTGACAGAGACAAAGTGAAGCACTGTACACAAATATCTCGTAGAAGCAGGCGAGATATTTCCAACTTGGAAAGAGGACAAGATGATAAGAACCCACGCTGGTGTGGATTTGCTGTAAACAAAAAACATTGATCTTTTCAAAGCAGAATTTATACATCATGTCCTGCCTCCAGCTGCTCTACCCAGGCTACATCCCTCACCTCAATGTTCCGCACATTTTCTTGATATTGAGAACGAATCTGCCCCGGACAATGTCCTGCTGCGTTTTCCATTTGTGAAGGACAAACTCTGCAAAATGTCTGGACCCAATTGTCAAGGCATGATCAGGGGCTCATGTCTGAAAACAGCTTTAGTCATGTTCTTCAACAGAACTCCCTCTTTCTCTTTTGTCATGTAGCACCTTCGCAGTTTGCTGGAGAAACCAGTTCGGCTGTAACTCTGACAAATCAGGATTTACTCATCACTGTCGAGGATGAAGCTCCGCCTCCAGCCCCGCCCACCCCAAAGAGAGACGCCAAGAAGAAAAAGGTGAACGTTACTGCTCGTGAACATGGCACAGGAGTAACTGCAACAATGGATATCCCTCATATCAATATCTAAATATTATTTGCACGTTTTGTACATTTTCAATCCAGGACGGCAGCGGTAAAAGCTCTCGCAGTCGCTCCACCAAGAGAAAGAGGCGGACCATCGCTGACGAATCAGCAGCGAGCGTCATCGACTGGTGGTCGAAATACTACGCGTCTGTAGAGAAAGAGGTAGCTCAGGTTTGTTTTTCTAGATTTTTTCAAATAAAAGATGTGATCATGTGCACGTCTGTGTGTTTCAGGCCAAAAAAGATGAATCCATGTTCCCCCAGGGCTTTGAAAATGGTAAGAACTCCTCTAATGTGACACCATGACCTCGTCCACTGTCTGATGTCAACATAATGTGGTGATAATAAGATGAAGATCATTTGTTCGTTATTTACCATAGTTTTGATCCTTTACCTCTTTAGATCCTCAACACATTCCCCCAGTGACATATTTTAAACTTAAACTCTACTAGTTTTATACATATCAAGGTGTGATTACATGTCTTGTATGCAGATGTGTAAAAGTTAAACTCGCCTGCTTTGTGAAGACTGATGCATTGCCTATTGTGATGTCACTTGAGTCAGCGGCAGTTGTGTTTGCAAATGTGACATTACCCAAACTGCATGTAGTTGTCACATCTCCATATGAGGGTCGAGGCTACATTAGCTTCTGTCTGACTGACCTGTCTGCGGTCACTTTGCATTGTGGGTAATGTAGGTTAGGTCAGGTTTGGACAAGGAAGAAGTATACTTGGGTTAAAAAGGTGACACATCTGCTTGTGCCTCATTACTTATGATTTCTAATTACAGATATCTGTATTTATATTTATTCTATAGGACACTTATTAAATTCTGTTCTGAACAGGATTTACTCTCCAGTCTAAAAACAGGAAGCATGGATTAGCTGCAGTGAAATCAATATGTTTTGCTCTCATACCAGACAGATCTAAATTGTGCATCATACAGAATCAATTGTTTGACATAATTAAAATAACGAGTTCAGTCTTCTAAACCTGCCTGTTTGGAAAGGGCTGTTTGACCTGCGGTGAGGGTTTGAGTTTTTCTTTCTGAAACTGTAAAAGTGTTTGAGCCATGGCAAGTAAAAACATATTCTACCACAGAACCTGAAGCTGCACCACCACCACCGCACAAAGAGCTGTGCACCTGGTTATTTAGACTTATGCATGTCCAAATCGTACCAAACTCAACACTTCACATCCCGAGGACCTTAACAATCTAGGGTGAAGGGGAGAAGAAATACAAATACAGACAAATGTCTGGAATTAATAGTAGGGATTACACGTGAGGTCAGATAACAGGAGGGAAGAGATGGATGGAGGCTTAGGCAGATTAGAGTAAGTGCAGTTACCAGGTTGTGTCTGGACTTCTGTTATTTACTGACAATTTAAAAAACAGATATTATTATAGATTAAGATATTTTCAACTGCATGTTGCTGCATGTCACCACTGATACTGTGAACTTACATTTCTAATAAAAAGTAGTAAATAACATAGGGTTCCCACACACATTGTTGTGTATTGCAGCTCAGCAGTACCACACCATGCTCGGCGAGGGAATAGAATCTCTGGGTAAGGATGAAGTTGTGTGATTCAGGGAAATGGAGCATTTTAAAGTCCTAACCCACAATCTGTTGACTTTATTTAAACCTTCCTTAGAGGAAATCTTCTGCTGGGTCTGACTAAACCTGTGATTTGTGAATATGGGCTATACAAATAAAATGTGATTGATGAGTGATTGAATCCTATTGGTTTCTGTGGTACAACTCCTTGGTTACATGTCGACAGCTCTGTGTTTGGATGATGTTGATACACTAGAAGTTCTGTCACTGCATGATATCCCCTGCAGTCAATGCTGTTACCCTGCAGCTTTTGTTTCTTTACAAACTTTTAGCTGTGGACAACGTTGTGGTGACCACTTGGACTAATGAAGTTATTCTAAAGCGATCACCACAGCGTTCTTTAACATGGAAGTGGGTCGCATTTAAAAGGATTTCTGACAAATTCTCTTGAGCCTAAGGGATTAAATGGAAACTGCACATATTTTCCATTCTTTTCTTCTGGTGGAGATGGAGGTTTCTCAGTGACTTTGGAGCCTGGAGTTTCTTAAGTGACTAAAAAACTGACAGAATTTAGTTTGTTCCTACAATGTCAACCCTTCACACATATACCATGTTTCTCAAAGTGAAGATTAGCACTTAAAACATGTCTTGTTTGTTCCATCAGTCAGCACCCACTCAGACGGAGACAAGAAGAAAAAGCCGAAAGGAAAAGAGACCGTCATGATTAATGTTGGTCTACCTACTAGATTAGCCACACTCAAGGTACTCGCTCTTATCAGATCACAGTAGAATCTGAATCTTTTGATATCAAATGAGATCAACCACTGTATTTTGGTATTTATACATTTTCAGCTGTACAACAAAGAGCTGGAGGCAGAGTTTGGGCCATTCGATGATTGGGTAAGCACATATGAGTTGTTCAGAGGGAAGGCCAATGAGGACGATGGAGCGAATGAGGAGCGCTTCATCGGCAAATTCAAGGTGAGACAGTTTGTTTGATTGTTGTCCATACTGTATATGCTACTGTATCTGGGGAAGCATGAGCAGTACTGATCTATTCCACATTACGCTGTGATCTTCTCTGCAGGGGAGATTCTGCCTGTATAAACTTTCTGAGGATGAGGAAGGGGACTGGGATGAATCTGCGGACACAGGTCAATTCAGAGTCAGCAGAGGAATCCCTCGCAACGGCCCGTCCCAAGTCCTCATACGGGTTTATATAGTGTCTGTAAGTCCCTCATAAGACCTTGTTTCCCCTTTTTATGGTGCGTTCAAACCAAAAACGATGCAACATTTTGCTTTGTGAAACAAGTAACTGCGAAACTGATGTACTGGGGATAGTAGAGAACACTAGTGCTAACTTAGTTTGTAGTAGGGTACAACCAGTAGCTGGACTATAGTAACTGATACATATTTTAGAAACCTACATGGGGATCCTGATGTTTTGTTGATGTTTCCGCAAGTCTTCTTCTTTTTATCCCTCTGGCATATCTGTTATACTCAATGAATCATAAAAAGGTCATGGTAGAGGAAGGCATCAAACATATAGTAAAAATGTAATTCTTCATCGTGCCAAGCCTCTGCACAAGTTATACTTTTTGGATTACTGCATTGACTTTGTATTTGATCTTCTCTCCAGGCCTCTAACCTCCATCCATCTGACCCAGATGGAAAGGCGGACCCGTACATTGTTCTTCGTCTTGGTAAAAATGAAATCAAAGACAGAGACAAATACATTCCCAAACAGCTAAATCCTGTGTTTGGAAGGTAAGTAGTTGGTCGACTACAGCAGAATCCCGTGCCTCTGACACGTAACCTCTCACGCTGTTTCTCCGTCTTCCAGATCTTATGAGATGCAGGCAACATTCCCTCAGGACTCCCTGCTGTCAGTAGTGATCTATGACTATGACATGGTGGGAGGAGACGACCTGATTGGGGAGACCCGCATTGACCTTGAGAACCGATTCTACAGCCGACACAGAGCCACCTGTGGAATCCCCACTGAGTACAGTCTGTACGTGTTGGCCTTCTCCTTCCCTCTGCTTGATATTCACATCATTTCGCATTTAGTTTATGGAGAGATGGTCATAGCGAACAGGTTTTTAACTTTTACTGAACCCGCTCCCTCCCTCTGTTGTCAGTGACGGCTATAACGCCTGGAGAGACTGTCTGAAGCCATCAGAGCTGCTGTCCAAGATGTGCAAAGACAACGGTCTGGACGAACCTTGTTTTAGCCCAGGACGCATCACTCTCGCGGACAAAGTCTTCACTGGCAAAACACTTTTCATGGATGAAGGTAAACTGGAGGGAAAACTGCTCTTATGAGGCATCAGATATCTAGATCTGCAGGGACAGAGGTCTGCAGTAATCCACCTTGTAATGGTGAATGTTAGTTTTTGATAGTATGTATGATGTGTTTCAGACCAGCCAGTGGAGTCCTATGAACACTTGTCTCTGAAGATCCTGCACCGCTGGGCCGAGATTCCAGCTGTGGGTTGCAAACTAGTTCCAGAACACATCGAGACCAGAACTCTGTTCCACAAGGCCCGGCCCGGCATGGACCAGGTAGAACTAAACCTTAACTCAGCACATGGTTTGCTGCATGTTACTATTTTTGGACACTGCAGTTATATAAACTGTGGTTTATATATAAGTTTGAAGGATTTACTGAACTGATATTATTTTGTCATACATTACTTCGACTACTATCTACAACAGGTAATCATTTTGTGAATGATGTTGCCATGATGGATCTGCACCTGTGATTGTCTGTTTCTCAGTCTGATATGGTGAAATAAAAGTAATCAAATTACTAAATCTTCTGGCATCAAATTTGACCCAGTTACTGAGCTGTCGTTTAACTAAGGACATCCAAAGATCCCAAATAAAAGCCTCAACACAGGTCAAACAAAGAATACAGTTGATAGTTATATGATGCATGATTTGATTCACATCAGCACACTAACAACCATAGGGCGAACACTAATACCCTTTAAATGTTTGTGTTCGTGTGTGTGTAGGGTCAGGTCCAGATGTGGGTCGACATGTTTCCCATGGACTTGCCTCATCCTCGACCTCCAGTGGACATTTCACCTCGTACACCAAAAGGGTAAGAGCTGCGTCTCTTGGTTAAAGTCTTGATATACGATTTTTTTCTTTTGAAATGACAGTAAATACCTGAATGTGTGTGTTCAGGTACGAGTTACGAATCATCGTCTGGAATACAGAGGATGTGATTCTAGAGGATAGTAACTTCCTGACTGGCCAACAGTCCAGTGATATTTACGTCAAGGGGTAATAACAAGCTCAAACACATTGTTGGTTTTTATTTTGCTGATATATTTTCAAAATTTTTCATTGATTCCTAAGATGTCATTTTGAAAAAGAAATGTAATCAAGCTTCAATGTCTTACAGTTTAACTTGAAACTTTACTATAAATAACTATTAAGAAAAACAAAAAAACAAATACAACTTCAAATAGTACTTGAAATTGCATAGAACTTGAAATAAGAAAATGTATTTTAAATACGACTTTAATACATTTAATAACCAATAATAATGCATAATGTGGTATGAAATAATAAAACCATAGCTTGTTGCCTGTTTGCCTTCTCCCAACAATTATATCCATTCATTATATGTGTTAATTATCACTATTTACCACAGAGACTTATTGTCTTTCTCTGTAGCTGGTTGAAAGGTTTTGAGGATGACCGACAGGAGACTGACGTCCACTACAACTCTCTGACTGGAGAGGGAAACTTCAACTGGCGCTTTGTCTTCCCATTCAGCTACTTGCCTGCTGAGAAGGTACTGCTCATGACCCACAATCCCCAGCAGCCAAGGTTGTTTGGCAGACGTAGAAACATGAACTACAAGAATAAAACAAGTTCACCTTCTATTTTCTCTGGATTGTCCTCGTCACATTTGCCTCGGGTAGATAAATGGCATGAGTGAAATTAAACATATTTGTTAATGCTGTTCTCTCTCACAGGTTGTAGTGGTGAGGAAGAGAGACAGCATTTTCTCTCTGGATAAAACGGAGCAGAAGCTTCCCGCCATCCTCCTTTTGCAGGTCTGGGACTTTGAGACGCTCTCCTCCGACGACTTCCTAGGTGTGTGTTTGTAGACCCTTCACTGTAGCCTGATGTGCACATACCTAGAATTGTAACTGCATGTCACAGTTATCCATGTCTCTCATTGGTCTGACAACTCCTTCAGCCTCAATCAGTTCAGTGCTCATACAAACCATCTCCCATGTCATCTCTCTTTGCAGTAAATAATCACGACAACATATACGTTTAAACCATCCTCTGTCTGTGTGTGTGTCTGTGTGTAGGCACTGTAGAGTTAGACCTCCATGGTTTCCCTCATGGAGCAAAGTCAGCCAAGTCCTGTAAGGCAGACATGTTGACAGACGGTACAGAGAGAATCTCCATCTTCCAGCAGAAGAGAGCAAGAGGCTGGTGGCCCTTCAGCAAATCTGGAGAGCTGACGGTACACACGCACACACACGCACTATACTTCGGGTTGTACAGCTGCTGAGACATTGACTGACATGTGTTCCGTGTGCTCTGAATGCATCAGGGGAAAGTGGAGGCGGAGTTTCATCTTGTGACCGCTGAGGAGGCGGAGAAAAATGCTGTTGGACGAGCGCGCAAGGAGCCGGAGCCACTTCCGAAACCAAAGTAAGAGAAGACAAATAACCAAGATGACTTGTGCTGGTACCAAAAAGACAAGCTTCCAAATGTAATATATAATATAACTACTTGAATTTTTTCCCCGCTCTGCTCACCTCAGTCGTCCAGACACCTCGTTTTCGTGGTTTGTGAATCCCTTCAAGTGTTTCTTCCACCTTGTTTGGCGAAGCTACAAAAAGTACATCATCCTCGCCCTGATCCTGCTCATCACCATACTGTTCCTCGCCCTGCTCTTCTACACACTGCCTGGAGCCATCTCTCAGAGGATCGTCAATGGATAACACAAACATACAATAACTGAACTTTCTGCTCTCAATTACCCTTTAGTTAATAGAAACCCTCTGCATCCCTTACAGCTTTTTTCCTCATCTGAAAAATATTTGCAAACCGGAAAGACCGCACTCAAGACTTTCAGTCTACATTTTGTATGAGGTCACTGATCTTTCAGCTTTGACCACTGAATTATAGTCAGTTAATATTTGAGCCAAGTGCAGTCTCTCTCTGGTGCCTGAGAAATTCCAAATTCATATGCAAAAAAAGAGTTTGACAATATTTTTTATTTTAGCTGCATTTATTAGAACCAATCAAGGTTTCAGTCAGATTTTTATCTGGTGATTGCACCAAACTAAAACCTGTTTCTTTTTAGCAGCCTTGACGTGTTTCTTGTTAACGACCCCAGAGATAAAATAATACTTGTATCATTTCAGCAATTTGGCATGGCGCTCACATTTCAACGTCACAGCAAATTTCACCAATTAACCACATGTACTCTGAGAAACATAATGAGAGATTGTCCGTGACATTGCAAACAACTTTTTTCAGGTTTATGACTTCAGTCAATCAATAACATATATTATTGAAGGTTTCTACATAATTTTACACAAACAAACAAATCATGTAGTAGTTTGTCCTTCCTCTTGTTGAAGGTTAAGGGCAGAGGATGTCACGCCTTGTTAAAGCCCAATGAAACAAATTGTGATGTGTGAATATGGGCTATACAAATAAAATTTGATTGATTGAATGAAATGATTTAAGTATAAAATTCTGGATGTTGAAGTTGTTTATATGACTATTTGAATGAATTTGATTTTATGCTTCCAGCGACTGTTTTTTATTCTGTTGAAGTTGGATGCAAGTGTAAAAGATATTAATTGAGAGTAAAGGATTTTTTACAATGTAATCTTTTAAGGTTTTGAGTCTGTATTTGGCAACTGATAAAGATCCGCCATTGATAAATATATCATCTCTTCTCATTAGAACCCAATTCATGCTTCTGTGTTGAAGCTTTGCTGTATGTACACACAGCCTACCCCATGAACAATTGAATTAAAACATTTTTCTGGAGGCATGAGTTCTACTAATTGACATTCTAGTTAGGCTACAGCATGATTTCAAGTTTTATTCCTTCTCATTATTGTCAAGTCTTTACGTGCTGAAGTAAATAAACTTTTTGTCAGAGTTGTTATGTTTAATTTAGTTTTCGACTTAATTTTGACCTGAAAAATAAATAAGTAATACTTAACGTCACAGTTCTCACTTAAAACAATAACACTGTGTCGCATCACTAATCCACCTCTGACCTCTGTTGAACATCAATGATACGTCATATTATTGTGTGCACCCTCACAGTTGTGACTTTTATCATTTCACTGTAAGATATCTGCATCTGTCAGAGAAAAGTTCTGTTTGATCTGGGGGTAGGACGAGGATGAGGACGTTGATGTCACAGTGTGCTGGTGTGCAGACATGATGGAGCTTCCCGGGAGCAGAGAAGAGGAAACGGAGGTTATAAAGGGCAGAGCAGTGGTGATGGTGTTTGTCACAGACATGTTGTGGTCAAGGAAGCTGCTGGACTGAGGCAGTGTGGAGCTCAGTCTACGATGAACACTGGAGGAAGCTGGAACACAAGAAGACGAAAACAATTTAGCATTTGATAAGTGCAGCTGTCTGATGATATCACTTAACAATTTAGTTTCCTCTAATCTGTATAAAGACTATAAAAACATGTCTATAGACCATGTTTGACAAAAAGCCTGTTTGATTTGAACAAACATCATTTCAGTTAGTTCTTATCACACTCATGTTTGTTCTAAGTTTTCATGTTTCTGATAAGTTCGGTTGTAATTATTTATTTGAGGTTACAAAAAGGGTTTGAAATGTCGTGATTGACAGGTAAGAATTACAGTCCATAATCATACATGAAATATGTGTCTTTCACTGTTCAATGTATGCTTTACAACGAGAATTCAGAAGATCAACCCACCAAAAGATTCTCTGCCCTCCGGATGTTTGCTCCTGCTGGGAACAAAAGGTTGAGAAAGACCTGCAGCGCCACCTAGACCCTAAGGGTGAAGAAGAGAAACCAATCAACAGTCCATCTATGTTAATGATACTCCAATGCAACAGGAAAGTCTTCTGGTGAGTCTTTATCAGTGAGCATATAAAGACTCACCGGAGTGAGCTCCAGGTAGTGGATACTGTGCCATCCGGTCATGTGTTGACCATGAAATCTTAAATAGGATCTGCTGCTGTTCTGTCACTTGTCAGGTTTAATGTTAAGTTAAGTTGGCCAAGTCCACATTTACATCAGTCACTCAGAATGAAGCTAGATGAAAAGCTTCCAGACTAACAGAAGAAGTTCTTCAAGGTTTACAAGTTGATGTCTTCATCGTCGTCTTTTCACGTTTTTATCCTGAGATATTTGTTTTCCTCTAAAGGTCACATTTTAAAAACATCATCAACACGCCGGCTCACTCACTGTGTCTGAAAGCAGCTTGAGTCTTCACTGACCTGAGTCTGGTTCAAACAGAACTGGAGTTTCCTTTTTGCTCTCCATCTGGCCACCCTCAGCCTGGTCTTCTCTCGACGCTCTCGCAACTTCAACACATTGTCCCCATATTTAAAAATAGCTTGATGCAAAGACAAACTCAGAATATGCAGAATATTTCTGTAAGGAGGGAGTTTGCCCTGAGACTTACCATATCTGCCAGCAGTGGCTGGGGCAGTGTTTCCTCCTGCTCTCTGCGCCTGTTGAGTCGTCGCTGCTGGAGCTCGTTCCTACGTAGTTTGTATTGTTCATAAAAGCTAAGGTTTTTAGACCAAGGTCGCCCTTCCTGGAAAGGTGGGATGCCGGTGGGCAGGGTCACCATCGATGGCAGGGAGCCTATGGGCTGAAGCATCAGGTCTGAGAGAACATACATGGAAAAGTTAGCAGGGCTTTTATTCAAAGTTTAATTTATGGACAGTTTACAGGAAGACTTATGCATTAAGCTGCTAAATTATATAATGATCAGTGGTCTTAAGTCATTTTAATTGTTATTAATACAGACTTTGGCAAGAGAAAAAAATTAGGAGAACCTTATCTCTACACTCACATGCAAGTGATATGATTATATATATAAACACACAGCTATACAGCATCATTTCATCTACATGTTCATGGCGTCATGCTCCCACTATCACATCTACTCACAGTTGCTTGTTCCACTTGAGCCAAAGGCTGTGGCTTTAGTTGCTTGGCTTGGTTGAAGCTCTGTCACTGAACTTTGACCCTGGAGGAGGAAACAAAAACAATTGTTTTCTTGCACAGATGAACACTGAGTTATGTTTAGCGACAGTCTGGGCGGCTGTGGCTCAGGAGTTAGAGTGATTCAACGTCTTTTTGGAGGGTTGATAGTTCGATTACCTTGTCTTCCAGTTCAGTCCTCTAAACTGTGTTGTAAAGAGTTCATTAAAATAAGAAACAATATATTAATATAACATTCTATCCCTGTTAAAAGGGTTTTGTAGTCTTTGCTCACAGAAGATGTTTTTTCCTGTACAGATTGTTAAGCCATATGAGGTAAACTGTGATTTGTGAATAAATGCTATACGAATAAAATGCGATTGAGTTTATTTGATATATACATTTAATATTCTGTTCTTTGGCTAAATAGCACTATGGTGAATGTAAATGGTAAATGGTGATGGAAAAAATGTATTTGTTCTGTTTGATAACTGATAACTTTTGCTCTTGAGGGACAGATATTACTACCAACTTAAATGCAACTTAAATGTTTAGGTTTTTGGTTTTGTATTTTATATAGCGCTTTACAGTACAGTTTTTACATTCACACACACATTCATACAGTGCATCTATTCGCAGCACTTTGTTATTCTATAGGGGGTCATTCAGGGTTCAGCATCTTGCCCAAGGACACTTCGGCATGCAGATGGGTCAGACTGGGGATCGAACTGCCGACCTTCAGGTTGGAGGACGACCACTATACCCCTCAGCCACAGCCGCCCTTAGAAATGATACACTATACTATATTGAGCTCTCGCCTCACCTCTGACCCTGAAAGTGTCTGCTGCACCTGGTAGTCCAACCCTAAGGTTGCCATAACTTGCTGCTCCTCTTCAGGCTCCTCCTTGATACAGATCACAACCTCTTCCTCCCCCGGCTGCTGCTGGGCCTCCTGCTTCATCTGCATCACAACAGGAGACGACCAGGACTGTGAGGAGAAATCGGGCAAAGCATTATTTTGCAAGACATCAGTCAGATGTGATTCTTCTCATAGTTAGGGGGACACGACTAACACTGAGTTTGATACTTTACTGTCCGAGTCAACTAAGTTTTTTTTCCAGTGTCAACTGAGGCCGCCATGTCATTAACAGTAGCCCAAACTGGACAAGCGAGACACCTTTTCAGTTTTTATGACTGTAAAGTTATGCTTCTACCTGAGATCACCAATTATTTCCTCTTTCATATTTGGAAGTTAAATGGTAATTGATAAATGGTTTTGTATTTATATAGCGCTTTTCTAGTCTTGATGACAACTCAAAGCGCTTTACAGTACAGTTTTACATTCATCTCATACACATTCATACAGTGCATCTATTCGCAGCACTTTGTTATTCTATGGGTTATCTAAGTTGAGGGTGAGGTGAGAGGTATTCAGCTGCAACATGCAACTTCACCACTAGATATCACTAAATTCTACACACTGAATCTTTAATATATAGATATACTGTATATACATAGGATTCACAGATTTTAATTTAAAATTAGGAATTATTAGGAACTACTGTTACTGTGTTTCCTAAATAGCATTCAATGTTCAAATTATGTGTGGGTTCAAACATAAAAAATTAAAAAAAGTAATAGAATCTAGTTAACTTTTTCTAATCTTATCCATTTATTTCTTCAAATAATTTACTCTATTATGAATAGAGTAATAAAAGTAGACCGTTTTTTCTCTTTGTCCTTTTCAGTACAGTGTGTGTAATCTGTGTGTGTTGTTACCTGTGGAGCAGAGAAGGGCAGTGTGGAGCTGACAGCCTGAATAGAACCATGAGGGCACAGCGGTTGAGTTGCTGACTTCTTCCCCAAAACCAAAGTCAAGGTCTGGACAGTAGGAGGAGCCAGAAAATCATTAACACTCTCGACTGCTTCTTGTTCTGTGGGACAAAATAACATAAACACAGGCCTCTTTGTTTAATCCGTGCAGGAATATAATGTGACAGCAGTGATATTTAAGAACATATTTTATGAAAAAACTTTTCTGAAAAAAAGCAGCAATTGAGAATTATTTTGGGTTATGCTTCTACCTGAGATAACCAATTATTTCCAATCTCATTTGGTGATGTCAGCAGAAGTTTTGGGAGAAAACATGAAGCTCTGAACCCCTGAACCCCTCAGATCGGTACCTATGCTGCTGTCCAGAGACTCTGCAGGTGTGTTCTCAGAAAGAGAGACAGGAAGCAGCAAGTCAGACGGGTCAGAGCTGGTACCTCCTGCATCTGACTGATAACGCACTCTCAGGGGACGCCTGGTTGTGCTCTGTGGCGAGGTGCATTCTGGGAGCACAAACACAGAAACTAGTAAAACTCAGTGGCGAGAGAAGGGGAAGTAGAACTCGGTCATTTTAACTGTGGTTACCTTGATTACATTTCATCAGTGATCCCTCAGTGGTCCTGTTCTGAGTCGAACATGATGGCGAAGTGTCAGTGGACGAAAGGCCTGCAGCTTCTGTCTGCGGCTGAGGGAAGGAGGAAGGGTGGATGCGGACGAGAGTGGAGGCAGAGGCTCTCTGCTGCAGCTCCTCCTCCACCCCCTGCCTGTAGTACTTTAGCTTCAGCTCAGTGTAGCGCAGCTTGGCACGGATGTTGTCATTCTCCTTCTCTTTCAGGGCTTTCTCCCTCTGCAGCGCTGTGACGTCCCTCTTCATCAGAGCCAGCTGGGTTTTCACCTCCTCAAACTTGACTCCTACCACTTTGAGCATCTCGGCAAGCACCGTCTCCACCGCTCCGTTCACAGCCCGTTCAACCACAGAGCCCATCTGGCCTCTAATCAGTGATACAGCAATGCTGACATCCATTTTGTAGGTTCTTCAAAGTTTAACCTGTGAGCAGAAGCACAGTACACAGTATTTTGAATCTATGACTAAAGACACGGAGAGAATTAACCACACTGAACATTAATCAGTCTAAGTTCAAATTAGACTGATGTCATGTGGGAATACAGCTCTGAGCAGAAAAAAAACACTCCTCTGGTACATTTTTAGGAAACTACAGCATTGAATAATTTAGGGTCTGCACTATGCTCCCAAAAATATGGAACACATCAAAGGGATGTGAATGTAAATTTGTTCCTGCAGCTCTTAAAATCTGAAAAGAACGAAATAAAATGATCATGCTACATTTGTTAACCTTATGAAACATATTGGTGTACAAAATTGTTAAAAACTTTACGCAACGAAAATTATAGACCTAGAAGAGTTAGAAAACAGCATCCAGGTGGGTGCACTTAAGAAACAGAAACTGTGGATACATAACGTCGATCTATTAGGTAACAATCAGCAAAGATGTGGCGGATGTAAAACAGAAGCAGCATTTAAGGAAAAGAAAAACTTTTCTCACCGTTTAATATTGTCATAAACAGACGGAGACATCTAGCATGGACTACTTTAAGAAACAAGCTGAAGCTTTGAGAACGACCCACAACATAAACACTGAACAACACTGATGCTCGAACATTCACTCACAACTGGTGGTACAGTTTTCTTTCAGTACATGAATCCTGATCTATACAGTACAGTCTGAACACAAACAATATGTCGGACCTATTGATGAAACAATGGATATTTACTGTGATCTTCAGCTGAAGAGGCATTTCAGACTCTCCACGAACGACCGGGTTATTAGCATTAGCTGACATTTGCACATTTTTCATAAGTCCATAGTTGTTGCATAGGATAACCTGTGTATTTCTAATTAACGTAAACAGAGAGGAAGGGGAAGATGTCGAACTTACAGTTTCTTCTGGGGTTTTGTTGTTTAGCTGCTAGCTTCAGCCAACACAGGATACGAGCTGGAGTAAGCCAGTGAGCTACGGGCTAACTTCTGTTTTAACCCATTATTCAGTTGTTTTTACGACACACGGCCTCACGTTATTCATCGGGACGTGAAACTGAATTTTATTTAAATCTCTTTCTTTCCACGTTAAATGTTTTAAGTAAACTACACAACAGTCCAGTCTTTTCTGACAAAACCGGTTAACAACTTCCGGTTTCTGAGGCGAAGATCTTCCACTATGGACAGATGATCACTCTACCTCTTCTTCTAGGCTATTTCTTCCTGACTATAGTAGTTATCACGATTGGTTCTTTATGGAAATTCTTCCTACCAGCCTTTTATACATTTAAATGTTTGTTTAAAAGACTGCCCAACATGTTTGCTTGTATCATTTTATTTTTATTTATTATATTATTTCAATGTGTTATTCTGCATTTTACTTCCTCCCACTGTAAAAAAAAATGAAGCCAAAATTTCCCAGATATGGGTGCTGCCGTCTTGTGCTGGTGATGTTATCCATTAAACCTTGAAACCTTGAAAAAACTTGGAATTTCCAACCCCGTGAGTCCTAAGTTGCGACTGGAATGGCCCCTAAAGTCGGAATCTCGAAAGTCGGGGTACCTCACCACCCCCAACTTCTAAATCCAAGATGTCCGCTCCATGTATCAATTGTTTGTTAGCACTACTGTCATTAAGTGTGTGGTACAAATAGTACTGTCCAATTACTGTCGTGGACGTGTTACACAAAGTTGCGCAAAATATATAACTACGTTATGAACTGGTTTTGCTAACAATGGCTAGCTAGCTAACATTGTTCCTGTGCAACTGGAACTCTATCATCTCGTTATATGGGTGTGACGTCATTCTGAGCTCGGAGATTAAATGGAAACAGCAACTGTTGCTTTGCTGTAGTGATCATGGAGTCGAGCCCACTTGACCAATCACAAGTCAGCCCCAGCAAAGATCAATTATGATGTTTAACCCATTTTTATGCTTCTAAGTCTGACTGTGCAAATAATATTGATGATACAAAAATTTGTTATGTATCCTAAGAAATTATATTTTAAACTAGTCTCTCACTTCTTGTAGAAAACAACCAGCGCTAAACCTTATATATGATTATAAACATATAAAACAGCTTGTCACTATGAGAGAGTATAGTAGTGTATGTTGGAGAGTATGAAGGTACATGTGAGAGAGTGTAGTAGTGTATATGGGAGAGTATGATGGAACATGTAAGAGAGTATAGAAGTGTGTGTGGGAGAGTATGATGGTACATGTATCAAGCACAAAGTCCAACAGTTGTCTTTCGCTAAGTTCAATTCTACATCTGCAGATGGACACAAAATACACATCACCTAGTATGACAAATACAATGAGTGAAGGTATCTGTTGCGGGTGGAAATCAAAGGAGAGGAGTCGTCGTTCTCAAGTTGAAGTTAAGCAAGTTTATTCAGAGGTCACAGGTCAGGAAAACGCGGTGTCCAGCAATTGAACATGCATGGGTCTCTAGTTCTATGCAGAAGGCTGCGCAGGAAGAAAGACGCTTAAACAGAGTGCGCACATAGATTATATCCTCTTGGAATATCGCGTGATGACGATGTCGTACGTGCACTCCGTTGTCGTGGTTACCAGAGGTGATAATGTTGCTGTATCAGTGCAGCTGCGTTAGTGTGCTGTCTGGGGGAGAGATTGTGGGCCAAGGTCTACTCACTGTCTCTGTGCGAACTGAATCAGGGAGCTGGGATGTGTGATATAAAGTGTTGACTATGAGTATGGTTTAAGGAATATATGTGGTGTATCAATATGAGTATGTATTATGTGTTTGGTGTATGTCAATATATCCCACAATGGAAAAGAAGGAATCCATCACCTTCTTTGACATTTTATCAGGGTCGGGACATCATGGCATCATTTACAAAACAAAGACCCCTGGAGTGAAATCCCAAAACCATTTTCTCAAAGACACCATAAAGTTGCAGGCTTCTAAGAGCCATAAAGTTAAAATCCCTGAGCAATAATCGTAAACCTAACGTTAACTCACAGTTGACCTCTTAGCATGCATCTTCTACATACACGTCTGTTCATCCAATAATCATTAAACAAATGCAAATTTCCATTACAAGAGTATAGTAGTGTGTGTGAGAGAGTATGATGGTACATGTGAGAGAGAGTAGTAGTGTGCAGGTAAGAGTATGGTGGTGTTTGTGTGAGACCAAGTATGAATTATCTCTCGTAGGGCGTCTCATAGTTTTGTTCTTTATCATGATGATACACATCAATGAAGATGTGTTTCTTCTAGTTTCTGGACAATGGTGGTGGTTTATCTCGCATATCATTTAAAACAGGGTGTTACCACTGCACTTTAGTGCAATCTGTTTTTCCTGAAACATCAACTTTCCAACAGATGCATGTAAAAGCACCTTCAGAGACTGTGTTGTTTACGTTATCAGTTGTTTTGTTCTCAGCTGTGGTTCACTTAGTTTAATTGCTCTCACAGGATAATGAAGATAATCCCACAATGACCAGTTCTGCTGTCACAACTGCACATCCAAGTAGCCTTCAAGTCTTACTCAGCATTGTGCCTAATAGTGAATTGTTCAAATATAATGACAAACTCATCACAGCGGATGAAAAAGACTGAGTCTGAATAATTATAAAATATTTAATCTTTTGATCTTCTTGTGTAAGGCTTTTGAATTAAGGATCGTCCCTTTAGGGAAACTCACAGTAGCCACTGAGACGTACAGTAATTAGCTGTATGAAGTGTGGCTGCAGCCATGTCCTGTTCCCTGAGGTCAGTTCACCGGGGACGTTACAGAAGAGCACCTCACACACATTACAGTTTCCTTACATCACCTCTGGGCTTGAGTGTATCGCCTCTGAAATGACTGTATCCAAAGAAGAACCACAAAGCACACATTAAAACTTTTCCTTTACACAATTTTCTCATGTAAAGTTGAAAATCTTGATTCAAGGGTTTACATTGTCACAAACTTTTAGGAAGTTATTAAACTACCTCTTTATTCTCATAATATTCCAAATTTTTCGTAAAATTAAGACTTTATCTCAATGACAACCTAAATTTCTAAATAATAAATCAATATTCTCTAAATCTCAAGAATATACATACTTATTTCAATATGGCCCCCATACTTTAGATTAGGTTAGAAATAGGTAACAAATTGGAGAAGGGAGATTTTTTTCTTTTTCACTTTAAGGATAAGGAATACTCCTCTGGTACATCGAATCTAATAAGTAGTGATTGACTGATATGTGGCCGCGCAACATCGTTGGAGTTTATGCTGTAACGACCGATATCCCTGCATTTGTCCATTATCCGCTATTTCAATTTGCACAAATGCAGCCTCCTCGTCTAAGCTTGTGAGGTTTCTCCTTCTGAACAGATGCAGTTTTCAGTAAATTTCAACAAAACATATGAAATGCTTGTGAGTGATTTTTATTTGTATTTTGTTAAAATAAATTGCTTTATTTATTATCTTTAATCATACAAAAATATGTATATACATATAATATGTAATAGCTATGAACATGAAGCTTAAAGTGCTTGATATCAATTTTTTTTTTACTATCATACAGTAAAATAACTTAATACAGTAGATTCATAGCTATTTCTGTTAAATCCATTTTATTTATTCTGATAATCTCAAGTTATCTTAGTATGTTTGTTGTAATGTTTCTTGTCATTTAAAGTCTGTGTTTTGACATAACTCCAATGATGGTTTGTATATATAAAGTTTTCTCGTGATATAATCATACTTATGTCTTTAAATATGTTTTAAACAGTATCACAATAGTAAATGTGACTTGATTTTTGTCTCTATGATGATCTTATGATTCTGAGCTTCTCTTATATCATCTTTCATTGAAACTGAAAATCTGATGACATGAAAGATGGAAAGAATCAGTCAATGTGTGTCAAGGGATTTATTGAGATTCATGTCACCAGTGAAAACCTTGTTTCCACTCGTCTGTCAGATGGTCGTCTCGGCTTGAGACGGAGTCAGACCCAGTAGCTGCAGTAAACTAAAATATGAGTAGATCCAGGGACGGGAGATTCCCTGAGTTTTCTCCAGACCTCCGGCCTCCATAACAAGACCCCTTTTAAAGGCCAACTGCTGTTGCAACAGCGCCACCTCTCTACACGGACAACAAAATGAGAGATCAGTAATGTATGAGTCATTAAATTATTTCCCATTTGTCTTAGCTTGTCATCTGTGGAACACCCCAATAGTAAATATAGTAGTTCATAATAATATTAGTAAGGTAGCATTAATCAATACGTTTATTATTTTATTTATTTATTCATTCATCTATAAACAAATAGACTACAAGTTATTAAATTTATATTTTAATTGGCAGAAAAACTTGAATCATGAGTTTATTTACCAAATATGAACCGAGTAATACACAGTTGAAATCAAATATTTTTACAAATTATACAGTGCCTTGCATAAGTATTCACCCCCTTTGGACTTTTCTACATTTTGTCATGGTATAACCACAGATTAAAATTTATTTCATTGTGAGTTTATATAATGGACCAATACAAAATAGTGCATCATTTGGAAGTGGGGGGAAATATTACATGGATTTCACAATTATTTACAAATAAAAATCTGAAAAGTGTTGAGTGCATATGTATTCACCCCCTTTACTGTGAAACCCCTAACAAAGATCTGGTGCGACCAATTGCATTCACAAGTCACATTTGCAAGTCACATAATTAGTAAATAGGGTCCACCTGTCTGCAATTTAATCTCAGTATAAATACACCTGTTCTGTGACGGACTCAGAGTTTGTTGGAGATCATTACTGAACAAACAGCATCATGAAGACCAAGGAGCTCACCAAACAGGTCAGGGATAAAGTTGTGGAGAAATATGAAGCAGGGTTAGGTTATAAAAAAATATCCAGAGCTTTGAACATCTCTCTGAGCACCATAAAATCCATCATAAGAAAATGGAAAGAATATGGCACAACCGCAAACCTACCAAGAGGAGGCCGTCCACCCAAACTGAAGAGTCGGACAAGGAGAAAATTAATCAGAGAAGCAACCAGGAGGCCCATGGTTACTCTGGAGGAGTTGTAGAGATCCACAGCTGAGGTGGGAGAATCTGTCCACAGGACAACTATTAGTTGTCTACTCCACAAATCTGGCCTTTATGGAAGAGTGGCAAGAAGAAAGCCATTGTTGAAAGGGATCCATAAAAAATCCCGTTTGGAGTTTGCCAGAAGCCATGTGGGAGACACAGCAAACATGTGGAAGAAGGTGCTCTGGTCAGATGAGACCAAAATTGAACTTTTTGGCCTCAATGCAAAACGCTATGTGTGGCGAAAACCCAACACTGCCCATCACCCTGAGCACACCATCCCAACAGTGAAACATGGTGGTGGTAGCATCATGCTGTGGGGATGCTTCTCTTCAGCAGGTACAGGGAAACTGGTCAGAATAGAGGGAAAGATGGATGGAGCCAAATACAGGGAAATCCTTGAAGAAAATCTGATGCAGTCTGCAAAAGACTTGAGACTGGGGTGGAGGTTCATCTTCCAGCAGGACAATGACCCTAAACATACAGCCAGAGCTACAAAGGAATGGTTTGGATTAAAGAATGTTAATGTCTTAAAATGGCCCAGTCAAAGCCCAGACCTCAATCCAATAGAGAATGTATGGCAAGACTTGAAGATTGCGGTTCACAGACGGTCTCCATCCAATCTGACTGAGCTTCATCTTTTTTGCCAAGAAGAATGGACAAACCTTTCCATCTCTAGATGTGCAAAGCTGGTAGAGACATACCCCAAAAGACTTGCAGCTGTAATTGCAGCGAAAGGGGGTTTTACCAAGTATTGACACAGGGGGGTGAATACTTATGCACCCAACAGATGTCAACTTTTTTGTTCTCATTATTGTTTGTGTCACAATAAAATTTATTTTGCACCTCCAAAGTACTATGCATGTTTTGTTGATCAAACGGGAAAAAGTTTATTTAAGTCTATTTGAATTCCAGTTAGTAACAGTACATAATGGGAAAAAGTCCAAGGGGGGTGAATACTTATGCAAGGCACTGTAGCTGTCAGTAAGAAAAATAATTTCAAAATATACCTGGCGAGCTGCTCTGCTTGCAGCCTAGCCTGCTCTGCGCCCCATAGAGCGGCCTCTTCTTCTATCCTTTTGTTCTCCTCCTCTTTCTTCCTCCTCTCCTCTTCCTCCTGCTCCTTCATGCGGAGGTACTCGAACCTCTCGCTCTCATCCATCTCTTGTAACTTTCTGTTCTCCTCCTCCTGCCTCCGCTGCTCCTCCATCTGCAAATGCTCAAGCTCAGCTGGAAGAGGACGAAAACAAAATTTCCAATAATTATACGACTCCAAGCAATTCAGAAATTTCTTTAAACAGCACTAATGCTATAAAACAACAGCTGCATCATCAGAATGCAACAAAAGTTTAATGCGACATTAAATTGTATCTAAAGTGTTCACAAAAAAATGTAGTGACAACATTATCGAAAAAAGAGCAATGACCTCAACCATGTCAACATTTATCAAAAGTCCAGTAAACTTTGACAAACAAATTTAATCATATGTGGAGATGGACGGACAACCTGGAAACTTAAATGTCTTTATTTTAGGGAGGTGACTGAGCGGGGGCCTGTTTTAAATCTTTTCTCTACCTCTTTGTTTCCTTCTTCTCTTCCTTCCCTTATCCTCCCTTTTACTTCCTCTCACCTTTCCTCCTCCGTTCCTCCTCCTCTCTCATCCTTTGCAGTCGCTCCATCTGCCTCCTCCTTTCCTCCTGACTCCTTCTCTCCATTTCTCTTTTCGCCTGTTCCCGTCTCACTTTTGCCTGCTCCTCCTCCTCGTGCCTCCTCCTCTGCTCTTCCTCTGTCAGCTTCTTCAGTCTGAGGATGGAGACGTAAAAAGATTATTGACGTAGCAGTGTACCATAATCTTTATAATTTAGTTCCCCTGAATTGAAGGTAGGACCTGAGCTCCTCAGCTCTCTTCCTCCTCTCCCCCTCCAGCTCGCTCTTCATCCGCTCCTCCGTCTGCTCCCTCTCCTGCTTCCTCCTCTCCTCTTCCTCCCGCTCCCTCCTCTTCCTCTCCACCTCCTGCCTCCGTCTCTCTGCTCGCTGGGCCAGACGCAGAGCAGCAGCCTCCTCCTGACTCATTCTAGGTAACTGTTACACAAAAAGTCCAAATAAGAACTTTGACTACGGTTATTATTTATTTTAGAAATTAAATGAATCAAAAACATGGAAAAAGTACTGTAAGTTATTTCAGCTCACGTTCTACCGACCTCTGGCTTAACTGGGTTCAACATCAGCTGTTCCTCCGTGACCATGACAGTGGAACATGATGACAGACGTCCACATGCTGAAGAGAAACCTGTGGCACTGGCTATCATTGCCCCCCCACAGGAAGAGGCTGCAGACCCCCTCGAGTTCCTCTGGCGGATGTAGGACGCAGCGTCACTGGACCTGAGGGAACTCACTGATCGGATGTTTCTCTGTTCATCATTGCTGGAGAGACAATCTGTTTCCACTTCTTCACACGACTTTGCTTCTGTTTTGTGTTCTTGTGTTGCTGATGAGCTTTTGGGGGATTTTAGGAAAGACTCTTCTTCTTCCAGCTCCTGGTTGATCTCCACCTCCCCTTTCTCCACAGGGTCATCATTGCTCTCTGTAGAGAAATGAAAATACTAAGAAAAAACAAGGAAATAGAAAAGTATTGGGGGGCAAAGCTTTAAGTTGTGTCTATTTAAGCGATACCTTAAAAATTAAGTCACTCTGTCATTTTCTGGCTTCATTGTGACTCTCTAGCCTTATTTTTTGCAGAATTTTCTTGGGAAATGTTAGATTTACAGAGGCAAATACCAACATTAGGAATTAAACAATCTGATACAGACACGCTGATGGAAATCTGTTTTTCCTTGTTTACTGTGTAAAATAAAAGTTTTACATCAACAAATATAAACTCTGATATCAATATTTCTGTGAAATGCTAATATCAATTTGCACAATCATGACAATAATCATGATGAAAAAGCTAAAATTGTGGTCAGATTAAATAGTTTTGTTGGTTTTGTCAGTCATCCACATAATTAATATTATAATTATTGCATAAGTACAAACAGTGTTTATTTCCTACATGTATCATAATGTGATTTAAATTATTTTATTAAGAAGAAACTTTTGCCACTAGATTTAAATTATTATTTGTCTTCCCTTCCAGGATTTGAGTGCATGGACGTAACTACTTTTTCATACATGTATTAGTGGTACACGGATAAAACATATGATCCATATGAAAATCTGTGCCACAATCACTAACTTTTACGAGATAATTAAAAACAGGTCCCATCACATTGACATAACACGTGTCATGTATGTTATTTTTCTGACAGAATGTTTGCTATGTCTTACCAACAACTAACTCTTTGTGTGTCAGCCTCTCTCTCCTCTCCCTCTTCTTCCCAGTAGACACTTCCTTCTGCCTCGCCGCCGCTCCTCCATCTCGGTCGTGTCCTTCATTCTTCTTCACCGGTCCTCTCTTTCCTTCCCTATCATCTCTCATTTGCTTTTTCTGAAAGGCAGTGATTACAATTGACAGAAAAGTAACTGTAAACCTGATCTGATTTCATGCATTACTTAAGACAGGTATGTTCTGATACAGTATTTTTGTGTGTACTAAAAACATTTTACCATTATACTTATTGGTACTGCTACTCTATATATTTCATAAACTTTGGGTATTTATAAAAACTTAAATAACCCCACTTAGCTCTCCACAAAAGAAGGTGGAGGCCACAGCTTCAGTGTGAATGTCAGTTCTCACCAATGAAGGAGGAGCGGAGTCATCATGAGTCTCTGTTGTTCCTCTGATTGTCCGTTCCTCTGGTTTCTGGCTCCTGATATGTTGAGAAGTGTCTCTTGTTTTTTGTCTCTCCAATCCTCCGTCTCTGCTGACCCTGGACGTCTTCTGTCCCTCTGATTCTGCAGTTGTAATAGCACTTGTCCTATATAAACGAAGGACACAAGCCTGTGTCAGTTTGTGCAACTACTACTGAGAATATTTTTTTTTAATCCAAATCTGTAAAGTTGATCTCATTGCAGTTTCTGATTATTCCTCATTCACCCGGTTGTTATTCCAGCTTCTTCTGTGTCCTTCTTCTTAATATTCCTCCTTCTTCTGTCCACAGCTTCTTCTGCTGTTGCAGCAGTTGGATTGATTCTCTGCTCGCTGCCAAACATATCCTCTTTATCGTGAAGCTTCTTTCTGGGTTGACTTGAGAGATTCAAAATCAAAAACGTCACCCCAAAGAATAAACAAATGGTTAGACTTTTCACAAAATGTAACATCTTGAAATGAATTAAACAAACCCTGGTCGATGTGATGGAGACAAATGTTCTGTTTGTCCTATCTCATCCCCCTCTTCCACCTCTGCCTCAGCGTCGCCTCCTCTTTGCTCCTCCATCCCTACCTTCTCCCTCAGTGGAGTTATCCTTACATTGTTTCTCCCATCCTTCTTTGGTTTAGTTAATGTTCCCGTCGCTGCTACTGAACTTTTACTTTTTTTCAGGGTCACAGCCACTAGAGCGACAAACAAAACATTTTTTTAAACCTAATTTAAATTAATAAAAAAATAATCATCAGAGTTGTACCTGTATCAGGGGAGCTGGTGGCTGGACAAGTGTTAGGCTCAGTCGAGCCATGGACATCTTGGAACTGGTAGGAGTACAGAGTTCATCAGACAGGAATCAGACAGGGTCAGTACATATTGAAGGAGAATACAGAATAATATCAAGCTGACTGACCAGTCTGGTTCTGATTCTTCGCTTCCCTGTTGCAAACTGACCCACAGACACGTGACTTTCTGTTCCCTAGAGAAACAGTAGAAAAATAAGAAAACAAAACAAACATGTTGTTCATGAAGAGGATCCTGGATCTTTATACCCACTCACCTCATGCTTAGGTAGATGTTGCTGGACGTTACTTAAAAGAGCATCTGTGTTCAGCTCCACTGCTCTATCTACACACACATATACAATGAACAGACAATGGTTGGTTGGAGCAAGGAGAAGGACAAAGATTCTGGTCATGCACACAACATTTTAAGTGTTTGTTGTATGTGAAAACTTGGTTCCACTCTGTGTCATTAAAAACACATACTTCTGTGTTTCTCTTGAACTGCTTTCAAACGTGTGTACGTGTGTGTGTGTTTGTGTGTGTGTGTTTGTGTCCAGACCTATATGTGTGTCCTCAGACTGCAGCACAATGAACCAGGGTAACGTCTCTCCCTCTGTTGAAAGAACCTGGAGAGCTGGGGGACAAAAACAGTAACTTACTAATGATAAATACACAGTTGTAAGATGTGCAGGTTTTGGCTCATCATTTGTACCTTGCTGTTGTGTTCCATTATCAACCTGAGATGAATGCTGGCTGTTGTTGTCGTACAGTGACAGTTGAATGATTTCGCCATCAGGACCCAGGATCAGGCTGCCAACAGATTTGCCATTCTGCAAATCTGATAATATAACAACTTTCAGATAAAACTTTTGGTCGGATCACAAATCGGAAAGCAGAATGTCTCAGTTTTCATGTGTACATGCAAATCAGCGACGTCAGAATGATAAATGGCTAAATAACCTATGCTGTTTGGAAGTTCTGATTGAACAACCGGCCCAACTCTGTTGTGATTGGTCAACCGCTTGCAGCACATTTAGGAAATGTCGACCTCCACTCTCATTTTATGTGGCTAGTCAAACTAGCAGGTAGATGTGTATTATGCAAATGTTGACTTTTGTGATGTTACATGGCATCCTTCGAGTTTTTCACTTTGTAGAACTTTTATATTCAGAAACAACCTCCTAAACATCCCAGAGGAAAGAAACACTAATGACATTTCTTTGATTATTACTAATACATGAGTGAAACACATAACCTGAGAATTCACAAAGCTTTGTGAGGTCAGTATGCTTTACACTTATTAAGTCCATTTATCCAATAAAATACAATGCATATTTACTCATACTTTGAGGATCATGGTTTACGGTAGAGGTATATCTTTAATTACCTCTCAGTTCCAGAGGTAGAAGGCCCCTGACCACACCTCTGTCAGCATCCCTGGACCAACAGGGATTCTGGAGGTCAGGAAGTCGGTTCTGTAAGAAAGCCAAAGAGCTCTGCCTACCCGGACCTATCCGTCCCACAACACAACCCGAAACTCCTACTGCAGGAGGAGGCTCTAGAAGAGAAAACAGAGTGAAACACCATCTTTTAATAAATTCAATTAAATGTATAGAAACACAATATACTGAGTGGAAAATTGCATCGCCAAACGGCAGTGAAAGAAAAAGTAGAACAAGAAAACTGAACAACATAAACTGAAATAACGACTAGAAACATTAAAAACCTGAGACAGTAATATTCTGTACATGTTTGGTGCAAAACTAAGACTGTAAAGGGTTTAGTCAAAATAAGATTTAAACTGAAAGACAAAGCAACAATATGGATATGTCGTTGCTTTGCTGATTTATTTTAGATTAAATTGACGGATCTTTAAGTATCCACCTACAGACTATACAGTTTCACTGTGACTTTAGTGTGTGTGTTTGTGAGTGCGCACTGTACCATGTCCGGGCTCCAGCAGAATTGTAGCACCTTTCTCAGACAGCAGCCTTTCTCTTCCTCCTGCTGCGGTCTGTTTTTTAAAGTAAAATCTCTCATTTTTTTCTCTTTGTCCTTTCTGCTTCACACTCATCTCCTCTGAAATACAAAGTGAGGATGGAAAATAACATCTCTACACTGACGTCAGGTCAGCTTTTTAAATTAGATGAAATAAAGTGAACTTGTTCTACAACCTCTGTGTTCCTAAAGATTAGAACAACAGGAGGTTACCTGACACAGTTTGTAAAACACAACAACACTTTCCCTATTATTTGACAGAATATCACATAAATTTGGTCCTATTGTTGAAAGAGAGCTCTGGTAGTAGATTCTAACAAGTAAAGAGGTCACAGAAGTTCATAGTCCACTAAATTGTAGAATGTATGAGATTAAGTAAGCCAGTTGAATCGGTTAGATAGAAAGGACAGTTTTATGTTCTCTGTTCACCTTCTTGTTCAGGAAACAGTGGGGATAGAACCAAAGGCGGCAGATGGAGTCTATTCAGATTTTCTCTGCACTGAACAATGTCTTTTTCTGATCGTGGTCGGACGTCCTGCTGGTTCTGAGTGTTGATCACTCTTGCGGTGGCACCTGCTATGGGAGGCAAGCGTTGGGCTCGGTGTTCGGCACCGTCCGACTGAAACACGATAGAAATTAATATTTAAGTACTCTTTTAACATAAAAACCATGAGAGATGAAATATTTTATTTCACAGGAAAGCAGCAGCTGATAAAAACTAAAACTATTGGTTCGGTAAACTTTTTTAACATTGTTTTTTTGGTTAATCGAATAAAGATATTTAGAAAAAGCACAAGAGTTTAAATGGGCAATGAAAGCCCCAACCACTAAATAGTAGTCATGTTTTTTCTTCCGATGGACACTGTACTGTTCTAGATGCTGTTGTCTTACCCAGTCTGTCTTCTCCCCGCAGGATCTGTAACAGGCTGAATTTCCCAATTCCACTGGAGGAAGGTACAGTCCTGTGTGTTGGAGATGCAATCATAACCTCGTTGTCATTCCCAAGCCATTTATCGTTCACAAACTAACTAACAGGCTGGCTTAGTTTAAAGTATCAACAAATGACGCAGTTAATCTGTCTGGCAGATTAAAAGAAATGTTCATAGTGACATTTGTTGATGAGATGCCTACAAATATAACAAATTATGCAATCTGAATTCAAGAAAGATTCATACTTTTTAAGCCCTTTTATTTGTAAAATTTTATTTAAGACAGTTTAATATGTTTAAAGGATTTGCGGCCACCATGTAAAACTTTACCTGTTCTCCTGTGTCGGTTCCCACTCATCGATCTCTCACAGTTGCCTTTCTCACTCAGTGTTTCACTGTTTCTCCAAATGGAACAGTCTCGATCATCAGCCATGTCGTAGACACTGTTTATGTGTGGATAATGCAGCTCCTCTCCTGTACTGGGGTGATTTACTTCAGTGTTCTGTATACTTTCAGTCTGCTGCAGACACGTGTCAAAGTACGCCTGCATTTGGTAGTTAAGACCAATGAATTACACACAATTAACATTTGCAAAGATAAAGGAATATTAACATGTATTTATTAGAAATTAGGAAGAGACCTTATCTTCTTCTGGTTCTTTAGGGGTTAACACTACATAATGTACCCAGGGCTGAGGCTCTGTGTGTGGGGTCGGACTCCTTGAGGTACATGTTATTTGAAGGAACATATCCAGCCTGACTCTGCTCCTGTTGACCAGCTCCTCTTTATCTGCAGAGTAGGATTATTTTAGAATTGGTTTTATCCTTCTATTTAGTTGGTTTATCAGCAAGAAGCTAAACAAGGCGTATGAAAAGAACATGAGAAGTGTGTAAACGCTGAGGTTGGAAGGGTATCTTTCTACCCGTCAAAATGTTATAACCTTCAGTTTGATTCTCCAGTTGTTCAGTGTTTTCCTCTGCAGGAAGCCACACTGGGTTATGCTGCACAAACAACTCTGGACTGGGCTGTGTTGGTGTGGAGCTAGCCGGCTGAAGATTGGGGAAACGAACATTTGGAACTGGAGGTACGTGAAGAGGAGGAAAGAGGGATGGAGCGAGTCTGGAATAGGAGCACTGGAGAGAAGAGACACATCCAAATGTATATTTTTCAGAGGAACTCAAACATAAGCAAACATCTGTTTACATTTTCACATATACAACAATAGATAAATACAATTATCACATTTAGGATCAAAGTTATGGTTCAAAACTGCACTACAAGCAAAGTGGGGGAGATTTGCAACTAGAGCACTCAGACTGAACCATAAAACCAAAACAATTGGTAGGTTAAAACAGCCTAAAAAGCTCTGTAACTAAAACTAACTAACTCTCAAAACTAAAAAATAGGGTCTCTTTAATTGAAAGAAGTCCCACTAATACATGTGCTTGTGCAATTGTAAGTTAGAGCCAGAATTTCACCATTTATATATGATCAAACAACAAATTAAACCAGTAACATGAACAGAATGACAGAAACTATGGCTATCTGGCTATCCAAGTGGTTTGGCTTCACTTTTGGGTGTTGTCATATCATCCATTTTTATTTACAGTCTGTAGTCTAAGCAAATAAACACAACATTTTCTTACATAATACAGTACAAACACATAAATTATACACAAAGTATAACTAGAGAAGTCATTCCCGTCTCGGTCTACCTGATTGTTTCTGTAGCTCAAAATGGCCGATGTCAGCTCCTTCAGGGTGCTGAGCTGCTGTTCCACTTGTTCAGAGTAATGTTGCACAGCCCGCTTATTCCTTTTACCAGCCACTGACCCACATTTGCTTTCCGTTGAAACCAGGTCCTGGATATAAAGGAAAGGATACAATTCATTGTTTCTATGCCATATGTATATATCTCATTGACTGCACCTGGCAAAATGTATCATGGCACCTAAGGGACATTACTGTGGTTACTTAACATGTAAATACCTGGGAGTACAGTAGCAGTGGGCCCCTACGAGTGCTGTACGTCTTTGGAAGGGTTGACTCTGCTTGTACAAGTAGGCGACCACTGTTGGACCAATGCATCAGAGGCTCCTGGCACTTCCAGATGTAGTAATCCTTTGGAACATGGATGGATTATATTGTTGGCTATTACAGAAATGAATGTCTAGATTGATTGATGGAAAATTAGATCGACGGTTGGTTGGGGACTAATGTGGCAACTAAAGTGTATTAAAATGCTGATGCAAATACTGTATAAACTGTATTCCATCATAGAATTGGTGTACCTGTGGTGTGAAGCAGACGTCCAGCCGTCCATCATGTCTTCCAGGATTTCTCTTGGACGAGATCAATCGACCACAGCCTCGACTCAGCAGAGACAGAGAAAACTCCTTCATGATGTCATTTCAAGCTGGTGGATAATTAGGATATACCATAAATTAAAAAAAAGGTATACAATAATGCAAATTACAATCAAAACTAACAAATTACTGGGAAAACCTGATAGCTAGATCATTTAAATAAACCTAACTCCTCAATTGCCAAGCTTATAAGTAACCAACTCACAGAGGTGAGTCACAGATTAGAGCTCTGAATACAGTTCTACCAAAAACTTACAGGAAGAAAATTAAAGATTAGATTTTGTGTGTTGATATATTAAGTTAATCAGCTCCTTATTACATCTTAATTTTGATCATGTTAAATACAAAACAGTTAACATACCTGTTTTCTCTTGTGCCAAAGCTGCGTCTCTCTCTCTCTATGCTGTGTGTGTGTCTGAGAAAGAGAGAGAGAGAGAGAGAGAGAGAGAGAGAGAGAGAGAGAGAGAGAGAGAGAGATTGTATAAGTCCAGGCAGCTTCTCAAAACTGATATACACACATTCCTATGCTGCCAACAGTGGACTGTCGACTTAGGCTGACCATCTAAGGACGACAATTTGTTGTTTCAAACAAATAAAAATAAATTACATTTGAAATATTGTTTTCATAGTATAAGCAGCAAAAAATGGTTTAAATAACCAAGAGCAGAACTTACAACCTTTATTAAACGAGGAACATCCATGGCTTTGAATGGAAAATTGGGTGATGAACACAGACATGAACCCTGATATGTTTTGTGTCTGTCAATCACTGATTTAATTAAATCACTGTTTTTAACATATACGAATTTTGCTTTGACAAATATTCTAGAAGTTATAATCACCGGTATTCTATTCATGCTACACTTTAGATGAAACAAATGTGTCTTTGACTGCAATTCGACATGTTACGCACTTGGCTTTGACAAATATTCTGAAGATTCTAACATCACAATTATTAGTATTTTACTGTAGATGAAACAACATCGTGTTTGAATTATTTATACTAAAGTGACCAAAAGGCACTAGAATTAAACCAAATATGCTAGTGATAACTGTATGTAATGTGTAAAGTGTATAATAGTGGCTATTACTATAGTGCTTGTGTTTTGTTATACCAGATTCCTTTGGCAAAAGTCTGCACACGTATTTGGAGCTTTGAAGCAGTCCTGACCAAGTTATTAATTAACATTAGTTCAGTATATAGAGGCTCTGAGTGCTCATTTCAGGTGTTGAACTTCAAAAGGCCATTATGCAATTTCTCCAGAAACACTTAAAAGTCCATGTGCAGAATTTGTAATCCTTTTTTAGAACACCGGATTTCAAACTTAAGAGTGCATAAAATGTATCAAACCGTTGATATAAATTTGATATAGAACTGTCATATTTTAAACCTGTGGAGGTTGAACTTCGAAATTAACCCACAACCTCAACATCCAATTACTCTTCAGCTGCCAGTCAGCTATCGTAAATTGAGACCTGGTTATGATGTTGTAAAACATTGGAATGTCAGGACAATTTTGGTTTAACAGGGAACAACCATTAGTGGATAGTATTTTACAGCACATATACACTGTACACACACAAAGTGTAATAAGAGGTGGGTCCTGTAATGCCTGTATGGCAAAAAACAACTGCAGGCTGAGTCCTGGTAATGCACAAAAACCTGAATGTGTGTGTGTGCGCGGGCGTGCGCGTTTGTAACTGCAGCCATGGAAACAGAAAGAAACACAGAGCCCCAACTCTGGAAAACCTAGCAACTATGGTTGAACAATTGGAAACAAAAACATGCAAACGCACACACATACACACACACACACACACACACACAAAGACAAATGTCTTTCAGTATGCTTCCAGGCCAGGTTACGATCTAATGTGACACTAAGAGTATTGAGAAAGGACCTCATACACACCAAACAAGACTTGACTGGTCAAAATTAGTCTGTATTTGTCGTCTGTACTATTTTCCAGACTGTCAGAATTATTACCCCCACCGAGGCCTTCATGTTTTCACCCCTGAGTACTACTGAACTAAATTCCATGAAACTTTTTAGAAGAATGCGACATTCGGGCAGAGAAAATACTAGATCTCGTTCATCTCGATTAACAAAAATTGGTATTTAGAGGGGAATTATTTTTTATTCCTTTCTTTAACATTGTGAGATAGGACCCTTGGTGGAGGTTTGCATTCGAAGTGCCACTCTAGTCGGATTATTGACTATGTGATTATCTCCCTCAGGGTGTTTCTGAGATACTATATTCAAAATTTGATTAGTGAGATAACAGTGACCTTGATCTTTGACCTTTGTTCCAAATTTGATGACATTCCCTCAAGGTATTCTTGTCGCCGGTGCAGAGGCATCAAAATATACAACACAATGATTTGAGATTTTCTTTATCTTTACATGACGACATTGATCAAGAGAATCAGGCTCAGTCTTCACTTGCATCACATTCTGCTTGTCGAGTTTTTTTTTTTCATCAGGACTTTCGTATAAAGGTTGAGCAACTGCTGCTTTCTCAGTGGGGAGGGGAGGTTACAGTCTGCACTTTTCTATTGATCATCAATCTGTCTTATTCTTCGGTGAAGTTTTGATATTATTATTTTAATGTGATATTTTGCAAAATGGTATGTAATGAATTCCTATGACGTTGTTCAACAGCTTATAACGGTTTGGAAGTTGGTCTCATAAATGTGCATTGATCTTAACTCTGGTATCTTGACATGTTTTATAGACAATGTGTATCATATTTATTTATACATAAAGTAATATAAAATTACATAAATTGGATTCTGGAACCAGACATTAAGAAATTGCTATAACTTTTTTATTCTGTTCAGGGTTGAATTCTTAAGGTAAGAAATATGCTTTCGTGATTATCTTTATTTACCCTTAAAACACTTGGATTTCAAGATTTGATTTAACTTTTTACATTAGCCATCACATATCATTCAAAGTTAAGTAGTTTAACAAATTAACCTTCATTACTAGGACCACGATGGAGAACTCAACCGAGAGTTTTTCATTTGTGTTGGCTATGTATGGTGACACAGGACAGTTAAAGTACCTGTACTTTACTCTGGCTGTGATGTTTTACATATCAGTTATTGTTGTAAACTCTGTGCTTATTATCGTTCTTTATACAGACAAAAATCTTCATGAGCCCATGTATTTATTCCTTTGTAGTTTATTTGTAAATGAAATATACGGCAGCACATCTTTGCTGCCCTGCTTCATGGTGCATATGTTGTCAGACACACATGAAATTTCTGCCTCCTTCTGCTTCATTCAAATATTTAACATTCATTCATATATAGCTATTGAATTTGGAACATTAACAATTATGGCACATGACAGATATGTATGCATTTGTAAACCTTTACATTACAACAGCATAATTACAAATAGGAAAGTACAACTTGTCATATTATTTATTTGGATATTTTGTTTTTTGGAGGTTGGAGTTTTAATGTCTTTTACTATTCGTTTAAATTTTTGTGGGACTGTTATCAACAAAGTATTCTGTGTACATCACTTAGTTGTTGACCTTTCTTGTTCATCAGACAGAACAGTTTCACTCGTTCATGATGTGATTTTTGGTCTAATTTTCTCTGTAGCTGGGCCTGTCAGTTATATTTCATACAGTTACGTCAATATTTTTTCAGTGTGTTTAAAAGGGTCCAAAGAGACCAGAATGAAGGCTTTAGAAACTTGCACTCCACATTTCGTTTCACTCATTAGCTTTGTGTTTGCCTGTTTTTATAGTTTGATCAGTCAGAGATTTGACGCGTCCAAAGTGCCATACCCTCTCTGTGTTTTCTTATCTACGTATGCGGTGGTCATTCAGCCTCTTCTTAATCCTCTAATTTATGGTCTCAAACTGTCAAAAATTAAGCATGCTTGTAAAAATGTGTTGACATTAAAACCATCACAACTCTATATTTTTCCTGAAGCATATTTAAATTCTACAAACAACTCGGGACTGGGCTGTGCTGGTGTGGAGCAAGCCGGCTGAAGATTGGGAAAACGAACATTTGCAACTGGAGGGACGTGAAGAGGAGGAAAGAGGGATGGAGCGGGTCTGGAATAGGAGCACTGGAGATAGGAGACTAATGTTGCACGGTGTATCAGTACTAGAAACAACGCGGTACCCTTACGTTTAAAACGATACGATTATGGATATTTTGAGTATCGGTACTTCATTAAAATAGCACGCAATCAGAGCGCACTCACTGTTCCGCTCCCTGTCAGGCTGCCCGCAAGACTTGACTGCAAGGGCGGGGCTGCCCAGCTCTCACACATGCAACAGGCAGCCCTCACTCACGGCGAGTGATCTCAGGGGAGACATGGCCTCATGTGTAGGAGCTCTTGCCGACCATCCTCGGCTTGTTGAAAAAAAAGATGCCAGAAGTGAGATCTGGAAGTACTTCGGATACGAAGCAGACTGTGAAGGAAAGCCCATCAACACACAGAGACCCATCTGTAAAACATGCTTCAAATCCACTCAGTCAAAGGGAGGCCACACGTCAAATATGGCTAGGCACCTGTCAGACAGACACCCTGAACTTTTCAGAGAATTATAAACATGAACATCCCCAAGCTCACCCATATACAGCCTAACACGAGTAGCCTTAACCTAGTTTAGCAACAAGCGATTTCCCCCATCACAGAATTTTGATGATGCTTAGTACAATGATCATGATGCAGTGTGGTTAACGCAGTGATTATCAAACTGTGTGGCGCGACCGGCGCAGAGACATAACAGGTGGGGCGCGCAACCAGGAGGGGGAAATGTGAGGCGGAACTAATATTATAGCAGAACTAATGTTTTGACGTCCGCATCTCTTTAACGGCGGAACACTGAAACAAGTCGTTCTTTCGCCGTAGCCAGGGGTCGGCAACCCGCGGTTGTGAAGCCGCATGCGGCTCTTAAGCCTCTCTGCAGTGGCTCCCTGTACAGTGTTCATATGTTGAACGGTAACGTGAGACACACACATATATAGTCAGATACAGACAATAGCCGTGTATGATCAATATTATGATGTCACCATGTAGTTTTCATTAATATCTTGCTGTAGGCTAATACTAATATGTGTGGGGTTTATCTTTCAGTGCAGCCTCGTTTTCGAGCAACAGCCCTTAACTTACTCTACAGACAATTCGCGGATAGCTTTTGTCATGAGTCTCCTGTCGAAGAAAGCCGCGGCTTGGGCTGTAGCCCTCTCATATAATAACTCAACGATATGTTTTTCGTTTTCCTCCTTCTACGAGGAATTCCTTAAAGTTTTTGATCATCCTCTGCGCAGCAAGGAGGCCAGTAGCCGGCTCCTGTCTCTTCGCCAGGGAGAAAACTCCGTGGCTAAGCACTCCGTCGACTTCCGCATTTTAGCGATTGAGAGCGGGTGGGACGAGAAAGCATTGCAGGGGGTCTTTCTCCGGGGATTGAGGGACGAGTTGAGGGATGAATTAGCCGCTCTGGATGAGACCACCTCGTTAGACTAGTTAATTTCTTTGTCAATTGGTTTAGATTCCTCGTCTTCACGAGCGGCGCAGGGAGAGATCTGGGATAGTTAGTCACACCCCTCCCGTGATTCGGACAATGAGCCCTCCTCAGCGTGGACTTACGCCCTCTCCACCTACACCATCATGCCCCGACAGGATTCCTCCTCGGACCGCTCCTTCCCCTCCCGGTCCCGATGAACCCATGCAGCTGGGGAGGACGAGACTCACTCCACGGGAGCGTCAACGTCGTCGGCTCCATGGTCTCTGCGTCTACTGCGGGCAGGATGGACATCTGCGGGTGCACTGCCCGGCTCTGCCAAAAGGGGGGGCTCACCAACCACTGGAGGAGCGTTGGTGAGCCAGTCCTCTGTCTGTTCGTCTCCTCCTCGCCTGATGATTAAAGGTACTGTGTCATGGGATCAGACCTCCCGTTCTCTGTCCATCCTAGTGGACTCGGGAGCGGATGACAATTTTATTGATGCTAGTTTTGCTACCCAGGCTAAGATCCCATGTCAGATTCTTTCTCACCCGAAGAGGGTATTCGCTCTGTATGGCAGGCTCCTAGCTCAGGTCACCCACCGCACTATGCCCATTAGTCTTCTGTTGTCCGGTAATCACCATGAAACCATATCCTTTTTTGTTATCCCATCGCCCACTTCTCCTGTAGTGCTAGGTCTCCCATGGTTAAGATTTCATAACCCCCAAATAGACTGGTACACCGTATCCATCCTTAATTGGAGTTTATTTTGCCACTCTCATTGTTTGCATTCCACCATTCCTTCCACACCGTCTCCTCCCAAACCAGTGGACGTCAGGTGTTCAGTAAGGACCATGCACTATCCCTTCCACCTCAAAGACCTTACGACTGTGGTATTGAGTTGCTTCCGAACGTCCCATATCCTTCCAGCAAACTTTATAATTTGTCCAAGCCGGATAGGGTTGCCATGGAGACGTATATTTCAGACTCCTTGGCCACTGGACTCATTCATCCATCGTCTTCTCCGTTGGGGGCGGGGGGTCGCTGCGCCCCTGTATTGACTTTAGGGGGCTTAATGACATTACAGTGAAGAATAAATACCCCCTCCCTCTCATTGACTCTGCTTTCGGACCCATTCACGAAGCTACTATTTTTTAGGGATGAGCGAGTACAGCATTATCTGTATCTGTATCTGTTAACCATATGAATTATCTGTATCCGTATCCGTACTCGGAGTGGGCAGGGCCTAACCCGGAAGTGGGTGTGACTTAACCTGGGAGTGTGTGTGTGAGTGTGTGTATGAGTGAGTAAGAGAGAGACAGAGAGAGAGAGGGGGAGTGTGTGTGTGTGTAGGTTAATTTTTAATATTTTTTATACCACTACTACCTAGAATGTGTCAGACACTCAGTGTGTGAAGTGAAATAAAACTGGTTAGAGCCAACTGACGGTTTAAAAAAAAACTAAAAACTCCAACGACCGGCAGAGAGAGAGAGAGAGAGAGAGAAGAGAGAGAGAGAGAGAGAGAGAGAGAGAGAGAGAGAGAGAGAGAGAGAGAGAAGCCAGACGCTAGAGAGTAGTCAGACACTCAATCCGTGCAGTAAAATAAAAAATCTCCGACAGGCAGAGACGCAACGCGAGTCGCTTTCTACCAGCACCAAGTCTGAACGAACCCACGTTTAACAGAACTCTACTGGTTAATAAGTAAGTACAAACTGAAATAAAAATAAACTTCAAGCTGAAGAAACCCTAAACGTTAACGGAAAAGACCCGCGAAACTGAGTGACTGAGAGACAGAGAGCTGTTCTGTGAGTGAGTGAGCAGAGCGGTGTGTGAAGGGGAGGAGCGCTGTGACGCTGTGTGAGGATTTTCATTCAGTCCGAGCACAGATATTGACTCGTATTACTCGTATAATACTCGTGCTCGGCAAAAGTGCTTTATCCGTACCGTATCCGGCTCATCTCTACTATTTTTACTAAGTTGGATCTCCTAAATGCATACCACTTAGTAAGAATCAGAGAGGGGGACGAGTGGAAGACGGGGTTCAACACTCCCCTGGGACATTTCGAGTACCTGGTGATGCCCTTTGGCCTCACCAATGCCCCGGCTGTATTTCAAAACTTGATTAATGACGTCTTAAGAGACATGCTGAACTGTTTTGTGTTTGTTGACTTAGACAACATTTTGATTTTCTCCCGAAACCTCCAGGAGCATGTTCAAAATGTTAATTTAGTGCTTAAAAGACTCCTGGAGAATAGATCATATGTTAAGGCAGAGAAATGGGATTTTCATGTATCATCTCTTAGTTTTTTTGGGTTCCATTGTGGAGAAGGGGGAAATCAAGACTGACCCTGCCAAGGTTAAGACAGTGGCCGAATGGCCCACTCCTACATCAAGGAAGCAACTGCAGAGGTTTGACGGGTTTGCCAATTTCTACCGCAGGTTTATCCGGGACTATAGTAGAGTAGCCACACCTCTTACGCAGCTAACTTCTGTTAAAATTCCCTTTGTTTGGTCGCCGGCAGCCGAGGTTGCGTTTGCTAAACTTAAGCTGTTGTTTTCATCTGCACCTGTTCTGATTCACCCTGACCCTGCCTTACAGTTTATTGTGGAGGTGGATGCCTCGGACTCCGGGGTGGGGGCCGTGCTCTTGCAGTGCCCCACCTCTGACCTTAAGCAGCACCTGTGTGCCTTTTTCTCTAGCCAGCTCTCACCGGCAGAGAGGAACTATGACGTGGGGAACCGGGAGCTGCTGGTGGTCGTCCTGGCTCTTCAGGAGTGGAGACACTTGTAACCAATTTTAGGAGTGTAAAAGTGAATTACAGTATAATATAAGTTGGACTAACAATAAGACCAGGACCAGAATCAGAAGAGACCAAATTCGAGAGGAGCCACTATACTGAGCAACAACAATGAGGCAGACACAAGAGTAACAATTGAGTAGCCACTCTTATATTTTACAGTGAACAAAGTAATTTGTCTGGTTCGTACAAAATGCAAAATATTATACCAAACAGTAAGAAAAATAAAAAGTAGTGTGCACACTTAAAACAAAAATGTCTGTTGGGGCCCTTAAAATAAAAGGAGTTGTTGAAAGTTCACCTGATTCCAAGGTTCCTTGTAGTGTAATGTGAGTGTATTATTTGTGTGAATGAGTGTGTACGTGAATATCTCCTCGGTGCTAATCTTCAATCAGGGTAGTTGGCTCGCCATCTTTCACAGCAGGAAGTTGTCCTGAACCTCAGACTCTCAGTTCTCTAAAAAACCTGACCTGTAGACAGGGTCACACAATACATTCAACACTATCCATTCTCAGATGCATCATTAGGGATATCAGATGTCAAAAGATGCACACAATTACATCTTATTCTGACAAATCTTCATCTCTATTCAATTCTCAAATCTCTATCTTTGTTGTACAACGTTCAATCTTTAGTGTATCATTCATGAGAACTAAATATTAAAGTGCTCACACATTAACCTGTTCATGTGAACAGTTTAAATAATGGCAAGTAACCATTAACATACAAAACCATTAATTATAAACATCTGAACCATGTGCAAATAACATAACAGTACACATTTTGAGGTAGACTCAGAGGTATTAAAGAATTGTGCTTAGTTCACTCTTACACTATAGGCCTATTCATGTCCGAGATCTGCACCAAAAACTACCCTCTAATTGCTTTAAACTCAGTTGGAATAACATCAATGTCTTCAATAAATTGCACAATACAAAATAAACTATTGTTTTATATTCATCACATTCACAACATATCAAATTACTCTTTTTTCCCAAATATCACCACTGCTTTCTTTCAGCACACGGAAAACAACAGGAAAATAGCACCAGAGCAGCTAAAGAGCAAATTTCTCACCGTTGCTCTGTGTATCAAGGTGGAGCATGCCGATGCCGAACCTCGTAGCAGCTCTCCGGAGGACAGGCAAGCAGTTAGCCTGCTAAGCACAGAGCTAGCATTAGCATGGACACCGACGGTAAGCGTCAAGCTATCTTTTCATCGGATAATTAACACGTCTTACCGACGTAACTCTCCTTCGTTCAGCCACTTGGCTCCGGACCTCCACTGGGTAAGTGCTCCGACTCTTTTTTCCTTTTTCACAGGTTTCACTCTGGGTTTTTTTCTCTAGTTTTCCTCTTCTCCTTAACACACAGCTGCCCTCGCTTCCCGGGCCGAGATCCGAAAAGACCGGAAGAGCAACGCGACTGCACTTCCTCTCCGAGCCGACAGGCTGAGCGTGGCCTGCGTAGCTTCTGATTGGCTGCTGAGAACTAGGTACCCCACGTGGGACCATGCGAGTTGAGCGGTGCATTCAAAACAAATAAGATAATCAAAGCAAACAGTCTCTCTTCTTTTACGGTACTAAATTAACAGTGTTTCTTACACCTGGTTACACACTGGCTTGAGGGATCCACTCATCTGGTCATTGTGTGGTCTTATCATAAGAACCTGTCTTACATCCGTTCTGCTCGTAGGCTCAAGTTGCGTTAGGCCCGGTGGGCATTGTTCCTGGGGCGTTTTCACTTCACGCTCACCTACCGGCCGGGATCCAAGAGCATCAAACTGGACGCGCTGTCACGTCAGTTTGCTCTCCATGTGGAGGACACATCAGGAAGCACCATCCTACCATCTTGGCGTCCCCGTGGACATCGTCTCGGACAGGGTCCGCAGTTCTCCGCCAGGACTCGGAAGGCCTTCTGCCAGGCGTTGGGGGCGTCGGCCAGCCTTTTGTCAGGTTACCATCTTCAGACCAACGGCCAGACAGAACGGGCAAACCAGGATCAGGGGGCGACCCTGCGTTGTGTGACAGCTCGAGATCCGGCTTCCTGGTCCACACACCTCTCCTGGATTGAATATGCTCACAACTCCCTGGTCTGCTCCGCCACAGATATGTCTCCATTCATGGCAGCTAATGGTTTCCAACCTCCTCTGTTCCCTTCCCAGGAGACTGACGTGGCAGTGCCATCCGTGGAGGAGCATCTCCAGCGTGCTCGTCGGGTCTGGCGCGAGGCCCGGGCAGCCCTCGTCCGCACAGCTGCTAGCAATCAGCGAGTGGCTGACCGTCACCGCACCCCTGCTCCTGACTACCAGCCTGGACAGATGGTCTGGTTGTCATCCTGGGATCTACCTCTCCAGGCCGAATCTCAAAAATTGACGCAGAGGTATATTGATCCGTTCAAGGTCGACCGGACCATTAATCCATGTGAGGTGAGACTGAAACTTCCCCTGTTGCTAAAGATTCACCCCACATTTCACGTCTCTCTCCTCAAGCCAGTGTCCGCCAGTCCCCTAAGCCCTCCTGCAGAGCTCCCCCCACCCAACCATAGCGTATACTATAAATAGGGTGTTGGACGTACGTCGGCGTGGTCGAGGCTACCAATTCCTCATGGATTGGGAGGGGTATGGGCCGGAGGAGGGACAGTGGATTTCCCGTTCCCTCATCTTGGACCCATCCCTTCTGGTTTCTCCCTGTGTGTTGTGTCTGGCAGGGGGGCATGGCTGGCTCGTGGCTGCAGCAGGGCGAGGCACACCTGCTCCCATTCCATCTAATCATCCCCTCCATAAAAGCCTGTTCTACTCACCACTTCATTGCCAGATTATTCTGCCTAATATGGTAGCTGTAGCGCTGCAGAACTCTCGACCTTCGTGTCCTTTGGATGTACTCTAACCTTTGTCCTTTCCTTCAACCCAGAACCTTTGTGTGCCTCACCGCTCCAGCCTTCATCTACTTCTCCTGCAAATAAACTGTTCATTTACCCACCAACAACTCGTCGTGTCTGGTTTGGGGTCCAAACCTCAATCAATCCTTAACAAATATGAATGCCATTGGTTAAGTGTTCAAAAAGCTGGTCAGGAACAAGCTGGTAAAAAAAAACCTGACGGAACTTATTTATTACTATCATAGATAAATATACCAGTATCAAGTTATTTGTGGTATCATATCGGGTATCGTGATATTTTGGAAGGTATTGTATCGAAGTCATAATTTTGGTATCGTGACAACCCTAGAAGAGACACATCCAAATGTATCTTTTGCAGAGAAACTCAAGCATCTGTTTACATTTCCACATATACAACAAGAGATAAATACAATTATCCCATTTGAGATAAAAGTTATGGTTCTATACTGCACTACAAGCAAAGTTGTGAAGATTTGTAACTAGATCACTCAGACTGAACCATGAAACCAAAACAATTGGTAGGTTAAAACAGCCTAAAAAGCTCTGTTGAGCAGAAAAGTCACGTCATAAATAAAAATAGCGTCTCTTTAATTGAACGAGGTCCCACTAATACATGTGCTTGTGCAATTGTAAGTCAGTGTCAGCGTTTCACCCATAGTGCTGTTAAACGATTAAAATATTTTTTCACGATTAATCGCATTTATGTCATAGTTAACTCAAAATTAATCACAATTAATTGCAATTTGTATCTATTCTAAATGTCCCTTCATTTATTTTTTTAAATAACAAACAAACAAAATGCAAAGGCAAGTGTCGGCCTACTTTGAAATAAATTAAACACAGACCTTTGTAGGGCTATTTGAGTCCTCCCCATATTTGTGGAAGATGTATGAAATAAGAAGTACCCTATTTTGAAATAAATAAAAACATATAGCTGCAGCCTAATAGCTTAAAAATATATATTTTAGTTGGCGAAATATTAAAACAAAAAGCGAGAGCGGGTCAGACTGGAGGCCGAACACAGATACTGAAGCTCGGTAGAAACCAACTGCAGCTTCTGCTCTTTTCAAGAAGCTGAGGCGCTGATCTCTGAGCAGCTAAGACCAGAGAAACTCTATGTTTTCACTGTTTCCATAGTTAAGAGGCAGTCAGTCACTGAGCGGCTGCTTCACGTGAACGAGCTCTGATCTAACTGTGTGTCTCTCTGAGCGAGTGAACAGGGGCGGGGGGCGGAGCCCCCGGACCAGTGCGCTATCTGGGAGCACACACACACACACACAGACACACACACTCTCCAGCTCCTGGTACTTCATGACGACCTGATCCGATGATGTTTTAAAAAATTATTGTGACTTAGTCAACCACCAACATTTTCGTAAGCGTGAGAGTTGGCAGCTCTGCGTTATCTTGCGAGGAAAAAATTGACGTCGTTCAAATGGGTTTGCGTTAACATAGTTAATAATGCGTTTAACTGACAGCACTAATATACAGTGGGTACGGAAAGTATTCAGACCCCTTTAAATTTTTCACTCTTTGTTTCACTGCAGCCATTTGCTAAAATCAAAAAAGTTCACTTTATTTCCCATTAGTTTACACTCAGCACCCCATCTTGACAGAAAAAAACTGAAATGTCGAATTTTTGGCAAATTTATTAAAAAAGAAAAACTGAAATATCACATGGTCATAAGTATTCAGACCCTTTGATGTGACACTCATATTTAACTCACATGCTGTCCATTTTTTTTCTGATCCTCCTTGAGATGGTTCTACTCCTACATTGGAGTCCAGCTGTGTTTAATTAAATTGATTGGACTTGATTAGGAAAGGCACACACCTGTCTATATAATACCTTACAGCTCACATTGCATGTCAGAGCAAATGAGAATCATGAGGTCGAAGGAACTGCCCAAGGAGCTCAGAGACAGAATTGTAGCAAGGCACAGATCTGACCAAAGTTACAAAATAATTTCTGCAGCACTCAACATTCCTAAGAGCACAGTGGCCTCCATCGTCCTTAAATGGAAGAAGTTTGGGACGACCAGAACTCTTCCTAGACCTGGCCGTCCAGCCAAACTGAGCAATCGTGGGAGAAGAGCCTTGGTGAGAGAGGTAAAGAAGAACCCAAAGATCACTGTGGCTGAGCTCCAGAGATGCAGTAGGGAGATGGGAGAAAGTTCCACAAAGTCAACTATCACTGCAGCCCTCCACCAGTCGGGGCTTTATGGCAGAGTGGCCCAACGGAAGCCTCTCCTCAGTGAAAGACATATGAGAGCCCGCATAGAGTTTGCCAAAAAACACATGAAGGACTCCCAGACTATGAAAAATAAGATTCTCTGGTCTGATTAGACCAAGATTGAACTTTTTGGCGTTAATTCTAAGCGGTGTGTTTGGAGAAAACCAGGCACTGCTCATCAACTGCCCAATACAATCCCAACAGTGAAACATGGTGGTGGCAGCATCATGCTATGGGGGTGTTTTTCAGCTGCAGGGACAGGACGACTGGTTGCAATTGAAGGAAAGATGAATGCGGCCAAGTACAGAGATATCCTGGAAGAAAACCTCTTCCAGAGTGCTCTGGACCTCAGACTGGGCTGAAGGTTCACCTTCCAACAAGACAATTGCCCTAAGCACACAGCTAAAATAACAAAGGAGTGGCTTCGGAACAAGTCTGTGACCATTCTTTACTGGCCCAGCCAGAGCCCTGACCTAAACCCAATTGAGCATCTCTGGAGAGACCTGAAAATGGCTGTCCACCAACGTTCACCATCCAACCTGACGGAACTGGAGAGGATCTGCAAGGAAGAATGGCAGAGGATCCCCAAATCCAGGTGTGAAAAACTTGTTGCATCATTCCCAAGAAGACTCATGGCTGTACTAGCTCAGAAGGGTGCTTCTACTCGATTAGCCTGGTGCGCCGTAGAGAAAGGTCGCACTGACAAAGGCTCCGCATACACTACGCAGTTTTATGTTTATTACAGTTTTTCTTGTTTGTTTTTTTGTACACACTGCACTGTCTGTCTGTCATACAGTATGATCGACTGGAACTTTTGGATATGTTCATCGCTAAATACAGAGTTTTTCTCAACTTACCGGAGTGCTTGCTGTGGCTCCTTTGTTCTACCGCCGATCTGTTTACCAATATGACGACAGAGGAGAAGGAAGAGAGGGAAGCGCGCCGGTATCCTGTGCATATCTCGGACGAGATGCTGCAATCCCCCGCTGCCGAGCATTCTACTCGCGAATGTTCAATCCCTGGACAATGTGAGTGCTGAATCCATTAGCACTCTCCAGGACTCATATATCTCCAAATGCATCGACGATGTCGTCCCTAGGGTCAGTGTCACGACTTTCCCTAACCAAAAGCCCTGGGTAAATGGTAATGACCTCTGCCTATAACTCTGGTGACCCGGAGGCTTTGAGGAAGTCCAGAGTTGACCGACGGAGGGCCATCAGAGATGGAAAAAGAGACTTCAGGTACAAGCTGGAATCCAGCTACCTCAGCTCTGACCCCCGACGCTTGTGGGGTGGCCTGCGACACATCACTGGCTATAAAGGGAGAAATAGCAGTGATGATCAGCCCGCCGCATCTCTACCTGATGGCAACCAACACCCTTCCATCCGCGAGACTGGCCGAGGACCGAGACGACTGCACTCTGTCCCTGACCGTGGCTGACCTGAGGCGAAAGCTTCAAAGAGTGAAGCCTCGAAAGTCATCCCGGCCCGATGGAGTTCCAGGCCGCCTCCTCAGGGGGTATGCCGACCAGGTAGCGGAGGTCTTCACCCCCATATTCAACCTCTCCCTACATCTCAGCGGTCCCCACCTGCTTCAAGCAGGCCACAATCATTCCCATACCCAATAAACCAATCATCACCTGTTTAAATGACTTCCGCCCTGTAGCACTGACCTCCACCATCATGAAGTGCTTCGAGCGGCTGGTCAAAACCCACATCTGCTCGACCCTTCCGAACAAACCTTGACCCCTTCCAATTTGCATACCGCGCTAACTGATCCAAGGACGATGCCATCGCCCTGACAACACACATCACCCTCTCCCACCTGGAAAAGGCCAACACATATGTGAGGATGCTGTTCGTGGACTACAGCTCCGCGTTCAATACTATTGTGCCTGCCAAGCTCGTCCCCAAGCTCAGGAGCCTGGGTCTTAAAACCCCCCTGTGCAACTGGATCTTGGACTTTCTGACGAGCAGACCCCAGGAGGTGAGAATGGGTAACCACACCTCCTCCTATCTGACCCTGAGTACCGGGGCCCCTCAGGGATGCATGCTCAGCCCCCTCCTGTACTCCCTGTACACGCAGGACTTTGTGGCAACACACGGTTCAAACATCATCCTGAAATCTGCAGACGACACTACCATCCTGGGTCTCATCTCTAACAACGATGAGACCGCCTATAGAGTTGAGGTTAGAGGCTTGGAAACATGGTGCCAAGAGAACAACCTGTCTCTTAATGTCTGCAAGACCAAGGAGATGATCGTGGACTTCAGGAAGCTGCAGAGGGGGGGTCACGGTCCGATACACATCGATGGAGCTGTAGTGGAGAGAGTCTCCGAGTTCAAGTTCCTCGGTGTGTTCATCACAGATGACCTGACCTGGTCCAAACAAGCGGACTCTGTGGTAAAAACTCCACAAAAGCGCCTATACTTCCTGAGGAGACTCAAGAAGTTTGGCATGGCTGCAAATACCTTAACAAACTTTTACAGGTGCACCATTGAGAGCATCCTCACAGGCTGCACTACTGCCTGGAACGGTAGCTGCTCCGCTGCTGATCGCAAGGCCCTGCAGAGGGTAGTGAAGACAGCGGAGCGCATCATCGGCTGCCATCTCCCTTCCGTGCAAGGCATCTACAATACAAGATGCCTGAGAAAAGATCATCAAGCTGCTGCCGTCTGGCAGACGTTTCCGGAGCATCCGAGCATGGACTACCAGACTCAAAAACAGCTTCTTCCCCCAGGCCGTAAGGCTTCTGAACAATCAACACTGACCCTCTGAACAGTCACCATGTACATTCTGCTCCCCTACTCATACAAATACACTTACTTCACATATATTCATATTATTTAATTTAATATTCCCAACTCCTTCACCCTGTAAACTGCTGCTTCATTTGACTATGTTATGTTATACATATATTCATATTATTTAATTTAATATTCCCCTCTCCTTCACCCTGTAAGCTGCTGCTTCATTTGACCATGTTTTATGTTACGATGTTATGTTATATGTTGTATGTTATATAGTATTGTAGTGAATAGGGGACTTACATAATTCACCCTCGCGCTGTGTCTGCGTCAGTCTCCTACGAGGGCGATGACGTCGACCCCGGGGCATGCCGGTTGACGTGATGACGTCAGGATCCCAATGCATGATGGGAACGTAATGACGTCTGAGACCCCAGGGCATGCTGGGATGTTAAAAGCCATCTTGTTTGTTATTGTGGAATGCTAATAAACGGAGCACAATTTGTGTGTCCAACTTGATGGAAGTTGCCTCTTGTGTTTCATCGCAATTTCCACAGTATGTCATTTTTCTATTTTGTAGTCGTCTACTGCGTAGATGTTGCCTGCCATGTCACAAGAATTTCACTGCTCAGATCACGCTGTCATTGGTGCATGAGACAATAAACTTTGATTTGATTTTGATTTGATTTGATACTGAGCAAAGGGTCTGAATACTTATGACCATGTGATATTTCAGTTTTTCTTTTTTAATAAATTTGCAAAAATTTCTACATTTCTGTTTTTTTTCTGTCAAGATTGGATGCTGAGTGTACATTAATTTGAAATAAAAGGAACTTTTTTGATTTTAGCAAATGGCTGCAATGAAACAGAGTGAAAAATTTAAAGGGGTCTGAATACTCTCCGTACTCACTGTATATATATGATCAAACAACAAATTAAACCAGTACCATGAACAGAATGACAGAAACTATGGCTATCTGGCTATCCAAGTTGTTTGGCCTCACTTTTGGGTGTTGTCATATTATCCATTTTGAATTACAGTCTGTAGTAAAAAAAGCAAATACACCCAACATTTTCTCCGTTAATACAGTACTAACATAAATTATACACAAAGTATAACTATAGAAGTCATTCCCAACGTTGCGGGTGGAAATCAAAGGCAGGAGTCGTCGTACTCAAGTTAAAATTAAGCAGGTTATTCAGAGGTCACAGGTCAGGAAACTGCGGTGTCCAGCAAATGATCATGCATGGACCATTGATCCCACACAGTAAGCTGCACAGGAAAAATGGCGCTTAAACAGAGTGCGCACATAGGTTATATATTGATATATTGGGCGTGACAGGGGTTCTTCTTGGATTGGTCAAAACTAGATGGAGGCCGCTGCATCTAGACGGGGCAGTGCCTTATCCCCTCTTGGAATGTCACGTGATGAGGATACTGTACGTGCACGCCATTGGGAAAATTCAACCGACCAGGTGTCCCACTACTGTGGCCTTGGCAAACAGGGAGTTTGCTACAGCCTCACCTCCCCCTGCTGTTGGTCCTCCACCATGTGTGTGTGTATGTGTGTGTGAAGTGAAACTTGAAAAAAGAAAAGGGTGCGAATTTGTGTTACAAAGTGTTGACTGTGCTACAGAGTGTGATGGTATGTGTATCTGACCACACGTTAAAGTGTGTGTATGTCAATACCATCTCTATCTACCTGATTGTTGCTGTAGTTCAAAATAGCCAATGTCAGCTCCATCAGGGTGCTGAGCTGCTGTTCCACTTGTTGAGAGTAATGTTGCACAGCCCGCTTCTTCCTGTTACGCCGGGTTCACACCAGACGCGGAAGCGACGCCAAAGCGTGGCGTAAGCGCTAATCCCTAGCGCGCAGGCGCTTGGCTGTTTACACCGGAAGTTGAAGCAACGCTGAAGCGCCGGGCAGCGCTAATAACATCACCCGTTGATCCAGTATAAAAGCATATACTTACTTGTTGCTCCAACATTAAGCAGCAGTGTCCCAACATTTGTCTTTTTTAGTGTTGTCTTTATACAATATGTTCCGAGGATCATACAGCTCACTGTACTTCTCCACTTCAATTATTAATTTAATGTCATCCATGTTGAAGAACTTCTCCGCTGTTTGCTCAGTTAAATGTCGGGTGTCGAGGGTAAATTACGTATTCTCTACTCAAGCCAATGTGGAGAATACGTAGTCCCCCCCCCTCTCTCTTTTTATCTTTATCACTGCTTGTGTGGCTGTAGTGGATGGGCAGAGGGGGACATTTAATAATGTGGTTGGTAAAAGTGGTAAAATTAAAACTCCTGGACAACAGAAGGTGAATACAAAGTATTGGATGCATATTTGAAAATGTATATCATATAAAATATTTCATCAATATCGTTTAAAATCATTTTTCAGTGTGTTTCCTGTCGCGATACGCTCGCGTCAAGCATAAAAAACTGTCTTGACGCCGAAACGATAGCTTCATGCCGCTAGTCAGCCTTGGCGCGGCACGGCGCTACAGCGTCCGGTGTGACCCGCACAACGGTTTAACATGGGAGTGGATGGGAGCCAGCTGTTTTTTAAGGCTTGGCGCTGCACTTACGCAGCGCTTTTGTGTCGCTTCCGCGTCCGGTGTGAACCCGGCGTTACCAGCCACTAACCCACATTTGCTTTCCGTTGAAACCAGGTCCTGGATATAAAGGAAAGGATACAATTCATGGTTTCTATGCCATATGTATATATCAACATGTAAATACCTGGGAGTACAGTAGCAGTGGGCCCCTACGAGTGCTGTACGTCTTTGGAAGGGTTGACTCTGCTTGTACAAGTAGGCGACCACTGTTTGACCAATGCTGCAGAGGCTCCTGGGACTTCCAGATGTAGTAATCCTTTGGAAATCGGATGGATTATATTGTTGGCGATTACAGCAATGAATGTCTAGATTGATTGATGGACAATTAGATGGACGGTTGGTTGGGGACTGATGTGGCATTTAGTGTGTATTCAAATGCTGATACAAATACTGTATAAACTGTATTCCATCATAGAATTGGTGTACCTGTGGTGTGAAGCAGCCGTCCAGCCGTCCATCATGTCTTCCAGGATTTCTCTTGGACGAGATCAATCGACCACAGCCTCGACTCAGCAGAGACAGAGAAAACTCCTTCAAGATGTAATTTCAAGCTGGTGGATTATTAGGATATCCCATTAATTCCAACGTGCACCAAATAACAATGGTATATAATAATGCAAATTACAATCAAAACGAACAAATTACTGGAATAACCTGATAGCTAGATCATTTAAATAAACCTAATTCCTCAATTGCCAAGTTTATAGGCAACCAACTCACAGAGGTGAGTCACAGATTAGAGCTTTGAATACATTTCTGACAAAGACTTACAGGAAGAAAGACATTGAATGAAGAGAGATTTAGATTTTGTGTGTTGATATATTTAGTTAATCACCTCCTTATTACATATTTTTAATTTGGATCATGTTAAATATAAAACAGTTAACCTACCTGTTTTCTCTTGTGCCAAAGCTGCGTCTCTCTCTCTCTCTCTTTGCTGTGTGTGTGTGTCTGAGAGAGAGAGAGAGCGAGAGAGATTGTATAAATCTAGGCAGCTCCTCAAAACTGATATACACACATACATTCCTATGCTGCCAACAGTGGACTGTCAATGTAGGCTGACCATCTAAGGACGACAATTTGTTGTTTCAAACAAAACCAAAATAAATTACGTTTGAATAAAAAAATGCTTTAAATAACCAAGAGCAGATCTTCTACAGGTGCACCATAGAGAGCATCCTGCATCACCGCCTGGTATGGCAGCTGCACCGCCCTGAACCGTAAGGCTTTACAGAGGGTGGTGAAGTCCGCCCAGCACATCACCAGGACGGCGCACCATCCATGGAGGACCTCTACACCCAGCGGTGCAGGAAGAAGAGCAGCCGGATTATTAAAGACCCCTTTCACCCCAGCCATACACATTTTTGCCTGCTGCCGTCTGGCCGACGGTACCGCAGCATCAGGGCCCGCACCACCGGGCTCAGAGACAGTTTCTTCCCCCAGGCCATAAGACTTTTAAACTCCACCAAACCAGCACCATGGCATATTTGCATATTTGCATTACTGCACAAATTGTACTATTGTTGTTTTATTTTATTTCTCTCTTCATCTATAAATATATATATTTATATTTTATATTTTAAATGTTGATATTCTATTTTATACTATTTCTATTTTATTTTTTTGGTTGTAATTACTTGAGCATTGCTAGAAGAGAGCCTGTAACTCAAGCATTTCATTGCCAGTGACTGCTTAATTTTATTGTTGTGCATTTGACAATAAAAATCTTGAATCTTACAACCTTCATTAAAGGGGGAACATCCATGGCTTTGAATGGAAAATTCGGTGATGAACACAAACATGAACACATTTATATTTTCCGTCTGTCAAACACTGATTTAATTAAATGATTGTTTTTAAAAGGTAATGCACAAAAACGTGTGTGTGTGTGTGTGTGTGTGTGTGCGTGCATGTGTGTCACTGCAGCCATGGAAACAGAAAGAAACACAGAGCACCAACTCTGGAAAACCTAGCAACTGTGGCTGAACTTTCAGTATGCTTCCAGGCCAGGTTGCGATCTAATGTGAAACTAAGAGTATTGAGAAAGGACCTCAAACAGACCAGACTTGGCTGGTCAAAGTTGGTCTATAATTTGTCGTCTGAACTATTTTCCAGACTGTCAGAATTATAACATTCACGCAGAGAAAATACTAGATCTCATTCATCTTGATTAAAAAAAATTGGTATTTATAGGGGAATTATTTGTATTCCTTTCTTTAACATCGCAAGATAGGGCCCTTGGTGGAGGTATGCATTCAAAGATATACTCTAGTCGGATTATTGGTTACATGATTATCTCCCTCAGGGAGTTTCTGAGATAAAATATTCACAATTCCCCAAAATTTGATTAGTGAGATCACAGTGACCTCGATCTTTGACCTTAGTTCAAAATTTGACGACATTTTTGTCGCCGGTGAAGAGGCATCAAAATATACAACATAATGATTTGAGATTTTCTTTATCTTTACATGACGACATTGAACAAGAGAATCAGGATCAATCTTCACTTGCATCACCTTCTGCTCGTCGTGTTTTTTTTTTTCATCAGGACTTTCATATAAAGGTTGAGCAACTGCTGCTTTCTCAGTGGGGAGGGGAGGTTACAGTCTGCACTTTTCTATTGATCATCAATCTGTCTTATTCTTTGGTGAAGTTTTGATATGATTAAAATGTGATATATTGCAAAATGGTATGTACTGAATTCCGATCACATTGTTCAACAACTTTTAACTGTTTGGAAGTTGTTCTTATAAATGTGCATTTATCTTAACTCTTGTATCTTGACATGTTTTATATACATTGTGTATCATATTTATTTATACATAAAGTGATATAAAATTAAATAAATTGGATCTGGAACCAGACATTAAGAAATTGCTATAATTTGTTTATTCTGTTCAGGGTTGAATTCTTAAGGTAAGAAATATGCTTTCGTAATTATCTTTATTTACCCTTGAAACACTTGGATTACAAGATTGATTTTACTTTTTACATTAGCTATCACATATCATTCAAAGTCAAGTAGTTAAACATATTAACCCTCATTACTAGGACTACGATGGAGAACTCAACAGAGAGTTTGTCATTTGTGTTGGCTATGTATGGTGACACAGGAAAGTTGAAGTACCTGTACTTTACTCTGGCTTTGATATTCTACATATCAGTGATTGTTGCAAACTCTGTGCTTATTATCGTTATTTATGCAGACGAAAATCTTCATGAGCCCATGTATTTATTCCTGTGTAGTTTATTTGTAAATGAAATATACGGCAGCACATCTTTGCTGCCCTGCTTCATGGTGCATATGTTGTCAGACACACATGATATTTCTGCCTCCTTCTGCTTCATTCAAATATTTAACATTCATACATATGTAACTATTGAATTTGGAACATTAACAATTATGGCACATGACAGATATGTATGTATTTGTAAACCTTTACATTACAACAGCATAATTACAAAAAGGAAAGTACAACTTGTTATATTATTTATCTGGATATTTTGTTTTTTGGAGATTGGAGTTTTAATGTCTTTTACTATTCGTTTAAATTTTTGTGGGACTGTTATCAACAAAGTATTCTGTGTACATCACTTAGTTGTTGACCTTTCTTGTTCATCAGATAGAACAGTTTCATTCGTTCATGATGTGTTTTTTGGTCTTATTGTCACTGTAGCTGGGCCTGTCAGTTATATTTCATACAGTTACGTCAATATTTTTTCAGTGTGTTTAAAAGGTTCCAAAGAGACCAGAATGAAGGCTTTAGAAACTTGCACTCCACATTTCGTTTCACTCATTAGCTTTGTGTTTGCCTGTTTTTATAGTTTGATCAGTCAGAGATTTGACACGTCGACAGTGCCGTACCCTCTCTGTGTTTTCTTGTCTACGTATGCAATGGTCATTCAGCCTCTTCTTAATCCTGTAATTTATGGTCTCAAACTGTCAAAAATTAAGCATGCTTGTAAAAATTTGTTGATATTAAAAACATCACAACTCTACATTTTTCCTGAGGTGTTTTTAAATTCTACAGCTCATTATTAACTAATATGAAAGGAAACACTTTTTGCTTACAACCACGCATACACTACAGAATGTGAACATCTGTTGAATTGTCAATTAAAGTTTTGCATTAAATACAAAGCTTGAATCTTCTTGCGTTACTAAGCTATAACCAGGTGTATTCATTTCACTAAAGCAAGACATATTTTTCAATGTTAAAAATGCAATTATTAAAATTTTCAATAGGGTTAGGGTTCATCCTATTTCCGCCCTCTTAACCAAAGGGATCTGACAAATGAAATCTGAAATACTCTCATATTCTGCCCCATCAAAACTTTCATACACGAATCAGAAATATTTCTGCCAATCCTAATCTGAAATTTAAATGAATTGGCCATCCAACGAAGAATCAACACATGCAGACTAAGGGATATTTCACAGATTTAATGTAAGGTTATGATAATGCATTTTTTATTAATTATATAATAATAATATCAAATTCTAATTTGAGGTATGTTTGGTTGACATAAAACAGAGGACACTGTATCATGATTACACAGCAATGTCCAAAGGCTTGTTGTTATTGTGGTCCTTAATATGGACAGTTATTACAGACAATAAAAATACAGGAGCTCATGTAGCGGAGTCATACTAACTAGGGCTGGGCGAGACAGCCAAAAGCTATACGGATACAACATTTCTTATCAGTCTATATCAAATTTATTACAACAAGTAATATTTAAGTTTAAAGACTGATTAGCACTCTTGAGTGAGAATTTGTCATTCAGCCTCTTCCAAATCCTCTAGTTGATATAAACAAAAAAAAAAAATATATATATACACACACACGAGTTAAGGTTCACTTTTAAATGAAAAACAAGGAAACTGTTTGCTTTAACATATCCATTACAGAGTAGATATCTGTTAAGTTGTCAAAAATAATGTATTTGCCTTAAATTCCAATCTCCTCAATCAGTTAATGATTTTAATGAGCAAGAAAGTTTCTGTGGCTGCAATGTTTCAAATGCAAATATTATGTTTTCAATATAATTATACTGACAAAGGACTAAAAGAGGGAGCAAAAGAAGCAAGGCGCTGTAAGGAACAGTAAATATGAACTGAGGTTTAAATGTCACATCTTCCCAAAATCTTAAAAATACATAGCATTTTACCATGAGTGAGTATTTTAATATGCCATGGGGTTGTAAGTGTGGTGCTACGAAAAAGGTCATTAAGTTTGTCATCAAGTAAATGAGTTGTGTGAGAAACAAAATGATGAGATAATTTGACAAATACATTGAAACAAACACATATTCACAATATTAGTAATGATATCAGTAGCTATTGCTGAATCTATTATTTACCTCACAATCATTTTGTTTATGGTGTCAATAGTTATTACAGCTAAAGGGATGTTTTGTTGAGGTTTGAGTTGCTTGGTGGAACATCCCAAAAGGCCAACAAACAGTAGCCACTGGGTCAGCAATTAGCAAGCCTGGCTGTAGTCGCTCCCTTTCCCTGAGGTCTGTTCAACACTGATGAGTAATCTAATGGCACTAATTACAATACACTAACTCACCTCATGGCTTGTTGCTGCAATTAAAACTTAAAAATATTTTCATACCTTAAAATGAATATCTACGAAACACATTGCAATACTAGACTTTCGTGAGTGTCAGTTTTAATTATAGTATATACAGCTGAAATACAGCATTTATTGAAGCCAACTATTACCAACCCAATCAATGGTAAATGGTCTGTATTGAATTTGTTCTTGTCTTGATGACCATTCAAAGAGCTTTACAATACATTTATTTTGCCATTCACCCATTCACACTCACGTTCATACAGTGCATCTATGAACAGCACTTGTCGTTCATTATCTTGGAAGACAAGGCTCAACCCACCAACTGTTTGGTTAGATGGCGATTTGCTCTGCATCCTGAGCCATTGCCAAGTTATTACACATTTTTCTATTGCAGGACAGCATTTCTTTTAGAATTTAAAATAGCAATTTAAGGAAAACCATCCAAACTTAAAATTGTCTTTTCAAACATTTAAAAAATGTAAGTTTCATTTAATGCTTTGTTCTGTCAATTGTACTGTTAATATCATTGGAAGCATTGTTCACATTCCAAGTGTGTTACAGTGATTGTATTACTTCAGTAGCACTCTGTGCACCAAAGAGGATCAATCAGCGCAGGTGAGAGGTGTTAGCTGATTGGTCCTTACGTTTAAAAGGCAGCGTCTTCGCCCTAACCCAGCTGATTGATCCTCTGTGGTGCAGGTGAGGGTGCTCTCCCAGCCCCCTCATCTCCACACACTCACTGTGACAAAATGCATACAAATTCAAAGAAATGTTGCATGAAACAAATGGATATTTACTTAGTTTTTTTACTATTAGCTTTAGAACATGTCTCCATCGGTCCCAAAAGGACAAACTTTGGGGTTCATGCAATTTCAGCAGTCACATCTTCATGCAGTCCACTGTCTCTCTATGATCTCAGGGTTTTTGTAGATAATCCAATGACTAATCTAAGCTCACTTTAACTGACTGTCCTCAAAGGCATTTATGGTGTTTTTATTGTTATATGTTCATAAACCACGCTGATATGAGTCCACTAAAATAGCATAAAAAAATACATTTAAATGGTCATATATATATATATATATTGTGTCAGACTTAGCCAACGGTTAACCCTCCAATAAGACAGACACATAAACACACATCCAACACAGGAGGGCTTAAAAACAACTGAGTTCTTCAGTTGCCCAGTCAGAGCCATTATGTGAACTCAAGCATATCAGGAGAGGCCTGAAAAAGGACGTCTACCAACTTATGTAAGCTGCCAGCACTGCAGAGGAAGAACAGCAGAAATCATATCCAAGAAGCTGCCAAGTGTACGGTGGCCAAGAGAGCCCAATGCACAGCAAATTAAGAAAACGCATGCAAATAGGAAGAACACTTGCATGTTGAAAAAACATCTTCATCAATTTGACGACACATGCGCTACAAATTGCGCGACAGCGGAATTTTTTATAGGGACCCAAGAAAGAGATTAACCTGTATGCAGTTCAGTGCTTTGTGAAGATCCATCACAACTGAAGAGTGGCAGACTTCAATAACTTGTCATTTGAATGTGTTGGGACTTTTTGCAGCGCATGTCGTCAAATTCATGAAGATGTTTTCTTAATTCACAGTGTGTTAAGCTCAATCGGCCACCCTACAAAAGTAATTCAACACTAAACCAGGGACATTTGAACAGAACAGAGCCATTGTTAATGTTGGCACTTTTTAATTAAACAGTGTCCAGGATGATCGGGTCAGCATGGAACATGTCTTTCCATCATGAATGCCATGAAGGAGTGAGAGCAAGAAGAGGCCACACCAAGAATGTGTTTCCGAATGAATTGCTTGCGAGTGTATATCCATCTGGAAACACAATAAATGAGTGAGTACACAGATTTTCTTTTACTGTGGGATCCTGTAGTAGAAGCTACAGATAATACAAGTTTGCAGCTTCTTACAGGCTAATAGAGCTTTCCACACAGTTCTGAAAACAGTATTAATTGAAACAAGTAGCATGGTGACATCTGTTTGTTGATCACAGGGCCTCTATGTACTATACTATGGTTCGCTTGGGTGCCCTCTGGTGTTTTTTACTAGGCACATTTACAAGATGGGTCTGCACATCCTCTTTATCAAACTTTTATGGCAAGTTGTTTGAGCATTTATTCCATATCAGATATAAGTTCCCTCCACTAGTTCGGCTTGGTTAGCACTAGTTGGACATTTGTTTGGTCACACTAGTTCAGCATCTTATCTTATTAATTTATCACCAATGTCCCTACTAGTCGGCTTTTTGATGCACCAGTGGCCCTTTGAACTAGCAACGCTGAAAGGTTGCAAAAGGATATGACTCCAGTGATCTAGGTCCGATGGTCAAGAAAACACTGCAGCAACAAGAATTGTCTCCCACTCACAAAAAGTATTATGGACACTTTTGATTATTTGACCTTTAACTGTATTTCTGTGTTTTCATTCTGTTTTTATTTTTGCGATTTCTTTCTGTTTCCTGTTTTATTTTCAAAAACTAATCTCCCTTGTGTCTCTGTTCAATTTACTTCCTGCCTCAATTTGTTTGCCCTGTGCCACCTGTTTCCTGTTTGTAATCAGTTCAGTTTGTATTTAAGTCAAGTCCTCAGTAGTGTCTTTGTTGAGCGGTCTCTTTAGTCATGGGATTAGTCTCTGTCAGTTTTGTCCCCTGCCTTGTTTTCTTTTCTTGGACAGTTTGAGTTTTGCCTGCTCCTTGTTTTGAATAAATTTATTGGATCAGCCTCCTGCCTCACTCCTACATTTTGGGTCAATCTGCTCTCTTCATAAACCTTGACAGGTGGATAATATGAATGATAGCACACTTTGAAGTTGTGTTAATTATTAAAGAAGATATGGGATACAGGCAGAATCCCAACAAGTTGCAAGCAATCAGTTATAGTTCAAATACTTAAACCTGGAAAAGATCCATCAAATCCATCAGGTTACAGACGAACATCACAGTTAAGGAAAAGGGATGGTTATGGAGAGGTTGACAAATCATATGCAGAGTAAAAACGTAATCTCTGGATATCACAGTAGATTTAGAAAAGGGCATGGGACAATGGACTATGTTCTAGGTCTAAAAACGGAAATCTAAAAAGCCCAAATCATCAAAGAAATGTTTATTGAAAAACGATATGCTATGGAAAGAGGGTCTCCTTATCAAACTTCATGAATTAGGGATAAACAGTTAATTGTTCAACTGGGTATCAAATTTCCTATTTGTGCTCAGAATATTCCAACAAGTATTAGGTAATAAAAGGAACCCCACCGGGTAATGTGTAGTCCAATACTCTTTAACATAATGATTATATATATTTTTATATAACAGGTTGAGAAAACCATAGGAAAATTGTTTAATGCAGATGGTGGAGCACTCTCAGGGGCGGCGCGTCCCATTGGTCAAGTCGGGCAGTTGCCCAGGGCCTCGGCCACCAGGGGGCCTCGTCGTATTTACGTTTTTTTTTTTTATAATTCAAATAAATCACTTGTCATTGCACATGCATGTGACTGGAATGTAATGTTTATAAGTGTCTTCTTAATTTGTTGGCTCTCATACCGTCAGCTGCCAGAGTTTTCAGACCCAAAATACACACTGGACACCATTCATTCACTGTGAACCCAAGAGCAAGACAGGCTTCATCGTACTTTCTTTTCGACTTGGTTTTTGATCACCGTGTCTTTGTCACTGACCGGCTGCTTCACAAGAACGATATCTGATCTCACTGTGTGTCTCTGAGCGAATGAGAGAGGGCGGAGCCCCGGGGCCTGTGTGTTAGTGCTGTCTGGGGACACACACACTCGCCCGCACAACATTGTACAGGGAGCCGCGGGTTGCCGACCCCTGGCTACGGCGAAAGAAAGTTTTGACTCAAAACATTAGTTACGCCTCACATTTCCCCTCCCGGTCGCGCGCCCACAGGTGTGAGAATCACTGCATTTGGGAGACCCAGATGTGAACTGTCCCCCTTCTCAAACAGCATCAAGCAGGGCCGCCTGCAGCTGCCAATTCCCCACACAGACACAGTCTGTGTGAGGACACCTTTTTAAGTGCTCGTGCCCAAAACCGCCACTGCCCGTAGGCACACTGTTTCACCATGCTGCTCAGACCTCAAAGTTGTAGGACCCTCTTCTCTTAGTAGCGGATACTAAGGTAGGATTGGACGAGTGCCGTGTACGTGATCGCGGAAACATGAAACGATTTCATAATGGCAGTGACAAAAGAGAGGCTGAACGGAATTTAGCATTTCGAGGCCACACTGAACACCTGTACCAACCAAGAAATGGGAACTTCCTGGGTCAGGTTGAATTAATGGCCCAATTGGACCCAGTGATGAACGAACACTTGAGGTGAATCCAAAACCAGGAATGCAGAGATCATTACCTCAGCCAACAGATACAGAATGAGATAATATCTGTAATAGCACAAAATACCACAGATGCTGTTGTATCTCTGATAAAGAGAGCCAAGTACTTTGCTGTCATAAGGGACTGTACACAAGACAACAGCCATACTGAACAGCTAACCCTTGTAATGCGCATTGTTAACTGTGCAGAAAATGTGGGTATTTCCATTGAGGAGCATTTTCTTGGAATTGTTGACGTCCATGACAAAACTGGGAAATGACTGTACGAAACTATCACGGACCAACTGACCGAATTTGATCTTGACATCTGTGACTGTCGTCGGCAGGCATACGACAATGGGAGCAACATGCATGGTAAGCATCAGGGTGTACAGAGGAGAGTGCTAGACACAAACAAGAAGGCCCTGTACGTGCCATGTGGGAGTCAGTTTAAATTTGCCTCAGTTTGTGGAAGCCTTTGAGGCACTCATTGACCATGCCATGGCCAAAAGACCTACAGATTCTGAGACTGTGTCCAAGTGTGAAGCACTTTTGAAAGAAATCCAGACCTGGAGTTTCCTTGTGAGTGTTATTGTTTGGTATAACATTCTGTAACAAATAAATCGCATCAGCAAACTCTTTCAGAGTCCAAAAATCTCAATAGAGACCTTTAAAAGAGAGATGGATGGACTTGGAGAAAGTCTGCAAGAGTACAGAGAAAGTTGGCTTAAATCAGCGCAGACAGATGCCAGGGAGATGGCAGAGGAATTAAAAATTGAGATGATACTCCCTGATCAGAGACAGCGAACAACTACTCGAAGATGCCTGTATGAAGGAAGAGAGGAGACAAAGTTCACCCCTGAAGAGCATTTCAACAGGGTGTTCTTTTTACCTCTCATTGATACAGCCCTTTGTAGCATCAGAAATCGATTTACTCAGACAAAGACATATTTCGGTCTTTATGGGTTTCTTTATTCAGTGGAGAACATGAAAAAAGCAGTGCATGAAAGAACACTGGGCATTAGCTGCCAGAAAATGGAGGTGGAAACAGAGGATGTTGAGGGTGTTGATTTGGAACTGGAGATAAGGGCTGCAGTTAAAGCCTTTCCAGACTGCATCACCTCCCCTTCAGAAATGCTTGATTACATTTACAAGGAGAACTTACTGGATTGTTACCCCAACCTAAGCATTGCACTCTGATTACTTCTCACACTGCCTGTCACTGTTGCTTCTGGGGAAAGGAGTTTTTCTGCATTGAAACTAATCAAGACATATCTGAGGTCCACCATGGCTCAGGAGCGACTGTCAGATCTGGCAGTAATATCCATTGAGCAAGACGTGAGGAGAAACTTAGAAATGGAAGATGTCATCACTGCATTTGCCAATGCTAAAGCACGAAGAATCAGGATTTAATCCTGCACTCAACACTCACACACAGTAAGTGGCAGTTAGAACTCCTTTCAATTCATGCCATTTTCATTAAAATGCTATACTGAATGCTAACTTGTATGCTCCTTCTCTCTTTTTGTCTGCTTTTTCAGATATTTGCTCGCCTCCTGTGCAGATTAAAGAATGGGGATCTGCACCTCCTTTGCCCTCCGACTCAATCCCAACCTTGGCCCACTCTTTTCACCAAACCCCACATGCAAAGACTGAAACACATGTGTACAGACACACACTCTCACACATACAGACACACAAACACCTAAGGCCTATGTATGCTTCTCAGTTTTGACGGGCACAAACCGATAGGACCGCCTTCTCCGGACTACACGTCGGCATGGCGGAGATAGCCCTACGGATAGCCCTTGGCTGTGATTCGTCCGCTAACGCCATTTCCGGACCTCAAACTTCCTGTTTCATTCCCTATAGCACAATAAACCCAAAACACAATTATGACTAGGATTAATGTGACAAGTGTGTTAGGCCAGCGGAGTTGTCCGGCTGACGGTGGCTGGTTAGAGCACTAACGGCATGTGCGTACGGTTATAACGCCATGTCATAACGGCGCAAGCGGGCTAGCCACCATGCCATATGTGGTGGTAACAGCGCAAAAACATGCTGTCACGACTTTAATTCCATAAATGAAAAAGAGTCGGTCCGTCCGTGTGTAACGGACTCGGAGAAGCATACTTTAGCCTTAACTCACTCACTCACACTCACTCACACACTCAATGAAACACTCTCTCACACACAGTCAAAATATATGTTAGAGTCAGCCGTTTTGCTGTAAAGTCAATCATTCTGAAGTAAATAATTGTTTAGTTGTTTCTATTCACAATAAATGTCAGTTTCACATAACATGGCTCATTAGGCCATTTAGGGGTTAAAACTTTGAGTACTAATATAATAAAATGCAAAAAGCTGTAGATAAAGTGGAAACTAAAAATGTCATGTCATAATTCCCTAGACTCTACAAACCAGTAAAAATGTAATTTATATTGACAGCTTCTAGAACAGGTAGATATGGTCCGATTTCTTGAAGTTCACTTTGATGAAAAACTTACCTGGTGCACACAATTGTATTTTAGTGATGGGAAGTTCGGATCTTTTTACCGTGTCGGCTCTTTGAATCTCGTTCAGTAAAATGAACGAATCTCTTTTTGAGTCATTCGTTGGTTTCAAGAAGGGGGGGGGGGGGGGTGCAAACGATCCAAAGACTCGTACCCGGCAGATGAACGAATCGTTCAACTCCCCACCATGTGTTTGGATCAATGATCGGGTTCATTCAGAGTCTTCGGCCGACGTGTCGGCCACACAGGGCGAGCTCATCTCGCCGGTGACCGCGGTGCGGGCGGCGCACGGGGAAATCGCCCGGCACCTCCATAACGTTGAACGGGAATCTATGGAGCTGCTGATTCGCACGCTGCCAGCACATCCAGCTGGCCCGCCGCATCCGCGGACACAGAGCTTAACTGCTGCTGATCCACTGGCTATAACAACGCCGCATTCAAATAAAAATGTGGGAAAGAATATTGTACAGTATCTAATATTGTGTTGGTCATATTTAAATCATTCACTATTTTTTTTGGGGGGGGGCAAATAGAGGATAAAATAAAAGTATCGCATATTAAATCTTAATCGTGCAGCCCTATTCACAAGTCATAATGACTGGTTTTGTTATTTTCACTTTACATTTACACTTACAGTTTAGTGCAGTGTAATTATTTCCCGTGATAATTAAATGCCAGTGTGACAATAAATGACAATTTAAAACCATACAAACTGTCATGTTTTACTGTATTTAATAGAGGAGGTTTTCTTAAAAAATATATGATCTGCCACACAAAAGCTGTCAGTCATGGCTGCTTTTTAACAGCGGTCACGCGAAAGGGGATGAGTTAACCGTTTCCTCTTCTGAGCCTATGGAGGTCACGTAGAAAATTATCCAAAGACTCGTACCCGGCAGATGAACGAATCGTTCACCTCCCGACCGTGTCTTCAGATCAGTGTTTCGTTCTTCTGCCAACAGAGTCTTCGGATCAGTGATTCGTTCATCTGCTGGATACGAGTCTTTGGATCCTTTTTCACGTGACCTGCATCAGCCTATGCAACAGTCCCGATGCGCGGCCACGAGAAAATGAACGAATCTCTCTTTGAGAGGACTCGTTACTCCCGAGTCCTTGTAAGGATTCGTTCAAAACGAACGAATCGTTCACGACCGACACATCACTATTGTATTTATTTCAAGTCAAAACGAAATGCAAGAAAGATTAATATACTACGATGATATTGGGGAGCTAGCAGAATATTACTGTTCAATATTTATTGGGCTCTTATGAGAGCAGCTCTAGATAACGGATGCAGAGCTTACATGTCTGCTTCAGCAACCAACCTTAAAAAGCTAGATGTGGAACAAGCTCAGGCTTTTTTGATCTGTAGTGAAGCATTGAAAACATCACCAATAGTATGGTATTGTATGTTGGCATATAGAGTTAATCTCAGCGTCTCTTTGTCAACTGTTTTGCATATTATACCGCTCCAGTATCTTGTTAACATACTTTTCCTGTGAAATCTTTACCCATCCATCATTTTTTTTATTGCTAGCCGCAAATTATCAGGTCATCGACCAATATAATTATTATAACCTTCCCTTCTTCTGTCTCTTTGGCATAGACACAGTGGTCCGCTGAGTTTGTGTGAAATTATTTTAAGTTAGACAATCGTGCAAAATAACGACCATAAAGGGATTTTTGCACCTTACACACTAGATCTTGATAATCTATGGGTGTTGTGCAATAGTGCTTAAAAGTGTTACCATAGAATGGTGTGCCTTTAGGCACTCAATAAATTTGGTTATCAAAATAAAATGTAAAACATTAATATTTAAAATATTAAATCATATCTTTAATTGGTTAAAGTTATCGCGGGGCACCACCCTTCATAGAAGGGAAAAGATAGCCTATTTATTGATTAAGATCAGTCTCATTTAGATCTAGTTCAATTAGAAATCTCTATTTTACCATTAAAGATTATATAATGAACAATGAAGGTTTAACAGTTGGCAAGATTCACTTATGCAATATTAATGACAGAACATTTGTGAAAGAAGAACATTTATTATGAACATAATAAAGTATAAAAACACAAATTACTATAACAATCAAACTAACAAGGAGGTGTGTGTGTGAATGTAAATTAGCATGCTTTAAAAATGGTCCCTAAGATAAGAGCCCCCCCTTCTTCTGAGGTTGCTTTATGGCCGTTGCTTTACGGCTGAGGGGGAAGGTTTAACTTGGTGAGATGTTATGCGTGGATGTTAATCAGATAATGATAGTCAGGGACAAAGCCTGTGGCGAGCCTAACTGCCATTAACCTTCATTTAACTCATACCTACAATATCACACCACATATCAAACTTATAAACACACACCGATCAAATAAACAGTCTTGCTTAGCGTAGTATAATTATTAAGCCCAGATTATGTTACCAGTCCGAGGGAAAGAGGGAAAGAAGTTGCTGTTCCGTTTGCAGTTCTGTGACGTCTCCTGGCTTTGTGGTCGTAGAGTTCTGCATTCGCGATTCTGTCGAGCCGTGTGCTCAGATGCTGGTTGAAGTTTTCCTGCAGGACATCGCGTCGCTATGAGGAGTTTTGTAGAACTTGAAGGGCGAGGAGATTTCCTTGAAGGGTGAGCTGGGAGCTGCACCTCTGACCTCCGGTTGTGGGTTGGATAGAGAAGGAAGCTGGATCAGCCAGGCCCCCCCTCTTGGCGATGTAGGAGAAGAGAGGCTGGACAGCCTGCTGGCCTTCGAAGGATTGGAGAAAGAGAGCAGCCTTCCGCCCTCGGCGGGATGGAAGAAGAGAGAGATTTTAGGCAGACCTCTCCTTATATTGGCCCCGGTGACCTCACAGGTCTTGGACTAGAGTGACCAATAGGAGTGACCCCCCCAGGTTATATCTGCGCTCATATCTGCTACATTAACGCACACACATGCAGGATGCGCAATGAACTTATGTTCACCTTTTAGTATTGCTCAATAGGGCAGAAGCCTGCTAGACAATTGTCAAACTGCTATCATTGCATAAAAGTGTGGTGTCAGTTATTGGAAAAATAGAACATAGGCAAGGCAGACCTGCAAGTTTACTCACGGTTGACCTCCAGATGCAACTCTGTGGTTTTCACGCCACTGGCAGGTGTTCAACCGCGTCTTTTCCCCTCAGGAATGTACCTGTTGAAGAGTACCTCCAGAGTTCACATGTAGGTAGGGTTGCAACAGCTCAAAGGTTAACCTGTTTCGCCATGATTTTATCGGAAGATAACAAGCCCATTTATGGACATACAAAATACCAGATTGAGGCTCAAGTTTACTTCTCCCATTGGAGGATTCAAACCCTCCCTCCTCTCAGGCTGCAACAAGTTCCATTTATATAATGTGTTGAATGTTTTTACTCGAGGCTTCTCCTGAGACAGGATCCAAGGAGATTGGTGAAGTGTCCGGCAGAACCCCAGTGATCTCTGTAAGTATTTCATTGTTTTACAATAAATATTCAATTTCCTCATGTATAAAGTGTCTAATTATTCCTTCTAAAATCCTGGATCAACAAACACGTATGTCCAATCACCGGAGGCAAGGTCAAGTGTAGTGCCCGGCGACGACATTAACGATTGGATTTCTTCATCCATTGCTTTGATCCACTCTTTTGAGTCAGCTGACATCGTAGCCTCCTTAAATGTCTGTGGGACGCCACATACTGCTCTATAGCAGTAGTCTATGGTAGTATTAATACTATCACTGTCCTCAGTTAGGAAGTCATGTAAGTGACTTGGTTTCCTCCTGTCTCTAGTCGGGTACCTCCCCTTCTCAGATTCATCATTGGTCACACCTGATTGGTGGGTATGGTTACTGTCGTAAGACATAGTTACTGGACTATCACTTTGTGCACTTTTAGTTTGTACACTTGGCTCCTGAGCATTCTGTCTTATTAACCATGTGTGTGATCCTGCTAGCACTAGGCTGCGTCACACTGTCATAGTGATCATTTTGGTCTGGCTCAAGTGTTTCTCTACACAGGATTCCTACAGATTTTAACAAGTGAAATTTAAGACCACTTTGAATAGAATTTAAGACCTATTTCACGGCCATACTGGCAAAAGTATGAAGGAAAATTACTATGAAAGAAGAAATAAGTCCCAGAATTACTTGCAAAGTAAATGTATTCCCATTCAACATAACAATGACTGAACAGAACAGTACACAGAACTGTGTGTGTCTGTAGACCTGGTTAAGGAGGAATACAGGCGACAGCCAGCTGGCCCTGCACTGAGGCAAAATAGTAACAAATATAATCAGAAATAACTGAGCCTTCTAGTCAATAAGGATGCTTTTCAAAAACATTCCCCTCTACTCGTTGTACCCATGCACTAAACCTGCTTTTATTCAACCAAGCTTTGTTGAACCTGCACTTCCCCTTTAAGTTACAAAAGACGTAGACACTAGTAGAATTTCCGTCTCATTTAGCTTGATTGCTGTTTGCTCCGCGTTTTCAATTGCTAGACACTATGTATAAAGGCTGTCTATTCACGAAACGGAGGTGCGGGAGCGCGCATTAAGCAGGGGTGCGCTCAGAGTAGCGAAAGCGGAGTGTGGCGCAGTAGTAATCGAGCGTGACGCCGGGTTCACACCGGACGCGGAAGCGACGCCAAAGTGCAGCACCAAGCCTTAAAAAACTGCTGGCTCCCATCCACTCCCATGTTAAACCGTTGTGCCGTGCCAAGGCTGCCTAGCGCCGTGCAGCGATCGTTTTGGCGTCGAGTTTATTTTTTGCGCCTGATGCGAGCGTATCGCGACAGGAAACACACTGAAAAATTATTTTAAACGATATTGATTAAATATTTTATATGATATAAATGATCAAATATGCATCCCATACTTTGAATTCCGCTTCTGTTGTCCTGGAGTTTAATTTTACCAATGACATTATTAAATGTCCCCCTCTGCCCAGCCACACAAGCAGTCATAAACAAAGAGAGAGAGGGGGGTGCTACGTATCCTCCAGATAGGCTTGAGTGGAGAATACGTAATTTACCCTCGACACCCGACATTTAACGGAGCAAACAGCGGAGAAGTTCTTCAACATGGATGACATTAAATTAATAATTGAAGTGGAGAAGTACAGTGAGTTGTATGATCCTCAGAACATGTTGGACAAATGTTGGGACGCTGTTGCTTAATGTTGGAGAAACAATTAAGTATATGCTTTTATACTGGATCAACGGGTGATATTAGTAGCGCTGCCCGGCGCTTCGGCGTCCGATGTGACCATCAAGGCGACGGCACGCTAGGAATTAGCGCTTACGCCACGCTTTGGCGTCGCTTCCACCGGACGCGCATGCTGTCACGACTCTAATACCAAGGTTATCATGACACTGTTTCTCAAACACCGTCAGGTTAGAAGCAAACACTTGGTAGTAGTTAGTATCGGGAGGAGTCCCTGCTGGCTGGGGGGGAAACTAGCTGCCTCCATGTAGCTTCAAGCTGTTGAATTAGCAACGCAGTTCTAAAACAAGACCGGGGAACCGCTGCGCTAAGAAGAGATAACATAAGCATTATGACCCGCTGGGTGTCACTTTATTTTATTGAGTTGCCATTTTCACACACGCTTTCCGTGTGTGAAAGTTTAATTAGCTCAGCATACGCATCAGCATTTTTCTTGGCATCTACGTTACCTCGGCTTCACTGTTTGCTTCTTTCAGAATCGTATTCTTTAACCCTAATAGGTGAAGGCATCCCAACACTTTGGTCTCCCAAAGTTCATACTTGTTTCATCTGTCGGAAAAAAAAAAATCGAGACAACCTGCTTTTTCCTCGATAATCAATGGTGTTAGCTTGTTAGCAGCTTCTTCTGCGTTGCACTCTGAGAGAAAAAACTTTAATTGGTTAAAGAAGCACAACAGTTTTTGGCCGTGCATCAGAAGCGTAGCTCCCCGCCGGAGGAGGATTGATCCGAATCATACGTCGGTCGCTTAGGCCGGTTATGTTGATTAAGAATATGAGTGCTCATTTAACCATATCATTATTTGCTAACCGGCATCGACAAAATTCTAATTGCAATGGAAGCAGAAGAGTGGAAACGCTAACTTGCTGTCAGTTAGTACGGTAATGTTGGTATTCACAGATTCGGTAAATTTTAAAGTTGTCAAAACCAGTGTTGGGCAAGTTACTGAATTAGTAATTAGTTACAGTTACTACTTTTAAAGGTAATTGAATTACTTCACCAGTTACTGTATATCAAAAGTAATTAGTTACTTTTGTCTGCTTTTTAAATGTAAGGAATATGAAAAGTACTGAACAGTCAAACACAATAAACATATTTATTGTAACCAACAGGGCAACAGGCCTTCAAATGAAGCAGTAGTACAAAAGTCCGTTTAATACTTAACAGCGTTTTTTTTACCACATTAGGCCCAATGAAATAAGTGATTGGCCTACAGTATTAACACTAATTAAAAGAGAAAACAAAGGTGCCTTGAGGTGCTGCATATAATTGAATGTGATTTAACAAAAGGTTAACAAAATGGTCTCATAAGGCAAAGCTAAATAGAGATAAGATTCTCAAAAAACGTTAAAATGGGCTAACAAGTCTCATTTCTCACCTCTGAACAGTAGCCACAACATTGCTAGCTCTCAAAGTAGTTATTGTACCTCAAGAGGAGAAGCTTCTCAAACTTATGATCCGAGAGCCTATTCCTCTTTGGAGAGAGAATCAGGTTCCAAAGGCTAAAGAGTCTTTGCATTATATTTAGCGACTCACCTTGCGTAAATGCTAGTAGCTCTCACAGAGCGGACAGATTTTATTTATTTATTATTATTTATTTGCCCTTATTCAACCAGGTCGGTCCCGTTTAGATACAATGACCTCTTTTCCAAGGGAAGCCTGGCCAAGACATCAGCATACAAAAAAAATGTCAACAGTCACAAGACACACATAAAATACATTTGAAAAAAAGATAAGGCAACAGGACTAAAGCTCCGGATTCACACCAAAACAAGAACAAGTGCAGTATGAAGCCGCTCCAATTTCTCTCACACGAGTCTTCAAAGTTTCAAGGTTTATGAGCTCCTTTAACTTCAGAGTTTTTTGCAGTGCATTCCAAGCAGCAGGTGCAGCAAACTTAAAACAGTGCTTACCAAATTCAGAGTGAACATTGGGCATAATTAATAAATAAAACTCATTTGAACGTAAGCAGTAATTGCTCTGGGATTTAAAGATGTAATTACATAAGTAGTGGGGGAGCAGACCCAAGATAGCGTTATAAATAAAAATATGCCAATGTATAAGGCGGCGTGCTGCCAGAGATGGCCACTCAACTCGAGCATATAAGATGCAGTGGTGAGTGAGGGCTTTACAATCAGTGACAAACCTTAAGGCACCATGATATACAGTTTGCTGGGGCATTCATATATAAGAGATCACTGTAATCAAGTACAGGGAGGAAAGTGGTAGCAATCAACTTTTTTCTGGTAAAAAAAGAAAAAACAGATTTGTGACGGAAGAAGAATCCCAGTTTTACTCTTAATTTTTTTACCAGATTTTCTACATGTGGTTTAAAAGAAAGTCGATCATCAATTAAAATGCCAAGATACTTGTAACAGTTCACAAGTTCAATTTCATACCCTTGCAATGACAAAATGCTGTGTGGAGACAGGCACTTTCCTGCCATTGGAAAATATCAACAGTCTGGTTTTGGCGGCATTCAAGACAAGTCTTAGTTCAATGAGCTGATTTTCCACAAGGTTAAAAGCAATTTGTAAGTTGCCAAGGGCTTCGGCAAGAGTGGTGCCACAACAGTATATAACTGTGTCATCAGCATAAACAGGAAATTTGGCATTTGGGACATTACTGCCCAATGTATTTACATAAATAACAAACAGAATCGGGCCCAGAACTGAGCCCTGTGGCACACCAGTAGAGACATTTAGTAGTGTGGATGAGCTGCCTTCAAAACAAACACATTGTTTTCTATTAGACAGATAATTATTAAACCAGCCAACAGCCTGCTCAGATAAACCTATATCAAGCAGGCGTTGCTTCAGAATGGAATGATCCACTGTGTCAAAGGTCTTAGAAAGGTCAACAAAGAGAGCTGTGCACACTTTCTTTTGATCCAGCCAGTCTATTATATCATTAGTGAGTTTAAGTGAGGCTGTGTTGTTTCCTAAAGCCGGATTGGTATGGGGAGAGAATATTTTTAGTATGGAGAAAATCTTTCAACTGATCGTTTACTAGACCTTCAAGGACCTTTGACAGGATGGACAACTTGGAGATGGGTCGATAATTATTCAAGCAAGTAGGGTCCCCCCCTTTCAAAAGGGGAAGGACGTAAGCGACTTTCCAAATTTCAGGAATACAATTTGTGGTGATAGTGAGGTTAAAAAGATATTGGAGCGGTTTGGCAATAAAATCGGCTACTAACTTTAAGAAATATGGTTCCAAGTGATCTGGGCCTGCAGATTTACTGATATCAAGAGAGCAAAGAGCTCTACGTACCTCTTAATAGACACACCAACACTGTCAGTGTTTCCCCTAGGTTTACAGCTTTTTTTGGGGGTGGGGGGGCGGCGGATGCTCTCTGTCCGCTGGTGTGAGTGTGCTTACCTGTGTGTGTGCGAATCGGGATGGAACTCCGCCGTGCGCAATACAGAAATACGCGTTACTTTGTAACGCAGGCAACGCGTTACTCCCAACACTGGTCAAAACACATACACTGCATACTTCCCACCGTACGAAGGTGCATAACGGGCTACAGACAAGTTTTTATCAATATGAGTCGTCCTCCGTGATGAACACAGAACATTGGTCTATGTACAGTCGGCTGTGAGATGAGTGCGCAGGAAAGACACCGAAAAGCGATATTACACAAATATTCAAGTGTAATACTGTATATTCTCACCAAATTCACGTCAAAGATCCAGGGTCACCTGCTGGCTATAATACTTGGTTTGGAATTTGTATTTATTTTTAATGGTCTGAAAGTTGTTTGTGTAGAAAGTGTATTGTCACCAACTACACATCAAACACAAGGAGACCCTTGATAGTTCTACGAAACCACAGAAAATAAAACATTTTATTTTGTTTAATTTTAACCAGAATCTCAAACATTGAAGTCATGTAAGAAGGTGTCGTATTTGTTTGACAAACGAGAACCTAATTTTAATTTAATTAATATTTTCATGAATTGACGTACAGTAATGACTCAATCACATAATCTTTGCTCTGTCTCTCTTTGCCCAACCCTTCTGAGATTGAGAGATGTCCTATGGTAGCATTGGTTTAAGGAGTAACTGCAAAGAGAAGTTATGAGACGTGGTATCTCCCCTGTACAGAGCCATACATCTTCCTGACAAAAGTTACTGGTCTCAGTCCCCTCAGCTTTTTCAGAATAAAGTCTTTTACAATTCCAAACCATCCCTCCACATGGAAATTTGTGTCCCTGGTTTTCGGTGGGCCAAAAGTGTCATTTTATTTGTCAGATGCATACCTTTTTTAATTCCCCAACAGAAGACCACTCCTTGGGGGGGAAATGCCTAGGTACATCTCAAAAAGGATATCCACAATGCCTGGGCATATGTATGGATTTTCCTCATCTGGGCTCAGGCAATCCTTTTTTTCAAGCATTCCTCGTACCTCCTCCAAGAGCTTCTTGAACTCATATGTGAAGGGAGATCTTCCAATAATTGTGTGTGCATATCTTCTTTCCTCATCATCTTCCTCCTGAGCTAAGAGACTGTCAGAAAATGTTTCAGTGTCTTCCATGTTGGGAATCTTGCAATGTTTTATAAAGTCCTGCACTACCTTCAGATTATTCAGGATAGTTTTGTACTGTGTTTGCCAATTAATACAGCACACAATTAATGCAGCGTGAGCGGAAGATTTTGAGTGCTGTTGTCAATGAGGTAGTGTTTTGCAACCTGGTGTAGCGAGGTGGTAATTAATGATTGCCACAACGCCACCTGGGGAGTTTCACCTCAGGACTATTATTATATTTTACATAAGACAGCACAGGTTCTTTGGAAACACTGGGGCAAGAGACGTATTTAACTAATAAATAATTTCTTAAATAAACAAAATACATATAATCAAAAACACAATAAACACACTAGACGCTTGAATTAAAAATGCTTGACCACTGGACTGTGACTTACCGCGGCGACGAGAACCAAACAAAAGGGGGGAGGGATTAATGAAGCAAACCACCCGTGACACAGCACACCAAACAAAACAGGTCGTGAAGAACTCCCACCACCAGGAATTGGGTCGCTGCCTCTGGGCCATAGCACCTGACCTCAACAAAAAGAAGATTAAAACAAGTCAAACAAAACAACAAAATAACCCACATACAAAACCATATAAACGCAATGTAACTGGGGTTAAAATGAAACTCTAAAATATGGGCGTCCCTCCGCCGTGTTCCATCCACATGCCGTGAAGGTATAGCGTGGAGTGTAGAACCTCGTCCACCGTATCAGGCCAAGGCAGCGTCTCAGTAACCCGGAGGGAGGGATCGTCTCAGCCTTAGCAGAGTCTTGTAGCTTAGCACGCTGGCGCGCTACTGCACTCGTCGGTCTCCGGGCGGAGCGATTCCGTGCCGTCCGCCAATTCAGCAACTGCAAGGGATATAGCTTACAGCTGATATGCAACCTGACCACGCTACCTTGCTCTCTAACCAGAATCCAGAATAGGAGCCAGAGAGAGGGCAAGTAAAGGGCCGCTGCTTCCTTAAACAGTTGGCGAAAGAGAACCCCACAACAGTAGGGAGGGCGCATGCAGGTAGAGTGCCCCGAAGCGGCAGGGAAGGCGCAAGCGTCTGGCCACACTGGCAAATGCAAATGTTGCAAAATCCTTTAAACCTTTGTCTACCAATTACCTGAGAGACAGCTTTGAGCATGTGTGCCGAGCATATGTGTAGCACTGTACACATGCTGATTTCCTTCCAAGCCTTGTCTAAGTAGCTGACATGCTCTCCCTGTTGAATGATAGGACACTTTGGAATAGGACCCAGCTGTAATCAGTTTCAACCTGATTTACCTGAGGGTTGTGTATTGTTTCTGAGGAACCGCATCAGCCAGAATGTTATTGGTGGTACAGTTGCACAACTATGCTCATTCCAGTTTCAGTGTACATATATTTATACCTAAGAGGTTGACTTGGAAGTGCTGTATGTACCCAGGCCTCTTATGAAACTTGAAGTCACATTCCTTCATGATGTTTTGAGTGAGGTACATCTCCATGACAACGTCATGAATTATTTTCCATTTTCTTAAGTCAGAACTTTACATTTTTGTTCAGACTTAGGGTTATATTTCCGAAAATCGGTTCAGCAATGTTTTTTTTTTGTTGGCTCAATCCTTTATGATGAGCTTTCGCATTTCTCCCTCTTGTATTTTATTTATGTGTGCCATTTTTCTCTTTGTAGCACAGATATTTTAACCGGTGTTTTTTCCCACTGGCTCCCTCATCCAAAAAGTGTCATTAATAGGAAAATGGCCTACAGAAAAAACAACAAACGGAGGACTCTCAAAAAAGTCTAAGCTGACAGACAACTGAGAGCACATAGGAAAACAACAGGAACTTACTACAACAGAGAGGATGCAGAAGACGTGAGCACAGGAGACAAGGCATATGAAAAGCACAGGAGACAAGACATAGGACACAGGCATTACGGCAACGAACCGACAAGGACAAAGGAAAGCACAGAGGCTTATATACACACGGGGAAGGCAGGGACAATTGAACAAAGGTGGAACACATGAGGACTGGTGCAGGCAATCACAAAGACAGGAAGTGAAGAAAGAAAACACACTAGGAGCAGAGCCTACAAAATAAAACAGGAAACAAAACACAGAGTGGGAAAACGGGAGACACAGAAACAACTCATATACAAATATAAACACAAGGAGGTAATAATTGAACTGAAAACACTCTTAATACAGAGGCGGAAAATAAACACTCTAAAGACAACCATGAAATGAGGCACATTCTCAAAGGGAATCCAAACGCAGTAAGTAAGTAAGTATGGAAAATATCTTTCACCCTCCTAGTTGTGTTGCAGTGAAGACTGGAATAAGGTCCATGCAGGGACTGCCTAATTGAAAATTGTTCCTTATTGGCTAGTGACCCTACGCATCCTTCATTTGATTGGTTTAGAGGCAATAGGCATGAGGAGGCCATGAATTGATCTGTTAGTACGAGAATTCAACTAAATTATAATCCCAAGTATTATACAAAAGCCTTTGTGTCAAATTAAGTATTTAATTTGACTTAGAAGCGGAACATTCCATCAACGTATCTGTCTCTTTCAGCTTCAAATGCAGACTCGCTCTCCAGCTTCGTCCGGGCGTCTCTCAGAGAGTCTCTGGGATTCTCTCCAGTCTCTGAGTTTCCGACCCCTGTGAGGCAGCAGACGCTGCCTTTTGAGCAGGAGGACCAATTAGCTACACAACAGCTCTCACCTGTGCTGATTGATCCTTTGGAAGTGAAGGGATTGGCTCTCCCAATCCCTTCACTTCCAAATAGCCCCATCACAAATTTCAGGCTAGGGATTTATCCGGCCTGACCTACTTCCCCCCCCCCCCTCCCCACGGACCAGGAGAGGAAGCCAGCCCACCCACCGAGGCTCTCGACGAGGGACACGGGGCGGGGGCTGCGGGCGTCTGCCTCTCCACGGACACAGGAACAGGACGCGGGTAAAGGGTGCTCTTCTTCCTGCACCGCTGGGTGTAGAGGTTCTCCATGGATGGTAGCGCCGTCCTGGTGATGTGCTGGGCGGACTTCACCACCCTCTGTAAAGCCTCACCGTTCAGGGCGGTGCAGCTGCCATACCAGGCGGTGATGCAGCCAGTCAGGATGCTCTCTATGGTGCACCTGTAGAAGTTGAGGAGAATCCTGTCATCCATGTGGGTGCGCTGCCTGGCCGTCTTTCTGATGGAGTCTGTGTGATGGGTCCAGGTCAGGTCATCACTGATGTGGCCCCCGCGAAACCTGAAGCTGCTGACTCATTCCACTGTGGTCTCGTTGATGAAGAGGGGGGCGTGTTCCACTCCTTGTCTCTCCCTGTAGTCCATGATCAGCTTCTTAGTTTTGCTGACGTTGAGATGGAGTTGTTGTCCTGGCACCAAGATGTCAAGGCTCTGACTTCTTCTCTGTAGGCCTTCTCATCGTCGCCGGTGATCAGGCCTATGACAGTGGTGTCATCAGCAAACTTGACCGAGTCCTCGGTCTGTCACGCTTGAGTTTCTGCCTATAGGAAGGCAGCAGCAGAACTGAAACGTGATCTGATTTGCCGAACGGGGGGCGGGGGAGGGCCTTATACGCACCCCAGAAGGGAGTGTAAACCAAGTCCAGCGTGTTCGCTCAGCATGTCGGACAGCTGATGTGCGGGTAGTATCTTGGCAGGACTTTCCTCATCTTGGCGTTGTTAAAATCCCCGGCGACAATAAACGCAGCCTCTGTCACAAATTCACCCTCCTATTAATGTTTTCACTTGTCATATTTTCTATTACTAATTCTTGTGTCATTTCAGAGTTCGGCCACTCCCTTCCTGCTCTGCACTTCTGCATCGGCTCCACCCACATACACACCTGCCTTCTATCTACTCATTAGTTCTCCCCTGTATATCTGCCTGCTAGTTTCCTTTGCCCTCTGCCAGATCGTTTGTGTTTAGTACCTTACCTTCCAGCGTTACCCTCCTGACTGATTTACCTGCCTGACCTCCTTGTGATTTACCTGCCTGTTCTCTGGACCTTCCTCTCGCCTACTCCCTGTCGGACATTGTTTGCTTTGGACTGACCACCTGGCTCCTGACCTCGGCTCTGTTTTCTGGATTCCGCTTTCGTCTACTCCCTATTGGTTTTGTTTGCTTCGGACTGTCTGCCTGGATCCTGACCTCTGCTTCGTAATAAACTAAGAACTTTGCTTAATCCAAGTCTGCTTCTGTGTCGTGCATTTGGGTCCACGCCTGCCACTTCTGCCAGACCCTGACAGCCTCGGGCCGTGATGTCTCTGTCCTGTTGATAACCGCATGCAGCTTGTCCAGTGCCTGGTTGGTGTCGGCGTGTGGCGGAATGTACACCGCTGTTATAATGACTGATGTAAACTCCCTCGGGATGTAATAAGGTCGGCATTTGATCATGAGGTGCTCCAGGTCCGGAGTACAGCCCGAAGAAATAATCCTCACATCCGAGCACCACATCCTCCGTGTTCCAGGTACCGCAGGTAAACAGCGCCATGGGTAGTCTCCTTTGTTTGTTGTTGGTGGCGGTGAAAAAAGTCTTTTTTTATTGTGTTTATAGTAGGTTTTTTTTTTTACTTGGGTGCCGGAACAGGGGGCATGAAGACAGCAACCGGAGGAGCTGCGACCTCCACCAGCCCCAGCACTGCGTGAGGGCACGGAATCGCCGGCACGCTGGCCGCTGGCTTCTCCGGAGAGGGGCGGGATACTGTTACACCCCCTTTATGTTATGTGCTTACGTTGTTGCAATCCTCCGTTCTGTGTGCAAACTAATACAGGTAAAACGAACCCTCTCTGTCATGTTGGTCCGTGAATGGTAGGCCGTAGTGAGCTTTCGGGTTATGCCCCCATCTGACAAAGACTAGCCATCAGCTGGCTTGTGAATTGGGTGCCCTGGTCTGACACCAAGTAGTTGGGAATCCCCCAGTGAGTGAAAATTAGATTTTTCGGGACCTAGCAGACCTTTGGGGTCTTAGCATTCTTTCAGGGCAAAAAGCTCCAACCATCTGGTGTAGTAATCCACTACTACCATTAGCACTGAATTCTGGGCTTTAATGAGTGGTAGGGGGTCCCGTGAAGTCTACTCCAATCATTTCCCCCAGAGCCTTGAGGTCTGTGGTCTGGAGTTGCCTAGCTGGTTTATCATTAGAAGCCTTATATTGCTGGCATACAGTACAAGCTCGGACATGGCTCCACACATCTTTACCCACCGTTGGCCACCACAAAATCTCCAGGACTTTTTTTAGGGTGTTCATCCTCCCCAGAAGTCCTCCAAATGGACTGTTATGAAAATGAGCCAGAAACTCTGGCACAAAAACAGCGGGGACACCCATCTGGTAATTAAATCCGCAATATTTTGAAGACAACCCTCGGTAAGGCACTCCTTGTTGGTATTCATAGTGGATGCGACCAGGTGTGGGCTGCTTGATGGAAAGATTAAGCTCTTTAAAAAGTATGTCAGACTGCTGGGCGCTTTCGATATCCTGAAGGGAGCTGGGTAAGACAGACCAGTAACATTTTGCAACACAAACGTTCCCTTCTGATAACGGTGGTGCCCGGAGCATCGGGGACAACATTACAGCAGCCCTTTTTATAATTGACACTGAATGAGTAAGGCTGGAGATGCAGAGTCCATCTGGTCAGGCGAGACAATGTCTTAGGGCAGTTAAAGGCCCAGGTTAGAGCGCTGTGGTCTGTGAAGGCTTCGAATGTCTCCCCATCTAGGTAGTGCCACCATTTCTCAACTGCACAGTTCAACACCCTTCAGTGTTCTTGAGGGAAAGGCTATAACTTTTTCCTCTCCTGCATCCGGACAGCCCCTAGTCCCACGTCACTAGCGTCACAGTGAACCTAAAAGCCAAGGAGCGGCCGTGGCTGAGCCAAGACTGGTGGTGACTAGAGATGTCACGAGAATCGATACTTCCATTGTTTTGTTTTGCACTGTTGTTTTTTTTGCACAGTACCTTTTGAAAAGATGCCTGGAAGTCTGGAATGTGTCTGGGGACACTAGTTGTTGCAATTTGACCATTAATTGCACTTTATTATGTTGTGGTATGCTCTATTGCATGATTTGTATGTCTTATGACATTTTTTTCTATTTTTCAAATGTTTTAATAAAGAAGTTCATGTTTCAAGTTCAAGTACATGGTATCTTAGAAAATCCTTTTTTTTTACCGTGGTGTTGAAATTGGTATAGAGAATCGTGTTATTTTACTGGTATTGGCACCGAATTTTTGGTTTCGTGACACCCCTAGTGGTGACTGTATACAACATACTCCTGAGGTGTTCAAAGGTGACTTGACATTGCTCAGTCCACTCCCACAATACTCCTTTCCTCTTGAGGTTATTCAGAGGAGCCACATGTCCGCCATCCTTGAGGGATGTTCGAGGGGACCGGGTACGGAGGTCGGGGGCGGCAACTCTGGACGAGTGTCGGGCCCTTCTAGCGGATCACCTCACCTCATTTAATGAAAAAATTAAATGAAGCGCGGGTAAACGGTGGGAGTAACTATTGGCACTCAAACAGGTCAATCTAAGGAGGGCCGTTTTAGACAGGGTTAAAAGGGTGCTGTTTTAAATGAACCTTGTGGTATTTTGACCAAAATATGTTACAGACATTTAATGAAGACCCCAAGGAACCATATCAACTTGTGGTAAAATGGACACAATATGTCTCTGTTAAATTAAGTTTAGTTAAACCAAAAAAATAACAATAAATCTGATTGAATTTGTGCTCATTAAAACATAAGTGATAAAGGGTTGAAATTATATAAAATAGTGCTTTTTAATTAATGATTTAATTATTTCCCTGGCACAAAAGGGAGAATGAATAACAACCAAAACAAAATAAACAAACATCGGCATTGGCTATCGGTTAAGTTTGTTGTTTTAAACATCGTATCGGCCAAGAATTTCCATATCGGTGCATCCGCAATATATATAGTAGGGGTCCCTGCTCCATCTCTCCACCAGTTTGGGGGTCCTTGGCCTGAAAAACGTTGAAGACCCCTGGTCTAGACCAAGCACTAGAGGCATGTACATCTAGTCTTTTAAGGATCGTTTTTAGTTGGACCCCAAAGCAGAGACTGGAAACCTGATCGGAACTAAGGCAGAGTTTATTGGACGAAATAGGCAGAGAAAAGCAGGATGTGGAGGCACGGTGCTGGCCAAGACCAACCTTTTATTGAGAGGTGATAAGATGAATGAGAGCAGGTGTGCCTTGTCTGCTGCAGCAGGGTAGGCAGCAACACCCCCTGCCACATATAGACCTGCAGGGGAAAAACAGATAGGGGAGGGGTAGAGAGAGAACAACAAAAAAACAAAACACAGAATCATCACAGGATCACCCCTAAATAGTCCACACTATCCTCACCAACTCTAACCGTCCAGTCCTCACGGTAATACCTGAAAGTTTCGCCCCGGCAATAATCCTGTTTTTTGGAAAATAATCCCTTGTAGGTCCTCAGGTCTGCAGTTAACGCAAAAGTCGCTGGTCGCTCACTGGCCGGCACAAAACAAAGCAACACCCTGTCGAGACGTCACTTCCCCATCCATTTATTACATTTGGATGTAAAGAAACGAATATATACACAATATTACTGTAACAGGTCTCTCGGTCACCGGGGTTCTTCGTAGGAATCTTGGGGAAATGGTACGTGTGTCTCAAGCTTTCTTTATTTCCAGGACACATACAATTCAAAATCACAAATTTTTTTCGCACGCATATAATACTCAGTTCTCCAGCCTAGCTTCCGGGCATAGTCTGGCTCCTGTGGATGTGTGTCCTGCGCCCCAGCGCGCTACTGCTGATAAGGGGGAGAGAGTCATTAGTTAACCTGGAACACCTGTGCACCATTAGACTCTCTCCCTGGCACTGATCCCAGAACCCCATCTCCACTCCCTCCCTCCTGTAGCCGCCACTAACCATCCCCCACTACCACATACCTCCACCGCCCAACTTAGGCACCTTTTCGGGTCAGATCGGTCAAAGGGCTGGTCAGGTCAGCGAATGCAGGGATGAACCGCCTGTAGTACCCCGCAAGCCCCAAGAACCGTCTCACGCCTTTTTTTGACATGGGCCGCGGGCAGGCTGCGATGGCTGCTGTTTATCCACCTGAGGGCGCACCTGCCCGCCGTGCAAGTGGTACCCCAGATACCGAACCTCCCTCCGACCAACTGCACACTTCTTCGGGTTGGACGTCAGCCCGGCCTGCCTCAGAGACTCCAGCACCGCGGCCACACGCTGCACATGCTCTGCCCAGGTATCACTGTAAATGATGACATCATCCAGGTAGGCGCCGGCATATGCAGCTTGCGGATGTAGCACCCCGTCCATGAGGCGTTAAAAAAGTGTCCGGAGCCCCGAACAACCCGAACGGAAGATTGACAAATTGGTATAAACCGAACGGAGTCGCAAAGGCTGTTTTCTCCTTGGACTCTGGAGACAGGGGAATTTGCCAGTAGCCCTTGGTTAAATCCAGTGTGCAAAAGAAACGTGCAGTGCCTAGCCTATCCAGGTGTTCATCGAACCGGGGCATTGGATATGCATCAAACCGTGAGACATTGTTCCCCTTACGATAGTCCATGCAGAACCGCACAGACCCAACCTTCTTGGTGACAAGAAGGATGGGGCTGCACCAGGCGCTGCTAGACTCTTCTATTACCCCCATCTTGAGCATAGCTGACAATTCTTCCTGAACAATTGTTCTTTTACGTTCAGGAAGCCGATAGGGTCATGAACGCATAGTCACCCCAGGGGAAGTCTCAACGTGATGTTGTATAAGCTTTGTGCATCCTGGCAAGGGAGAAAACACATCAGCAAAATGGCGATCTCTGCTCTCTGGGCCGGGGAGAGATGGTCATCACAGGGGAGCAAGGTCGGATTAATAGAATTTGGAACCTCGGGTCCCAACTCATCTCTTTCGCTCACCAGCGACACCAGAGAAACAGGTTCTGCTTCTCTCCAGGCTTTAAGGAGGTTGAGGTGGTAAATCTGTGTGGATCCACCCCTGTCAGAACGCACAACCTCATAATCAACCTCCCCCACCTAATGGGGACGATAATAGAAAATGTGTGCAAAATGTGATACAAGCACCAAATTTGGCATGGTGGTTCCCAAGGGTCGACTTAACAAATCTGCCTGACGTGCCATTAAAAAATCCAAGATGGCGGCCATTTTTCAAGATGGATGCCGAAAGCGTTTGCTGAAAATGGTTTTGCTCAAAGATATGCATGTACTTGTTGGATTTGAATGATCTTGGTGTCGATTTCTATGTTTTCTTGCATGCTGAATCAATTTTTTTTACTTTCTAGCATTTGAATACTGTAAATGGTAGAAAATGAACACTTTATATAAAATAACAACATAACACATCAATTAATACTCCTAATACTTTATCTACACAATACAAAGATTAAATATACACATTTTGCATTAAGGTACTTAGCATTTGGATCATGTTATTCAGGATGGAAACAAAATCGAAAATAATAATAAAAACCCTTAATACTGTAAAAATCGTCCTTCCAAAGCAAACTATTACAGTGGCCCACACACTGGCACCAACTTTCACTGCTGTATATGTATCACTACAGACATACACAGCTGCAGAGTGCAGTGTAGGCGAGCCCTGAATGAAAGCATTTGCATCTCCGGTTGCAGCCTTTCTTGCAGGAACACTGGGTCAATTCCTGACAGCTGGCTGCAATAGGTGGAAGTGTTGTCCAACAGATTTGCCAGTCGGCAGGACTGACGACTCCTGGATTGATTACTGTTTCTTGACTCCATATGATACCAGCCTGGTAAGCAGCGCGTTTTGCGTATTCCATGAGGGCTGCACTTGTTGGTGGGATCCCATCATAGGACCTCTGCTTACGGACAAAGAGATTCAGCCTTGCCTCGTCAATACCGGTGGCTGCACTTGATCTGTCATACATGACGACAACAAAGTTCTCCAGCTTCTGCAGGTCATCTTCAAAAACCTATTTTGGACAGTTGCAACCTCATCACAGACTTCCTAAGTCAGCCAGGCAGATTTCTTTCCCTTCCCATGGAAAGACGAGACCGCATCACAGCCCGTGAATGCATGGACATACAGGATCCCACTGGCTTTCTCAGGTCCTATTGCAGAAACTACCTCATGGACTGGTATCCATCGAGCATTGGCTCCTTGCCCAAAGGCAATCCACATTTTTTGAAGACCAAGCGTCTGCAGGGATGGCAGCTTAGACACTGCTATGACGAGCATGTCAGTGTCATTGGCTTAGATGACAAGTGACTTGCTACCCTCTGCAGTTGCATCTCTTCCATGTACAAATACACTGGTATCAGCTTCTTCATGACAGCATGGGGCCACAGCATCGAGGGATTTGTTTTTGTTGCTGATGACATCTTCTCCTTTTGTGGAGGAAAGTGGAAGAGCTCATTTGTGCTCATTTTTGTTGTTGTCATCCCACAGAAAGCTTCTCCAGTTTGTTGGAGTCCTGCTGGCACCAGTCACTCTTCTTCTGATCCCCTGACATCTTTTTGACCTGGTTTCAGATTTCAGACTAGACTTCTTGTACATATCAAAGATGACATTGACTCGCTTCCATTTGGTGCAAAAGGATTCCACTTTTGGAAGGATGTCTTCTTTTGCATAGTCATCGAAAGTCTTTGGGCTGCGTGGATGATGGTGTCTCCCTCTGGTTCGCTGTCAGGCAATGTCACCAGTGCCTGAAGAATTCAGGTGCGGCAACATTTGGGACACTAAGTAAGAGATGCACTCCTCCTTAGCTGACATTGAACCCCGTGCTGAGTTTCACAGCAGTAATTGTCACCAGTGTGCCATGGTAGTGCCGACAATCACTCCTTTAGAAAAATGGCTTCATGAATCAATCAAGTCTGGTTTGTTGACTTCATGCACTTTGCATCTGGAGCATGGCGTACTCCCTCAAACAGAGCCGTGCACTAGCAACTTCTTGGAGCCATAAATGAGTTACAGTGCCTTGCATAAGTATTCACCCCCCTTGGACTTTTTCCCATTATGTACTGTTACTAACTGGAATTCAAATAGACTTAAATAAACTTTTTTACCGTTTGATCAACAAAACATGCATAGTACTTTGGAGGTGCAAAATAAATGTTATTGTGACACTAACAATAATGAGAACAAAAAAGTTGACATCTGTTGGGTGCATAAGTATTCACCCCCCTGTGTCAATACTTGGTAGAACCCCCTTTCGCTGCAATTACAGCTGCAAGTCTTTTGGGGTATGTCTCTACCAGCTTTGCACATCTAGAGATGGAAAGGTTTGTCCATTCTTCTTGGCAAAAAAGATGAAGCTCAGTCAGATTGGATGGAGACCGTCTGTGAACCGCAATCTTCAAGTCTTGCCATAGATTCTCTATTGGATTGAGGTCTGGGCTTTGACTGGGCCATTTTAAGACATTAACATTCTTTAATCCAAACCATTCCTTTGTAGCTCTGGCTGTATGTTTAGGGTCATTGTCCTGCTGGAAGATGAACCTCCGCCCCAGTCTCAAGTCTTTTGCAGACTGCATCAGATTTTCTTAAAGGATTTCCCTGTATTTGGCTCCATCCATCTTTCCCTCTATTCTGACCAGTTTCCCTGTACCTGCTGAAGAGAAGCATCCCCACAGCATGATGCTACCACCACCATGTTTCACTGTTGGGATGGTGTGCTCAGGGTGATGGGCAGTGTTGGGTTTTCGCCACACATAGCGTTTTGCATTGAGGCCAAAAAGTTCAATTTTGGTCTCATCTGACCAGAGCACCTTCTTCCACATGTTTGCTGTGTCTCCCACATGGCTTCTGGCAAACTCCAAACGGGATTTTTTATGGATCCCTTTCAACAATGGCTTTCTTCTTGCCACTCTTCCATAAAGGCCAGATTTGTGGAGTAGACGACGAATAGTTGTCCTGTGGACAGATTCTCCCACCTCAGCTGTGGATCTCTGCAACTCCTCCAGAGTAACCATGGGCCTCCTGGTTGCTTCTCTGATTAATTTTCTCCTTGTCCGACTCTTCAGTTTGGGTGGACGGCCTCCTCTTGGTAGGTTTGCGGTTGTGCCATATTCTTTCCATTTTCTTATGATGGATTTTATGGTGCTCAGAGAGATGTTCAAAGCTCTGGATATTTTTTTATAACCTAACCCTGCTTCATATTTCTCCACAACTTTATCCCTGACCTGTTTGGTGAGCTCCTTGGTCTTCATGATGCTGTTTGTTCAGTAATGATCTCCAACAAACTCTGAGTCCGTCACAGAACAGGTGTATTTATACTGAGATTAAATTGCAGACAGGTGGACCCTATTTACTAATTATGTGACTTGCAAATGTGACTTGTGAATGCAATTGGTCGCACCAGATCTTTGTTAGGGGTTTCACAGTAAAGGGGGTGAATACATATGCACTCAACACTTTTCAGATTTTTATTTGTAAATAATTGTGAAATCCATGTAATATTTCCCCCCACTTCCAAATGATGCACTATTTTGTGTTGGTCCATTACATAAACTCACGATGAAATAAATTTTAATCTGCGGTTATACCATGACAAAATGTAGAAAAGTCCAAAGGGGGTGAATACTTATGCAAGGCACTGTAGGTAAGTAGTGAGGACCAGTACCAGGAGTCCATCCGGAGGATGTGGCTGACTGATGAAACAAAGGTACTACCTCTACTACTACACCCTATGCACTAATTACAAATATTGTTCTATACATTTAGAAATTACCATCATGCAAATAGTAAAAAATAGCAAAACGCTCATCAGGCAAGCGAAAATGAAGAAAAAGACTGATCTAAATAGCTAAAAAGTGTGAAGTTATTCACTTGTGTTTTTTGAAAGTAGAACAATTTGAATCAGCATGCAAGAAAACACCACATCATTGAAATCCATCAAGTACATGCGTTTCTATGAGCGAAACCGTTTTCACCAGACGCATTTGGCCGCCATCTTGGATTCTTGAATGGCACGTCAGGCAGATATTCTAAGTAGACCCCTTGAGAACCACCATGACAAATTTGGTGCTTGTGTCACATTTTGCACAATTTCAGTGAAAAATTGCTGTTATCTGCCTTACTAACCCGCCGTGTGACCACAAAGGGCCCTTGCCACTTGGCGGGCAATTTAGAGCTAGAAGAGGGAAGCAATACAAGTACTTTCTCTCCCGGTTTGAATTGTCTAAGCTTGGCCCCTCTGTTGTACAGGCGCTGTTGACGTGCCTGTGTGGTGGATGTGTTATTGTCTAATATTGTTTGCAAGTGTTTACAGGGATTTAATTATCAGTGATATCTGCGACCTGTTGCTTTGGCCTTTGGGTTGTTTTCATACTGGGGTTCTGGGTTTGGACAGCAGAGGGGGTGGCTCTGTTGTATGGTGCGTAACTGTTGTTTGGGTGAATGTTTTCAATGTGTTTATTATCTTGTTTATTCATAGATGCCACATGTGTAATTTTATATTTTATATATTTCATGTTCCAATTTTCCTGATGTGTTTGAGATTTGCTGTAAATTCTGAAATTGCAATGTGTCTATATTTGTTAATACATTATCCATGGACTTGAAGCCAGTGAACAACGTGTCCGTTTCATTCCTGCACTTTTCCCCTATTTTAGGGGCGTAACATTTGGAGGCACAGCTGGGAATGTGTGTACGGTCTGGATCAGCTTCGACAGGAAGTAGATGTCCTCAACCGTCACGCAGCCCTCTATAAACTACACAGACATCAAGAGCAGGTGGTGAAGTGTCTGCAGTGGGATCCTGACAACCTGAGGACGGAGTGCACGTTATCTGATGGGTTATTAAATACCAGGAGAGCTGCCACCAACCTACCTCTATAAAGAGTTAAAAGGGACCACAAGTCAACGTTCATCCACATGCTCTGCTGGAAAGATGAGTTATTCAGAGATGGAACAGCTACAGCTGGAGATAATAAAACTGTGTCTACTTCCTAGAGATATTCTGGTGGAATTATGTTACTTTCTAATTATCGCAGGGCCAGAGTTTGAGTTTGTAACTGGCAAGAGTCGAACAGCTCTCATGACACTAATTTCTAACCACATACAGAGGGAGGAGCTTGAAGAGCTGGAGGACAAGGGGATGTCTTTTCTACTCCATTTTCAGGATAAAATGGCTGAGCTCCAGGTAGTTGCCTCAAGTGACACACAAGAACAAGTAAAAACGCAGGGAGAAGCTGTGAATGAGGAACAGATTAGGAAGGATCAGGAACGGGAAAAGATATTGAACGAGATCGAGGCCTTGCAGCTCCAGTTAGAAAAGACACAGAAACCAAGTGGGGAAAATAAGCAAGTGGACAAAGAAAAGAAAGAAATGTTTTCAAGCAACAACAATGCACAGAGCAGTCCTGCAGCTCCGCCATGGCAAAAGGATTTAAAAATATCTGGACAAATCGGGGAACCAGGACAGAAAGATAAGCTTACATTTTCAAGTTTAGCTCGTCAAATTGAACATGGCCTAAATAAAGGGTTTCCTGAACTTGAGATTGTCGATGCAGTGATAAGAGCAATTTCTCCTGGCATGCAACTTCGCAGCTATTTGGAAGGAAAAATTCACCTGACATTGGCCACATTGAGACGTATACTTCGGTCTCACTATCAGAAGAAGAGTGCAACCGAGCTCTAAACAGCTCACCTCTGAGGTGCAGGGCATCAAAGAAATCCCACAGAACTTCCTTATCCGAACCTTCGACCTGAGACAGAAGATTTTGTTCGCCTCGCAGGAAGCAGAGTCAGGCCTTAAATATGACCCAAGCTTAGTACAGAACATGTTCCTGCACACTGTGTTAACTGGCCTACAGAGTGATAACGTGAAACGTGATCTCCAACCATATCTTGAACAGACTGACATCTCAGATGAGAGAGACAAAGTAAGAGAAAATTAGTAGGACAACAACGTCCTGTCATAATTCATTCCGCTCAATCCAAAGATACTCCGGTTGAGAAGGAAGAAAAATTGTCTGCCCAACAAGGCTCTGATAAAATTTCCCCTATATTACTCTCCCAGCTTGAAGAAATGAGGTCTGAGATGGCTGTACTGAAAGATCTCAAAGCTGAAGTGTCTCAAATCAGAGAGTCTATGCAGCAGCCTCAGTACACACCACGACAATATCCACCAGCAGGTGGAGCAGAGGGCACATCAGTTCAGCAATTTCCGGGCCAGCAGATGCAGGAACGCCACAAGGATATTGGTCCACTCCTGGTCATGGACAGCGAGGGGAGACTGCCCAGTATCAGCAACGGTTTTTCCCCACGGCGCAGTTTTCCTCCACCAAACCCAGGACGTATGAGGAGGTGTTTCGGTTGTCAACAGTGGGGAACTGAAGACTATTGCATACACTGTTACAGGTGTGGCAGCAGTGAGCATTTCCTGGCTGGCTGCCGGGCTTAAGGACAAAGACATGTTGGAGGGAACACTTTAAAAGGGGAAGGGTTGCTCGCACGGGACAGGGAGTGACCAATTACACAGCAGTGTCCCCACATTGTGCAAACTGTGGGAAAACGGGTAAAACAGTAACATTAAAGCAATGTGCCTCATGTAAAAAAAGTACTCTACTGTTCGAGACCATGTCAAGTTGATAATTGGCCAGTGCACCAAAAGAAATGTGCACCACTTTTATGTATGAACATGAACTCTCCCTCTACAAGAAAAAAACTGGCTAACATGGCTCCTCTGGTGGGGAGAAAGTATCTGTTTGATTGTTTCATCCAAGACAAAAGGGTTCAAGCCTTGTGGGACTCAGGCTCCCAAGTGACAATAATTGATGAGCTACGGAAAGAAGAATACTTGCCTGACACAAAGCTAAGAGACATTTCTGAAATACTGGACACAGCCGACAAACTAGACATAGTGGCAGCAAACGGTGAGAACATGCCATATGCAGGGTGGGTGGAAGTCACTTTCAGACTAGCTGCAGGAGAAGCTCCAATGACAGAAGTCGTAGTCCCCACACTTGTAATGAGAGGAAATAAGCTTATTCGACCAATAATTGGCTCGAATGTTATTGAGCTCATTATAGACAGCGAACTGAAACAGTATGTTACGCCCCCTGGTGGCTCGGAGTGGGGCATAGCATAAATGCAACAGGTATGGAGAAGTGAGGGTGCATCACACAAACCATTACACGATAAAAGGCAAAGAAAGTATTTATTTAAACAACGCAACACAGGGATCAACAAGAACTCTCAGTGGCACCAAAGAAAAGAACACAAAAAAAACCCACCCCCCCTTTACAGGTGCTTAGCACCCAAAAGTACAGCGGGTGGTGCTCACTCTAACCTGGGGTATTAACAAGAAGTAAACCTACGTGTGTGTTATATGTAGACCCCGGAGTATCTTACCTGTCCTCGTTGTCCCTGTGCGCACAACAAACAAACATTAACAAAGACAAAGACAAAACAAAAGTAGGCGGCTAACAACTCAAATAATAAAGGTAACACTGTATCAGCTAAACCAGCAAACACCTAAGCTAAGCCAAACAAAACAAACAGAGCTCTGCCACAGCTCCCACCAAAATGCCTCTTCTCCCGCTAACAAAAAACAAAGGCCTATTTAAAGGGGAAGGGTTGATTGTAGATGGGGACCAGGTGTGGTGATTTTATTATTGGCACCAGCTGAGATGATCGGCCATGATGCTTCTTCCTCTCTGCCACTTCAATGATGCGTCCTGCCCGAGAGCTCCCCCTTCAGGTCCCTGCAGGCATCTCCAGGCACCCAGGAGGAGAAGACAAAAAAACACAAACAGAACACAATACATGTACACATATAGGACATACAGAACATGGTTCGTAACACAGTCCAACACCACTGATCGGGAACAGATGGGATATGCGGTGAGGGCCGTATTTCCTGACCTTGGGCCGACTCAAGCAAAAGCATTTGTGGAACAAATTTGTTCTGAGCAGACGAATGAATATGTTGTCAAGACAAAGAAGGAGAAGATCAACATTCCGAAACACACTTCTATCCAGGTGGAGGGCCATGTGCACATGTGCTCACCACAAGATGATGTCACACTAATCATGGAGCCCGATGTGAACCCCCGCTGGACAGAGGGGCTCGAATTCTGTGACACACTCGTAAAAGTGATTAAAGGTAACAAACCATCCATTATTTTGAGAGTGCAGAACCCCACAGATCATGACATACAGTGCCTTGCATAAGTATTCACCCCCCTTGCACTTTTTCCCATTATGTACTGTTACTAACTGGAATTCAAATAGACTTAAATAAACTTTTTCCCGTTTGATTAACAAAACATGCATAGTACTTTGGAGGTGCAAAATAAATTTTATTGTGACACAAACAATAATGAGAACAAAAAAGTTGACATCTGTTGGGTGCATAAGTATTCACCCCCCTGTGTCAATACTTGGTAGATCCCCCTTTCGCTGCAATTACAGCTGCAAGTCTTTTGGGGTATGTCTCTACCAGCTTTGCACATCTAGAGATGGAAAGGTTTGTCCATTCTTCTTGGCAAAAAAAGATGAAGCTCAGTCAGATTGGATGGAGACCGTCTGTGAACCGCAATCTTCAAGTCTTGCCATAGATTCTCTATTGGATTGAGGTCTGGGCTTTGACTGGGCCATTTTAAGACATTAACATTCTTTAATCCAAACCATTCCTTTGTAGCTCTGGCTGTATGTTTAGGGTCATTTTCCTGCTGGAAGATGAACCTCCGCCCCAGTCTCAAGTCTTTTGCAGACTGCATCAGATTTTCTTCAAGGATTTCCCTGTATTTGGCTCCATCCATCTTTCCCTCTATTCTGACCAGTTTCCCTGTACCTGCTGAAGAGAAGCATCCCCACAGCATGATGCTACCACCACCATGTTTCACTGTTGGGATGGTGTGCTCAGGGTGATGGGCGGTGTTGGGTTTTCGCCACACATAGCGTTTTGCATTGAGGCCAAAAAGTTCAATTTTGGTCTCATCTGACCAGAGCACCTTCTTCCACATGTTTGCTGTGTCTCCCACATGGCTTCTGGCAAACTCCAAACGGGATTTTTTATGGATCCCTTTCAACAATGGCTTTCTTCTTGCCACTCTTCCATAAAGGCCAGATTTGTGGAGTAGACGACTAATAGTTGTCCTGTGGACAGATTCTCCCACCTCAGCTGTGGATCTCTGCAACTCCTCCAGAGTAACCATGGGCCTCCTGGTTGCTTCTCTGATTAATTTTCTCCTTGTCCGACTCTTCAGTTTGGGTGGACGGCCTTCTCTTGGTAGGTTTGCGGTTGTGCCATATTCTTTCCATTTTCTTATGATGGATTTTATGGTGCTCAGAGAGATGTTCAAAGCTCTGGATATTTTTTTATAACCTAACCCTGCTTCATATTTCTCCACAACTTTATCCCTGACCTGTTTGGTGAGCTCCTTGGTCTTCATGATGCTGTTTGTTCAGTAATGATCTCCAACAAACTCAGAGTCCGTCACAGAACAGGTGTATTTATACTGAGATTAAATTGCAGACAGGTGGACCCTATTTACTAATTATGTGACTTGCAAATGTGACTTGTGAATGCAATTGGTCGCACCCGATCTTTGTTAGGGGTTTCACAGTAAAGGGGGTGAATACATATGCACTCAATACTTTTCAGATTTTTATTTGTAAATAATTGTGAAATCCATGTAATATTTCCCCCCACTTCCAAATGATGCACTATTTTGTGTTGGTCCATTACATAAACTCACGATGAAATACATTTTAATCTGTGGTTATACCATGACAAAATGTAGAAAAGTCCAAAGGGGGTGAATACTTATGCAAGGCACTGTAGTGTTGGCAGGGAGAACTGTGATTGGCACTGTCCAGCCCATTCAGGCAGTTTACCCAGCCTCCATACTAGAAGGATCCAGCCCTGCCCCTCACATGGTGAATCACATGAAAGTGAAAATTAACCAAGTTGCTGACAATGTATGGGACCCACCTTTGAATCTGAGTCACCTTGGTGAGCCAGAGCGAGCAAGAGCTCACCAGATGTTAAGGGAGGAGTCTGCATCCTTTTCACGAACAGATGATGACATTGGCTGCGTAGAAGAACTGCAACTCAGGATATCACTGAAAGACACAGAACCTGTTGCAAAAACTTACCTTTCAGTGCCTAAGCCATTGTATCGGGAAATGAAAGACTATTTGCATTATCTCATCACACAGGGCTGGGTTCAGAAATCAAATTCACCTTATGCATCACCAGTCGTCTGTGTTCGGAAAAAAGATGGGAGTTTAAGGCTATGTATTGACTTCCGTGAGGTGAACAGAAAAACTCTCCCTGATCGCCAGCCTATTCCCAGAGTACAAGATATCATGGATGGTCTTGGAGGAAACTCCTGGTTCTCACTGTTGGACCAAGGTAAAGCCTATCACCAGGGTTTCATGGCCAAAGAGAGCAGACCTGTGACTGCTTTTGTAACTCCCTGGGGCCTCTATGAATGGATTAGGATCCCCTTTGGCCTAATGAACGCCCCAGCTGCCTTCCAGCGTTGCATGGAGGAATGTTTGGCAGGACTGAGAGATGAGATCTGTATTCCATACTTAGATGACACTCTGGTCTTTAGCAAATCATTTGACGACCATGTAGAGGATGTGAGGACAGTACTACAGCGACTACGGCATTATGGGATAAAGCTGAAGCCTAGTAAGTGTGAAGTGTTCAGGCGTGAGGTCCGATACCTCGGGCGGATGGTGTCTGCTGAGGGCAGTAAAATGGACCCGGCTGATACATTGGCTGTGAGAGCTTTAAAGGAGAAGAAGCCAAGAACTGTAGGAGAGGTGAGGGCAGTCATGGGACTATTGAGCTACTACAGACAGTACATTCAGAACTTTTCTCGAATAGCGGGACCCCTGTATGCTCTACTCGAAGCAGACCCTGAGGCAGCTAAACAAAAAACCAGCTATGCCAAGACAAGGAATGTAAAAGGAAAAAGCAAAGCGGCACCTTCACATAAGCTGATTACATGGACTGACAAGCACCAGCAGATCCTGGAAAAAACTGATCGACTGTTTGGTGGAGCCGCCGATACTTGGATTTCCGGACTTCTACAAACCCTTCATCCTGCACACAGATGCTTCAAATCAAGGCCTAGGGGCAGTGTTGTATTAAGAACAGGAGGGACAGCTACGTGTTATAGCGTATGCATCCCGCACACTGACCAAAGCTGAGAAAAATTACCATCTTCATTCCGGTAAATTAGAGTTTCTCGCATTGAAGTGGGCTGTTACTGAGCGTTTTAGAGATTATTTGATTAGTTCACCGTGCACTGTGTACACAGATAGCAACCCGCTTACCTATGTATTGTCGACAGCCAAACTTAACGCCACAGGATATAGGTGGGTTCTTGAACTAGCAGATTTTCATTTAACTATCAGATATCGTCCGGGAAAAGAGAACGTTGATGCTGATAGTCTTTCAAGAATGCCTTGTGAAATAGGAACAATGATAGAAGAATGTACAGAGGAAATGTCTTCTCCTTCCATACAAGCAACAGTGCAAGCGGTGGGAACAGTGGATGCGAACACAGTGTGGTTCACGAGGGCGATCGAGAGGGCAGAGAGAGATGTGGGGGCACCTATGCTTTTCTCTAGAGCAGCTATACGTCAAGCCCAGAAAGATGATCAGAATGTTGGCCCTGTTGTACATGCTAGACAATTAGATAAGAAGCCGCAGGGGCAGGAACTGAAATTATTCAGTGCTCAGAGCAAGTGTTTACTCAGGGATTGGGAGAAACTCAGCCTAGATGGAGACAGAATACTTCACAGAGAGACTGCCAACAGAAAACAACTGGTACTACCAGAAAAGTACAAGGCAACAGTTCTGAGACAACTTCACAATGAAATGGGACACCAAGGTATGGAACGAACCACATCCCTCATTCGAGATCGATTCTTCTGGCCACACATGCAGCAAGAGATAGAGCATTACGTGTCTCGGACTTGTACATGCCTCAAACAGAAGAAGCCCTCTAGACAGACTAGAGCCCCTCTCAACCCCATCGTCACGACACAGCCATTTGAATTAATATCCATTGACTTCCTGCACTTAGACAAATGTAAAGGGGGTTATGAATACATACTGGTGATAGTTGATCATTTTACACGATTTGCACAGGCTTATGCTACAACTTCTAAGTCCGCCAAGACAGTTGCAGATAAAGTGTTTAATGATTATGCAATGAAATTTGGATTTCCTTTGAGAATTCACCATGATCAGGGTGGTGAATTTGAAAATCAGTTATTTGCACAGCTGCAGAAGAACTGTGGAGTGATGGGTTCAAGAACCACACCGTACCACCCAGAAGGGAATGGTCAAGTCGAACGCTTGAACAGAACACTGCTGCAAATGTTGAAGACGCTCACTGAAAAGCAGAAATCAAATTGGAAAGAGTCACTTCCAAAGCTCATTTATGCATATAACAGCACGCGCTGTGAAGTCACCGGATTCTCTCCATTCTATCTCCTGTTTGGGAGGTCACCAAGGCTGCCTGTTGACCTAATGTTTGGTTTGACTCCTGAGACAGGAACTGCAGACCAACAGGAATATATGAGAAGATGGAAATAACAGATGCAAGAGGCCTATGATATTACAGCAGGGAATGCTAAGAAATGCGCGGAGAGGAGCAAGAGAAATTATGACTCTAAAGTGAGGAGTTCTGTGCTGCACGAGGGTGACCGTGTCCTCGTTCGCAATCTGACACCCAGAGAAGTTGAAACAGGATGCCAGCGACCAGTGAGAGAGAGACGACCTCCGAGGATCTTCACTTACAACCAGCTAGGCAACCCATTTTGTAACAGCGTTGGACCCCAAAGCAACTTCAGGTACTGGAGCCTTCCAGGATCCTACAGAGCGATCCAAGGGACAAGTACGTGGATGGCCCCAGTGCAGCAGTTTAACTACCAGCTTGTTGTTCCTCACCGAGAAGGCATTTACACATACGCCCCACATACACTCATGGACTGTTAAAGAAAGCAGAGTGCTCACATACCCATACACTCATGGACTGTTAAAAAACTCTAGTGCTTGTATATATCTATGGATATGCATTCATGGACTGTTGAGAAAGCTGTGTGTTCCAACAAGCTTCATGCGATGATGGACTTTCTTCAAGCAGAGTGTTTGTACTTATCAAAATGGAAGAGTTGGATTATATGCCCTTGCTGACTACTTGTAAATATGGATAAGTGATGTTAACGTTGGCTATGATGTCAGGACGACATCTATGTTGAAGGGGAGTGTGTGGTGGATGTGTTATTGTCTAATATTGTTTGCAAGTGTTTACAGGGATTTAATTATCAGTGATATCTTCGATCTGTTACTTTGGCCTTTGGGTTGTTTTCATACTGGGGTTCCGGGTTTGGACAGCGGAGGGGGTGGCTCGTTTATTATCCATGGACTTGAAGCCAGTGAACAACGTGTCCGTTTCATTCCTGCACTTTCCCCCTATTTTAGGTAAGAACAGGTGTTGTAATATGGTGAATGCATGCTTGTGTGTGTGTTTTAGGTCATGTGGAGAGCGCTGGTGGTGGGATATGTGTTTACAGAGGGTTTTGATAGTTTAGTTTTAGAAGAGTTTAAACATGAAAGAGCCGACCCGATGCACCATGCTTGAAGAGCACACAGACAGCGCATGGTCCGAATGTGCGCGCAGCCCCTGCGCCACTGTGTGTGTTGTATGGTGCGTAACTGTTGTTTGGGTGAATGTTTTCAATGTGTTTATTATGTTGTTTATTCATAGATGCCACATGTGTAATTTTATATTTTGTATATTTCATGTTCCAATTTTCCTGATGTCTTTGAGATATGCTGTAAATTCTGAAATTGCAATGTGTCTATATTTGTTAATACATTATCCATGGACTTGAAGCCAGTGAACAACGTGTCCGTTTCATTCCTGCACTTTTCCCCTATTTTAGGGGCGTAACACCTGGGCCTGGAGCAAATTCTCACGTGATAACCGCCCCTGTGTGTGGAGTTTTGCTCTCAAGTCCAGGACGTATTGAATTTTTCGTTGTTACTGGGGCTTGGACCTTCCTCCCAGTTTTCTCTAAGTAGGTCCAGTATGCCCCGTGGTTTTCTACCAAACAACAATTCAAAGGGAGAAAATCCTGTGGAGGCCTGGGGCACCTCCCACACTGCAAACAACAGAGGATCAAGCCATTTAGCCCAATTGCGCTCGTCTTTGTGAATGAACTTACGGATCATGGATTTTAATGTCTTATTCAACCGCTCGACCAGCCCATCAGTCTGTGGGTGGTACACGCTGGTCCGAATAGATTTGACTCCCAGTAATCCGTAGAGTACCCTAAGTGTTCGTGACATAAACGAGGTGCCTTGGTCAGTCAGGATCTCTTTTGGGATCACGACTCGGGAGATGACCTGAAACAGTGCCTGCGCAACACTCTTTGCAGAGATGGTGCGCAGTGGCACTGCCTCTGGATATCGCGTTGCGTAGTCCACCAGGAGTAACACAAAGCGATATCCACGTGCAGTCGGATGAAATGGCCCGATGAGGTCCATACCAATGGCTGGTTGGTTAATCAGTTGACATTCACGGCAAGACTCGCACCAGCGAAGCACCTCCGCGGGCAGCTCGGGCAATAGAATCGGGTCATTATCCGGCTTTATCATAACCCAGGTGAACAGCCATTGGGGTTAAAGTGAGCCGCCTGGAAAACCCTTTCCCGTCGGCTTTTAGGCACCAGCAACTGGGTGGTTTCTCCTCCTATCTGAGTGTCACGACTCACTCGGTACAGCCTGTCCCTGATCAATGAAAAATATGGGAACGTCTGCGCAGCGTCAGGGCGCACCATGTGACCATCAATTCGTATCACTTGATCAAAGGCTGAGCGTAGAGTGTCATCACAAGACTGTTCGAGTGGCTAATCTTCCATGGAGTGTAATTCAGGAACCAGCGGTGCCTCCTGTGGAGTCACTGCTGGTTCCACCCCCCTGTCTACAGTGTCGGACAACCTTGCATCACCCCTGAGTGCCGCGCACACGTCATATGTTCCTATCCGTCGTGAGCGCACCCCCACACATTGCCCCACTACAGAATGAAACCCAGGCCAATCAGTCCCCAGGATTAGAAGGTGCGGCAGGTGGGAACTAACGGCGACCTTTGTTCTAATCTTTTTCCCCTGGTGTCTAATTTCCACTGTCACCATCGGGTATCTGTGAATATCCCCATGCACACACCTAATATTTACCCAACAAACCTCCATCAAAGCCCCGGGTCGAACCAGGTTCTGGCTAATAATGGACTGCATGCAGCCCGAGTCCACCATAGCCTGGTGTTCACCCCCCTGAATTCTTACTGGAATTCTGTATGTTGCCGCCGGACCAGGGAAGGGTGTTGCAGGGCCAGCAACCCGGATCACTTGTCCCGCTTCCATGGGAGGACACGCCTCCCGGAAGTGCCCGAGCTGCCCGCACCTCCAACACTCCTGCCCTGGCATTCGAGGCGCCCCCTGCGGGTTGGGAGCGGTGCTTGTAGCGGCTGGGAACTGTGGGTGAAAGGAAGGGGACAAAGCAGGGATCTGGTGGGCCCCACACCGGGCTATAGGGTTGAGGAGGGCCCCTTCGGCGAGGGGCTGGCCGCCAGGATGAACGGCCAGGTGGTCGTTAGCCCCATTCGGTCCAGTACCGCCCTTCTGATGTGCTGGTAGTCAGCTCTCGCCGTCGGCGGCAGCCCCAGCACCGTCTGTGCCTCCCCTGACAGCAGGGGAAGGAGCCGGATTGCCTACTCCTCCGCCGGCCACTCACTTTGTCTCCGCCATCACCTCAAACATTTCCAGGAAGGACTGAGGGTCGTCTGCCTCCAACATTTTATGGAGCGTGATACCAGCCAACGAGGACCGGGCCGCTGGGCCCGGAGTTGCTGTCGGTTTGGCAAAGAGATGCTCCATCTGACTCTGGAGCATCCCCAGGAAATGTCGATTAAACACCGCCTGCTCCCGCTGCATGGCTGCGACCCCCTCCATCATCTGGCCGAGCGCCACCACCGGCTGCGTCGGGTTCTGGTCCCGCTCCTGTTCCATAACGATCCGGTTGGGCTCCAGTGTAACAGGTCTCTTGGTCACCGGGGTTCTTCGTAGGAATCAGAGGGAAATGGTATGTGTGTCTCAAGCTTTCTTTATTTCCAGGACACATACAATTCACAATCACACAATTTCTTTGCACGCATATAATGCTCAGTTCTCCAGCCTAGCAGCCGGCGTCCGGGTGTAGTCTGGCTCCTGTGGATGCGTGTCTGTCCCGGGCCCCAGCGCGCTAATGCTGATAAGGGGGAGAGAGTCATTAGTTAACCTGGAACACCTGTGTACCATTAGACTCTCTCCCTGGCACCGATCCCAGAACCCCATCTCCACTCCCTCCCTCCTGTAGCCGCCACTAACCACCCCCCACTACCACAATTACATTCAATAAACAAATGCATATGGAGATCCATTCCCTTATCCTTATAATTTAAGACTTCTGACAGTTTGGATATGCACAGGTTATAATATATATAGGTAAGAAGCGCAGATTTATCTGTCCTCCCTAATACATTTCCTGTACATATAAAGTGCACTTAGTTGACCTTTACAGGGGTGACTTTAAGGTTTTTAAGGTATTGCACATCCCTAACCACAAGTGTCGGACATTTCTAGGCATTTTGCCTCAATGATAAGTGCCTGCAAGTGTCCCATGTATTGTACATACCTAATTATTTATTTATTATTTGTTTGCCTTTATTTAACCAGGTCGGTCCCGTTGAGATACAATGACCTCTTTTCCAAGGGAAGCCTGGCCAAGACAGCAGCATACAAAAAAAAAAAATCACATAACAGAGATAAAATACATTTGAAAAAAGAAAAAAAGATAAGGCAACAGGACTAAAGCTCCGGATTCACACCAAAACAAGAACAAGTGCGGTATGAAGCCGCTCCAATTTCTCTAATCACAAGTGTGGGACATTTCTAGGCATTTTGTTATAATGTTAAGTGCCTTACAAGTGTCCCTCGTATTGTGCATCCCTAACCACAAGTGTGGGACATTTCTAGGCATTTTGCTATAATGTTAAGTGCCTACAAGTGTCCCACGTATTGTCCAGCCCTAACCATAAGTGTGAAACATTTCTAGGCATTTCGCCTCAATGATAAGTGCCTACAATTGTCCGGGCATTCATGACATTTTTAGGAATTTCCTGTAATGTTAAGTTCCTACAAGTGTCCCACGTATTGTACATCCCAAACCACAGGTGAAGGACATTTTTAAGCATTTGGTTACAATGATAAGTGCCTACAAGTGTCCCACGTATTGGACATCCCTAGCCACAAGTTTGGGATATTTCTAGGCATTTTTCCTCAATGATACAAGTGCCTACAAGTGTCCGGGCATTCTGGACATTTCAAGGCATTTTGCACTTGTAGTCACTTATCATTGAGGCAAAATACCTAGAAATGTACCTGAAAAATTGTTGTGCCTTGTAGAGTAAGTCACAAATACAGGCCTCCGACATGGTGTATTTCAAAGCCTGTGAGAGGAAGAATATTCATAATACTTTCAAATGCACTACATGGGTCTCTAGCTGAATCTCGGCTGCGATGTTGGGGCCTTAGGTGCCTCGAGCCAGAAATGCACCTGGGTGGGTTTAAGTCAAAATCCAATTCCAGCATCATCTTTGGACCTGTAACTGGCAGAGCTTTGAAAACTGAGCCACCAAGGCCCTCAGAGGAGAGCGCATGCAAAATTTAAGAGCTCTAGCTGCTAAGGGGCCTGAACTGCACCCGAGTGTGTTGTCAGCAAAAGCGGCACAGGCTCTGTCTTTTGACGTGCACCTCACAGAGCTTTCAAAACACTAGTGGGTCATCAGGGGACACTTGTGAAGCTGTATACAATATGTTAGCCCTCTAGCTACTTAGGGGCCAAAACAGGGGCCAGACATATATTTGTAGGCCCTTTGCAATAATGTTAACTGCCTACAACCGCCGGCTCATTGTGAGTGGTCCCGACATTTGTAGGCAGTTATCATCATATCAAAATGCCTACAAGTGTCAGATTGCTAATTTGTCTATAATGTTAATTGTGCCTGGCCTTTCAAAAAGTGTAATAAGATATAATAATCTTGTATATTAACATATATATATATATCTACTCATATATATATATTATATCAAGCTATATATCTATATATAAAAAAAGCACACCACACAAGATTTCAAACTTATTAATATTTATTTCCACACACTAAGAACACAGTTAAACACACCTTTAAAATATAAACATTATTAAAACTTTAAAACTTACGAAATTTTAATATTATGAACAACATGAACTTTATAAACAATTTAAATAAAAATTCTGGCACTGGCCCCCATCTTCTTTTATCTCTGTCTGAATCTTCCGCACCTGCTGCCACATTGTGATGGTCCCCTGAGGAAGCAACGCAATGTGCTGCTCCATCAAGGCCAGCTTGAGAATGTAGAGCAGCTTGGCCATCCACCGCGCCTTGTGCAGTGCTCCTGGCCGTTGGTAGGTAACTTGAGTGTGTGCTGCACCCAGATACACAAGACACAGCTGCACGAACTCGCTGTAGTCGCCTCGCTTGTAGTCGAGCACTCCAGCAGTGCACGCAATGAGTTCAGCACGCAACTTGCCCAGGAACGTAGCGGCACAATGGGCTGCTGTCCTTATGTGGCACCAGGTCCCAGTTGTCCCGGAGCCGTGTAAACAATGTAACATCTGGCGAGCGGGACGTCTCCACCTTGAGGTTTGTGAAAAGGAGTACCTCCCCTATGTGGTGCCAGCACCCGGACCAGAGCAGTGGTCGACCCAGTGAGAGCTGGATGGCAATGCAGGCTGCTGTAAGATGGCCAGTGTTTGACGCTGTCACTTTATGTTCGACGCCACCCCTTGAAATACCTGGTATCTGACTTGACCTTAGGGCCACCGCCAATGGTTCAATGGCAATGGCGAACAAGAGTTGAGAAACTGTACTTCTTCTGCCAAACTGTACTTCTTCTGCCATCATCTCTTAATTTCATCGATTGTTCTTTTTGTTTTACCCTTGCAGATACTCTCTCATATCACGTTTCTTTGAGTTATATTGTTAATTCTTTGCTGTAGTTGAACAACATGTTTGTTTGCCTCTTCCACTAACAACACCAATTGCATGGCATTCAATTTCGCTCTGCACTTGCAATCACTCGGCTCTCCGTAATGCTCCATGGCAGAAACCAGTAATGCACACAAAACCCTCATTTAAAATCTACTGCCTCTACCATGTTTGCACCTGTTATCATTTACACAATTACGTGCAATCTGTTGAAATGCACATGCAATTTTACTACTCTTTATTAGGGATCTTATTAGATCAGGCCTTAAGAAAATTTACCGTAATTAGGAAAAGACCGCGGTTTTCCCTAAGTAGGTGGGTGGAGGCCAAAGTAATCGATTTCAGACTCAAGAACAAGACCATTATGTAGATCACAGATGAACACTGTTATAGCTGAAATAACACAATAAGGAACAAAGTGAACAATGTCAGGTAAACGGAATTGTTGAGCAGAACTCCGTTTCTTCTGTAATTTTTTCTACATTTGAAGACGGTTAGTTCAAATATATTGAATTTGGCTGCAAAACTGTTAAACCCAGAAACTCCAGAAGTATTCTGTGGACTAAAACACTTCACCCACCCCTCCATCAGCATAGTGGGGAGTGGATGATGAGTGGATTTTCATTTTTGGGTGACCTATCCCTTTAACAAAACTCCTTTTCAGTTTGTGTCTGTTTAGAAAAGAGAAACGATCATAAATTAATCAAATTAAAAGAGCCTACGTTTATCAATTCCTTGAACATGTTGCGTCACTCACAGTTCGCTCTCGTATTGGTCAATTTGCTCAGTTCTCTTCTCCCATTGGCCGGGCTATCCGCAAATCATTACAATTGTTCAGCGAGTAGTTCCTGTATGGGGGCTCAGTTCTCTTCTCCCATTGGCCGGGCTATCCGCAAATCATTACAATTGTTCAGCGAGTATTTCCTGTATGGGGTTGAGCCGGAGAGAGTGACAGACAGTCAGTTAGTAATGCTGGCAGACAGACAGACCGACAGACCGATGGGTTCGCCTGCTGGGAGCATGAAGACTGACATGTGAAAGCCGGAGGAAGGAGGGAACCATGAAAGTCGCCTCTGTGGTCTTCTACGGTGTCGCTCTGGGGCTCCTTGCCGTCGGCCTGCGAGAGCTGCTGACTGGCTTCGAGGAGAACAGATGCAGTATGACCTACATGTTTGAATACCCAGAGTACAGGGTGAGTACACAGGCTCGGGTTTGTACCCCACATACTGTGAAAAAAGGCCAGATATGAGCTCGTGTGGAACACAGCTGGCTAAATGGTTCGGTTTTTTTTTTGTTCCACTCTGAACAGACTATATAAATGATCACATTGAGATGCATTTAAAGCTACTTCCTGAATCGAAACCTGCTAACGTTACCTGACGGACAGGTTTCTGTTTACACCTGCACCTGTTTACACGCTTAGTAGCTTTGCTGAAACTAGCGTAGTTACAAAAAAAGAAAGATCACATCCCGATCTTCCAATCCTCTCAGCAGGTTGTTTGTTTAGATCAGTAATGCCATGTAGGTATGGACATCAATCTGACTTCAAACAGGAGATTATGAGGGAGAGAAAATGAGCCCCACGTATCTGACAATGTTCTCTTGCCTTGTTTATGTGGTTGATGGACATGGTCTGTACAGTCAGTGTTATTGTCTGTGATGCCTGCAGGACAGAGAGCAAATTATGAATTTACAATCAATCTAATTTTATTTGTATAGCCCATTATCACAGATAAAATAAGATATTATTTTGCCTGCTTGATCCAGATTACCCTAACACAATATGTAATAGAGTACAGAGATTAAAACAATAGTTTAATTCTAAAGAATATAAGTGAAAATAAATATTAAAGGACATATAAGGTGTGTGTGTATGGGAGCAGTGCCTAATGCCAACATTAGAAATTTAAATAATATAACATAAAATAAGTACGTAACTTGAGACAGTAGACCAATGCCAAAGTGGCAGGTTGTAATAACGATAATTTTATAGAAGTAAGTGATGAAATATTGCATATTATGGCTAATTAACTTAATATAATGACAAAAAACTATTGCCCAAATCAAAATTTGTCGGGTTAAACAAGGTGCAACATCCTCTGCCCCTAACCCTTGACTAGAGTGAGGAAGAACTACCAAAATAACTACATTTTTACAGGGAGAAAAAAATACATAACCTACAAACAGGTATCAAGTATGATATTTGAATCAAGGTGGTGAAAACACTGCAGAGGTGTTAACCAAATTTTATAGAACTTATATACAGTAATCAGCACTATTATTCAAAATACTTTGAACAGGTTTAATTTTTTGTCTGCTTTACAGGGGAATAAAAGTGTTTAAGGTGAATAGACCAATATCAACTTTTTTCATTTTTCCACCTTAAAGGTGACAACAAATCTCATATGTAATATTCGGTTAAGCAAATGTCCGAATTTTCTTTTTAATATCTGTGCAGATGTAAAATTACACAGTACATTTCTTGGTACAGATGAAGAACCAACTATAACAGATCAGATGTGATCTGACCACAGGAGGTTGTCGCCATCATATTACTTGCCATTGATCTTAAATTAGTTCTATGGAGTAATTTACTCAGGGAAGTATTTTAAACATGTGCAACACTAATATGAAAAGTGTTAACAGGTTGGACAGGTTAATGAATTGTGTGTGTTTTAATGTAAGTTTGGAACTTCTAATCCTTTCACAGCGTGTGGCCCTTCCTCGGCGTGTGGCCCGACTGTACCCAGCGTATGGGCTCTACCTTTATGGAGAGGGTCTATACGCCCAGGAGACCCGAGGGCTTAAACTCTCGGGCGCCCCTGTGCTCTTCCTGCCTGGAAATGCTGGCAGTTACAAACAAGGTTAGTGCACAAAGTCAGTTGCAGCTACAGTATATTGAAGATTGTATCGAGTCACTTTTCAGTATTTACATTTAAATCTACGAAAACCAAAATCTGAATCATGGTGACTTTCTTTGTCAATGAATTGACATGCTGAAGTTGTTTGAGGACATTAGAATTTATTGTTGATTGGTCTCTACCTGACTGGTGACCACATTGATTTTAAATACAAGATTTCAGCCTCCAAGACTGTAGATGTGTTAGCTCTACATACCATACAGTCAAGTTTCTACAGTCTGGATGTGTTTGTATGTGGGACTTTTACATAAACATTAAATCATTCATCAATCATGGAAAACTGGCTTTTTCAATCATTTTACAGTTGTTTTTTTTAAATCTTGTGTTAGTCTCATTTGTAAGTACACTCTGTACAGCTCAAATTGGATTTGGCTATGTTTTTTAAGTTTTTAAGGATTTTTATCATCTTCACCGCTGATTCACACACATCAATTCAAATCATTTCCGTGAGAAAACTTGAATTGCTCAAGCCGGCTTATATTACAGGATGACAAAGAATGATACATTACAACTACAAATTTTGGAGTTATTTGTGAGCTTCACTTGCATTACATGCTCTTAATCTTATAGAGTATGATTTGAGGTGATATTATCAACAGTCAGTCAGTCAATCAATCAATCATCATAATTTATTAATATTGCCCATATTCACAAATCACAAATTGTGTCATGAGGCCTAACATGGTGCAACATCCTCTGTTCTTAACCCTCAACTAGAGTAAGGAAAAACCTGCCAGAATCCTTATTTACAGGATAAACAAATATAGAAACCTCAGAGAGAGACAGGTGTGAGGGATCCCTCTCACAGGATGGACAGACATACAGTAGATGCATTGGTAACTGAGAACATCACCAAAATAGGAGTATTTACAATATTAATTAGAAGAAACAGTTGGTAAGATTATAGAAAAGTGTGTCTATGTTTAAAGTATTTTTACATAAGAAAATGTCTGATAGAGATGAAGGAGCAGCAATGACAAATGAATTGTCCGTAAGTTTTTGTCAGTAATGGTATAGTATGTGAATGAAAGCATATATAAGGTGAATAAATTTGGGCAGTGCAACTTTGGTGTAACTTTGGTGCGCACAGATGACTCGTCACTCATTTGCACAAATTGGAATCAATCTGATAAATAGAATTTATGCCAGGTAAGGGCGGTTCCTTCAATACCAATTGGCTGTTCTAGTCTCTGTAGTAAGAAGTTGCACTGAGATCTAACAGGACGAGGAGAGACACAAACCCTTGATCTGAGGCTATGAAAAGGTCATTTTAGACTTTTGCCAAGGCTGTCAAAAGCCTAAAAATGGAGCCACAAGAGCGAGAGCTAAAAAATCTTCCCTTGGGAATTGGGAAGCACTTGCTACGTCAACCAAAGTTATTTCAGTAACACACATTTCAACTCACATTATTATTTGAACAACCGTTCTCAACCAACATTATAATATTGACCCATCTGACTGCAAATTGATGTCCAACGGTCAATGGAATCCAAAATCATCAACCCATTGAGGGCTGGATTCAAAATCAAAGTAAAACATTTTAATCACAAGCTGATCCAACTTGCATAAACGTCATAACGGCAACTCATAATGTGATTCAGCACTGTGTATGGCCTCCGTGATTGATATCCCTGAATCTTAACTGACTTGGTGTTATACTGTGATGATAAAGTTTTCCCAAATTTTTTAGCTGTATGTGTGTATATATATATATATATATATATATATACACACAGTGCCTTGCATAAGTATTCACCCCCCTTGGACTTTTTCCCATTATGTACTGTTACTAACTGGAATTCAAATAGACTTAAATAAACTTTTTCCTGTTTGATCAACAAAACATGCATAGTACTTTGGAGGTGCAAAATAAATTTTATTGTGACACAAACAATAATGAGAACAAAAAAGTTGACATCTGTTGGGTGCATAAGTATTCACCCCCTGTGTCAATACTTGGTAGAACCCCCTTTCGCTGCAATTACAGCTGCAAGTCTTTTGGGGTATGTCTCTACCAGCTTTGCACATCTAGAGATGGAAAGGTTTGTCCATTCTTCTTGGCAAAAAAGATGAAGCTCAGTCAGATTGGATGGAGACCGTCTGTGAACTGCAATCTTCAAGTCTTGCCATAGATTCTCTATTGGATGAGGTCTGGGCTTTGACTGGGCCATTTTAAGACATTAACATTCTTTAATCCAAACCATTCCTTTGTAGCTCTGGCTGTATGTTTAGGGTCATTGTCCTGCTGGAAGATGAACCTCCGCCCCAGTCTCAAGTCTTTTGCAGACTGCATCAGATTTTCTTCAAGGATTTCCCTGTATTTGGCTCCATCCATCTTTCCCTCTATTCTGACCAGTTTCCCTGTACCTGCTGAAGAGAAGCATCCCCACAGCATGATGCTACCACCACCATGTTTCACTGTTGGGATGGTGTGCTCAGGGTGATGGGCAGTGTTGGGTTTTCGCCACACATAGCGTTTTGCATTGAGGCCAAAAAGTTCAATTTTGGTCTCATCTGACCAGAGCACCTTCTTCCACATGTTTGCTGTGTCTCCCACATGGCTTCTGGCAAACTCCAAACGGGATTTTTTTATGGATCCCTTTCAACAATGGCTTTCTTCTTGCCACTCTTCCATAAAGGCCAGATTTGTGGAGTAGACGACGAATAGTTGTCCTGTGGACAGATTCTCCCACCTCAGCTGTGGATCTCTGCAACTCCTCCAGAGTAACCATGGGCCTCCTGGTTTCTTCTCTGATTAATTTTCTCCTTGTCCGACTCTTCAGTTTGGGTGGACGGCCTCCTCTTGGTAGGTTTGCGGTTGTGCCATATTCTTTCCATTTTCTTATGATGGATTTTATGGTGCTCAGAGAGATGTTCAAAGCTCTGGATATTTTTTTATAACCTAACCCTGCTTCATATTTCTCCACAACTTTATCCCTGACCTGTTTGGTGAGCTCCTTGGTCTTCATGATGCTGTTTGTTCAGTAATGATCTCCAACAAACTCTGAGTCCGTCACAGAACAGGTGTATTTATACTGAGATTAAATTGCAGACAGGTGGACCCTATTTACTAATTATGTGACTTGCAAATGTGCCTTGTGAATGCAATTGGTCGCACCAGATCTTTGTTAGGGGTTTCACAGTAAAGGGGGTGAATACATATGCACTCAACACTTTTCAGATTTTTATTTGTAAATAATTGTGAAATCCATGTAATATTTCCCCCCACTTCCAAATGATGCACTATTTTGTGTTGGTCCATTACATAAACTCACGATGAAATAAATTTTAATCTGTGGTTATACCATGACAAAATGTAGAAAAGTCCAAAGGGGGTGAATACTTATGCAAGGCACTGTATATATTACTATTCAACACCAACAGACATCTTTTTCTCTGTTGCTGTAGCTCGCTCCCTGGGCTCGGTGGCCCTCAGGAAGGCTGAAAACTTGGAGGGAGGTCTCCATTTCAATGTTTTCACCGTGGACTTCAATGAGGAGCTGGTTGCGCTTTACGGTGGCAGTTTGCTCCAGCAGACACACTTCCTGCATGAGAGCATTAAAGCCATCTTAAGGCTGTACAAGGTCAGGCCTCAAGTATAATTTAGTTGTCAGGGAGGGTTACTTGTTGCTGGTGTGTTAGTGCTAGGGATACATATCATATTCCATCACCCTCTAAATTTACATGTGTCGGCATTTAGTTCAACTTTTCAAACTGCACGATGTGCTGTCATCAAAATATTGTGCAGTTATAAAAAAAAGTCTACAAATTGCTAAGATGTGAGCACTAAAGTGTGTTATCAAAATGTAGTTAACACTATGTAATGTATTAAAGTAATCTACTTTGGTGATGGTTTTAAATGTCTTCTTTCTTTCTGGACTTGCCAGAATCTGAAGACTCCTCCCCAGAGTGTGGTGCTTGTGGGCCACTCCATGGGAGGGGTGGTGGCCCGGGCGTTGTTCACTTTGCCCCGCTTCAACACTAATCTGGTCAGCCTGATCATTACTCAGGCCTCTCCGCACCTGGCCCCAGTACTGTCCCTGGACCCATACCTGCTGGGTAAGAACAACTCTGATGCTGAGTCACTGGTACTTTGACACTGTTGGCTCTGACTTATGTCCTCATTTGAGGCACAGACAGCAGTTGTTTCAATCATACTTAGTGAGGAGACATTCATCAGTAAAATGTGTTGCTCTGTCATTCAGTTGGTTTCCTAACCACCAAATGGCATTTGACCTATCATAAGAAAAAAAAAAAACTAAATGCTGTTACAGATTTATGGTCCGTTTTGTTCATAAATGTGGTGACTCGAAGTGTTCAATGGGATTTTAATATAAAAACTATGTGGTTGATGCTAGTGTAATTTTCTCTTCATCTTTACTCCTGTTTTTTGCAGGTTTCTACTCTTCAGTGAGACATAAGTGGCTGAACCAGGCAAACAAACTCAGGAACATCACAGTCCTGTCCGTTGGGGGCGGTTACCGTGACTACCAGGTCCGGTCTGGTCTAACATCTCTGCCGTGTCCTTCAGGAGACCCCAATAAGTTATCACTGGTGGTAAGATTTGTTTGTGGATGAGTGTGATTACTGGGACTCTTTCCACCACAGGAACTTTTTTTTGGAACCCATGGACATTTTTAAGAACTGAGCAACTGAAGGTAGCAGGTTAAAAATGTAGTTCCTTTTGTAGAGGACAGTTAAAAAATGCCTTGTCATACACAATGCCAGATGACTTAATGCTTTTTGATGCCAAAGAATGATCCTGCACTACTCTATTTATGTTTCTATGTCATATTATTTTTATCAAGGCAACTGCAGTTCCCAGGACATGGGTGTCAACCGACCACCTCTCCATTGTTTGGTAAATAGATGACATTACATTTTGGCAGACTATATATTATACTGAATTTTTTTAAAAATATTATTCTTGTCATTCATATGCAATATGCATTTCTTTGGGCTCCAGGTGTAAAGAGCTTGTTCTTGCCACTGTCAGGGCCTTCTTCGACCTCATTGATCCCGAAACCAGACAGGTCAGAGCAAACACTCACTAAACAACATTTTATTTTGCTCAGAATTGTTGGAGTCATACACTCACCCTATAATCAAAGGCAATGAAATGGCACATCTCTCATCTCTCATTTCATCTGTTGTGAAACTAATCAGTTTGTTCTTATTAGTTCACAGATAACCAGGAGAAGAAAATAGCCGTACTTAACCATCACTTCATCAGACATCCTGTCAGGATGGTGGGAGAAGATCACAGTGTTTCCATCTCAACCTTAGGTCAGAGACAAACACTTGCTTCAAGAGGCTGGAATAAACCGATGCATTCATTTATTTAATCAGATCACCATCTTGTTCATGTTTTTTTAGACCAGGGGTGCACAAACTTTCTGGGTTAAGGGCCTCATTAACTTAAAGACGGGCCACTAATACTAGTTTATGAGGAAGAACATTAAATAACACAGTAAATTATATTAATGTGAAATCATTTTCTCCCAAAGTAATGAAAGTAAACTCATCCCGTGTGCTTGCTTTAATAAGAACAGTGCTGCTGGTCACCTTTTTTTTCAAGTGAATCAAAGTTCAGTGTAATTTTGTTTCAGGCTATTTGCAGGACATGGCTCAAATGTTCATCCGTGAGCTGGGCTCTGCGCCAGTTTTGTTTATGGTCATTACTCTGAACAATTGCTCACACACATACCTAGAGCTAGAGTGATTTGCTGTATTTCCTTTGCATGGAGAGGCGCCTCTTCCAGTGTGTGGAAATGAGCGAATGATTTGTTTATCCCTTGAGAACAAAGTTAACCTGGCTTACAGTTCATGCACACAAATTTTTCCCTTGTAGCTTCACCTTCAGCTCATTCATGTGTGGCAAAATGTCTACAGTGAATGCAAGATCACAAAGCCAATCTGCGTCGCTCAGGGATATGTCGGCTTTCTCCAATGATGCCAAAAATGGTCCAATCTCCCCTCTGAGCTCCTTAACTCGCCAACAAGCTTGCCGAAACTGAATCCATCTGTGGACACATTCGCCAGTTTACACCACAGTAGCTTCAGTCGCTCAATGCAGCCAGACACACTGTTGAATAAGTCTGATCTCTCTTTGTGCCTTTCATAGACTCCCTGGACAAAAACTGTTATTTAACTCACAAGCCAAGTCTTTGTCAATTTGCTCAATACGGCCAGTCACTGTTCTGCGTGATAAGCTTATGTATTCACATTTGCTTCTGCTATCTGGACACAGAAGAATTTCTTTCTCTACCATACATTCCTTAAAAAATGTGACAATAGATTACTTGCCTTTGTGCTGGAATCCTGTATTGTAGAATCTCGGGTAAAAATATTTAGCTGAGCTTGTAAATTGGCTGCTAAACTTTAAGCTTTGCTCGCCCTTAGGATGACAAGCTGCTACGAGCATGCTTGGTGGGAATAGGTGGGCTGATATTGTATTCTTTGAATACCAACACGCCTTCTTGACATATCAGACATGTGGCCTTTGATCGGACTTCCCTGAAACCAGGCACCTTTCTCTTCTTTTGCCTGCTCATTTGGTGATTGGTGCTCAGTTCAAGATGCAGGTTAAGTGAAGAGATGAGTGACTCTTGTTCTCTACATTTGAAAAGGGTGGTTGTAGTTGCAGTGTGCCATCTAGCTGAACCAACCTTAACGTTCTCAACATTCTCTATTAAACTGTTAAATTATGTGCCCAATCCCATATTGTCCTGTTCTATAATTTTGTCTCAATTTTTCTAGATTTTCCTGAAGAATGGAGTGAAGTGAACACACTGCGTTTGGCTTACAGCACACCGAAGGTACCAGATGAAGTACTATCGTCTGCTTTACCATAGCAATTTACAGAATGTATTTTCTTATTCAATACAAAACATGCAGTCATGGAGAACAGAACAGCAAGGTCCCAGTAGTTGACAGTGTTTCCCTTTGTCTACAGGAAGGACAGGAGAAATATTTTATGTTTACTCTGTCGAGTCGCAGGAAAGCCTACAGCCATTTCTACTGCCGGAGCAGCAACCTGGTGAGTTTTCAGCACTGTTTTGTTGTCATCCCTTTTGGGTTTGAGCTACAGACGTTCCAATGCTTTATTTCTCTAAGCTGATTTCAGTATTCTGAATAATCACTCACATCTCAGAGATGTTCAGTGACTCATTTAAATGCATACAGTGGCTTCATGAAGTCCTCAGATCCTTTAACTTTTTGCACGTTCAAAGATTTGATTTAAATTAATAAAATGTATCATCAGTCTCAATCACACTCAATTACTCATAATGACAAATTTAAAATATTAATTTAAAGATTTCTTTGACACTTGTTCAGATATGGAAAGCTTAAAGAATTAAGACAAAGTACTAAACCATTGGTTTGGAGACTTCTTGAAACAAGAGATTTCAGTGGTTTTAATAAACATTTGAAACATTTAAATTGTATTAAGAATTATTAAGTGTAGACTAATAGTCTAAAAATGTCCAGGTAAATCAATAACACAACAAAGTGTGCAAAAAGTAAAAAACTAAAGCCATTGTATGTACAGTGAAGTCCAAAAGCCACACATTCAGTGAAACTAAACTAATTGGTTATATGAAAATCCAGATAGAATATGACAGACAAGATCAGATTACTGTTGATGCCCAAACTGGTTGTTTAAGTTGAAAGTGCAGTATGTTTGGTCCTGTATCACTGAAACATGTTAGTTCTCTTCTGTTAACAAATATGAAAACCAAGAATAAAGAAAAACATGTAATTCTGATGTAGTTGTGTTGTCCAACAGGAGATGACTAGCTGGGTGTATGGCTGTGTGCACAAGAATGGTTCATGGTAAGAATAATGTATCTCTTTTTGCCACCTCTGTTTTCAATCAAAATCTTTTCTCAATCCTTATTTTTCTGCATTTATTTAAGAGAAAATTTGATTTTGTTTATGTTGGAAGACATTAGAAGACAGTTTGTGTTTCTGTTGTGCTTCGTTTGTGTAATTTGCAGTCTACATCCTGTTGATCTATCTGTGGGAACTGAGCTGCTGCCACCATACAAGGTAATTATCCTTCTGAGATGCTGTCTTGTCTAGTCTAAGTTGCTATCGTTTGTTCCTAACTGTGTGTTGTTGTCCTCAGGTCCTGATTTTGAGTTTCAGTGATTTGTCTTCAGTTACTCATCTAGTTGTTTCGGCCTCCAACCTCAATGGCAAACAGGTACTACCATCTGGATGAATGATACAGTCCTACTTGCCCAGCCTTTTTGTCTCTCTCTCTCTCTCTCTCTCTCTCTCTCTCTCTCTCTCTCTCTCTCTCTCTCTCTCTCTCTCTCTCTCTCTCTCATCACAGCTGATGTAATCTCTGCAGAGTTGAGTAGTGTCTTCATATAAGTTTAGAACTAGTTTGTGAAATCCATTGCTGGATAGCTGACAAAAAATGAACCCATCATATTCCCCTTTTCTCACACGTTTGCTGTGTATGTGATGTATCCAGCTATAGTTAGTCAGTAAAGTAGCAGGTAGACAGTTAAAGCAGCGGAGCATCTCTTATTATTCGTTCTGCAGTACAGTTACACAGTGGTTTCCTTGTGGACTGAGTCTGGTGATGTGGTTGGTAAGAGAAAATACTGCAAAGTGAATAATCAATCACATCTTTTACTTTCCTGTCACAACTGTCATGTTCCTCACGCTTATCACAGTTATCACACACATTTAATACATTAGCCAGCTAGCTAGCCACGTAGCTACTTTGATAGCTTGTCAGTTGAGTGGAAGATAATGTTGATGAAGATAGTGTAGAGTGTAACATTGCATTTGTTTACACCAACTGAACACCTTCATCCACTGAATTTACAGAGGTTAAAATTTAAGTTTTCAACTGAGGTGCCGTTCCCCCCGTTGATTATGCAGTAATGAACCAAGAGTTACTGTTTGTAACTGATACACATTAACAGTGAAATATTGTTAATAACATTCCATAGCTAGATTGATAGAGTAAACAGAGGACATCGGAAGTTTTACTAGTAACTTCACTCATGACGTTAGATAAAACTACATATAAACACCACATACACATATCAGAATTTGCAGTGTTAGTTGGGCTCTAATAAGACATAAGTCTACAGCCATGCTTGCAGCTCTATATAGTTGTATGTAGGTAGGTGTTCTTTGAGCTGAATGCTAACATCAGCATGCTTTGACTCTAGATTCAAACAGCTAAATAAAGTTGTTCATAGAGTATATAAGGCTAAGTCAACACATCTAATGGTCCAGGAAGCAGTAACAGAAGATGTAACTCATACAAATTTGATATTTTTTTCAGTTTACGGTGGAATGTGAATGGCAAAGACAAGAATCTCTGACTCTGTCTGTCCCAGTACCACATGTCCTGTCCTTCGGTGAGTTATCTTACCTAAGCATAAACAGATTTTTATTGATAACTTAAGGGGCCCTTATTGTGTAAAATAAATTTTCTGGGCTTTTACTATCTGTAATTTCTTGAAGAGGATCAGTAGGGACCCTCAAAGTATGAAAACGGTCACTCACTAGCTACCACAGGCTAACCACAAGAAACAAAACTGAATAAACACTGCAGCGTGGAGGGATCCAAGGAAGATAATCTGTCTGTGCACATTCCTCCTAAGGTAGATGTTACTCCGTATTTAAACCTCGTTGTGAATCTCCGTACTGTAACTCGGGACGTTACTCCTGCGTTGGCCGACTGTCCTGCTAAAACTTGAACAAACATGAGGACGGTGTAACTGACCATTCAGAAACATCCTGTTGTAACCGACTGTAAATATGTAGCTATTCATTTCAAATCAAATCAAATCAAAGTTTATTGTCACATGCACAAATGACAGCATCATCAGAGCAGTGGAATTCTTGTGACCTGGCAGGCAACATCTACGCAATAGATGGGCATTACAAGATAAAAAAAATGACATATAACCTCGTAACATATAACAGTGCAACAATTTAAATTTAAAAGAAGGGCTAGCAACAGTTTACAGGGTGAAGGAGTGAGGAATATTAAATAATCTGAATATATGTGTAGTAAGTAAGCTGTATCCAAAAATGACTTGACTTTCAGCTTTGTTTAACAGAGTAAATGTGCCAGAATGAGACGTTATAAGCCTGGTCACGTGTCACTCAAAGTGCAGTAAGCCATTCACAGGAGGGGCTCATGATGCAGGCGAAAACAGCCTATTCTGTCTGTAGCTTTAGAGAGAGGCAGAAGTGAGGAGGTGGAAATACACATTGCAGCAGTTTTTTCTACTTTAAACCACTGCATAATATGTCCCCATTAAATGATGAGGCTGATTCCAAAGCTCCATGTGGAAACACAAGCTCAGTAAGTGTTGGTTCTGCAGGTTTGACTTTCAGCGACGTTACCGTCAACTCTTCTGGACTTCTACACACCATCAAGCTTCATCACTTTAACCAGGTAGCTTTTATTACTCAATGTAGACTCAGTATCCTTGTTCCTACTGTGTCACCACCTGTTAAACACCTCTGTGTCTTTAGGTATATCAGGCATTCAGAATAAATGTTGCAAGCCAATGCAAAGTACAAAAAGGTAAGCCTGATTTAATACTCAAGGATTTTCACATGCACAAACTGAAAAGTGATCTAATTACAATATTTTTTCTGTAGATAGATTGTCCAATGTGTACAGAATAATGGTACCATGGTTTCGAGAGGACTCTATAACCACAGTCAGGTTAGTTGTGATTGTGTCATTCTCCAGGCATCTCCTATATTAAACAGTTTCTATTCCCGTTTTGACTTGATGTGATCTGTTCACCAGTGTGCCCTCAGTTACCGAGATCTCAGGGATGCTCCACACAAGCAGCCCAGACAACACATCAGATGTTCTCCTTCAGCTTCACACTGCCCCCAATTGCCAGTACAAGGTATTACTCTAAGCTGCAGTAAGAAAACTGCAGCCTCTCTTTCACATATCCTGATGACTATTTATCATATTAAACTTTTTTGTTTATTAATAATTATTTTACCCTCTGATTCAGGTGTCAATAAGGACTTCTTTACCAAGGGTGATTGGACAGGTACTACATTGCACACTTACAGTGTCTTTGTCCTGTTCTATTGGGTATCAGACCAGGCATCTCATGTTAAATCATGTTAAACCATCTTTAAACAAAAATGGCAACTATGCATACAATAGCTATTCTTCATGAATAAGTAGTGATTCAGATCTGGTGTCTTTTATCTGACAGATATTGAGGTTCTGTGGTCCTATGGTACCAGTGTACACAGCTGCAACTCTCCTGCTGGCCTGTGGGGGCCAGCTGTCATCCATCCTGAAGTCGAGGCGAGCTGCAGACATGAGCCAGGTGGTGGGCAAAGGCCTGCAGCCTCACAAAGTCAACCTGCCCGTTTATGTCCTGCACGTCTTACTTAGGTAGGCTTTGGAAGAGTGCGAAAGTTGATTCTTCACCTTGGAAACAGACGTTGACAGCTTTACCAGCTTTTTCCAGAGATTCCAGATGTATCCCATAACCCTCTTGTCTTTAAAATGGACGTTATTATAAAAGTTGAATGTTCTCATGTTTTCTTGCTAATCCTCCTCCTCTTCCCTTCCCTACCTCAGCTGTAGCCGCTTTCAAGAGTTCTGGTCAATTCTCTGCCTCCCCCCCATGGATGTTCTGCCTGCATCCTCTCCTGATGCAATGTTTCATAATGGCGTGGTACTAGTTGAAGAATGGCCCCACCTCCTGTCCCCTCTGCTGTACATTTTTGGGGCAGCAGTGGCATACTGGGGGAGCACACTGCTCCATCTCATTATGCGACTGATCTCATTATTATTAGCTCCACTACACAGGTATGGCTGGACAGTACTGTAACTGTATTTGAATGGTCTTAAGGCTAAATAATATATTAGAATGTCTTTTTTTAAATGACATCCCTCCTTCTATGAATATATCTTCTTTTAAACTATTGACTTAACTTTTTTTTGTTCTCTTTGCCTGCAGACCGTCTGTCTCTAGAGACTGTGCCACCCTGCGGCTTCGGACCCAGATACTCATCGCCCTCTGTCTGACAGTTATCGGCGGGATTTCCTGTGGAGCATTTTCAGTCTTTGCTGCTTTTTCGCTGCACCTTTATAGGGTGAGTTTTAAGATGTGATGAAATCGGAGGACAGCCCCTGACCTGTGATTTCGCAAAGCAGCACCAATAGTTGCGCTGTTTGTCGGTTTTAATACCAGCGTTAGCAGTTTGATTCAGACTAGGACTGCACATGCAAATATTGCAGTACATCAAAATGTTGCAAGTGGACAATATGTGCTGATTATGTTGCTTGTTCTTTTTTGATTTGCATGCTCAGGTGCTAAGGCTACAAATGACGGAGAGGTCTTTGAGTCACATGCTGAATCTGGTAAGAGTTTCAACTTGAAATGTTGGTCTTATCACGCTATTTAATGAACCAGCACCAGTTATATGACCTACTGTGTGTTGGTACTGAGGACACTCTGTAAATGCAGAGCTAGGGTTCAAAACCTTGCAGAAGATTTTACTGAAGACACATAGAATGCAATTTTATACCTGTGGATTTTATTGGAAAATCCTTTGATTATTACTCAATGTCACAATCCAGGCGCCCCGGAAGCACGAAGACACTGAGAATGGCACGGTCAACGTTGAGTGCTTGAGCAGGTCTAAAGAGTGTAACGGCACCCCCCTGCTGTCTGAATGTGCACTGGAGGAGGTGAGAGATGATCTACAGCTCCACCTCTGCCTATCGGCACTCTTCACGCTACCTGTCATGCTCAGTACACCATCACTTATCCACTGGATCCGCAACCTGAGGTACAGTATTAGCATAACATGAATGAAGTATACCACATATTTATTTATAAAGAATTAAAATGCATAGTAATGGAGCAAAACTACCACACTAGTCTCTAGTTTAAAAAATGTCCTGGATTCGTGGACCCTGGACCCACATCAAGTAATCCCACATTTTATGTTTGCAGCCTTATGAATGGATTCCCTAAAATGTTAACAAATACTGTGTCAAATCTTACGTTCCAGCAGGGGTGCTTATCTGTTGCTAAACTTGACCTCTGATTCATTAGTGAAGCAGCTGGAAACCAAATGATCCCACCAATCAAAGTGGCTCATCACAGTTCTAACAAAGTTATTTCAAGTTGCAATAGACTCAGTTTCACAATATTAGAAGAATATCATTCCAGAGTGGTGTTATAAAAAAAAAGACAAATGCATGTGATATAAGAAAAAGTAAAGTGCCTGGGTTAGTGAGGTTGTGTACAAGGTGAATGGCATCATCTGTTTAATCTACCTTGTGATTCTCCACAGATATACCACCCAGTTGGATCCTGACCCTTGTTGGCCACACATTGTGCCTCTAGTTACTGTTTACATGCTGCTTATTAACTGCAACACTTTGAAACTCTACAACAGGTAGGATCACACCATCACCAACACAAACACTCCTTATTATCTTTCTTATCCTGTAACAATTGAATATTTACTTTATCTTGATCTTTTCAGTAAACTACTGCCTCTGGCTTCCTGCCTCCCTCTGCCCTTGGCCATCACCATGGTGACCTTCTCTCCACTTCACCTCTACAGAGTCACCTACTTCGTGTTACTGACACTCATCCCTCTGGCGTGTTGTTGCCTGCTCTGACGGTATCTGGCTGGTTTCAGTCTACGTCTCTACCATTACAAGCCTTCCTCTAAGTTACAGCCTGACTCAGTGAAGCTGACTGAGGCTGATGTGTCAAGCTGCCATGGAGCAGAACTATAGACATATATAGCTTGGGGAACTGCCTGTTAAATGCTAGCACTAAAAGCTCCATGGCATTTACCCTGTATTTTTAAAATGAGATGATGTAAAGGCCTTGGAACATTTGGTGCAAATATGGCTCCATTAGAATGACCTGAAACCAAGTTTGCCTTACTCTGTATATCTATAGCTCTGCCTTCAAGGAGCAAGAACTCCAAAACCAGTGAAGCTACTTATACTAGAGACTCTCAAACAGGGTGTTAGTGTAAAATGCACTGTTTTGTTTTCCTTCTTTCTTGTGACTGTCACTGTGGCTGCCATGTTGTAAACTCTCACACTGCCTCCTGCTTAGCAAGGGCAGTTGTGTTTAGCTGGCACCTACTGACTGTCGCAGCCCTGTCACAAAACAAGCGGCAGTGCCATAACTTTCGTTCCATAAGGAAAGTCCAAAGTCAACTTTCTAAGGAGTTTGCCTTTTACACAGGAACAACGCGACAGGAGATTTTCCACTCAGATGTGTTCACAACCACACAGAAATCCCCGTAGTCGGGAGAAGGGTGGTGCAGCAGAGGCAGGGCATAAAGTATGAATTCCCCTACGGAGATCACATGTTTTGTTTTCATTACATTGACACTGTTGTCGACCCTTATCACTGAAAGCTCTCTTGATGTCTTCTTCTCTGTCTTCTACATGTTACTGCTACTGCTTTTTTATCCTTATATATATATATTTTTTTTTTAAATTTTTTTATATTTTTCGGTTTTGTTAGAAATGTCATCAACACAACCACTTGCTCGCAATGAATCCTGCAGTGGATCTTATGTTTTCTCACATTGGCTCATTCGAATATTTTTCACAGTTTTACTAGAGGCCGGCTCGGTGAAAGTCTGGAGGCCGTCCCTTGGACATTTGTGTTCTCACAAACAGCCCCTCTGAGAGTTCAGTGGATGTCTGAAAGCACCTTTAGTGGTAGTATGCTATCGTCACTCCCACCTTCATTCACTTAACTATAAGCAATAGTGACTGTTCAATTACTCATCTATAAGAAGCACCTATAGTTTTTTATAGACAAAATTAATACTGACATTTTCCTATCTGAAAGACATAAGCCCAAGTCTTCCCCTCATGTTTAACTGTGGATAAATGCACAATCATTTTAACAGCACTAATTTCATCGGTATACACCCTCATGTCACACTCACACTGAATCTGCTGCTCTGATTTTTTTTTCTTCAAAAGAAACTATCATCTAACTTCTTTTAAAAACAACTCAGCAACTCAAACGTTCAGAGGGTGGTGAGGACTTAGGTAACTTGATGTTACACGCCTGTATATCAGGATCTTATCAGTTTTTATTTGATTTAAAAACCATACCTCTTATGAAGGACATTGATCGTTGGTGGTAGTCTTTTTGTGGGGATTGTTTGTAACAGAAAGAAAATGTAGACCACCAACCTTTTGAGATTTAAATGAAGTGAAATGGGAAATCCTGTCTCTGCAAGTGTTTCAAACCATCATGCAGATTGTTGCAGGATTTTTTTTTTTAGTGTGGCGTGTTCAAATGGCAGTTTGCCCATGACTTTTTAAACCAGTAAAATTACAGTCAGAATGACGCTCATTTGTTATTAAAGTTGATGACCAGAGAGTCATAAGTGGATGTTGTGACAACTCATCATTCTGTGACATTTGATTGCAGATAAAAAAAACTAGTAAAGCTCATTTCTACGCCAAAGCCCAATAGTCCCCTTAAATGAAATGAAGCTGCACCAAATTGCACATACTCCTAGATATCAGTCTCTTAAATATGCCAGATTTTTTTTCATCAAGTTCCATCAATTAATATCCAGGAAATCAGTTAAAATGTAAAAAGACGCGCTATCTCCTAATGTGAAAAAAATAAATCCTGAATCCAGCACCGTTTCTTTCCGGACCATAGTGCATCCTTCCACCAAGTTTTGTGGTAATCCCTCCAGTTGGTTTTGTAGTTTTTGTTTACAGACAAACAGATAGGAGTGAAAACAGTACTATGATGGAGTTTTTTAGTCTGATCTAAGAGTTAAGTTTAACTTTATTTTATACCTCTCGTGTCTTAATATTCCTGCATTGTCTCACCTAAGTGAAGCAGCTGATGTGCCTTTCTGCTTCATCATGTCTGCATCTGTTCCATACCTGCCTGTCAGATTCAAACCTTTCAGTGTACCGGCTCAATGACACCAAAGCCTACAGTGAATGGTAATGTACTTCACTGTTTCTGTGTGAATTTGTTGACTCACCAACACCCTCATTATGATTTGTTTTAGATGTGGATGAGTTTATATTTATTAGATACTAATGACAAGTTCATTAGGGTCCTGTTAAGCTTGCCCTACAGGCAAATAATACAATCGTACGTCAACATGCTTTGCAAAGACACCACAGTTGTTCCCACTGTGAATGTACCTGCACTGAATGTCTCTGTGTCTTTGAATTTATACAATACTAGTGGTGTAAGTGATCAGCTTTTCTGTGCGTGTGCACTTGTTCGTTTGGTACAGTTTTAGTGCTTTGAGATGCACATCGTCAGCCTTGTGGTGAATTGGTGGCATAACTACTTTGCAGAACAAAATACTAGGGACGAGAATTTTGTTTTATATTTGCGATTTATATCGGTGTTCACTGTGATGGTGTCGTTCAAGATGTCCAGGCCTACACTTTTTTTTTTCTTTTTTTTCTTCTTTTTTTTCTCATCAACTCTTGTCTATAATGGGATACAAATTAAGAATTTGCCTTTCACTGACACTCAACCTTATATTCTGCCATTTTAAAGGATCAGTGTGTTAGATTTAGGTGAGAGGGATCTATTGGTAGAAATTGAATATACAATAATCCTTGTGATGTTTTCACTAGTGTGTAAACATCTCAATTGTAAGTATTGTTGTTCTCTATACCCTAGAATGGAACCTTTATATTTAAATACTTCATATTTACTTTGGCAGCGTTGTCAAAACCTGACAAACTAAACACCTTTTGAGTTTTTATGACAACTGAAGGTTACCACAGGTCCGCTTTCATATTTGGAAGGGGAGGGTGAGGTGAGGGGTGTTCAGCGGCAACATGCAACTACACCACTAGATGTCACTAAATTCTACACACTGAACCGTTAAAGCCATTATATTTATAGCCAATTGTTGTAGCGCAGCTGTGATGAATTTTTCTACTTTAACATTATTGTCATATCTATTAAAAATGCCTCCAGCACTACAATTAATTAAGTTGAACAAACATTTAATAATTTATGAAAATCAACAACTGTTTCTTTATAACATTACTATTATAGTGTTAAAACAAGAACTACATTATATATTTCAACAAGCAAAATATTGGTCTAATCTAACATCTTAAATGTCAGGCAGCAACATAAAAAAAAGGGTTTAAATGATTACTGTCTCTTTACGATGCTGTCCTTCTGGTGATACCTCTTTCCTATTATGTTTTTCTCATGTTTGACTATTTTGTATGCAACAGATGTCTGTCTAAATCCATAATTTATTTAATTTATCAATTCGTGAGATTATTTTTTGTTTTGCAAGCTTTTAAGCAATTCAGTCAGAGTCTTAAACTAAGCAAATGCTGGGCAGCTGCCAAAACCTTTAACAGCTTTTTAAAAATAAAAAAAATAAATAAAATGGACTCTTATTTGCTCGTTCAAACAAATGCATTTCCAGAATCAAGTTTTTGACCAAACACTTTTCTTTCATAATGTGATTCTCTTTTTCAATTTTTATTCCAAAGCTGAATTAACCTAGCATTAACATGATGCCATGATGTCCCTGCATTAATTTAAGGTGCAGATGTCGTATGACAAACACTAAACTCTATCCATTAATTTATTAACCAGGCTTATTGAAAACTGCCTAATTGTTCACTGTCATTTTCCTTAAATAAAGCAGAACATGTGAGTGATGTATCTGTTAATAGTAAAGTAATCATCATACTAAAGGTTACTGCCATCTGTAAGTGCTTTAAAATGTTGTAACTCTTTCAATTTCCTTTACTTTGCCTCTGCCTTGAGTGACTTTATAACATGAAACCTCTGGCTAGCTGGTCTTTGTTATCCAGTACAGGTTAGTCCTCTGGTATATGTTAATATACTGGGTTAGGTGGTTGAATGCAAAAAGTATAATGTAGGCCCCATATCAAAGCCAAGGGATTGTTTTCATGAAAGTTTTCTTGTGAAGCTCTAGTGTTAAAGAGTATTTAATCCTCAGGTTTAAGCATTGTGTCAAAAGTGGATTGATTTGATGTTTTTATATTTCACATTTTTATCTGATTTTATTGTAAACGGGCAAACTGTGCAATTTTTTGACACTGTTGTTGCTACAATAAAACTGAGAAAATGATTGTTTTTTTATTATTATAAACATGTTATGGGTATGAGTATGAAATCATAAACCTACTGTAAATGCACTTGGCTAATGAGACCTCTGGGCCGGTTGAATTACACAATGTCATCAAAGTAAACATTTTCAGATGTTTGATCATTTAAAGTACTGCCTCAAGGAATAAGTAGGATCTTGCAATAAATTTACCTAAGTAACCATTCATTTAACAATGTTATATTGACACAGACATTAAATGTCACATAAGAATTGGAACAGAAATAATCTTACACTTGTTTTGTTCAATCAGGATTTATAACAATTGCAGCCGAAGACATTACTATATTCAAATTGAATGATAAACCGTTGAGTTACGTGATGAATGACGATGTATTTGATTAATGATGAATGTTTATGGAGTTTTATTCATTGTCTTTATTTTTTATATTTGGATAGCAGTAAATACTTTTTTTGGGGGAAGTTTTTGGTTTTTCATATTTCAAATGATTTTTTTTTTTTTTCATTTATTGCGTGGTATAATTTTATTACTAGTTTTATTTAAACCTAACCTGACCCCAGCCACCATAACCAGATACATTTCACTTTTATAAGGTTTATTAAACCATTCATGTCGTATACAGCTTGATTTTTAATGATATTTCTTTTGGCCATTGGAATGAAGTTTTTAGTGCGGCTGCACTTAGGCTGGCGGCCACTGGGGGGCCTCGTGTCCCTGCAACACCTGACTGAGTCCAAGGTCTGCGACAGTTGAAAATGAAGTTAACACAACTGAGTGAATGTGTTTACACATGATCCTGCAGGTTTCATGCAGGTGGAGGTGGCAGCTGCTTTACAAGCAGGGACGATGGCTGATTTGCCTTATAGGCCGTTATTGAAAACTACCGTCATTCATGCTGGATAGGTGATATGTAGATATGCACAAAACTGCATCAAGAATTTTACTTCATTAAAAGAAATGTCACCTAGTGTGCAGAATGGACCCTTTCAGAGTAATGTATATATGGAATCGGTTGATTGTTATAGATGACGCATCAACGTGTGAGCAAGATTTTACTGTAGTTGAGTTAAATCCGTACCATTATTCTATGAATCACATGTTGATGTGCAATGCAGTAACTATATCTCCCATCCATATAGTATAAATGCCATTTTGAGTGATACAAAAATTAGCATCAAATAAACATCTCAATTGAAGGACACGTGTGTATGTGCTGCATTCATTGGATGAGTGCATTGTTCCACAGGTTGAGTGCATTCAGTGCAGTTTCTCTCTATCTTCACGGGACGTGTCTTGAATCACAGCCAACTCTGGCGTTTTTCCACATTAATATGCAGCTTGTATAAATGATATCAACAGAAACCTACTGCTCTGGATGCTACATGACTAAATGCCTCCGAGCGCCCCCCAGCAGGTAGTCACTCCACTGCAATAAGCACCACCACATTACGCCATCCTCCAGTAAAGGACGTTTTTTTTCTTCCGTTTGGACTGACATTGGGAGCATGCTCTTCCCAGTCAGATTCTGTGCATCTGCCGGGACGGTGGGAGGACGTCGGCATTGACAGACTGCAGCGCAGAGGGATGGGATGCATGTAGTGAGGCGCGCGCCTGCAGCCCGCAGCAGCAGCAGAAGCAGCATCAGAGCTCGGTGCGGGGGGAGCGCGGGGAGGTGCTGCCGGAGTTGATGCACACACCTCTGGACGCTGCTGCCAAGCTGGGCCGTGCTGTCTCTCCAGCGCGGCAGCTTTTCACAGGGAAACCGTCTCGATACGTGACTCCGAGCCCAAAGCTGCCCTGGCTCTGGATCTGAGAGGGAGGGAGAGAGCGAGGAGGGGGGCATAGCGCGGCACCCCGCCCGTCTCGCCTCATTTGGACTGCAGGGATAAGGACCTGGACCGTGATATCCCCGCGCAGAAACCACGTAGCAGGTGTTCGGTGGCGGCGCTGTCATCACCAGCGGGCTTCTCCGTCTGCCTCCGTCCCGCAGCTCTGCGCCAAAGGTAAGCTGTGGCATCCAGGGGTGCAGGGAGCGTGTAGGTGTCCATGGCTTCCAGTACTGACGGTGACGGTGATGATGAGGACTCTCATGATCGTTCTCAAAGACAGCGGGATTTTGTCATTTAACAACCGCTGCGTCGTCCAATGCGCATCGTGTTGTGTGTTTCTTGTAGTTTAGTTTCGAAGGGGATTACTCATCGATGTGATTTGTTTGTATTCATCATGTATGCGCCTTATGAAGGAGATGCATTAAGAAGATGACGTAGGGAATTCCCACAGTAATCCAATAGCGAGCGGTGACACCTGCACATTCCGCCAGTGCGGTCCCTGTGTGGCCTGCATGCTCAGTCATGTGCGACAAGCGTCCGTGCGCGGCCTTGGCAGCGCATGCACTGACTCGAAATGATTAAACTTGGAGCAGAACTGTTATGTAACCTGATTTCTGCTGACGTGATTTTGTCATAAGAGGGGGTTACCTTCAAATCTCTGTATCTCGGAGGTGCATAGATGCTCAGTGGTCCACAGAGTTCTCCTGTTAAACATCCGATTGAGATTTCTGTTTATAAACAGTTAAATCATTTTGTGGTCAGCCTAACCCAATGGTTCTGTGATACAGACATATGAGCCTGCGGTGTCTTGACAAATCCCCTTTGACATCTTCCAGTGTCTAAATTGCTCCTTCGTTTCCCCCATTGTGATTTGCTTTCAACGTAGGGTTTGTTTAACTCTGATGCATAAATCCTGAGATGAATTGCAACAAGCAGAAATACAGTTTTGGTCGGTTGTGGTACTGTCCAGCCTGCGCATACTGTCAGATAGTGGCAGATGTGTCTGAGATCTGATGAGTAGATATACATAAGGATGTTTTTGACCCAAGGATGAAGGACTGCAGGGTGAGGGAAATGGGTAAGTGAGGGAACTGAAAATCGTGTCCTGCTGCTACACCCCAAAGTCAAAGAAGGTGTGTGGCAAGATAGGGAAATACATTTTGACTGCACTGTTTAATAAACAGAAAAAAACAAAGTCTGCACTCCAAACATGTACAACTGAAGAGAACCTCAATTACACACAACTGTTATGTTTCAAAGCAGGTTTACTCCAATCTTTTGTCCTGTGTGACCAACATCACCACAGAGCAAACTGAAGGGATCGAACTTTTGGATCAAAGCAGTGTCACTCTGGAAATCCACGGAACACAGTGGACTGTCCCTTTAAAAGGGTTGCTCTCTAATGTCACCTGATTAGACCTCCTCTCAAGGATGTGCTGGTGGGAACAACCCGCTCTTCACTGACATCTCCCCTTTTGCAGCTACAGATAACTTACCTCAGTATGCTTCTTATGAGCACATCATTTTCAACTCTGATCCACCCAACGTTGAACCGTAGCAGAGGTCTAATCACACATGAGTAGGAATGTTTAAGTAGACCTTTTTCAAAGCAGACATTTTGACTTATAGTAAGACTAGACGTTTCTAGTTAGAATACTGAGGGCTCTGATCAGTTCCAGTGTCATTGGAAGCCGTGACAGTGTGACCCGGGAGCGAGTATGAAAAACACCAGCACAACAAGACTGAAGCAGATAAATGGAATTGGGTAATTTCTCTTTTTTTACCCTTGTGCTTTACAGTGATATGGCAAAAATATGTTTTGGTGAAAGAGGCTATATCATTAATGTTACTAATGGAGAGCATCCTAACCTGCCTGTTTGGAATGGGCGGTTTGCTTGTCCTGTGTTAATGCACTGGAGATACTTCAAAATCAAGTATCGTTAGTGATCCCTCATCAAACAGTTCTACAATATACTTTCACTTGTTATTGTTTGTATGTTGAATGTTGTGTGCAAAGCTTTTATATAATCTTTGCTGTAGAGTGAAGTTAGAAAACGTAATGCTCAGACCTTCTCAAAATAAAAGCTCTGCAATTCAGCTCGATAGAAAGTATCATATCAACACAACAAATTTACTTTTACTTTGAAGACAACTTGCTAAAGTGGAATTTATCCTATGAATGTTGCTGACATGATGGATATCTGCACCCGTGTCAGCTGTGAATGTCTGTGTCTGTCTGATATCGTGAAATAAGAAAAAAAAATCATCAAAATGATCTGGCAGCGATTTGACCCGTGGTTTGACTTAGTCACAGGACTTTGTGGCCGACCACTGCTGTGCTTTATCCAATGACATAAAGGACTACACTCTTAGCACATTGCTCTGCCCCCACTGACTGCTACAGAGCTCTGGTCGCCTGTTTATTTAAAGTTTATTTATATTGAATATTCCCACATAAGTGATTCACTCATATTATCGTCATTCAATCAGGAAATCTGTTCATCTGTATGAAACAGAGCACGTCCACAACTAAACTAAACCTAATTCAGAATTTGATCTTCGGTGAAAATGACAATGCCCATATGCAACACATGCTGGCTACTGGATCTCTGCTTCTATTGATTACAAACTATAATGTATCTGTTGCACCAAGTACTGAAAGCTGTCTTTAGATTTGCGGTCTTGTGTTAGAAGACAATATGAAATTTAGTACTGATCTTTTAGTAAATGTCAAACTACATTGTATTCATATTATACCCTACTCTTCATGCAACCTTAAGTAATGAGAAGTTTTTACAGAGTTGTGTTACAGTATCAGTCACATTGATGACACTTTGTGTAATGTATTGATTTAAGTGTAGTGATGTGCTTGATTGATTATCATTATCTAAAATGTTGCTTATGACTGTATAGCCTGTAGAATGTTTCAGCTAATTGATTTTGCCAATGAGTCAGGAGGTAAAATGGGAGAAGAACATAGAGGTTGTGTCACCCTGAAGTGATGTCACTAATGGCTTCACGGCTTTATCTATGGATCATTAATAATCCAACACTAACACCTTAAAATACAGAAGTCTCCCTTTGTTTAACCTGAAGCGGCCTTGGGGTTGTTAACAAGATCGTAGGCCACACTTTTTTATTGTATATTGTTAGATAAGAAGCTATGTGATGTTTACATTTTTTTAATATTCATGTATTTATTTATTTATGGCTCCACTTCTTCATCAAACAAGTATTCTCAACATTTCTGGTGTATCATTTGAGACACATTTTACCTCATATCCAGTCTGACAAATTCAGCATTTTTGAAAACCTCGTTAATTTAAAACACAGTAATGTGGGTTTGAGCAATAAGCACTGGATGCACAACCTGAAAATATAATGACCCCGTAGGCCTTGCTTTAGCCAAAACTGATTCTTAAATGTGGGTTGAAGAGCTTTTCAACAGCTCAAATGCTTCTAGAAGATCCACAGTGTACTCCTGCATAGAATATGTCTGTGTACATTTTTTATGCCATTCATAAATCAATGTACAACCCACTTTCCCATTTATTGATAGGTCAGCATTCTCAACTTGGAGAGAGCCATATTAGTCAATCTTCCCGCTTAAATTCCATTTTCGGCCTGTCAGGGAAGGATGCCTCCTCAGGAGCGACTCATCCTAGACTCTGGGAGATGTGTTTAAAGAAATACTCTGAGCGGGACAGAGCTGCGATTGTCCTGGGTATTGGGGACGCAATGAGACCAGGGCTGTAGCCTGTGTTCTTTCACAATGATTCACAAAGACCCTTAGTCTATATCCCACACTTAGGTTAATCTGGAGCTCAGTGAGCAGGTAGTTTTTTTTTTCTTTGTCTCAGCTATGAAATTCCATCGTCCGAGTCAGGAAAAAGCATGAGGAAGCTTCCTCAAGCTGTTTGTGTTTTGTTATTAACTTTTTGTGTCAGTGAAACACAATCAGGCCTTAGTGTGTCTGTGTCTGTGTGTGTGTGTGTGTGTGTGTGTGTGTGTGCGTGTGTGTGTGTGTGTGTGTGTGTGTGTGTGTGTGTGTGTGTGTGTGTGTGTGTGTGTGTGTGTGTGTGTGTGTGTGTGTGTGTGTGTGTGTGTGTGTGTGTGTGTGTGTGTGTGTCAGCTCCCCAAGGTGTCCGTTCTGTCAGGCTGTAAAGTACTGCAGTCACCTCCACAGGGGCACAGAGGGGTCCCTCTGCTGACACCGACAACAATCACCACACATACACACACAGATGGAGAAAGAGAACGTGTATGTGAGTGACGAAGGAATCCCTTCACTGACATCACAGCATCTAAATGACAACATATATCCTGTCGGAGCTAAAACTAGTGCTTAATTTAATTATGGACTAATCTCTTGTCCAAAAAAGTCCATCACAATTTTCTGGAACTGCACAAGATATGTGTTATATTTCAAACAGACGAAAAACAAGGGGAATTCTTGGCTGTTAAAATGTAGAAACAGGAAATGTTTGGAATCTTTGCTTGATACATTTTCTTTTTAACCACTAGTTGAAATATTCCAATTACACAAGTAAGATAGCATGGGGGGAGAGAGAGAAATAAACTACAGTGTGTGCATGTCTATGAAGGAACATGTGACCATGTCGGTTATGGTTTGTTTTTAATAGTCATCTGACAACAGTAGAGCTATAGAGATATATCAGGCATTGAAACACAAACAGTACTAGTGAGAAGGATGAATGATCCAAATTTTCTGTCGATCAACTTGAGATAACCCAGTTAAAACCCAAACACTGAAACATGCACATTCAGTGATTGATTGATGCAATTTTACACTGCAGTATATATTAATCGGTTATGGTAAAATAATATTTTCAACACACAGTGTGTGCATGTGTGTGTGTGTGTGTGTGGGGGGGGGGGTGTGTGCAGAGGAGAGATGTGCATCAGCTTGTAATTGTGAGGGTTCGATAAGTCTTGTTCTTGGCATGAGGTGTGTAAAAGCACGTGGACAGACATATTGCTATGATGGTGTCTTTCCGTAATGACTGTCACATGGAACACGAGACATGACTGAGTTTCTCAGCCTCTGCATTAAAAAAACCCAACACTCCATCATATTCTGCCATGCTGTGTAAGTTATATTGCTGCAGATGTGCCTCTGTTTAGTATTCATTGCACAGTGGTGCCGAGTACGAAGTATTTTGTGCCTGATAACAGAACAGTGCTCAAATGACGGGCTAAGCAAGACAGGTGTCAAATTAACCATCATCCCACAGAATGGTTAGAAATAGAAGCACATTTGTCAATTTTGGATACTCACAGAACACCTTGTTTATCTACATCCATTTTCTGAGAATCCGTCACTAATCCCCCATCAGGTCAAAGCTTTACAGAGTGCTTGAATTGGGATTATAATGGGAAGTTGGAACGTTTTAGAAGAAAAAGCACTGGCATGAGTCCAGATTGAGTCAACTCAGTGGCCTTTCCTGAGGTCATGTTTTTGTTGGTGCTCTATACTGACCTCTTGTCCCCTCTTGTCTGACTGTAGATAGGTGCAGCCGTGGCATCTCCAACAGTTACATGTACACAGATTTTAGTTTTTTCTTTAGCTGAATAAGCTCCTGCTTGTTTATGGAACTGGCCCCTCCCTGCTGATGCTATATGACTCTATGAGGCCACGTGCACACGTGAGGAGGATTTACGTATTCCTGCAACTGTGATTAAGGTTTTATTCCGTCATAAATCCCTGAATGCGGTTTGTGTGTGCGTGTGTCTGATGTAGCCATGCTCTGGTAATCTTGTCGAGTCAGGGATGCCCAGTCTTTCCTCATGTCAATCACAGCAGATCTTATTTCAATATCAGGCCTGAGTTATCTCGAAATGCAGCCAATCCACATACATCAGCCCAGTGGCCAGTTCATCATTTCTCTCAGTCAGTTCAAAATGCAAAGTGAATTGATTCAGATGCATAAGAGCCATACATAAGAGACGTATATTATTTTGTTAATATTTTTGTTGTAGTTTTATCAGTAACATTTTCGCACAAATTGCAACATCAGCAATTTTTCCCTCTGCAGCATTTTGTCATGCCTGCCACATGTGTACAGCTTGATGTAAATTAGTTATATGATTTTATAGTGTGTTAGTAAACATTTGTAAAAATTTGTACTAAAATAATATAGCACTGTTCAATACAAGTTATGAAGTGCTTCACAACAGACAAAACTAAAATAAATATCATGTTCACAAACAATCATAGTAAATAAATAATAATAATAAAGACACAAATAATAGGATCATAGACATCATATGAAAAAAGCTGCTTTAAGTGTCTTAAGAAGAGAGATAAAACTGTTAACTGTTCTGCTGGTCTAATCGTTTCTGGAAGACTGTTCAAAGAGTAGGGGCCCTCACTGCAATGGCTCTATCTCTTTGGTTTTCAGCCTTGATTTTGGAATGGCTAGCAACGCTTTACCAGAGGATCTCAGACTGCGTCCTGGCTCCTAGGGAGATAAAATGTTTAAAATTTAGGATGGGGCCAGCCCATTTCTGGCTTTAAAAGTAATCAAAATAATTTTAAAATCAATTGGAAAATTAACAAGCAGCGAGCACAATGATGCTACAACAAGGGTGATATAGTCCAACATTTTGCATTGTGTCAAAAAGCCAAGCGACAGCATTCTGGGCTAACTTTAGACGGTGGATTGGTTTCTGAGTAAGACCACTATAAAGGGATTTACAGTAGTCCAGGCAAGAGGAAATTATTTTTTTTCCAGGTCTGTGTGAGAGATAAAAGATTTAACCGGGGCTATGTTTCTTAAATGATAAAAACATGATTGCATAACCCTCTTGATATGGGGTTCGAAGCTGAGGTTTTAGTCGAAGACCACACCTAGATTTCTAGCCTAGGAATTATTAAACAGTGCTAGTTGATCATGGTTTGCCTTGATATTATCCATGCTGGAGTTGGGACCAAGGGAAATAAGTGATAAGAAATCAGTTAATTAATTAGTTAAAGCAGGTTAATAATTAGTTGGAAAAAGTTGTTTGACATCCAGTGTTCTATTTCAACATATTCATTGTTTTGTATTGAATGGGATCAGTAGTACTGTTATCGAATGTGCCAGAATGAAACAAAATTGAACTAAAAGTCAAAGCCAGTCCAATCCATACCCAAAACATTCAGATTTGTTGTGCATGCAAGATTATCTCACTCTCACAAAGAAGAGACTGTAGCTTTAAATCTTTACCAACTGTTTTTAAGTCGGTCTTAGATTTGTTCTTCCTGTCACTTTTTATAGCTGCTCTACATGAAGTTGTTAGTGGGTGCAGTTTGCAGTGGAGGGAAGGCAGAGGTTGAAGTAAAGAGGTATTGAAAAAAAAATGGGCGCCATCGTACACATTGAGGAAGTATTTTTCAAACTATGATGTTTGCCTCCCCAGGGGCATAGATAGAGAGACTGTCCTTTAAATACCACTTAAGTCATCTGTGCAGCAGCTTATTAGAAAACATAGCTTAGTTTTATTGCTCGACGCAGTTTTGTGCATGAATGCGTTTATGTTCATTATTTTTGTGAACAAATCAGTTTCATACGATGAACGTCACTCCTTCTTCCTCCTCTAATTTGAACTAGTTCATATGTGTGAACTGGCTCAACAATGGCTCGGAGACCTGTAGAGGCCAAAGTATTGATGGCAGGAGTGAAGGAGGTCAACTAGCTGTCTTCCCTGTTTCAGGGAGGGAAACAATATTGTAGCGTAAAGTAACTCTTTTATTACTTTACTACAGGTACATCTTTCTTTTCATATTTAACCTTTAACACTAAGGGCAGCATGGTAATGCTGTGGTTAGCACTGTCGCCTCACATCAAGAAGGTTGCCTGTTCAGTGTGGAGTTTGCTTGTTCTCCCTGTGGTAGTGTGGGTTTGCTTTGGTTAGTCTGGCTTCCCCACAGTCCAAAGACTTGCAGATTAGGGTGAGGTTAATTGACCATAGATGTGACTGTGAGAGGGAATGGTTATTTTCCTCTACTAATGCAGTGCCCCTTTCTAAACATGACTGTTTTGAATGGGCTGTTCTCTTGTCCTGTGTAAATGCCCTGGAGCTACATCAGAATGAGTGTTTGTCTTTAGTGAGTCCTTCTCAAACAGTTCTACAATATACCGTCACCTTTTTATTGTTGGCATGATGAACGTTGTGTGAAGAACTTTTTACATACACTCAATATTTCTGATTTCTGTAAAGCAACCGGCACAATCTTGAGACCCAAGTTCACAACTCTGTAATTCAGCTTAGTAGAAAGCGTTGCAGCGACACAACAAATGTTGTGATTTTACTTTGAAAACAACTTTATAAAGTGGAAGTGATTCTATGAATATTTAGCTCAATTCAATTCAATTTTATTTGTATCGCCCCAAATCACAACATACATTTACATAAGGTACTTTACAAAGTCAGGTCAAGACCTTACAAAATGATAGAGAAACTCAACAGCTCCAACAATGAGCAAGCATAAGCATTAAAGGGGACATATTATGAAAATTCCACTTTTGTAGTGCTTCTACACGTTAATTTGGGTATCTTGCATGTCTACCGTCCCAAAAACTCTGGAAAAAAAAACCTCCCACGATTTGTTGTGGTTCCGCTATGTCAGAAATGATACGCTAGAGTGCGTCGAATGGGATTACGACCGAAATAAACGTCATAGTCACACCATGCCCATGTAGGGAGTCTCGCTACACGGCCTTGGAAAAGCGAGCTAACGCTAGCCCGGTTAGCTCGCGAGCTAATCCTAGCCGGGGAGCCGGGCTCGCTAGGGGCTCCCCCGCACTCAAAACAGGTCAATCTGAGGAGGGCTGTTTTAGACAGGGTAAAAGGGTGCTGTTTTAAATGATCCTTATGGTACCATATCATCTTGTGGTAAAATGGGAATAAAATCTCCCCTTTAAGGCATGTTGTTGGCAGGTTGGAGATTAGCACCTGTGCTGTGTGTCAGTCCGATGACCTGCTGTTTGTTGTAGTTTTGTTGATGTGTTCAGTTACATGCTGCATCTGTTCCACTTCTGTCCGCCCTGGGAGAGGGATCCCTAACATGTGGCTCTCCATGAGGTTTCTTAACTTTTTTTCAACTCTTGTTGAGGGTGAAGGACAGAGGATGTCGCACCTGTTAAGCACTGAGACAAATTGTGATTTGTCAATTTGGGCTGCACAAATACAATTTGATTGACTGATTGTTTGACCCAGTTGGAGACCGTTGCTGTAGTTTTTCTGAGGTTAAGAAGAAGACATGTTCAACTCCGTCCGCAGACTGAAGACACCTGCCCCAACTCCACTGATTCCTACAGGGTGCTGGTCACCTTTTTATTAATAAAGTGAATTAATCATGTGTCCAAATCTCACCAAAATTGGCACTGTACTTTCCGAGGTAATTTACCGTAGACGTGCATCACAGGACAGCTCCGTTTTCGAGATGTTAGACACATGTAGCCCACTTGGTTTTTCATTGAGGGCACCCAGCACATATTTGTTGAATGTTACAAAACCTTTTGGTAAAAAAACTGCTTCTCAGACCATTTTAAACCAGCGGATTGTGAAGGAACATGCTATCCGACCTTAATTAACGAGCTGGCTGTGGTTGAGACTCTGACAGCGCTCCCCAGACATTTCCAAAACTGGTTACTGTTAATTGAAGAGCTTCCTGGGAGGCAGATGCAGCTGCATGTCTCCCTTCTCTGTTTTTACTGAGGCATTCTTGCTTTACAGAAACGACAGAAATGCAGCTGCAAATATGTTTGTGTGTGTGTGTGTGTGTGTGTGTGTGTGTGTGTGTGTGTGTGTGTGTGTGTGTGTGTGTGTGTTTGTGTGTCTCTGTGTTTGTGATGGCTAAGAGAACTTTTCATGCATTTCTTTTTCCAGTAGTCTCACAGACATAATGGATTTCAAATGAGATATTTTCAGTTTACGCTTCTCCACAGGGGGTAGTGTTTGTAGCAGCAAGACAAACATATAGACACTCATTAAGTGTTTCATTAATCATTCAGGGAAGTAAACAGAACATTGTGTCATCAATGAACCAATAAAAATAACTTAAATGTGTTCTAAAAATATAACAAATTGTCCACAGTTGAAACACATTTCCTCCTTCGTTGTTGACGGGATGTCAGAGAAGAAAGGACAGAAAGGAATGACAGTGCAGGATTATTCATGTTGGTGACAGGTTTTTTGACCGCAAACAACCTGTTCATGTTGGTGACTAATGTTTGTTCATTAATTTGCTGGGTACAACTTACAGTTTACAATTATTGCTTCTGTTGTGTTGCAGCAAATTTGTAACTCACTGATGTCTCTCTGCTTCTCCCTCTTTCCCCATCTACAGGCTCCAGTTGTCATTGGATAACATGGAATAAGAGTGGCAAACATTGTGACTTTTGTGGATATATTCAACTGCGACAGTTCTGTTGCATGGAACAAACGCGCAGATATCCGGGGTCTATGAGTAGAGGAGATCGCCCCATTATTTTTAAGGCTCCTCTCAAGTCACGACAACTTCAAGCTAACTCTCCCTGTTGAAACATGAGAGTTTAAGATGAGTCAGCAAGTCGAAAACAGCGGAATGCCTCATCACATCAGCAGTCAATAAGGCTTATTGGGCTTCTCTTCAACTTTTTTTACTTCTTGTAGCTGTTTCTTCACCAGACAAAGACATGCGCCCGTCCCTGGCAACAGCGGTCCTACCACCCAGGACCCGCTCCCACAATCCACCCAACCTGGCTGTGGGAGTTCGGGATCACCTGTCAGCTCCAAGAAGGCGCAGCCCCCACCTCCGGCACACCCTTAGCCCAGATAACCTGCGGACCCTGGCAGAGAGGGGTGGGGCTGCTGTTGATACTGCCTCTGTGATCAGCAGTCCTATAGGGCTTGCACGTGCCAACAGTGATACAGACCTGGTGACCTCCCAGAGTCGCTCCTCGCTTACAGCGTCCACTCTGGAGTATACGCTGAACCGGGGTCAGAACCTCGTAATATCCTGGGATATCAAGGAGGAAGTGGATGCTACCGACTGGATCGGGCTGTACCACATTGGTTTGCTGATTTTTTTTACCTATGTTGTTGCTAGTAGAGCTACTTTAATTCTTCTGGACAGGTCAAGGTTAAATCTTAAGTCTTGGTATATTTTACCTCTCACGTTTTTGAAGATAGGTTAAAGTTAATTCACTTGTCCTCATAAGCAAATGCAAGTCAAGAGGAAATACCTGAAAGCAGCTAATTTAAATGATATTTGAACAGTTTTCTTTCAAAATTGTGCCGTTAGTGTGAATTTTGGAACAGAAATCCTTGAGGAGTAGGTCCTACTTATAATAAATACTGTATGCGAGGCTATACCAGACCTGCAGTTAGCTGGACAATTATTTGTGGAATGTTTTGAGCATTGAGCATTCAATTTGCTTTAGCCACAAGTGACCAGATATCTTTTTTGTTTGGAAATGCCTTTTTCAGACAAAAACGTAGTCACATATAAGCAGCCTTACTCCCTAATATAGAGGCTTGTAATCGTCAATTTTGGGCCACAGCCGATTTTTCTGACAAGTGACACCTACTTCATGCTACATTTGGAGTCAAAGCAAAAATCACATTTTCAACACTCGACAACATCAACAAAACAACATCTAAGTTGCCGAGATGTCTGTTTGTTTATTTTAAGACCACCATTTTGGATTCTGAAACAAGCAAAACACATAAAAAAATGATTTGTTAATTTTTTTTAGCACAACAATTGTCAGTGATATTCACACTAGTCTGTTGTATGTGCTTTCCACCCAAATTATTTTTGCTGAAGTCTTTTGGAAACTTGCAGCCACTCAGGACCAGAGCGAACTTGACCCTACCTGTCCTCAAAGCGTAAAAGCTGATCCTGGTGTTTTATTATTGGAAGCTGAGAGTAGCCAGGTATAGTCTTGTGCAGAAGCTTCCATCTCTGAGTCAATACTGAAACAGGAGCGGTTGAGACTTTACACAGGACTGGAAGCTGAGTCAACATGTAACAGCTCTGCCTTGGTGTACGATAACACACACTCCATCACAAACCACACAGGTCTTAGTGGCAAGCAGGGTGGTCTCCAATAATAAATGCTAATCCTGCTTAGAGACAGGAATTTGACAGGGGGAAATACATTGACCTGTGTGCTGAAGAGGGCTATCAGTCTCAAACTGTCTTGCAGATCTGTCCATCAGGGTGAAAAGCAATACAGCAGTAACTGTGTTCCACTGGCACATTTGGTCTTAACAATCTATGAATTGTATGCCGACTTGCTTACTTAGTGAACAGCTGACATCACCTTACATTAGCACCTGTAACCCAAAGCAATCTCTTATTCAGCATTTTGTTTCTGATAGAAAAGAAAAGAAAAAAAAAACAGAAGCAGAAACTGAAATATTAAAGGGGCTTTCCATCCATTTTACACACAAAGGTCAGCTTATTTGTCAAGAGTATGACTTTATCTCTGCTATAAGGGGGTCTATCTAAAGTCTGTGAAACAATATCCATGATCACCTGGCTTATCTCAGGTTTTTCTTGAAACTAAAATAAACAGGATCCGTACCAGGAGCCCTGCCAGTAAACTGGAAGGAAATGTGGATTTTCACCTAGAAAGGAAGGTTCAAATGCTATTGGTTGGGTTATTGGAAATGTAGGCGGCAGTTTGTTTGGAGCATAACCCGTACTAGGGGTATTCATTGCTTCAGTTGTAAAGGACTGAATATCTAATTTCACACATAAAACACATACTGGAGACATCCTGCTGCCCTGATGTTAAAGGAAAATATTTTGAAATAGTAGCATCATTCTTTTTCAAGTCCATACATTTGCCTCCTATGGTGAGGTTATGGATGCTAAGGGAAAGCTGCAGCCTGTGAGCTGTTCAGGAAATCTATTGTGTTAATAATGGATTTCTGAAAACAATGACTTCCCGAGAGGTCATACAAACTCTGAGTACAACAAACAGCAGTGGTTTCTGGGCCCTGTGTTATTATGTTTACTATGATCATGGTAATTTTAGCTTGTTTACCAAATGATTAGTTATGTTTCTGACGACCACCAGGACTTAATTGATTTGGAGTAGTTTCCCTTGTAAATGGGATCCTATATGGGGGAGAGATAGTGTAAACTGCTGGTGCCCGGTGAAGGGTCAGGTCACTTCATATCGATCATAAGGCTGCCAGGACTTATTATCTGCTCCGGGGTCTTATACCCCAGAGGGGCTACTGCTTTCCTCGACTAAGCAGGCACTCAATGATAAGCGACCTGCCTTCCCCTCTGTCACTCCCCTTCACACACACACACACAGGCATGCTCATACTCATGCACACACACACACACACACACACACACACACACACACACACACACCCCACACACACAGTAACTGTCACAGTCCTGTATACCTTGAAACTTTCCACCAGTCAGCTGAGGTTGGTGCTTCATTAATCTGTGTGCGAAAGTGCTACGTACAGCGGAATTCCCCCTCCCTGTTTTAAACTGAGAGGAAGTTTGGTGTTTGTCCTTCTGCTCAGAGGTTGTAGGGAGGTTATTTTGGGAATAGATTCAGTGATTAAAGAAAGAGTGTGCAGACAAAACATGCTTAAAAAGCTGAACAGATGCAGCTTGGTTGCAGTTTTACATAGCAGCTTGGTTGCAGCTTGAGCAATGTTGTTTGATTTAACATTGTTTGGTTTGATATCAGGAGGGATGTCAACACAGCAAGAACATGGTTTGACTGAACCAAGAATCTGCACCTTGCAAAGCTAACTAATGTACTTTTTTTTCAGATGAAACCAATCCATCCAATGTGTGGGACTGTAAGAACAGAGGGGTGAATGGCACACAGAAAGGTCAGATTGTGTGGAGACTTGAGGCTGGGCCCTACTTCATTGAGCGTAAGTTATGGGTCTCAATGATAGGATTTATTCAATACAAAATATAAAAAAAATCACTTAATTCATATATTGTAAAACAAAAAAATCTCATGTTCACGTTCACAAGTTACAATCGGTCATCATTTAATCATCATTTAATTGAGTGTATTGAAAACCTGATTCCACAGTCCCCAGTGTAACAGAAATAAAGCCAACAATAAGAAGATCATTTTGGCAATGTTTCCATATCCCTTAACCCATTGCTGTTTCCTCTGCAGCAGAGACTAAGATCTGTTTTAAGTACTACCATGGAGTGAGTGGAGGCCTGCGAGCCACTACCCCCTGCATCACTGTGAAGAATCCAGCCATCCTGGTGAGTGAGTGTGTGTGTGTGTGTGTGTGCGTGTGTATATAAGAAAGAGAAAGAGTGATTAAGAAGGTTAGATGGGTTAGGTGCTGTAGAATCTGTTATCTCTTAGTCATGTACAGTCTCAAGCTTTAGCTCAAGTCACTTTTATACAGTTTCTGGTATATTTCCATTAAAAAGACCCTTCATTGTGCTGCCTCAGCTGTATCATTACGGGTAAAGTACTCTGCCTCACCAGATGTAGTCGTGGCTAAAAACCTGCCATTGGGCCCCTCTCCTCTGGCCCAATCTATTCCCCTTACAATTCTGGCCTGATACTATTCAAACTCTGAGAGCAACCTCTGTGCTGCCATCAACATACAAATGGTTTAGAAGCAATGGATGCTGCCATCACACAGTCAACAGACATTTGTTGCTATTTTTATTGTTTTGTTTTTAGTTATTTTTAGGTGTTTTTTTTCTTTTTAGTTGTTCCACATAGTGGTTTTTGGATTTTTCTAAACAGCGGGCCATAAAGGGGCCACAATTCACACATAGGAGCCAGTTATCTTTCTAATGTCCATGCATAATTCCTGACTTAGTAAGTTGTGTTTACTGCTAGCTCTACAGCTGAGAGCAAAGCCACACATTATTGAATAGATTTGGAATTTTTTTCCATGTTTAAGAAAAATAAAAATTCTTAAAGAATTGTCATATTTATTGTTTATTGTGTAGTTTTTTAAACACTACTAACAGGGGCACTTCAGAGGCCAGTTACATTTCAGCTGGGGCCAGTGCCCCCCTGGATCCACCCCTGAAGCCACAGGTTTTTCCCCGTACAACAGAATGAAAGTGTTTGCAGCCAGACCATTCTTCAGGACTGACAGCACTGTGGATATACCATAGGTCTACGTTTGTAAGACTATGGGGAAATTAGCATTTGTTGATTCAGACAGGCATTTTTCTATACCATGTTTCATATAGTCCAATTGATTGATTACAACATACTCATATATGACAGAATCAATCTCTGACAGGAGGCTGCCCATGTAAGCAATATAATTCTCTCTGTTGCAAACATCAATGAGCAGCGCATCCACCCTGCTCCAGTGCTGACAGTCTACGATAAATTTAATTTAAATTTAAGCTGTATTACATTCTTCTGTATTAGTGTTTATATTCATTTGAATTCACAAGGACTAACACAGGTGTGAGTTATATATCTTCCTAGGCATATACAGTTAGGTCCATAAATATTTGGACATTGACACAATTTTCATCATTTTGGCTCTGTACACCACCACATTGGATTTGAAATGAAACAATCAAGATGTGTTAATTGCATACTTTCAGCTTTAATTTGATGGTATTTACATCCGAATCAGGTGAACGGTGTAGGAATTACAACACATTTTATATGTGGCCCTCCCTTTTTAAGGGACCAAAAGTAATTGGACAAACTAACATAATCATAAATGTAATGTCACTTTTAATATTTGGTTGCAAATCCTTTGCAGTCAATGACAGCCTGAAGTCTGGAACCCATAGACATCACCAGACAATGGGTTTCGTCCCTGGTGATGCTCTGCCAGGCCTCTAATGCAACTGTCTTCAGTTCCTGCTTGTTCTTGGGGCGTTTTCCCTTCAGTTTTGTCTTCAGCAAGTGAAATGCATGCTCAATTGGATTCAGGTCAGGAGATTGACTTGGCCATTGCAGAACATTCCACTTCTTTGCCTTAAAAACTCTTTGGTTGCTTTCGCAGTATGCTTCGGGTCATTGTCCATCTGCACTGTGAAGCGCAGTCCAATGAGTTCTGAAGCATTTGGCTTAATATGAGCAGATAATATTTCCCGAAACACTTCAGAATTCATCCTACTGCTTTTGTCAGCAGTCACATCATCAATAGATACAAGGGAACCAGTTCCATTGGCAGCCATACATGCCCACGCCATAACACTACCTCTACCATGCTTCACTGATGAGATGGTATGCTTTGGATCCTGAGCAGTTCCTTCCCTTCTCCATACTCTTCTCTTCCCATCATTCTGGTACAAGTTGATTTTTGTCTCATCTGTCCATAGGACGTTGTTCCAGAACTGTACAGGCTCTTTTAAATGTCGTTTGGCAAACTCTAATCTGGTCTTCCTGTTTTTGAGGCTCACCAATGGTTTACATATTGTGGTGAACCCTCTGTATTTGCTCTGGTGAAGTCTTCTCTTGATTGTTGACTTTGACACAGAAACGCCTACCTCCTGGAGAGTGTTCTTGATCTGGCCAACTGTTGTGAAGGGGTTTTTCTTCACCAGGGAAATAATTATTCTGTCATCCACCACAGATGTTTTCCGTGGTCTTCCGGGGTCTTTTGGTGTTGCTGAGCTCACCAGTGCGTTCTTTCTTTTTAAGAATGTACCAAACAGTTGATTTTGGCCACACCTAAAGTTTTTGCTATCTCTCCGATAGGTTTGTTTTGATTTTTCAGCCTAATGATGGCTTGCTTCATTATTTTTCCTGTGCTGTGTTAAGTGAGACATGTTCTCTTCTCTCAGGTGGAGGGGCTGGCAGAGCAGGTGGGCATCGAACATCCTCGGAAACTGATCAGCTTCACATTGACAGGTGATTTGAAGTGCTAAGCAGTTTTTTGTGTTGGAACACATTTAGGCTGCAATTAAAAAGTGCGTATTTTAGTGGCACACCTCTCTTGTAATCATCCTCAAAACCGAACCAGAGTAAATCTGGTTTAAATAAATGTAAAAAAAAACATAGCCTGATTAATACAGATAAGACTATATAAGACTAATGAGTGATGTAGTCTTCTGGAATTTGTTTTCCTGAGAGTGAAGGAGTTAGTTTTCTAAAAGATTCAGTCAGTATCGCATTGAGTTTACGTGAACAGAACATCATTTTTCAAGTTGCTCACACAAACAGCTTTGCTCTGTTGGCCATCAAGTCAAGTTTTGTATCAAAACGCCAAGACGATAGTTAACACTCCGTCACTTTTTCACCTGAATATTTGAAACTGTGATTCTAAGACTGCTGTCTGAAATATTTTGTGGCAGATTTACGTGCCAGTGGTCTAAAGAAGGGCATGTTTTTTAATCCGGATCCATACCTGAAGATGTCCATCCACCCGGGGAAGAGGAGCGTCTTCCCCATCTTCAGTCATCATGGACAGGAACGACGATCAGCCATCATTGCTAACACCATCAACCCTCTCTGGCATGGAGAGGTGCTCTTACACGTCACTTTATTCAGTCAGGGGACACAGTCTTTTAAACAATATATTACCAACATATTATTTAGCATGTTCTGACCATATCTGTTTTTGCCTCTCTGCAGAAATACACATTTGTAGCTCTAATGACAGACATCCTGTATATTGAGGTAAAGGACAAGTTTGCAAAAAGCCGACCAATCATCAAACGCTTCCTCGGCCAGCTGACTATCCCTGTGCAGCGGCTAATTGAAAAGATACCTGGGTATGAATGGTCAAATATGAGTTCACAAACACACACACACACACACACACACACACACACACAAAAACACACACAAAAACAAACACACAGACACACGCATGCACAGAACATACTCCATAATCACTGACATAAAACCGTCCAGCTTCAGCAGGATCTACTACATGACTTAAATGTTGTTCTCTCTGTCCAGTGTCCAGCCTGTGAGTTTCTCTCTGTGTCGGCGCCTGCCCACTGAACATGTAAGTGGTCAGTTGCAATTCAAAGTGGAGCTCACCTCAACCGGGCCTGATGGTAATTCTGTCTTTAAACTATACTTTCATTTTTTACATAAAATGTAAATTATTTGTTTTCCTCAACATGCATCCTCTGCTGTCCACTCTAGGTGCTTCTCCTGAATCTATCATTGGCATTTCATCCTTAAACGGAGCACCAGGGACTCCATCGGATGACGAGGACCTGCCACATCACCTTCCAGGAGTGGTTTCTGTGGGACTATCACCTACTGGCTCCCAGGGTTCACATGGCATGTGGGAAGGTGGGGCCATGGCCTGCGCAGAAAAGGACCTGTCTTTTATGGGCGCTGCGGCTAGATTTGTGGGGCCTCAACGCCTGTCGGGCCATGCAATGCTCCAAAGATCATTCAGTGAGGGCCTTGATGCTATTGAGGCCCCTAAGGGTCCTGGTGAAAGACCCTTGGGTGCGGCCTCACCCAAACTGCGCTCTAGCTTCCCCACACACACACGGCTCAGTGCCATGATGCACATAGATTCAGACGAAGATGATGACAGGTCGGGGGCCAATGACATCATTCCAGTACCGCTCTCACCGCTACTGATGAATGGAGAAGCTTCAGATGTTGACGGGCCAGATGATGATGATGCGTTTCTGGAGTTCCAAGAGCCTGAGCAACTCGAGCCCTCCGTGCTTGAAGAGGAGCCTGACGGTGCAGATGCTGTGGTGGATGACTCAGCGCCTGAAGTGGAGGGAGAAACAGGTCTTGACTTGGGGGATGTTTTGGACCTAGATGTATTTTCTGAGGTAGAAGAGGGTCCATTCACAGAGGCTGTGTCCCATAATGCTTTTCCAGAGGGTGTAGAGATACTTGAGGAAGGAAGGATGCCTGGCGAGGAACCCTCATCAGAGATTGACACCTGCTCCATGGCAACAGCCCCACAGACAGTCTTCTCATCATCAGAGAGCTGTCCGGTCACACTGACCACAGCTGTGGTGAGTTCATCAAGCTCTTGAACAAATAACTGATGGCCACTATTGCTATTGAGAAGCAATGCATGCAAACATTGAGTATTTGTTGCCATCCCAGCAAACCCACACCAGCAGATATTTGTAAATAAGCCTTAGAAATTAATTTAATAAAGATTTAGTTTTGCATGTTTTATTTATTACCATTTTTATCATGTTGGGATATTGTAAATTGTGAATTTAATTGATGGATTGATTGATATTGTTGGGTTTTCTCAACTAAATAAGCAGCATATACTGTTGAGATCTAACAAACCTGCTCTGGCATTTTCATGCCTTTGAAATTTTGGCCTAGCCAGTATTTCAACATTTTAAATTATACTTGTTGTTGGCGTGATACCATTCCTCTAATTACCTGCTTTTGCTACATTTACTTGCTCATAACTGCCAACAAAAAAGAATAGGAAGTGAATAGCGTGGCAGCTATGTTGACACGTGTTTTTTTAATATAATATTATTTATGTATTTAAATTTTATGGGATATTTTGTAGGAAGCGGAGGAGGGAGCAGAGACAGCCATAGATCCAGGGGGACATGTTGTTTCCAGCAGCTCACCAATCCCGCAAGCTGTAGATGATGAAGGGGATGGGCGAGCTGATGTCACTGAGGCTGAAGGAGAAGCTCCGGCAGCCAGCGCGCCGGAGGAGGTTGAGGAACTCAGTGTAAGGAGGCTCAGCCTCCAGGCTGCAGGGGGCGTGGCTGAAGAACCGGAAGGGGAGGCGACAAAACCAAATGAGGAGGCGGGGTCTTTGGATTCAGCGCAAGATGGAGACGAAGGTACTCAGTTTGTTCACTTTTGTTGGCGAGATATTTGAATTGTGAGTCTTAAAATTTGATTGATTGATTGATTTAAAGAATGAACAGAACAACAGTGATCTTCAAAATATATTTCCCTCTGTCTTTTGTGTGCTGTCTATGTTCAGATGCCCATGTCAACGGCCATCCTGTACGTTCGCTCCCCTCTGTACGTCAGGACATCCACCGATACCAACGTGTGGACGAGCCTCTGCCCCCCAGTGAGTGTGTGTGTCTGTATGCACCATATTGGTTTACTACTTCATATGTGTATGTCATCTTTGTTACCATGTGTTGATGTGTCAGTGTTTGTATTTATATCAATGTGTCCATGTCGATGTTCTATGCAGTGAAATAAAACTACAAACCTTAGACTACAAATTAACTCCTGATGATGCAGAGAATAATTGACATAGCAGTTTGTCACTTTGTAATCAGACATGTCTGGAAAAAAAAAATGTACATGGACTTTTACAAACCTTTGTAGCCACACCAGCAGGGCTTTAGGGATGCTAACATCTGTCACTGACTTTGTTGAACCTCTGTCTCTGGACAGAAACAGTCTATCTTGATAAAAGCCTAAAATGTTTTAACATTGATGTTATCCAGGGAATGAATCCCAATAACTTTGGTGAGCTCTTAACTTTTTAATTAGTTATGTCAATAGATTTAAGTAAAATATTAAGACATTAATTTTCCCCATGTGGATGCAGTCTAAAGACGTAACTGAACGACACTGCCAGAATATAAAGTATTGATACATAGTGGAGTTTCAAATCCTTTGTCAGATGTTTATGTCATGTATATCATTCATTGTCTACTTGCATATCGTATATTCCCATGAGGCATTAAACATCTACTTTGTATGAATTAATAATTGCTCCTCAGACTGGGAGGCTCGTATCGACAGCCACGGGAGAATTTTCTTCGTGGACCATGTGAACAGGACCACCACATGGCAGCGTCCCACTGGACCTCCTGCCCCGCAGGGCCTGACACGCTCCAACTCCATTCAGCAGATGGAGCAACTCAACCGCAGGTAGGCTTCGACAAGAGCAATGTGATGTATCCAGCATAGATATTTGTATGGTCAGTGCTGTAATTTAGAAGTATATTCAATACTTTACTAAACTTCATGTTTACTTATCTTTACTTTAATGTGTTTTCAATCAAATTTCATTTTTATAGCCCATATTCACAATTCACATCTCACAGGCAAAGATCCATAGTCAAAACAAAATGCATGATTAAAAAATTGTCCCCTCAGAGATTTAGGCTTGTAAATTGATTGTTTTCACTTAATATAATCTCCATGTTCATGTTGAAATTAGGGAATCAGTAAATGTGTCTATTCTATTCTGTGTATTCTATTCATTCTATGTGTCTATTCTATGACTACCTTTTTTGCTGAGCACTATATTTTCACTCCCCTCTGAATGACAGATACCAGAGCATCAGGAGGACCATAACAAACAGTGATCGAACAGAGGAAAGCCCTGTTGAACCACCGCCTGAACCAGAAAGTGAACTGATGCCCATTTCTGGTTTGTGAAATTATAGCAATTATTTTACACTTAAAGGTTTCCGAAAAGTAGTATTCTGTTGGAAGATTTTTATATTAATTTTTGACTGGACTTGTCATGATTCTGCTCCACATCTCCAGATGACTTGTGTGAGTTAACTTTGTGATCAAGTTATTGGTGTGTGTGCTGCGTGAGAAACAAATGCTGCTTTCATGCATGCACTGCAACGGTGAACTTTAGTCGGAGTAGCTGTATGTGATGATGCAAATGTATGATCAGCTAAACTTGACATTGCAAACACATAAATACATTAGACATTAAACATTATGGCTTATTCAAGTTTCCTTTTGATAAGCCATATTCACAAATAACAATTTGGCTTAAAAAATCAACAAGGACTTAAGAAGGTGCAACATCCTATGCATAGATGACTAGCTAACATGAGGCAAAAACGCAAATGTGACGCATTAAATATATGAATTGGTGTATTCCAGTTGCAAAGCAGTTTTCAACTATGTGCTCAATTTCATACACTAACAATACACCAGCCAAATACCAGGTTTGGACTCAGTCTTGTTTATTTCGCTGGTACAAAATGCTAGTTGTGCTTAGCATACTGTCTGTTTCTGTTAACCTCTCCTTGTTGATTCTGTTGCAGAATACAGACGAGACAGTGCAGTCGCTCACGGCAGTGGTCGCACGCGCCTCTCTCTCCTGCTGCAGTCACCCAGCGCCAAGTTCCTGTGCAGCCCCGACTTCTTCACCGTGCTGCATTCAAACCCTGTCAGTTTAATATGCCTCTCCTCTTCTAGCACCTTTGACCATGCAGTTCTTTTACTCTGTGTGAGCTGTCTGCCTGCTCTTTTCCATTCAGTAGTTTGACCTGTTCAGCTTTGAACACTCCAAACAACTCAGAGCGTCCTTCATTGTAACTGCTCCCTGAATTAGCCACTCTATATTCAGAATCTAGTGCTGTAATTCAGTACTATAATAAAGCAGCACTGCACATTAGCACCATTGTTTACTACAGGTAATGAGTTAGAGTTGGTTATAAGTGATGATCAGTAAATGCAGTTATCAATGTTTTTGTAATTAATTGTTTATTAGATAATGAAATATTAGCGTTTCTTTAAGAGAATATAGAATTTCAGCTGAATCAAAATTCAATAACATCAGCATGAACTAAAGTCTCAAAGCAGATATTATTGTATTATAGCCTGATAAGGAAGAACAATTTATTATACAATTATAACAGTATTCAAGGAAAGTTACATATAACCGGTTGTACACTGACAGTACATATACTAGACTACACACATACTTTATGTACCACTTGTTCTAGAGTGTAGGTACCTAGCTGAGAGACTATCTCTGATTATGTATTTCATTCAAAAATGTTAATCATTAAGTAATTGGCTCCGTCTTGAGTTTTATGTGACTCCAAGCTATTCTGTAGTTTGTTTTCTGTCTCTTTCTAATGACCTCCCCCCTCTGCCGTCTCTCTCCAGAGTGCCTACCGCATGTTTACGAGCAACACCTGCCTGAAGCACATGATCAGTAAGGTGCGGCGGGACGCTCATTACTTTGAGCGCTACCAGCACAACCGCGACCTCGTCACCTTCCTCAACATGTTCTCCAACAAGCAGCTGGAGCTTCCCCGAGGGTGGGAGATGAAACATGACCAAACTGGGAAGGTGTGTGTTTGTGCGACAGACCCCAAAACTTTGACTCCTGACCTAAGATCACCTTAACCCTTTTTTTATAATCCTTATTTTCCGTGCACTGCATGTGAAGATACAATTTTGTGGACAAAGTGTAGCTTGTCCTTGCATAACAGTGGGTATTTGGACCTCAATCTCCAGGCCTTCTTTGTGGATCACAACTGTCGCTCCACGACCTTCATCGACCCACGGCTACCCCTCCAGAGTTCTCGCTCGACTGGGCTCCTGGCCCATCGCCAGCATCTGAGCCGCCAGCGCAGCCACAGTGCCGGGGAGGTGAGAGACTACCCAGCACTCGTCACCTGGTGTCAACTTAAGGCTCACACAACACTGCAATATTTATAGAGGCTGGTTTGAAGGAGAGAACTGCTTAGTTGCTTTTTAAATTCTGCTGGGATCCTGAGGTGAAGTCATCAGGCATAAAGTCAATGCTACTGGAAGTGCAGGAATAGAAAAAATCACCCAATTTTGTTTCATATTTCCCATTTTTACTACTTGGAATTTGGAATTCACACCGGCCTTTAGTAAAATCAAATCTTACAGAATTTCAAGACTTAAAATTCAAATTAATTTATAATAATCCAGGGATGTTTTCACTAGTTTGTGTCATATAAATTGTACAAATTGTTGTTTTCTTTACCCTAGAAAGAAAAATTTATATATAAACACAGTATTAACCTAGAGCGGGTTCTCTGTATGGTTGTCTCTAGGCCATGTTTTTACAGTAGCCCAGACTGGACAAACTAAACACGCTTTGAATTTTTATGTCAATTGAAGGTTACCACAGGTTCTCATTCATTTTTTGAAGGGGAGGTTGAGGTGAGGGGTGTTCAGCTGCAACATGCAAATTCACCACTAGATTCGACACACTGAGCCTTTAACCAGCAAATCCAGCTGCCTGTGACTTAGACCTTCTACGTATCTTACTCTATCAACTGGATGACTGAACCTTTTTCATATACTGCACACACTCTACTGCATATTAAATAATTGATTATTATTTTCATATCATAAGGAAGTGAAATGTACCACACCTCGTTCTGATAACTGCTCCTTGCTCGTTCGTAGTTATCTCTTCCAAAGCTATATGATGAAATCAAATCAAATGAAATCAATTAAAAGCTCAGGGATTAATTCGATTGGTCGTCCTCTAACCATAAGGTTTCCGGTTCGATCCAAGTCTTGCCCTTTCTACATGCCGAAGGGTTCTTGGACAAGATACTGAACCCCAGATTGCCCCTTCTCATAGAGAAAATGCTGCACATAGATGCACTGTATGACAGTGTGTGTTAATGGGTGAATGTAAAACTGGACTGTAAAGCGCTTTGAGTGGTCATCAAGACTAGAAAAGTGCTATATAAACACAGACTCATGTCTCTGTCAAATAAGTAGGGATATTAATAAGTAGTAATATCGCGTCTAAGCTCCCGAGCCAGACAGCACCCACTCACCAGTTTCATTTTTTTTTTTTTATAGTATGAATCAAAACAACAAACATAGATTCCAATTAATCAATATAAATCATCCCGGCACATAACCTCTTACCAAAAGCAGCTCAGCTCAGCTCTGTCTCAGTTTCTCACCATATTTCTCTTGTGTGTGTCTCTCAGTCTCTCTTCTCTCACTGCCACCTTTTAACCAGGGAGAATGATTAGCTTTTGCTCCCTGTTCACCCCTGGAACGTGCAAAATTATTGGGTTCTGGTTAAGCTAATAGATTTTGTATAATTGTCCTTCTAGTGAACCATTGCTTCTTGTTGCATTCAAGCCTGTGGGAAAATTTTGATGTCAAGAACAAATATTTTGTTTCTTGACATCAAACATCAAACTGTCGTCAAACAGTACAGATTTACATATAATTAAAAAATTTGCAGTTTACTTGACTCCGGACTCCGATTTCCTGACAAACATAGTCTATAAATTCTTTGAAGATGCTTTAGAATACTTTTTAACTGCCTTCTTAAATCTTAAACACTGAGCTGAACAATTGTATCTTGTAACTTTATGACTCTTTAAGCAAATTCAAATCACTGTAGATTTTGCTGGGTAGATTTTCATTCCATACTGGTATGAGCAAAACCACAGACACCTGATTAATAGTACGTTTATGTCAAAACCTATATGGGGCAATTAGGCAGTATATATTCAAGGAATTTGTGTTTTAAGGGACATAAAGGAGAATAAGGGAATTCAAACAGACCTCTGCAGCAGGTACGTCAGTAATTTGATGTCTGAGGGAAACATGTTTAAAATCTGTTGGACTTTAGGTTTTATCAGACACACAGAAACTAGAAAGGTCAAATCATGAGGAAGAGAGCAACTGACGGGGAAATAGCTAGACAACATCAGCCAATAAAAACGTAAGTAAGAGTGGTTAAAGAAAATATTACTGAAAATTTAAAAATTCCTCAGAAAACTATGTTACATACAGTACAGGAGCTCTGTGTTCACCACATCTCAAGACAGAAATAGCCACCTTACTTTTTCACACAATTGTACCTTTTCTTTTCTTGCCATATTCATGTTCGGCTCCATTTTCTAGTTGAGGAGTCACATGAGTGTCTGCTCTTCAACCAATATTCAGCATCACCTTGCTTACATTATCATAACTACCTGTTTAAATCTGTCATATTAGTATTTCCTCATTAAATTAATAATTGAAACATTTAACATCCACACAATAATTTGAATTAAGCATTAATCTCCTCCATAATATAAATTATTATTGTTGTTAAAGGGTGAGAATATGCTAAGCTAACAGGTGTCCAGCGTTTGATGGTCGGCGTCAGAACTAGGATGCGACCTGAACTGTAGTGCTTCCTTTTGTCACAGGTAGTAGACGACTCTCGCCAAACCAACCCGCCTGCCATGCCCCGCCCCTCCAGCACTTTCAGTGGCTCCAGTCGGAGTCAGTTCCCCGATGTGGTGCCTGTCGGTGAGTCTGGCAGAATCCCATGTACATGTGCATAGATGCAAGCAGAAAGTGTAAACCTGCAGCCACAAGACACAGTGCGCACATTCCTAATTGTCTTATCTTATTCCTCCAGCCTACAATGACAAGATAGTGGCATTTCTACGGCAAACCAACATCTTGGAGATACTGCAGGAAAGGCAACCCGAGCTCACCAGGAACCACTCGCTCAAGTATGTTGAAATCTCTCTTGTTCTCTCTTCTGCTCAGTGTTTTCTCTCTTTCATTGCTTCCGTTTTTGTATTCTCCCCTTCCAGCCTTGTTCCCCTCCAGCACCTCCATTATCATCATCATCAGTCAACCTCAACACACAGTTAACCCTAATGGATTGACCAGTTTACCCATTGACAAGTTTGTGTGTGTTTGTGTGTGTGCAGGGAGAAGGTCCAGTTTATTCGCAGTGAGGGCGTCAGTGGGTTGGCTCGTCTCTCTAGTGACGCTGACCTCGTCATGCTGCTGAGGTGAGTCCTCTGCATGGGTGTGGTTGTGAGGGGGTGATTCTTGCTCACTTGGCAACATTATAATCAGTAATAACCCCAACACTTCCAATACAAGTCGTAACTCTCCGTTTTTTCCACCTATGCTTTCCTGCTGTCTCCAGCCTGTTTGAGGAGGAGGTGATGTCATATGTGCCGCCGTTACTTCACCCAGGTTACTGCATCTCCTCTCCTCAGAGCTCCCCTGGTAAGTCTCTGTCTCACTCTGTCTGCACCAGGCAGTCTGACTGCTGCAGCTTTATTGGCATGAGACTCTAACTCTCATCTTTATTAGATTCTTACTTGTTATGAGATTCCATGAGATTTGGTTTGCATTGTCTGATTAAATACAAGAAGCAATTCCATAGTACCATCATACTGTAAGACACAGAGCTTGATGTCTGGCTAAAATAAAACATGAGACCTGAATGTGCAACCACACAAGTAATCACACACCCTTCCCTTCCTACCCACCTACCCTCTTCATAAAGACAGTTCATACAGCACATTGTCCACACTTAGCTCTGCCCTGTATTTTCAAATGAATATAGATATTTCTGAAATATCACAACACACTCATTTCATAATTACCTGAGATATTTGTAGAAAAAATATCATATTGAAATGTACAGATGTACATATTAATAACCTCTTCATATGTGTTATCTGACCAGTGCTAGAAAACAACTGTATATAGTTGTTCTGAATGGTCTCTCTTGAAGTGAAAAGCTTGCAATCTACGATGACTATATTTGTCTCAGTGGAAATTTGGACATAAAGTCATAGCGAGCATAAAAATACATACACTCATGATCAAAATCTTAAGACCAGTTAAAAAATTGCATGAATCTGCATTTTGCACTGTTGAATCTTAGGAAGGTTCTAAGTAGAGTTTCAAAATGCAAAAAGAAGAAATGGGAACAAGAGCCCAAAAGTTGTGAGCAGGCAATTTATTGAAAACAACAATTTAACTGAAGTAGGCTGTTCATCAGCTGATCAAAAGTTTAAGACCACAGCTCAAAAAAAAACAAAAAACTCCTAAAACAGAAATTAAAGTGTCAAAAACTGACTCAGTAATGAGTAGCTCCACCATTATTGTTGATCACTTCAAAAATTCGTTTTGGCATGCTTGATGCAAGTGTTTCCAAAAGGCTAGTGCGAATGTTGCGCCAAGTGGTGAAGATGGCTTCACGAAGGGCATCCACTGTCTGGAACTGAAGTCCATTTTTGTAAACATCCCTTGCCATCCATCCCCAAATGTTCTCAATTGGATTAAGATCAGGGGAACACGCAGGATGGTCCAAAAGAGTGATGTTATTCTCCTGGAAAAAAGTCTTGGTCAGACGGGCATTGTGAATTGGATTGTTGTCCTGCTGAAAAACCCAGTCGTTACCACACAGACGAGGGCCCTCAGTCATGAGGGATGCCCGCTGCAACATCTCCACATAGCCAGCTGCTGTTTGAAGCCCCTGCACAACCTGGAGCTCCATTGTTCCATGAAGGAAAAAGCACCCCAGATCATGATGGCGCCCCCTCCACTGTGCCGCGTAGAAAACATCTCAGGTGGCATCTCCTTGTCATGCCAATAACGTTGGAAGCCATCAGGACCATCAAGGTTAAATTTGTTCTCGTCAGAGAATAAAACTTTCTTCCACCTTTGAATGTCCCATGTTTGGTGCTCCCTTGTAAAGTCTGAACGGGCAATTTTGTGGCGTTGACGGAGACGTGGCCTTTGTAGACGTTTCTTGTTTTTGAAGCCCTTCCTTCGCAGATACCGTCTGATGGTTATTGGGCTGCAGTCAGCACACGTAATGGCCTTAATTTGGGACGAGGATCGTCCCGTGTCTTGACGGACAGCCATTCGTATCCTCCGGCTCAGCGCCGGTGAGATTTTTTTGGGTCTACCACTTGATTTTTTTGTTCCATAACCCTGAGGATCTTTTAAGAAATGCAAAATGACTGTCTTACTGCGTCCAACCTCAGCAGCGATGGCACGTTGTGAGAGGCCTTGTTTATGCAGTTCAACAATCCTTCCACATTCAAAGAAGGTGAGCTTTTTTGCCTTTGCCATCAAGAGATCTTCACAGTGTGATTACTAGACAGGAAATGAATGTAATTCAAATTTTTGCACAGATTTTGGCTTTTAAAGGCTGTGGTCTTAAACTTTTGATCAGCTGATGAACAGCCTATTTGAGTTAAATTGTTGTTTTCAATAAATTGCCTGCTCACAACTTTTGGTCTCTTGTTCCCATTTCTTCTTTTTGCATTTTGAAGCTCTACTTAGAAGGGATGCTGGTGCATACAGTGTGACTCAGATGCACTAAATAATTATTAGAGAGCTGCTCACATTCTTCCTTCTCGCCATCTGACCATTCACTGATACATGCTTCTATTCTTCAGCTCATCAGTCCCAGCTCATCTATTACAGATTACAGACATTTAGATACAGTAGCAGAGATGCAGCTGTGAGCTGAAAAACAGGTTCTGTCTGTGTGTTTCTTTGAATAGTATGAAACAAAATACTAATCCAGGATTAGCCTGCATTTTGTAGGCTATTTCAGATTCTTAGACTCCTCACCCATCAGGATTTAGCCTTTTTCCAATTGAGATCATTACATTATTTTATCTCCCTCTCCTTATATCGCTGCCCCCTTTTTCTTTTCTGTTTTGCCTATTGCTTGATGATTACTGTACATTTACTCCCCCATCTCTCTTTTTTTTTTCCGTGTCTGTCGTTCGGTTTGCTAACGTTCCCTCTCTCTCTCTTGTTTATATCTCAGGCACTCAGCGAGCCAATGCTCGTGCTCCTGCTCCCTATAAGCGAGATTTTGAGGCTAAACTGAGAAACTTCTATCGAAAGCTGGAGACCAAAGGTTACGGCCAAGGACCAGGAAAAGTCAAGTATGTTTAAAATAATAAAAATAGCAATAATTCTTATGGCTGGTTCATTAACGTTTCTTCATTTACTGTTTTGAGCGAATGGAAACACAAAGAGTTATGTGTTTTCAGTGGTGGGTTGGAGAGCAGGAGATCTCGAGTGCTGACATCTCTGTCTCATCATCCTTGACTGTCACATGACTGCATTCAAAACCAGGGGGACTGTGGCAAACGTCGGTGCCACGGGGCTCTTATTAACTCAAAACAAAACTCTAAACCTAAAGTACCGCACTTTCTGCAGGTTTCTTGGCTCCGCTCTGCTCAGTTTCTGTGTCCGTGACTCTCAGTCCTCTGTGAGTCTCTTGTTTCTCAGTTCTGAGCCTCCTTGAGGTTTTAAACCTGAGGATCAATCAGCTAACAGGTCTAACCTGCGCTGATTGATCCTCCGGTGTAGGTGAAGGCACTCTCCCAGCCCCCTCACCTCCACAGGGACATTAGTTTCTTTGAAGGGAAGCATTTTTTTTCATGTCACATAGACCAGTGTTTAGATATATTTTGAATATTTTAGAAAGCTAAGCTTAACAGTTTTAAAAGATGAGTGTAAATATTTCATATTTTTATTGTTGTCAACAAATCACAGGAAATGATCCAAGGGAACAATGACATGACATAGAGCTCCTTTTTGACCACAAACTATTAAAAAAACATCAGTGAATTACACTGTCGCTTCACTTACACACACACACAAACACACACACATACACACACCAACTGATTGCCTGAAATACTGACTAGAGCACCAAATCTGCACTTAAAAATAGTCCCTAACAATAGGACTATAAATACTTACAGTACTCAACTATTTAAGGAAATTGCACGTCAAAAAAAAAATATACATTTTAAAACTATATATTTTTGATTTGTTTAAAAACATTAGATGTTTGTCATTTTATGGGCTTTAATGTTAATACACATGAATATAATAAACATACTCTTAACTTTAAACCCAAACCTGAAATAATATCAATTTTACTGTAAAGTAAAAACTGGGCTGCATATAATACTGTGTGTCTTCTTCTGTGTGTGTGTCCACTCCCAGGCTGATCATACGGAGAGACCACCTTCTGGAGGACGCCTTTAACCAAGTCATGTGCTACTCCCGTAAAGACCTTCAGAGGAGTAAACTCTACGTCAGCTTTGTAGGGGAGGATGGGTGAGGATGACTTTTTTCCCCAGTTCATTTCCTTATCATGGTGTAGACAGTGCAGGTGTGAAATGTGTGTTTTTCTCCATCTGTTATTGATCCAACTGAGCATTCAATCTTAACTTGAGCTTCACATCTTATCATTCCACAAACCTTGATAACATCACAGTAATTCCACCATCTTGTGGTGTAGTAGCAACTGGTGCAAGTGGGTGGGACAAATAACCTCTTAATACAGATGATTGACAGCATGTATACTGTGATTTTATTGGTGGTGGAATGAGTAATAATATGTGCTTTGTTGTCATCGTATAATCTTGTAGCCTTTTATGGTTGCAAAGACCGAGGAGCAGATGGTTGTGGGGGTGTATCTTTGCTGAAACAAACACCAGTTGTCCAGATTTTGCTTTGACTATTTTCGTCGAAAGCTAAATCGTGTAGATAAATCGTACACTGTCCCTTGCAGTTGCTGAAGAATATTCACTGCTTCCCTTCTCCTACTGACGTGTATTTACTGTACATGTGTTATGATTCTTGTTTTGCAGACTAGACTATAGTGGGCCCTCCAGAGAGTTTTTCTTCTTGGTGTCCAGAGAACTGTTCAACCCGTACTACGGCCTGTTTGAATATTCGGCCAATGACACATACACAGTGCAGATCAGCCCCATGTCGGCCTTTGTGGACAACCACCACGAGTGGTGAGGATTTCCTATGTTTGCTCTGTCGCTACAGTATCAGTCTGCCTGTCTGTCTATCCATCACATGTTTGTTGAAGCTACACTTGCTGCTATGCTGACTGTAAAGTGTTCATTTTAGCTGCTCTGACTGCTGTTGTGTTCCGATCCCAAAATAGAAGCAATTCTGCGGAAATTTGGATCAGCAGTCCATGGCTCACCAGTCAATTTTTGCCTTAGTGACAGTGGTTGGATGGACAGATGGATTGATAAAAGATGGGATAGATGGATGATCAGACTGATAAATGGATGGACAGAAAACTACACTGGAAAATTATAATGCCTAGACTGGATGAAGAAGATTACAGATGTGGGTATTTAAGGCTGTCACATCATGGAAGAAACAAGTACATATTAGCCAACCAACGTCCGTCCATATGAATCAGCAGAAGTAAAAGAGTCAACCTACTGCTACTCAAAGCAGGCTTCATTTCCTGATCTGGTGCTGGCTCATGAACTCTCCTGTGTTTCCTGTGCCGGGTCTAGGTTCCGCTTCAGTGGGCGAATCCTGGGGCTGGCCCTCGTCCACCAGTACCTGCTGGATGCCTTCTTTACCCGACCCTTCTACAAGGGGCTTCTTCGCATGTACGTCCCTCTGCCTACTTCTCTCTGTATTTTCTGGTCCTTTATAACTTGCAGGGCACCAACATTTCCAATTAGATCCCCTCCCAATGTCTCCAGTAATGGTTTGGGTTAGATGACAGATGTTTCTCTAATAATAAGGCTTCTCCACCTCATCTACAAAAAATGGATCCTCTCTTTACTACACCATCACAGTGCAGATAAGCATTTATCAAACATATATAAATGTATTTAAATACTAATTAATTTCCAAAAATCTATACATGATATCTACTTTAAATAATATACAATTGAAATATATGTAAATGTAAATAAATATAAGGACTATATATATATATATAGAGTGTATTATTTACGCTATATATAGTGTTTTATTTACTCTATTAATTACTCGAATTTGATTATTTATTTAAATATGTTTGTATATATATACACACACACATACGCATCCATGTATTTATATATTTAAACTCTAACTAACTAACTGTCTCCATAGCAACAGTATAAGTTCCGCTTATATCATCCAAAGCATGATGGCAAAGGTTTCACTCATCACACACATTTGCTGTGTGTTGGAAATCTGTGGACATAAAGATAATTTCCAATCATTTTAATTTCAGTTATAACATGTGACAAAGGAATATAGGTCTGTTAATAAAATAAATGTGTGTCAACACAAAAATGCAAAATATATTGGGAATATCTTGTGTGCAAAGTGTGCACGTCTCTCGATAAAACGTCAATTTATTATAAACATTTTCAAATTAGAATGATGTGTACTGCCCTCTACTTTAATTTACAATCTGTGTCGCAGCAAACATTTATCGCAGAGTTGCACTCAATTTATTATCCGGAAATGTAATAAATTTGTACAAACGTATTTCCTGTCATGAATCACGTGATGTTATACTTTACTTGCACTTGAGGTACATCTGTTATACATCAGGTAATTGACCTTCAACCTCACTTCTTACAGTCAGCCATGGTTTATGAGTATGGCAGTCAATACGTTTCTGACCCTGCTGTAAACTCTGTGTATCTGTCTGTGCTCGTGCAGCCCATGTGAACTGAGTGACTTGGAGTTCCTGGATGAGGAGTTTCACCAGAGTCTTCAGTGGATGAAGGACAACGACATCGAAGACATGCTGGACCTCACTTTCACCGTCAATGAAGAGGTTTTTGGACAGGTAATGGAGTGATTGTTTAATTTCTTAATGAAATTAAATCTGCAGTTGAATCTAATGTTTCCATGCCTGTGATTATTCAGATTACGGAGAGAGAGCTGAAGCCGGGAGGGGCTGGTATCCCTGTGTCCGAGAAGAACAAGAAAGAGTACATCGAGCGAATGGTCAAGTGGCGTATAGAGAGAGGAGTGGCTCAGCAGACGGAGAGCCTGGTTCGAGGTTTCTACGAGGTAGAGCACATTTTATTTTGTCAGAGTTTAGAGATGTTACTGAGGTCATGAGGCTGTCTTAGTTGTGAAACAGGTAGGATTCATAGCACATTAGAGGGACTGTTGATTGAGCACTTAAGTTGCTGAGAATTAAAGAGCACATTTTTATTCAATGTATCTATAAAAATGTTTTTGTTGTTAAATGGATTCTGAGGATGGTTTGAAATATCATGGTTCTCAAACTCTCCAGCACCAGAAGAGCTGCTACCTTGGTCTGATTTGTCTAATTCAGTGGGAGGGTCAGTGATGATCCCATAACGTTTCAAAGTTGTTATTTTTTGCTGTTCTTATAATAAGTATTTCATTAAACATCAACATTAGAAACTAGTTTTAAGGTAACGTGATGCTTAAGTTTTTCAACATGTGATGTGATGGTACAATCATATGAATAATTCTAGGATGTGGCTACCAGAAACACACACGTATCTCAACTACACTGTGACATTAGAGTTACTTGAGGTTACTCTTGTAACCTCGTGCTAACTTTTGCCGGTTGACCTCCTTTTCACCAGGGAGATGTAGGAGGGTAGAAATTAAGCATATAAATTAAAATAGAGGGCTTAGTTTACTCAACTGTTTCATGTCTGTTATGATTCTAGTCAAAAAGTACTCTATTTTACAACAGACTGAATGTTTAGATATTGTGCACTGCTCAGTTTGGATGTGAATGTAAGCGCATGCCTACAGTGGTCTGTTCAAACTCTGAAAAACAAAAATGTGTGTATGTATTTGTGCTAGAGAGGTTGGCATTACAGTGTAGGAGAATAGATGTGAGCTCTGATAGCCCCACAGTGGGACATGCTGTGAAAGCCCAGCCTGACAGAATGAACCAAGTGTGGACGGTAATGTGGACTGATGTTTAGATTGTAGAACAAACTCCAAAATCCCTTGTGTTGACAGATTACTGGGTCTTTGTGGGCTACATGTGTGCCAGTGTTACTTTGTAGGCTCTGGTTTACTCAACAAATCTAATTTACTGTCAACAAACTGATGGAAACTTTTCACCAGCAATGATTGTCCCCTTGCCAACTGTCTCTCCGTGTGAGGACTGGGATAAATTATCCTCCTTTTGTTTATCCACGTGCTCATCAACTTGCATGTGTGTGTGTGTGTGTGTGTGTGTGTGTGTGTGTGTGTGTGTGTGTGTGTGTGTGTGTGTGTGTGTAAGGTGGTGGATGTGCGACTGGTGTCAGTGTTTGATGCCAGGGAGTTGGAGCTGGTGATTGCAGGCACTGCAGAGATCGACCTGGCGGACTGGAGGAACAACACTGAGTATAGAGGAGGTATGTTAATCTAAAGATCAGTGTGCTGACATCAACATGGGAAACTAGTGAATTCACCAGCATAACATGGCCCTTGTGCTGATGAATTCATTTACAGCTTGAATCTGCAAATGTGACAACTGAACCTGTATTATGTATACTAAATCCATAGTACTATGTTTTTTTTAAACTAAACCGATTTCAATCGATAAGTTTTTTTTTTTCTCGAAGTTTTTCTATTTCAGTTCTCAACTAGATTCAAACCTGCCGTTTTCCTGACATCTATTATTATTTAAGAAAATATAAAATTATTAAAAGATGCACATAACTGTCTGATCCACGGTCATCCTCCACCAATGTGCCACTGAAATTCAGTGTTTACTTACTCTTACAATAATTGTAACATTATATTTCCCTTACTCATTAGTATTTTGGATCATTTGGATCCTTGATTTCAATAGATCATTTGATAATAATAATATTCAATCATTGTATCAGACTCTGCTGTGATGCACTGAGCACCTGAAGCTTTGTTGGCAATTTTACTATCGTTGTACATATCCTGTACAGTGCTCAGATGCAAGCGCCAGTGGCCGAAGCATTTACAAGAGATCACATTAAAGGGCTTTTTAAAGGTTTGGCCAATACATTTGAAAAGCCGCCAGCAGCGGGAAGAGAACTCAAGCTGACAGTCAGCCATGGCTCAGTGTGAGACTCTTTTAATAGAGGAATCGACTGAGACGGACAAAGCAGCCCAGCCCATTAAAGATTAAACAGCAGAGCCCATTCAAACAGCAAAGCCGAGAAATAGTGAGGTAGGAGAGAGGAGATGAGCAAGGGACGGAGATCTTATTTGTTATTCATCTGACTCATGCACCATCATCATTTACCTCCCCCCAGGTTACCATGACAACCACATAGTGATTCGCTGGTTCTGGGCTGCTGTGGAGAGATTCAACAATGAGCAGAGGCTCAGGCTGCTGCAGGTAGGGCACGTGGATGAGCGCATGTACACAGACTGCCCCCGTGTGGAGGCCCGATGCCCTGCAGATACTGCAGAGATGTGTCCATCGCACACCACTCACTGTGAAACCTTCATATCACAACGGCCGAGCTGATAACGTGCTGGAGAAATAATTCAAGATGTTAGAGTGACTTTTGCTATCAAAAAGGAGTTTACAATTTTTTGGTTTTCAGTGAAATAATTTTCTGTTGAATATATAGAACTAAAATGATTAATTCATATCATATTTAAGACATGAATAACCACATTTGTTAGGCTGCTGTTTTCATATTGATCTGACTTATGTGTCTTTCGTGTCTCTAGTTTGTGACAGGCACTTCCAGTATTCCCTACGAGGGTTTCGCCTCCCTACGGGGGAGCAATGGACCTCGCAGATTCTGTGTCGAGAAGTGGGGAAAAATCACCTCCTTACCCAGGTAGAGCTACTGTTTAATAAGATAAACTAGTAAGTAAGTAATAGAATGAATATGATTCATGTAAAACACAACGTTTTTGTGTGTCTCCACAGGGCTCACACTTGCTTTAATCGTTTGGACCTCCCACCTTACCCGTCCTTCTCCATGCTCTACGAGAAGCTGGTCACTGCTGTAGAGGAAACGAGCACGTTCGGTTTGGAATAACCTCAACACAGCTCACATCCAGGTGTAACTTAAGACAGAGAAGCACCTGGACATCTCTGGAAGGACATGGAAAATAAAACTAATATCCTCAAATGGCAACTACCCACCCATGGATAACGCTGCAGTTTTTATACAACTGATTTTTCGTCACTCAGTACACAGGATTCATTCGAATTCTCCGCCTCTCTCTTACATTTTTGACAGCGACCCATCACTTGGAAGAAAGACGGAGAATTGGAAAACAGAGCGAAAAGCCGTACAGGGCAGTTTCTTGTTGTCATGGTAACCTTTGTTCATTAAGCCACGTGTGTGCTTTATCTCTTCAGTTAATGGCCTTGGTTACTGGATTTTTTAGCATCTCCCCTTCTCCTCCTCCTCTTTCTCCCCCTGCAGCTCAGAGACAGCTGCTCGAAAGCTACAACGCTCCCTTCTCCCTCCCTGGACCTCTAAACTGTGTCCTCCTGCACTGAGGCTGCAGTGTCATAAACTATAACACCTATAACACCCACCCACACACTCACACACATACAAAAACATGAGATATTTTGTTATTATTGAAGTGCAAACCAGTGTTTCTCCCAAGATTTTTTATCAGCTTGGAAAATATGACCTTCTCGACTTTTAAATGGATGTTCAATGGAGCAGGACAAACACTGGTGTGCACAAATACACAATCACACACACAAGGAAATAAACAAATACAAAGAAGTTGACAAAACCGAGACTGACAGTACCTGTTAACTGTTTTGATTATTTCATAAGCATCAGTAATAAATGTATGGACAGTGTCAGGACTGTTACCTTCACTACAGTAACATCAGAGCTCTTATTTGAGCAAGAGAGGTTAGGAAACATCAGACGTAGCCTTGTTTCTGGAAACAGTCAACAAGGACACCCAGTATCACACACATACAATACTATAGCATTATCCTTGCACCCTCCAGTTTATTTTCTTACAGTGTCACAGATGTACTCACTCCAGATACATGTACCGACACACTCCAGTCAGATTGAAATGCAGGGTTCCTGTCTTTCAAACTCTTCCACACATTTATCATGAGCGACCAATGCACTTTCTCTCCCACACAGACAGATGACACCTGCTCATGAGTATGACACACAAGGTCCTGCTCACTGATGCAATCGCCTCCCGCCCAGTGAAAGTGATGAATGTACCAAATCAGTGACTGAATGTATGAACCTCAAGAAACTCTGCTCGGCCCCCGAGGAAGGGGAATTTCACACGGGCTGGAGAGGAAACACAAAGTTGGATGTGAAGTGAAAGGAAAATGAAATATGACGCAGTTGCTTGAGGAAGGAGAGGGCACTTGACCTGATGTTGGCACCGGATTAGGCCTTGTTAGCTGAAAGACACAAACCTGGTGTCAACCTAGGTTCCTGTTCAGAGTGGAGCGGTGGGATATTTTTAGTACCTCTTGGGTTTTCCCGACTGTAAAATGAAATTTCACAAGGGAAGCTATTTTATGTCTGACCAGATCCTCGTGTGTCACAAATCAAAGACGATGAAACTGTAGAAGCTGCAGGTTAAGTTCCTTTTACAGATATCAACACAAGGGGGCAGTAAAGTATGCTAAAGCAAAGAAGCAGTGATTTGTCTGTGCTGAATGACCTGACCAGGTGTGAGGATGCAGTTGTCAGGAAAAAGAACTGACCTTTATGGCTGTGTGGATATTATATTTTAGAAGTTTTGTCATGACAGACAATAGATTTGTCTTTAAAGCCAGTGATATAACATTTCTGTAGGTGCACTACCATACCCCAAGGGACCCTTTCACTTCTCTCACACACTTTCCTACATGCACTCAAAAACACACACACATTTTCTATGGGGTGCATGCAAGATTACACCTACTGTAAAAAGTCCTGTTGGAGCTTAAACACAGGGGCTGGAATAATGGTGATGAGCCCCACATGTGATGCAAGATGTGGGGGCAGACTTTTGTATCCCAGCCCCCTCTCCCAGCCCAATACTGCATGTGGGATCTTCTTGGCCAGCTCTGTGAGCTGAGCCAGGGCAGAAACCCCTAGATGGCGTTGTGTTATAGCTCGATATTGCATGCTGAAATAGTGCAACACACTGTCCTTACTAGCTTTTTTTGCATGAGGATATTGCTACCCATTCAGAAAAAAGGAGTGAGGGAGTTGGTTAAGTTGTGTCACTTTGGTTGTGGCGCTTACTTGATGCATGCGGCCTTATGCTTACCTGCCACTGTCATACCTTGAGTGTAAAGCTCACCAGAACAAGGTGTGGGAAATCGGTGCTTCAGTCACTTATTTTTAGCTCTGATAATTGACAATGTGTGACTGCAATCGTTTGTTTTCTCAATGACAGTGTAATGGCGAGTATCTTGGCAGCATGTTTCAAAAATGTTGTTACTTTCATATGTGCACGTCTGCCTATCTTAGTAATAGGTCGATGGTTATGTTTCATTGCTCATGAATCAGTGAAGAATCAGTGGGGCTGTTTTGATTTTGTGAAATGTGCGAGCACATGTACGTGTACCATGTGTGCGGTCCTGTTTGTCTCTTTGTATATAACTGTATATGTATGTATGTCCTGTTGTGTGTATAAATATATATTTTGCACCGAATGTACCAAAGGTTTGGGGCTTTCAAAGTCGACCATTAGGCCTGCTCTCTATTTCACTATGTCTCACACACACATCCTGCTCCTGGCTCCTAACAAATCCTGAAAGAACGTCACTACATGTTTGCTTGAGAAGCAGATTTCCGGCATGGACAACAGTGCTTCACGTTAGCATAGACATTACTTGGTCAGTTTGACATTTTCCATAATGATGCTAATCTGCTGCAAAGGACTGGTAAAACTGGTTACTTGCTTCACAGTCACATTGTCTTCTTTCTTAGTACATTTCTGACGGGACCCGGTTCCACTTTTCTGATTTCCACTCTATGCAAAGCTCCAGTGTGTGTCTCCATTTCACCCCAATGATTGTAATAAAAGAGAACAAATGGCAAATTTTGATTAACGATACATGACCCTGATTTATAGACGATTAGGATTTTGTACAGAATGAATGTGTAAATAACAAAACGTATCATCACTAAAGTACACTATGAAACAAAGTTTATAAGTAAACCATTTTTATCATCAATTAATTTCCATCTTCTTAACTAAACAACCCACCCCTAAACCCAGGGTTCTAACATGCTCCAGCCAAATATGTAAAAAAAAAAGTTAAAATAAATAAATACGAATCTTATGTGTAGAAATATATATCATAAAAGTATACTACTATTTATCTCTCCCAACATATACTTATATATTTGTGATTGCATGGTGCTTGGTGGAGTCTATGAGTAGGATGCTGAGGTCAGTGTAAAGTTTCTCCAGATGCTTTGCCAAATGTATATAATGCCTATGTGCACAGCAGTTCAAGAAAAGATGAAATGTTAGAAATGGAAAATGAATAATACTCATGGTAAGGTAAAACCACATACTAAGACATACTATGAAGTGTTAACTCATTTAAAATGTGTTGGATATGTTGGACAATTTATATATGGATAATTTAGACTCATGGATCACAACTTGATGCATTATCGCAGAGGCTGGACTATTTGAGAGATGAATACATACACATGCAACATAGTTCAACTTTATACACTACTAAACTAACATTTTTGACTTAAAAATCTACATGTTCAGATTGTATCAAAAATAATTCAAGTAAAAAATTTGAATTTGAATAAATACAATTTGAATTAGTCTTTAATGATTAGAAAACAATACAAAAGTATGCCCCCAAATATACTTGAAACTTATACTTTCGATATTCATGGCAGTCAAGCTTTAAATTAATATATCATAGTTTCTCGATTGTACTTCTGAACAATAACGTGAGCTGTTTATTTGTTTCATTCTTGAACGTGCCTGTGGTCTGACCGTCAGTGAGCTGCAGCCACACGTCCGGTGGTTCAAGTAAACGGGCGCAGGGCACTTACCTGTCCCTATAGATATCTATGCCTGTACCAAGTATATGGTCCCAATCGCTGGGTGCTATTCACTTTCAAATTTACGGCTTTTTTCAAACGTAACGACACTGCGCATGCGCCAAGCCGTGACGTGTCCAGAGAGTGTCAAGCAGAGGATTTGAGAATGAGCGAGGACTCCGGGGATAAACTTGTCTGCTGAGCTGCGGAGGCTCGGGGCGACGCTGTGGAGGATTTAACAACCGCTCTCAGTCGTAGGTGTAGGTTTGACTTAGTTACCGCTGCGCTTCAGCTCAGTAAAGTCTCTCTAATTCACTTTTAATTCCGCGACATTGACCGTCGAGCTAAACCCGCTAGCCACAGTTGAGCTAACCACAGTCCGTAATCTGAGCTGAACAATAGCACGGTCACCGGGTTTAGCTAACATTAACATGTAATCGATGAGGCCGTTGCTCGCTAGAAATTTAGCTTAGTTTAGCCGTCCACCTCTCGTTAGCTTAGCGTGTAGCCCGGTCTCCAGTCCGTTAGCCGGCAGCAGGAGTGACAGGAGAGGAAGATGTCTCGGAGGAGACTGGACAGTCGCAGCGGACTCTCCGCAGGTCTGCTCGGAGAAACCCAGACCCCGATCAGCACGGACCCCCTGGACAGTGTATATGAAGTCACCGGAGAGCTGGGGAGGTGAGGAAATGTCTGACTGCTACTAAACACAGAGGTGCAGAATCTGCACAAAGCCCAGAGGTTGTTCATCCATGCGCTCTTATATTAGTTATTATACTTACATTAATAAGAGTAGGTGATATTAATTCAGATTGTTAATATACTACTACTTTGAATAATGGTTCCAATTGTGTTGTATTTAATTTTCGAAGAAAATAGAAGAATTTCTCTTCTGATTGCGCACAGCTATTAACTATGGAATGTGACAGTTTATGGGAAAGTCTAAGCAGTAGATCAAGCGCAACCTAAGTGTGTCATACATTTCCATTTACTGTATAGTCAGTTGAATGTCATAAACTGAATAAAATAGATAGATAGTGCTTTCCATAAGCTGTCAACAAAAGCTTATCCTCTTACTCCAGTTTCACAGAAAAGAGGTACGATATATTGTTTATCGTTCAAAGTAATCCATTTTAAGATGTCACCTCACACTGTGTTCTGGGCTTTCTTCATAATCAGCCATGATAAATGTAAATATGATTCCTGGTCCATTAGTAACCACGGAACTTATCATTTCCGAATTCACTGGGGGTATTGTTTTAGCAGCTTATAACACAACACAAAAGAGTGCTGTTCAATATCACAAAAGCAGGCAGATGATGTCGTAACAAATGCACCTTGGGTTAACAAGCCCAGGATTGCATTGTTGTGAATGTGAAGAAAATGTGTAATGAAGGATGCATTTACTGAACCATATTGTTACTTGTTAACAAATGACGGCCAGTTTACCCTCACAAAGACTAAAGATAGAGACACTATTGAATCACTTTATAGATTTAGAGGACATAATAGTTCAAACAGAATAATTTTCACACATGGACAACAGGAACACTTACAGGCAGCCTGACGAAGTCCTATCAGTGATCAAGGCAATCGTGTCCATTAACTAATAATTTGTAGCAATATATACCCATGTTTATATTGTCTGTAATTTCTATGTTTGTTTAAAGGCTAAGCAAAGATCAAGCAAATCACTGTATTAATGTTAGCTGAATGTGGGTCCTGGACTGTAAGACTTGTTACCAGCGTAAGCACGAGGGCCTCTCCGTGCCAGGGGACTGACTTGATCGTGCTACAGTAGACCTTTGTCATGTGTTTGGCACCATGTGTGAGCCATGACAACAGCTGATGGTCATTGACCACATCCATGATCACATCGGTGGTGTGTTTGAAGTTATGTATCACACCCCAAGTACCGTACAACTGTGCTTTCAAAACCGGAGGAAGGAAACAAGCACATGTGCAAACCAGACTGTAAAAAGGAGAAATGACACATGCCACTTCTGTTCTGTTCTCTCTGTGTGTGTGTGCGTGTGTGTGCATGTTTGTGTGGTCAAAACAGGAAGTTTTAAGGTTAATTGTTTAGCTGAAAATGTTCTAGTTCTACATTTGACTTGTTAACAAATGAGAAATTGACAGATTAGAGATGGTTTAAAATAAATGGATGCTGCCCTTTAACAGGAACATTTTGGTCTCACTGCATGTCCTTATTTCTTATTTCTCTAAACTATATTTACTATCAACACGTTAGTTGTTACCCTTATCTAGGAGGTTATGTTTCACTCCTGTTTGTTTGTAAGCAAGATAACACGAAAACTACTGGATGGATTAGCATGAATCTTGATTTTATTGCAGATCCATTCTCTATTTCACTTCCTTTTAGACATTTGCACTGATATTCCTGGATATCCCTAAAAAATGGATTAAGATACAACAATTGAAAATCCAGAATATTAAGTGGAATTATTTTTTTATTTAAGTCCAATTGGTGGTGGTATGTGCTCTACTGTTACATTCTAGATTTAGATGGAATTGTTTGGGACGGATCAGTTAGCATTGGCTGTATCAACACTGAATCAGATGTTTGAGTAATGTGAGAAGAGTTCAGAACTACTAAAATGCTAGTAAATGGCTGGGCTGTGTATAGACTCGTAAAATGTGACTCACTGTCCTTTTCCAACCCCAGCATGTAATGCAGAAGGATGTTATGATCAGTATGCCCATTCTTTTGTCAGGGTGTACGTCTATAATCATTTTTGTTTTGTCATCAGTATTCGAAAATAATTTGGAATTTTTTCATTAAACTTCATGAAGAGAAAATATTAGGACTCCAGGTGTGGTATTGTATTTTAGAACTGCATAAATACAAGATTATTAACTGTGATCGATGGTGCCACAAGAGTAAGTTAGTTTAGTGCCATTGTTCTATTGTCTAAGAAAAGTCTTTCTGGGTCTCTAACCTTCACAGCCATCGCTATTGGTGCTTAGTTGTTATTTTTAGACAAGTTTTGTTTTTCTTTTGTTGCTGTAATTGAAAGGCCTTGTGTCCACACAAAATTTACAACATCAGCTTGATTCCAGGTTTTTAGTGAGGATAACATATATCTAGTTCTCTTTACTAACCTGCCAGCCTTATGTTTCTATCCTTATCCCTATCCCTTTATTTAAGAGTATGTTCTTTCAGTTTGGGAGCAGGACTTCTTCATTTCATGTTTAGATTTTAAAATGCTTTCACGCCAAACCTTGCGTTCAGTTTGTGCTCACGCTGTCCACTTGCACTCAGATATGTTGTCGCTCTAACAGATGTGCTGCAGCTCTTCTCCTCATTCTCATGTTGCTTCTGTGCGCATGTGAAATGTCTGCTCTTAGAGTTCTCTTCTGCTGTTTTATTTTCTATCTGCTCTTAGATATTTTGGTGCTACAAGTCTGTCAAAATAACCAGAGCAATAGAATGCCAGGTGTAGTGATTACAGATGACATTGACCCACCCTCGTAGGTGCGCTAGCTTAGTTTCTGCAGGCCCAGATTAAAATGTATTATGTGTAATTTACACCATGCTGAGTCCTGTTAATAATTGTGTATAGTTGAATTGTTGCTTTTCAGGTTCATCAGCATGGATGAATCATGACAGTTTAATCTAGCAGCCAGTAACCACTTGTCTCTGCCCAGTCTCATGAGCAATTACCCTGATTATCTCGACATGGTTTCAGTGTTAACACCAGGCCGTGCTGGAACACATTATTCATACGAAACAGTTTAATTTAGTATTAACTAAGGAACATTTCTTCCAGACAACCTTGTCGTCTCTCTACTACACTCACATACCAGAGATAGTAACTAGACAGCCACTTGTGGTGTTCTATGCTTAAACACATTGTTTTGTACCACATTTTGATTTAACACTTTTTCTTTGTGGATCTACTTACTTATTCCACAAATGTCTGTTTGTGGAACTCATATTTCACTAACTGCTCATCTTATAGGCTTCACAGTTGTATGAAGCCTATAAGCTGAGCGCATGTGTGTATTCCTCTATTAGTATTATTCTGGTGCGTTTTGGACACGTGATTTGTTCAATATTAATAAAAGTGGAATAAACAAGTCAAGTCAAACAGCTCTCTGTAGCAGTCAATGGGGGCAGTATGTTTTCAGTCTGTGGACTTGGTTGAACATGTCTTCTTTTATTTTTTTGGGGCAGCGGTCTGCAACTGGGGCCAACCGCTAGTCCAAATCTCTGCCATTTTGATGATATGATTATTTTTTTCACTATTTCAAACTGAGACACAGACGTACAGCATATTCACTGATCTCTGTCATGGCAACCACATTCATAGAATTACTTCCTGTTTGGCAATTTTTCCTCATTTTTAAAGCATGTTTGTGTTGTTGCTACAATGCTTCATATTAAGCTAAATTACAGAGCTTTTATTTTGAAAAGTTGTGAACTTAGGCACAAAGAGTGTGTTGATTCTGAAATAGCCAACATACAATTTATGAAGAAAACCAGCAGGTTAGTTAATCATTTAAACTTAGATTCAAGCTACATGTGAACAGTAATAAAGCAAATTTTATAAAATCTTCATTGTAGATAAACCAGGTAGGATGAATGCAAGTTTTCAAGTTCAGCACACAACATCTAGCACTCCAGCAAGGAACAATGGACAATATAGTGTAGAACTGTTTGAGGAGAACTCACCAATGACAAGGACTTACTCTAAAAGTGGAAAGCAAAAACAGCCCAATCCAAACAGGCAGTTTTAGAATGGCACTGCAGTAGTATTTTAGAATGAATAATGATATAATGAAACTGATCTTTGTGTCTAATATGGTTCTACATTAATCATATCTCCACCTTCCAGGGGGAAGTTTGCAGTGGTCAAGCGCTGTGTGGAGAAGACATCAGGCAAAGTGTTTGCTGCTAAATTCCTTCGGAAAAGGAGGAGAGGCCGGGACTGCCGGGCTGATGTCATTCATGAGATGGCCGTCCTGGAGATGGCCCGTAACAATGCTCGAGTGGTCAACCTGCTTGCTGCTTATGAGACGGATCACGACATTGTCTTAGTGCTGGAATAGTGAGTCCATAACCAAAGGAGTAACATTTTTTTAGTTTGAACATATGACACATTAATCATTATCTTTATACCTAACACTGTTAACACTAGCTCAGTTGTTCTGACACATAGCACAGTCCTGTTAATTCCTTTTTGAGGTCAAAGTTCTGTTTGTCCTGTGTCAAGGAGCTGCTAAACGATTTGCCTTTTATATAATACCAAATGGGTATTATATAGCACAGGTTTATTAACACATGTATAATAGGTGTGAAACTCTGACTGAAGATCAATTGACTGAACATTTGTCCTTCCTTTCGGCATTTCATTCATCTAGCCGCTTTGTATCATCAAAACAGAAACTAGATGTAAGACCAAGATGGTAGATGTAAAACCAAGTAGTTTTGTAACCATACCTTATTCAGAGCAAAGACAGTGTGAACAATTGTAAGACAGTCTGGACAAGGAGAAATACCAGCTGAGGCTTAAAAAACTTGAAATGTCATAAAGTCAGACAAGGAATTATTCTGAAGTAGGCCCATTAGAGCATTACCACAAGTCGAGCAAGCAACTCATTCCAAACAGGCATGTTTAGAACCGGGACTGAACTAGTGTCTCAAAGTCAGATGAGCGAGTCTTTCTCTGTGTGTTTAGGAGACACATTTACACACAGTGCTTTACAGGGAATAACAAGAACAGGTTGCTTTCTTGCTCAATAAGACTTAACCAGATGACCCTCTGACAACAGGTTAAACCAACAGTATATGAATACAGTATATTTATGCTTTTTTCATAAGTCAGCCACATCTAAACTACATCAGATGTCACAAATTTCCCTTTTGATTTAATATACTTGGAAAGTTGAGTTTGAGTATTTACAACATATTTGTGTTTTCTCTTTGGCCAGTGCGGCAGGTGGAGAGATATTTGATCACTGTCTGTCTGAGGAGCTGCTACCAGAGGCACAGATCACCAGACTGATCAGGCAAACACTGGAGGGAGTCCACTCCCTCCACCAGAACAACCTGGTGCACTTAGACCTCAAGGTTTGACCCACATACACAGTATATAATGCACTGTATATGTCATGTATAACTTCTCCTGCGTCATTGACACCTGGCTGTGAAACAAATGTCCTTTTACTGGCTGCAGTGCAGGTGATCTCCATGTTAGAAATGTTTACAATATAACTCTAAAGGAATTTTATAACAACCTCATTGTCTTTTGTAGAAAATGAAGCAAATATGTATTAATTAGGGTTTTACAATGTCATATAGTCAATAGTTTTTCTATACTTCAACAAACAGCCCTGTTAGAAATAGTTACAGAAAAGTAAACACCTCTCCGTTAGACTTACGGTCAAAGAGCAGTTGAGAAAAAGTTTAATCTTTTTTAATAAGTTTTGTTCCTAAGTTAAAAGTACTTCTTATTTTACCACCACTTCTGCTTTTACAAGATGTGTTTCCTCTTTGTTTTTTTCCACCTCAGCCACAGAATATTCTCCTGACCAGCCTGTCCCCTCCAGGTGATATAAAGATCGTAGACTTTGGCCTGGCACGTAGATTGGGTGCGGTTGGAGAGCTCAGAGAGATTCTTGGCACACCTGAATATGTGGGTAAGGTGATTGTTCATAAAACAGGCTTTGATTACTCAAAGACACCAGACACAAGCAGACGTCACCAACTTAACCACAGTTGAGTTAGTAACACAGAGAACTAATTTGCTTCATTAGCATTTCAATAAATGTGCACATAGAGGCATTGTCTGTAAATACAGTCCTACTGCCATACAATAAATACTGGGTTTAATCCATTCGCACAGACCTCGAGAATCCTTTTTAAAGAAGACAACAAGTGTCGTGGGAGATTCCACAAAGCACTTTTGGAGTTTGAGGGGTAAACAGCTTTGCAGAAAAATCCAATCCGATTGAAGTAAAAGGCGACCACTTCTTCAAACGTAAAAAAACAACAGAAAAAATGCTTCCATCCTGTGGTGGCATCCAAGTGTCCGTAAGCCCAGACATTCAAAGTTGACCCCAAATGGCATCATTTTGCACCATGTTTTAGTCTAAATGTCCGCTGTTATCCTCCTCCTAGTTACTGCTGCAGTAACTGCAGCTATCGTGAGTTCTCGCAATACTCGCAAGTTCTCGCGATGGTCTCGTAACCCCCTTTGAGCAACTTGCCTTCAAAGCCTCTCAATACAACCTTGATGGGGCTGCATCCTCCACACCGCATACACTTGCCAACAGCTCGGATTTGCCCATTTCCTCTCAAAGGCTTCCTCCATCCAGTCTTTGCAGGGAACTGTCATCTCCAGCAGGACCAACTGCTTTGTTGTTTCAGAACGCAGAACCATGTCTGGTCTGAGAATGGTCAGTGCGATGGGGTCTGGGAACTTGAGCTCCCTATGTCGGCCGTCAGCTGCAAATCCCTTGCTGTAACCAGGAGCCTACCAGCCTGACATGGGCACTGCTGTGGCTTCTCCCTAGCTTTAACAAAAATGATGAATGAACTAATGGTGTTGTTGCTTGGTGGTGACCCTAACCCTGAGCTTATGACCTCTGCGGTGGCTGTCAGTACCTGTTGGTGGCCTATGTTTAGTACATTAGATATTGATTATTGAAATGCCTTATTGTTATCACCATGACACTTGTGGTCTCCCATACCTTTACTATTATCTTGTCTTTAATTCCTGTGAGCTTTGTGTTGTCCATTTTACTCAGCAGGCTCCTTCAATGAGTTAAATTAAATTCATGAAAGAGAAGAATGATTCTAAAGATGCAACTAAAATAGCTGTAGTGGTTAAAAAAGGAAGAAGACAACATGAGGCAGGAAATTACACATTCTTGCAGTTCTCAACTCACCGCTGACTTTTTCTTTCCTGCAGCTCCAGAGATTCTGAATTATGAGCCAATCACAACAGCGACCGACCTGTGGTGAGTGCTGACTGGAAAGTCTTAACCAGCTCATCATAATATATTCAGCTGATTTGAAAGAAACTGCAATTTTATCTCTTGTGAAGGAGACAGTGATACTACACACAGTGCTACAGTGCTACACACAGTTTTAACTCTGTTATCCAAACAAAATGATCTGTTCAAATTTGTTTTAATGGAGCTAATCCATTTCAGTGTAAATCCACAAACCACAAAGTAGCTGGGTAATAGATTATACTTTAAAAAAATATATTTTTATTTTTTTTCGGAATGATGATTGACGTTATCTGCTGTCTTGTATGCCTTTATCCCATAGCTGCTCCAGCCTTTGTTTTGACTGTGCCCTTCATACATGTTTTTGTCCGCAGGAGTGTGGGCGTTATAGCTTACATGCTGGTGACGGGCGAGTCGCCGTTTGTCGGGGATGACAAGCAGGAGACGTATCTGAACGTGTCCCAGGTGAACGTGGACTATAGCAGGGAGGCCTTTTCCAGGGTGTCTGAGCTGGCTGTGGACTTCATCCGCAAGCTGCTGGTCAAAGCACCAGAGTGAGTAAACATGGCAACAGTGTCAGAGCCTCAAAATGCTGAGGTGCTTGACGGATTGGTCATGGTGCACTCCAACTGTGATGTTGTCACAACACCTTTCCTTTCCAGCTCGCGCTTGAGATGCAGCGAATAGGTGCAGTCTTATTCTAAATGCTTGGTGTTACTGCTGAGGAAAATGCAACCGCACTGATGGAAAAAGGCAAAGAAGAAACACAAACAAAAAAAACAGTTTGGCCCTGGCTTGTTTCCTCCAGGAGCACTTTTGCCTTGACAAACCGGTTGTGGAGGTTTCTCAATAGTTTCCTGCAAAATGCCTAGTCTTTATCAACAGTCTATTCAAAGTGTTTTACCATCTGGTAAACTCTATGCTCCCTTATTATTGAGGCTTAATTAAGATGTCTGTAAATAGGGACCTTTTTGCAGACTCTTTTGTCCTGCATGTTGCGCTAGGCATGCAAATAACTGACATACTAATGAAACTAATTTTCTGTGGGGCTTGATTGACTGAACTCTGACTGTTACAGTGGTGCTTTCTAAGAGAGTTACATTGTGCTTTGACCACAGGGACCGGCCCAGTGCTGCAGAGTGCATGAGCCATCCGTGGTTGTGGCAGCTGTGTCTGAGCCCCGACTCCGCCGCCTTCACCCGCACCACCCGTGAGAGGAGTTGTGGCACCAAGTGGCCAGCGCCATCTGAAGACAAGGAGAACATCCAGGACTCCACACACTCACATGCAAAGAGGTTTCGCTTTGGCGGGGAAACATCTGCCCCTGGGGATGGTGACTTTTGAAAAAGTAAAATGGGAGGAATCGAAGGCTGCGGTGCCCATCTCTTCCTCTGAGTTTTTTAAATTATTTTAAGCCCCCACACAAGCAGCCGTGTGCTGCCCCCCACACAAGCAGCCGTGTGCTGCCCCCCACTCAAGAGTATTTAGGTTGTGTTCATATCTCACTAATTTGCAAAATTCCAAGATCACCCACTCAAACCAAAGATAACCAGCTATATTTTGAGATCTATCACTGATGCTGTTAAAAGTGAAAATGTACATGTCTATTAATGCAGTGTGTTTAACCTAAAGTATTTAATTATTTTCATTGTTCAGATCTTTGCTATTTTCAACGGCTGCATGAGCCGGCTCTATGTTTATCTGTCCCTTTTCTGATGAAGGCCAGTCATTCTAGGAACATCTATGCAATACTTCTCTTGTATAGTTAAAACCTTTTTTAAAAACCTTTGAGAAGTTAACTGCACTCTGTCTTAAGGTGGGATGTGAAGTGTTCTTGTTCCAGCTATTGTTAGTGGCACTTGAGCAGAATTGTGTGATATAGAGACAAGAACCTTTGCAGGCAGGAAGTGTGATCATGTCCTCATGTGGGTGACGATGGACAGCACCATCATGGCAAACCTGGCTTTGTATGTTGTGTCTCACACCGGCCACTGTCATTTTTTTGAGAAGACACATTGCTGTCCATGTCACTCACTTTCCTGCAGCACTTCGATTTGAATAACAACCAGCAGAAGGACACAATCACACACAAGCATATAACATTCCTATTATGTTTGCGTTGTCTCCCGTTGTTAAACGTTCATGTTCTCCATGACGGCTCCAGATGAAGGGTTCAAATTAGCTCAGGGCTTCAGATAAAACTCATTTTAATAACTGGAACCACAATGTAGCGCCCTTCCATTGAACCCGGCGACCTCCACATTCAGTCTTAATCTTGTATTCAGGTCATTCCGGTAGAAACAAATCATGGTACTGTTGGAATCCTTCTTTATCCTCCCTCAGTAACATAAGGCTGCTCAATATAAAACTAATGAGTCATTCACATGCCACGCCCAAACTTACTCAGAATTTCCTCAGTAAGGCAGTAGAGAAACACGACTTCAGCACTTAGCTTCACGAGCACACGTTCAGAACTGATAAGCACATAAGGAGCTATTTCTGAAAGTTTTCCTGATTATGTGTCCTTGACAGGTTCATTGTCTTTGAATCCCTCACCAAAGTCATTCCGTCTGCTTACACTGCGTCAGCATTACAAGCTACTCTCGTCCCCCTGGCTCAGGGGATTTGTTCCTGGTATTTTCATCTCAGGGCATGCAGCTCACTCTCTGCTCACTGTTTTCTTTTCCTAACATTATTCTTGTAGGCCTATGATAAAAAATTATTATTATTTATGTGTTGAACTTATACTTTACAATTTTTATGTAAATAATGTGCTCACATGTGTTTTAACAAGGATTCTGGTAGGAGGCGAGTGGTTTTGAACGATTCTGGTGTTATTTAAAACAAGATGCTGTTGCAGTTACAGTATAATGACTTATAAATGTTGGACTGCAGCGAATTGGGAAGTTGAAAGTAAGGATTAGTTTTCAGATGGTACTGGGAAGTAAAGAAGGATGAGTCAGGTGGTTTTAGTCAAAAGAAGGTGATGAAATATTTAGAGAAGTGCATCTCTTGAACGAAACATGTAAAGGAGCATCTGAGTATTTCCCAAAATGGCAAACCGTTAGTTTTGATGTTGGCTTTTGAGATTTGTAGGCATGAAAGACTTGTAGGACTGATGCTATGTTTTTAAAAACGGAGTTGGATGTTTGTCTCAAGAAGTGAAACAGACATATTGTATCACGTGAAATATGAGGCACTTACTTGGAAGTGGCTGCCAAAAGAGTAACTGTAATGTCATAATATGTAATGCTGTTCACTCACAGGAAGTGCCATCTTTTGTTCAAGTGATACTTGAATGAAAAAAAAATACATCCACCACCTCTAAAGTGCAGCACCAGCAACTGTGATTGCTGTTAACCTCCAAACATTCCTCCTGTAGTTGCGAGGTGCCAAACGGAATAAGTCCATGTTGTATTTGTTTGTTGTTGTCACCAGCGGAGACAAAGGCCTTTGTGCGGGAGATGGGTCTCTGTAGCCACAGCCATGCTCTCATCTTCATGATGTAATCCTTTCAAACTGGAGCACCACACTGTAAAAGATGTATGTTCTTCTCAATGAGATTTAATCTGAGTGAGCAGTTTCGACTCCAAACCAGCTTCAGACTGTCAGATTATGGAAACAGGAGATGCCACATTGTCTCTTTTTACACTGTATGAAGAAATAAGCTTGGTTTTACTTCATCTCAAGAGTGACATCTTTAAGTCTGGTCACATGTTTCTACCTAATACTGTATCTAGACGTGCAATTGCACCTTAAAAATCTCAATTCAGGCTGATTAAGAAAGTTTCTCAAGGGTTAACTTTGAAAAAGTAACTTTTAAAAACTCGGTTGCTCAGAAACAAATAAAGCTGCTTTTCCTGTTGCAGCAGAGTCTGCACAGAGGATGGACTTGTTTTGCAGTGCAGTGATGTCAGGGATCTCTCTGCAGGATGATGAAATGCGTGAACGGGTCGGACACAAGTGACTCGTGTTTGCCGGAATTGTTTATCTGTCACTTGAACATGACTTATGCTGTAGTGTAGGTTTTTGTAGTCACCCGGTGGCCTCGGTGCCTGAGTGCTCATTGTGGGAACGGGAGGTGCTCAGCTAGCAGTCCTCAACTACCACTGATGTAACCTAACAGTTGTCTTTCCTGTAACTGCAGCCAGACTGAAGGTCACTGTAGACTTAAGTCAAACCAGCAACAAGCACAAGCAAATACATGTTTGAGATGTTTGTTTATTTTGCATTTTATATATATTTTTAATGTATGAGCATTCTGATTGCATCTGAAATGACTAAAAGAAAAGACATAATCTGTGTTATATTCTGATCAACTGCAGGCTAATATGTAGGCATTGCAAAACAAACTGAAAAAGCTCATTAAAGATTGTAGAAAATATCTGATGGAGCATGTGGTCTTTTGTGCATTGAAAGAAAAAACATGCTTTGTTTTCAGTTCTTTTTCTTTATTTCTCCACCCTGCTGATTCAACAGGGCTGAAGGCGTGATTCATGCTCCGTCACTGGTTAACCGTTAACGGGACAGTAGAGGACAGAGTGGCTTGGTGTCAATGTGCACCAGTCACCAAGCAGATGGTTCGAAGCACAGTGTGTTCAGTTGGCTGTGCAGTAGGTAAACAACCCACTGCTTACACACAGCGAGTAGACACAATGGAATGCCCTGAAGTTACATTCAGTGAAATGAGCTGCGGTCGTCAGCACAGTGCAAAGATATAAGCTTACATAAGCTTACACATACAGGCTGGAAGACAACATACAAGTTAATACAAATGCTGCCAACACTGACAGAAGCAGCAGTCTCATCACATCTCAGACAACTAGCATGTATGTGTAAATTTACATACAGCAATGTACATTACTGTGGGGAGCATGGTCAAATTATTTAATTCAAATTACTGAATACCTTTCATATATTATGTTGTGAGTATATTTTGGCAAATGTGTACATCAGCATTAGTCTGTCTACTTCTTACCTTTTATTTATAAAGCTAATTTTGCATATCGGCAAAAACATAAAAATGTGTTGTGAGGAAACAACTCTAATCAAGTAAATTGAGAAAATTTAAGTTTGTTGATATTTAGAAAAAAGTGACAAAACAAAAAGGTTTAATCATCAGGAAGTCAGGAAATATGTCAAACAATGTTGTCATAGGAGTTTTAAAGTTGACTCTTGAACACAGCAGTTGCGAAAATCTCACCTTTAGGTCCACATGGTTATCAACCTCGTTAAGATTCCACATCCTCCACTACTAAAGGAACCTTGATGGGAGATTGTGTCATTTGCGATAAGATCAGAGTAACAATGACAAGCCGATTTGTTTATGTTGGTGACTAAGCAACCTGACAGTCAAACAGAAAAGCTGTGACACATTCTTCCCACTGAGGGAATGACAGAACCGGTTTTAATGTTCTGCCTGTGTACTTGGCTTCATCCATCGGCCACTGGTTGACTACACAATCTAGGATCATTGAAGACCAAACAAGTCTGAGGAAGACATGTTTAGCGTAATGGACATCCACATCAGCTTTCGACAGCTGCATTACATTTTTAACAAGTTGCTTATTAATATGGATTAATACAAAAAACAAAAGCCTCTAGGAAAGCCCTTGAAAGAAGACAGTGAATGTTCCATTTATCTAAGGTCTTCTAGCAGAGACGGAGGAAGGCTACCTGATCATTCCACCTCAGATTGAGGGCATTAAGCAGCAGAAAGGAAACATAACACCACAGCCTCTTTCACATGCTCTGTCTGAACCCTGAAATCGCCAGAAGACTGAGGTAAAACCAGCCAACAAGTCTAAGGCTGTAAGCTAACCATCTAAAGTGCTCAGTGATGCTCGGACATTCAGCTTTTCGGTTTCTCTGTGTGTAAGTGTATGAGTGTCCATGTATAGTTATGAGGGCCGATTTTGCCATACCATCATCGTGAGGACATTTTGGTTGCTCCTAACATTTAAGGTTAGGGTTAGGGGCTAGGGAATGCGTTATGTCAATGAGTGTCCTCACAACTATAAAGAGGCGTGTGTGTGTGCTCTTCATTTGCTCATGGCCACTCCGAACCACACTCAAAACTCCTGGATGACCCTGAAGTGGTTCTCGATGGAGGGCTGCTCTTCCTCAAAGTGCAGCTTGTTACTCGGACAGGCCCCAAACTCCTCCAGGGTTTTGATGAAGTGTCCATGCTCGCGGCCCACCCAGGCCCGCATCGGGTCACACACCTCATAAGGGGTTACATGGGCGTGAATTGACACCCCACTGGCAGCGAGCTCCTTCAGCACCCGCTTGTCTGTCACCCAGGTCTCACTGCCCCCCGGGTGGCCACCGTCCAACCAGTACATGGCAGAGAGGCATTTAATGAAAGGGGACATCTGCGGGTCATCGCGGGCCCCGCCCAGCTCGTACAACATCTGGTTCAGCACCACGCAGCCTTTGCTGAAGCCAACAAGCATCAGTGAAAACTCTGAGGGGATGCTATCAGCACCTCCTTGTGGCTGGAGGGGGTTTGGAAGGTTGGCTCGCTCCATGCCGTTGCTCAATAGAGCCCTGCAAACAGAAATGTTGATCAGATTCAGTGCATCATTCCAGCAGTACAGGCTGCAGTACGTCCTAATGTTATAAAGCTCATGCAGATGTCGTGATACCTTCAGGGTCTATGAAAATGTTTGAGGCATCTACCTTTGACTATGTGTCTCTCAGACTATTTGCCACTTCTCTTTGACAGTAAAGCTTTTTGAACTGTCATGTTTTTTAGAACTTGACATCATCAGCAATTAGCATCACAAAATTATACAGCAACTAATGTTGGGTACTAAACCTTGATACTTTCTCAGCACTATTTAAGATCAGTCTGTAAAAATACATTTGAGTAACAAAAGCTGGCATCAAATGCAAGTCATTTTCTTTATTCAAGAGCGTGGTCTTTCCTTTCGAAAGCAGGATTTATTGATTTCAAATTCACATTTTGTTATGCTTTTACCAAAACCCTCACTCTAATAGCGCCTGTTTGTGCTTAGATTTGCTCTGCTTGTGCTCAAACTGTGCTCTTGCACTCAGATATGTTATTTCCTGTGCTTCTGTATGTACCTGAAACGTCTGCACTGAGATTTCTACTCTGCACTTGCTACTCTTAAAGAAGTAAAGCTAATGCACCCATAATAAGGGTGGGACACAGAAGTCTATCCAAACACCCAAATATCTGAATGTAAGCATACAGTTTGAGCAGATACAGAGGCAATTTGAATGTGAGCACAGGGTTTTGAGTGAAAGAATGACACAATCTGAGCATGAAATAAGTAGGTGCTGCTCCTAAACTGAAAGACCACTCTCTAAAGAGATTAAAAAAATATACATACAAATGGACAGATTAAGGATCTTACACTGAACTCTTTGATTTAAATTGTTGCTAGTTGCACAGTGAAATTATTCAATTGCTGTACAACAGCTCGTGTTGAAGCATTTAATGAACATGTTTACATTTTGAGGGCTATCAAACAAAATAGCGTTGGTACTACTTATTAAATTCATCATATTGTTTATATTGCTCAAAATGATCAGTGTGTCAGCATCTACAGTATATAGTAGCTATAAATTAAAAGTAAATAAGACGAGTAGATCACGAAGCTGAATGTGTTTGTCGGCTTTAATACTCAACTGGTTCCTGGTATTTACTGATGTACTGTAAAGTGCATTATTTGTATATAAAAAAAACATCATCCTCCTTGTTTCCAGTCTTTGTGCTTTCATATTTAACAGGACCGATAGGAAAGAGAACCATTGTATCATATGACTCGGACCTTTCCAAATGAAAAGGACTATTTATTTTCAAATGATAGCATGTGGTGTCATCTGAGTCATATAAATAAAATGAAGGCTTCTATTCAGCATAATAAACCTCTCATGTACACAATAATTACAGCACAGATTAAGTGTATGATTTTATAATATGCTAACTGTATGTTCTAAAGCTAAGTATGTGAGAATGGAGCCTTTGCGTCAGTTGTCTCTTTGTCAGCCTCTCTACCTAATGAGTGTATGAGCTGAAAGTGTCTTCACTTCAAATAGCCTAAACTCATCATGTAAAATAGAATCATGCAGGCATCAGCAGAACACAAGGCCAGAAACCTGAGATGTCGAAACGCTCCAAAGTTAGGTGAGTACTCTGGTGCCCCGAACATGTTGCTCTCCACAAAGTTGCGGTAGCAGCTGAACTTGTGGAGATACATGCGTGAGGCTCTGACCACCCAAACGTGTTGGTCGGGGAACCGTCTGCCCAGAGTGAAGGCCACCTGCTCCAGACTCCAGGAGAGCCACAGAGCTCCCTCAGGCTGCACGGCCATCTCCTCTTGGAAGTTCTGCACAAACAACACACACAAATAGACTCTTAAAATCTAAATACATGTTTTACCTGCACACACTGGATTAAAGCAGAAAATAGGATATGCTCATGAAGCCATCACTCGGCATTTACTTGTGTCTAAGTATAATCAGCTAATCCTCCAGTCTGTCTAAAATTAGTCTGTTAGCACAGATCTTACACATCTTCACACAATGCAACGAGGGCACGTTGTATAACTTAACTCTTGCTGGGGAGGAGATGGATTTGCAGTAGCCATGTCAATGGGCCTTTAAACACTTAAAACCTTAAGACAGGACACACACATATTTATTTCTCCATGAAAATATCATACAAGTCAAAGATATTCGCTAAATATTGTTTAACAAATGTCGTTTTCTGTCTGTGACCAAAATAAACCACTGCTGGTCACAGCCGTGGTGAGTCTGCCCTTTGGTCCACCGAATAAGTTCCATCAGCAGCTTCTTCTCAGAGTGCTGTCACACTGTTGGTGTTTGGTCCAGAACACAGAGGCTTCATTCTTTTTATTTATATGGAAACGTCGCAGTGACGGCGTCCAGCGCATGTGAGCATCTCCTTGGAAATACCATCACACTGTGGGAATATTAACACTTGTGGAAAAAGTTGCCTAATGAATTGCAGATGAGGACAGTGAACAGAGGAGCTGGACACTTGAAAAGCCAGAATTAATGAAGGAGGCTCTTAAACTTGCTAGAAAAATATGAAAAGAAAGATAAGTGTGATGCCTGAGCTTGTCACTCATCTAGACACATGCAATCGATGAGTAAGAACTCTTCAACTTCCTTAAAAATTTAAACCAAGGATATCTGACACGGCTTTGCACAATCCAAAAGCTGCAGCCATCACAAGGCTGGCACACAACTGCATATGTTTTCAGAAACACCCCTCCTCTTTACTGATCACCTTGTCGTTTCTCCAAACGCATTTCTTTTTTTATTATGTTTCATGCTGATCAGATAATTCTTCAGGACACCTTAAACAGTGAAGTTGTTTGTCTGTAGCGCACAAATGCCTAGGGGTTCAATGTGCATCTTAATGTTATGCAGAAGTGCAGCATCTGCATCTAGACTGCAAAAATAAAGAGTAAATTAGCACATTCACAAGAGTTTCCATCACTGCTGATCTGAACCTGAGCCGATGAAAACCTGGGACTACTGCAGTCATTTGACCCAGGAGTAAATGCTGATCGTATCCACTCCCCCTGCAGACACACAAAGTCAAAGTACACTTTAAATAATTTTTGTCAAAGATGGTTTATGTCATTTGAGGTAGTTGTTATCACACTTATGTGTAAGCAAGTGTTCATTTTTCTAACAAGTTTGGTTTTAATTAGTTATAAATGCTATAAAAACAGTGTGAAACATCAGGATTGACAGCTGAGACACTCGGTTGTCTATTAAATAATGTTCTTAATGCAGTGAATAGGTACAGCGTATGACCGATTCCTGATTTTCACGGTGTTGGTATGTTATTCACACATCTTTGATTCACTCAACATCTTTGTGTTGCACAATATCTGAATGTATATATAGTCTTTTGATCCCCTCACTATAGTGTAAATTGAGTGTGCAATGTGTAACTGTCAATTTTTTGGTGATTCCAAATCATAAACTCCTTAAACTGTGGTATTCTGGGTATTGAAGTTTTGTTAATTTTGAGCTCTACTCAGATAAAAACAATAACAGGTTTAGCTCTCACCTGAAAATGGTTTTTGACTTTCAAAACACTGTTCGAGTCGACAGCCAATTACACAAACAGGAATATCTGCAGTGACCGCACCAATCACAATGCATCCATGGGCCCACAGGTCGTCTTTGTATGTTCCTGATGTGCAGTATATGCTGTGTGATAGGATTTGATTTGGTGATGAGAGAAGTGCTGCTTTCAGTGAAATGCTTTGACTTCATCACTAGGCTCTAAACAGACTTTAATGAACATCCAAAAAAATAAACCTCACTTGATATCAAACATCGCTGAGAGCCATCCAGTGCTACGGGGTCAGATATCTGCCCTCACACGGGAAAGTCCTCTCTCAGATTTGTGTCCTAAAGTTACAGCAGACTCATTGGGCTCATCTCTGATGGGGATGAGTCCGCCTACAGGTGGGAGATTGACCATCTGGTGACCTGGTGTGACCGGAAAAACCTGGAGCTCAACGCTCTGAAAACAGTGGATTAGGTTGTGGACTTCAGAAGGAACCCAGCCCCACCCACCCCCATCACCCTGAGAGACGCCCCAGTCGTCAATGCGGAGTCCTTCCGCTTCCTGGGGACCATCATCTCCCAGGACCTCAAATGGGAGCTGAACATCAGCTCCATCACCAAAAGAGGTCAACAGAGGATGTACTTCCTGCGGCAGCTGAAGAATTTCAACCTGCCAAAGACAATGATGGTGCACTTCTACACCTGCATCATCGAGTCCATCCTCACCTCCTCCATCACCATCTGGTTTGCTGCTGCCACTGCCAACGACAAAAGGAGGCTGCAGCGGATCATCCGTTCTGCTGAGAAGGTGATCGGCTGCAATCTGCCATCTCTACAGGACCTGTTTGCCTCTAGGACCCTGAGGCGTGTAGGTAAGATTGTGGCTGATCCCTCCCACCCCGGTCACAAACTATTTGAGGTTCTTCCCTCGGGCAGGAGGCTGCAGGCCATCAGGACCAAAACCTCCCGCCACAAGACCAGCTTCTTACAGGCTGCAGTTGGCCTCATAAACAAGGCCCGGGACCCCCACCTGACTCTGACTTTTATTCCGCCCCCACACCTTTAGGATGTGTTAAATTAACACATTACATCATATTATACTATACTGCATTACATTGCAATCGGACACCGTTACTGTTTTGCATTTTGCATATCACTTTTTACATCTTTTATCTTTTATATATTTTTATTCAGAAATGTTTATGTCGAAATAAATGTTACTTTGTATAGATATTGGAAAAGTAAACAGTGAGTAAATATATACTGGTTTTCTATTTTTCATTGCTTTCCTATGTATGTTGTATTTATTGCGTTTTTATGTTTCTATGTTAATTGTAAGCACCAATTACCAGAGCAAATTCCTTGTAGGTGTAAACCTACTTGGCAATAAAATAATTCTGATTCTGATTCTGATTCTGATTACTCTCCCAGTGAGAGGAAAACCAACCCATTATAGGAGGAGCCCAACAGTGCTTCCCTACTTAGTGCCTACGAGGTATGTGCAGGTCATTGTTCCCTGAGCTGGGTTCTTATGAAGCAATGAAACAAAAAAACATCACTTTCTCTGCTGATAATCTTTAACAGTCACATGTGACACTAATTAGGTGTCACATGCAGAAAAGAAAACTGCAGAAATAACCTCAGATAGAATCGAAAATGTGGGAATAAAGACGGTCGAGTCATTGTGATTACTTTTACTGAACCTTCACCCCCCTGGGCCGGGGTGACTTTAGATCCCTCCTCCATCCCACTCACCTGTATATCTCCGTGGAAAAACACAACATGCCTGCTGCTCTTCTCCTCTGGTTCGGGGTCCCCCTGGTTTTGCATATGAGGCCGCAGCAGCAGCAGGTCGTTCACTCGGCTCGGGGAGTCTCCAGGCACCGCAGGCAGCCTCTGCAGCGGGCTCACGGAGCACGCATCTCGGCTTGCCGCTGCTCGCAGCCCCGGAGGATCGGAGGATGTCGCTGCTACAGAGGTCATTGCTTTGGCCACGGTTGACAGAGTAACACCCACCGCAGCTTCTCGGGGGGGAACAGGGACGGTCAAATAAATCGGAAACGATTTCTTTCTCACTGCAGTCGCACCATGTTGCTGCTGCTGGACGCTAGCGTGTTAACTATCGATAGCAGTTCTTTGCTAGCGCCGCAGCATCACGTTATCTGCAGATAACATCAGAGCCTCGTCAAGACGCTAAAACCACAATATGTCACGTAACACACCGTCTTCTACCCGTTGGCTGTCTCCAGCTGGGACAGTTTGACACCTGAAAAGTAGAGAGTTTGTCTCATGATGACATAGTTTACTGTTGCCTGTCCACTTAGAGGCGCTGTTTGTCTAAACACGAGCACAGAAGCTGCTTAGCACTAGTGAGCATGTCTGTTCTCCTCCACAGACACCGGCGCGTAGAGAGGGTACACTTCTTTCTACTTCCGCGTTCGGCAACCACACCATTTCCGTTCAGACAGAGGCAGTTTTGTTTATGAAGCACATTTCATACACAGAGGTATATTCAAGTTGCCTTGCAGGGACATTTAAGAGCACCACAGAAATACAATAAAAATAAGTCAATCAAAATGTAGAAAGCACAGTTTAAAATAAAGGAAGTAAATTTACCATTTTAAAGTTGAATGGTATATTATACTTTTTTAAGCAGGTTTCGATCTGGTTTTAAAAAGGTGATGGTTGAAGATAAATTAATTAAATAGAAATAAGTGAGAGGAAAGTGTGATTGAATAGAGAAAGGATCACACTGATGAATAAAATCATATTTAACCTGCATGTAAAATATGCGAAACAGTCATGAAACACGTTATCCATAGAGACTCATATATGCAGTCATACGTACATAAAAACAATACTTCATTCAAAAAATGTCATACTAAATAGAAGGAGTGACAAAAAACTATAAACATGTTCCAGGTTCATAACTAAATGCTCCGTCTTCTGAAACGTTTCCGGTCGGTTGTAAAAAGGAGTGAAGCATCTTGCACTGAACTCTCACGTCACTAGCTACACATGCTACTTGTGTCGTGGAGCTGGACGAGCGTGGATTGGCTGCTGCGCTGAAGTCAGAAAACTCCGTGAGTGTTTTCCTCGTGATCTGCACATGTCACTTCTGAAAGAGAGATCAACCAAATTAGGTTTGCCATGTTCCCTTGACATGTTTCTAACCTGCGTGCCTCAGGTCCATGTAGTGAGTTCGTTTACACCAGGCTGGACTTTGAACTGATCTGTAACAGACACACACCACTGATATGGAGCAGGGCCACTCAGTGTAATAACAGTTCCCACAGGCCACATCGGACGACTCTATTCAACTCTTGGAATCATTGAACTTCCAAATATTACATATGCAGGAGAAGACTGTTCAAAGGTAACCTGGACTCTGTGACTCACATATTACACTGATTTACACCACTCCGGAAACTTACATTAGATCACTTAAATTACACATAAGGTTTTGATGAATTATTAAAGTTGAAAATTTGTTGAGAACAAAATGACTTTGCAACTCCCATGAAAACCACAATCATCGACCCATTGTTGGCTTGATTCAAATCCACACGGATAATTAAAGCAACAAATTAAGATTAAGATTAAGACACATTTATTTGTCCCAAACACATGCACAGACATGCACAGGCACACTCATGCAGGTAGGGAAATTTAACCTCTGCTTTTAACCCATCTGGTGAAGGACACACAGAGCAGTGAGCGACCATGTACGGCGCACAGGGAGCAGATGTTGAGGGACTAAGGTGCCTTGCTCAGGGGCACTAGACAGGGTAGAAAGAATCCTCTTGGATTTTTGGACAGATCAATCCAGGTTTGTCTTTTTGTTGTTTCTCCGTGGAGTTGAACCAGAGACGAACCAGAGACCTTTTCTGCCCATAGTCCAAGTTTCTGCCACTAGTTCACAGTTCATAATGTGACTCTGTAATGGGTATGGCCCCCACGTGCCCGTATGCACATATGAGGGCCACATGAGGCTAGGCATTGTCCTGCACTAGGAGGAACCCACCCAATGCACCAGGTTACCTAACCGCAGTCAGGGTAACATTGGCTATGACATTGAGGTCTGTGAGACCCTCCAAGGATATGCCTCCCCAGGCCATCACTGACCCACCGCCAAACTGGTCAAACTGGATGATGCTACAGGCAACATAACGTTCACCCCAGCTTCTCCAGACTCTTTCAAGCCTGTCTCATGTTCTCAGTGCGAAACATGCTCTCTTCTGTAATAGAACGTGCTCTCATCTGTAAGAGAACGGGGGCCAGTGGTCGACCTGCCACTTCTGGTGTTCTCTGACGAATGCCAATTGAGCTGCACAGGCTGGGCTGTGAGCAGAGGTCCCACTAGAGCACGTCAGGCCCTCATGCCATCCTCATGGAGTCTGTTTCTGACAGTTTGGTCAGAAACGTGCACACCGGTAGGGCTCTGGCGGTGCTGCTCCTGTTCCTCCTTGCACAAAGGAGCAGATACCAGTCCTGCTGCTGGGTTAATGCCCTTCTACAGCCCTGTCCAGCTCTCCTTGTGTAACAACTGGTCTTCTGGTATCTCCCCCTTGCTCTTGAGAATGCACTGGGAGACACAGTCAACCTTCTTGCGACCGCACATGTGCCATCCTGGGGGAGCTGGAATCTGTTACTTGTTCTTTGGTTAAAGGCAGCTCCGCAAACTACTGATGGACTGATGATTAAAAGCAATTATTCATCTGAAATAGACAGTTGACACATAGGATGTTCTGGTCTATGGCCATAGAGAACTTCTCCACTGTCAGCGACAAAAAGCCAACATGATATAATAGCTACAAATACACATAAGGGCAAACTTAAATGTACAAGTACAAAAATGGAAAATATATAAATATCAGTCACGTTTTAAGTGAAACTGAGTCATTTTTGTTAAACAGAAGCCACTTGTAGCCACAGGTTGTGATTATGAGATGGATGGATAAAAGCTAAAACGACAGAATCACAATTTGTCATAAGGAATCATTGAGTCAGCCGAGTGAGACACTAGGTTCAATTACACAGAGTGATATCTCTGTAAAGTTAGCTTACATTGGCCAATAGAAGCCACTATAGGCAACTGGTTGTACCAGACCAAGTCTCACAGTAAAAGTGAAGCCTCTTAGTGTATTGAACTGAGAAGCAGTGTGCTTTAATGCTAGTGAATTCAACTATTCATTTCAAGAGGAACATTACTGTCTTACTTGAACGTTTGTCTTCATGCATTGGAGTTAACACATTCATTATCTTGGCTATTTTTGTCAAGTTAAATTTTAGTTGTGAGTGGAAAATTATATATCACTGTGCTTTTATTTAGCATTTTTTCCCAATAGTGCACCTCATATTTAAGTCCTGCACTCTCTGCAGCAAACTAAGAAGTAATTCAGTGTTATCACTATTGCAGTAACATGGCGTCCAGCTCCTTAGGCAGACGACTGGTGGCTTGTCTCCTCAACGTTTCTGAGGCTCGCAGGAAAGACCTTTCGGAGACTGTGGCCAAGGCAGCTTTGTACAACACCGAAGGCAAGTACACTGTTCGTCTGTATCAGGAGACATATGAGTTATTACTTAGTTTTCATACCTTGGCATTTGTGAAAGTAGCTTTTAAGTGCACAAGTTCAGCATCTACCTACTAATTCTACAGAGCTCCATTTGTCTGTCTGTATGCATGTATGTATGTGGAATACACATCACATGAACGATGTAACTAATGAACTCCAAACTAAGCAATTGCATGTGTATTGTAAATTACCCAAGAAAGTGCAGTGCTGACGTTGGTGAGATTTGGACACATGATACATTCAATATTATAAAAAATTGTATAAGACGACCATTGCTCTTTAGCAGTCAGTGGGGAGAGGGGCAGTGACCCTTCAGTCTGTGGACCGAGTTGAACATGGCTTCTTCTCGGTTCTCGGATAAACTACTGCTGCGGTCACCAACTGGATCAAACTGCTGATCAAAAATGTCTCTTCAGCAATATTGTCTGTCCCGCCAGATTATTTAGATAATTTGATTATTTTTATTTCATCATATCAGACTGACACAGACTGGAATCTTGAATCACTGGTGCTGATATCCATCACGCCAACATTCACAGAATTCCTTCCTATTTAGCAAGTTGTTTTCAAAGTAAAAGCCCAACGTTTGTTTTGTTGCTTTAATGCTTTATGTTGAGCTGAATTATGCATGTTTTATTTTGAAAATATGAAAATATGAAGATGTTTATTTTAACATGTGTACCATTAGCTGTTCGATTGAGTAAGAACAGCTAAAAAAAGATTCTGCTGATGTTTTCATCTTGCTTTTTAGCAATTAATCAATGAGATATGTTAGACTGGTAAGGATTCACTCTGTGGAGCCTCCGTTGCTTGGGGACAAAGGGACAATGACAGTCTAGTTGCATCACTTTGACACAATCTTTCTTTAATTGCAGTTTCCGAAGGATGCAACCCCTGAATTAAGACTGTGACTACAATGCTTGTTGAGCAATAAATTGTTGAGCATTATTTAGCAGCAAAAAACATGATTTTACATCAGACATTTTTGTAATTGCCATTCATCAGGTGCTAGACGAGAGGGGACCACAGTGCTGAACATCTTTAATGATCATGACTACAACCGCTCTGTCATCACCATTGTGGCCAGCATTGACTCCATCAGTGAGTAGTGAATCTTTATGTTTTTTTGCCATTTTTCATTTATTTTGCTGCTCTGAGGGAAAGATAGAGACTTTGTCTTTGTAGTATTTCTGCTGCTACAGTAGGGATTCATTTTCTGTGCCCTGTTTTTAAATCCTCTGAGGGGAATTTAATCCTTTAATAAGCTTTGTCAGGGATTTAAACACAAAAAAATCTGGATGAGCAGAGCTCATAGTGAAAGTTTATCTTATTGAATAACTATACGAAACACATCCTTCTGACAATGTAGACAAATTTGTCAAGGGTTACACTTTTGTACTCCGCGCTCTCTTAAACACAAATAAATCCACCTAAACTAATGCACAAAACTGTAACCTAGAAAAATGACTGCATCAGATAATAAACTATATTTCACACACATCACATCTGGGCTTCTCATGCACCTTTTACTTGATATGTTTTATGTATTTCAGGGGAGGCAGTTCTGTCTGCATGCGAGAAAGCCTGTGGGCTGATTGACATGTGCGCTCACAAAGGTGTCCACCCGTGTATGGGTTCCGTCGACCTCATACCCATCTACCCACTGGGGGAGGAGGTGCGAGTTGAGGAATGTGCTAAGGAGGCTCGAGGTGAGATGCCATTTGTGCATGTTTGTGTTTGTGTCACATGTAACATATAGCCATTTTGAAACAAGAACTCCGGAAGATGTCCGCACAATTTGATCCACTCAAGAACATTGCAGCAGTAGGCTCTCTGCTCAGACGCTCTCTGCAGCGTTCAGGTTAGGGCTGGTGCAGGCAGAGGCAGGATGTACTCTATTAATTCTGCTGTGGAGAGCACATGTTTGTGTTTTTTTAACATCAACACAGAAGTCTGCCCTCATCACCACAACTCTTTTTTTCATTTTTGCAAATGTTGAGTGTCATCAACGTATTGGTGGCAGTTAACCCTGCAGAGGTCCTCCTGCTGCTCTCTCACATTGGCTCATTCAGACATAATCCAGACTTTTTACTCAAGCCCAGTTAGAGAGAACTCTGGGATTAGTCTGGAGGCTCTCACCCGGACGTTTGCTTTCTCACAGCGCTTCCTGAGAATATCCGGAGAGGTAGTGGCTAATGATGTGATATCTTTTGTTTCCTATGCTTCTGATTATTTTCACAATTTAGCAGCTGACTTAGCAGCCACGTGTCTTGCAAATTATGAGCAATAACTCAGCAAGTTTGCATGTATGTGTGCATACATGTAACAAATGGCCCATGTCTCTGTATTTCCCCCTCTGTCTGAGTTGTATTCCCTCAGGTGTGTTAAGTCTGTCACGCTCCCCTGGCTCATGTGTCTTTGAAAGTGCACATGATGACATGCACTCCATTTTTCAAATTAACTAACATTTCTGTGTACTCGTCTGGGCTCAGCTGTGGCTCAGGGACTGATTGAGAGGGTCCATGGCACCTCTACCTTCCTGTTTGGCTGGGCAGACTCCCCCCTTCAGCGCGGGCTGGCACAGAGGAGGAAGGAGATGGGCTGGTTCAAGAAGACAGCAGACTTTCAGGTGATCCAGGTTGACATGGGGCCGCAGCCACAGAAACGATACGGCCTCACAGGTGAGACAGAGCTGGCCAAAAATGTAAAAATTAATCTCCCAGACATGCTGACGTAGGTAAATTTTTCAGCCTGAAGGGCAGGTTACAATATCTCTTTGCCAGGATTATTCAGTGCTGTTGACTTTATCTCTGTATTTATAAGAAAAAGGTGTTTGTTCCAGCCTGACCAGAGGCCACCTCTCTCCTCTAGTTTGACCGTATTAATGGCAAAAACAACAAAGCCCAAATAAGATTGTAACAATGCCCAACAATACAAAACGCACATGAAATATGTAAGATAAAAGAGCTCTAAAGCCGGGCAGACTGTTTGATATTAAACAATTTCATATTGATGTGACTCATTTCAGAGTTGGAAAAATTTTCACTTTTGTCGTGTGACATTTGTCGAGCAGTGTACAGGTGGTGCGAGGAGTAATCAGACTAAAATGTCACAATGTCAAATTATTATTTCGTATTATCATCATTATATCTCTAGTTTTAAGTCAGATTTCTCCTGAGAGAAGGTTGTGGTTTAAAACATCTTTATGGACAGAGAAAGACAAATACTTGATGAACAGCCAGCAATGTCTAACAAAACTGTTAATTACATTTTCTCATAAAGAAAATCAAAAAACAAGTGTTCTGTATCTCTGCATTGTCTGTCCTCTAGGCGTTGGGGCCAGTCCATACGTCATGAACTGCAATGTCACGATCGACACTCAGGACATCGCCATAGGACGTAGCATCGCCACAGCCATCAGAACGTCGACCCCTGGCGGCGTACCAGGGGTGCAGGTGCTGGCTCTGCCACATGAGGCTGCTGTGGAAATTGCCTGTAATGTCGAAAGCGTGAAGGGGAGCCCACCTACTCACATGGGTGCAGATGAACCCTGGCCCTCTTTCAACATTGAAGGACAGCCTTACTATCATGCCCCGGCGTCTTTCATCACAGCGAGAGTCATGGAGCTGGCAGGGAGGCAGGGGGTTGGCACAAAGGGCACAGCGTTGGTAGGGTTCACTCCCCATGAGTGCAGGGGCTTAGCAGAGTTAGCACTGTCTCAAGGGATTGCTGAATTCTGGAAAGAGAAGCACAGGATACGAATGTAAAAATCTTTGCCTGAACCTTTGAAACCTCAAATAAAGTAGCACAATCTTTGTTTTGTGTCACTGTTATTATCAAGACAAGTCATCGCTTGTTAAATCTACCACACCTCTGTTACCATATATCACATTTTCATGCATGTGCTGCACATATGCAGTTGAGTTTACAATGACAATTTAACACTAAAATGTCCTAGTAATTTGTGACTGAATAGGTCTGATTTTGCATAGAAGGACACAAAAGTGACTTTTTCAGATGTCGCTAGCTGATTTTATTACCTAGCATAAGCTAATTTACCAACAACAGGACTTCGAAGTCCTTCGACAACAGGACTTCGACTAGTACTCAATTGTCTCTGAAGGTTCCCAGCTGACTTTAAATGAGAGCCAGATCGTCATATACATTTCATGGCTACATAAATGATATTATACTAATATAATGCTACTGATGCTAAAGCTGCACGATCAAGGCATGCTCAGCAGCGTTATCCTTGTATTGTTAGTTAGCCTCCGAAATATACTACATAAAGTTGTTTTCACGGAATAATGTAGTAGGCTCACACTGTGCTCTCTGGCTTGGGAAGTCATGTCAGGATACTGCAGTAGTTGCTTAACCAAGCAGAGCAATGCTTGCAGAATATGTTAGACTCACCAATCTCCAAATTCATTCTCACTACTCGTCTGGGCTCACCACTTCAGAATGGGGAAACAAACAAAGTGTTTGGCAAATGGTCAGTTAAACTGTTCATTGTGTAATGTTCATTTGATTGTGTACAGCTCTGTGTCAGTTTTAAATTGAGTATGTTGATGGCATTGATCCATGTGATTCCCTTAAGTAGCTCAAAGAAGAAAACTCCACTGTTGTAATGTTGACAAGCAGTTCTTTCTGATAATTTTTTTTCAAAATATTAGAGTAAATAAATACTGATCATAGATAATATCAGTTGAAAAGTTCCTGTTACTATTTTCTTGAGTACCTACAATAATTCTGAAAGATGAGATTTTGGTTGCTGAATTTCTTCTCTATCTTCTCTATTTTGTGTTTGTGTGCCTATGTGTGTGTGTGAGCGCACACGTCCGCATGGACACACGTGCCTATTTGCTATTTCCTGTTTTGAGAAAATTGGATGCTTGTGTTTACTGATGAATCTTCCTCTAGCAGCCTCACCATGCATGGCAGTGTGTGTGAAACAGCTATTTTTATCACAAGTGATGGGCAGAATGTTCTAGAAATATCCAGGAATAACATTTATCCTTTGATTAATATGTTAAATTTTGTATAATTTGTTCTGTTAACCACAACAAAATATATGAAACTAATATTTTCTTGTCAATTTCTTACACAGTGTAAAGCTGTGATGCACAGCATTAACAAGTTAATAATAAAGATGCGGGTTTGGCCAGAGGACAGGTCAGGAATTAACTGGGGCGAGATGATTCCACTCGTTCCTTACATAAGGCCAGTATAATACATTAAATAGCAGCACATTCATGGAGACAGGATGTATGGATTTCAGTCATTAGGTAATAATAACTTGGAATATATAATGCAGCATAAAGGCACGGTCGGAGTACGTTTTAAAAGCCATAAAATGCATCATATGATGTATCATATGATCTCTAATGCCATATGTAACGAAATGTAATGATTCCACTGGCAAGAACTGTCTCTTCTGCATACACAGCTAATAGCTGCTATGCATGGCAGACAAGCCAAGGTAGTGTGAATCACAATCTTCTTCTCATTAATGGTCCTTTCGTTATGTTGTGTAACTAAATATTTTTTGCAGCATTCGACGTTGCGTAAGGTTGCCCTGTGAGGCAGAAACTGTGTAATTTTTCATCAATGTGTGCACGCTTCTTTAGATAAGCTCTCTTACTGCATGAACATTCACGTTGTTTGCCATCCAGCTGAGGCTCTTAGTCACACAAGCAATGCAGCAGGCTTCAATGCAGCTTCAATTCATGCGTACATACATGCGCACACACACACACACGCCGACTCACGCACAGACACACACACACACATATACATCCTTTCTATCGCCTCTCCGCTGTCTTTCTCTCTCTTTTGTATCTTGAGCTTCATGCACACACATTTACTCTATGGATGGTGCAAACACCCATACAACCACACACACAGACACACACACACACACAGAGAGAGAGGGAGACAGACACACACACACTCAGCCTGCCAGGCTTGGTAGCATCAAGGCCCAATCTAGGTCACAGCATAAGCCCAGAGGTATCCTGGTCTTGTCTACACACACACACAATTGAATGCAAGCACATTTTTAGCATGATCACATGTCTTGCATATAAAATAAATTTTTACTCAACTCATTTTACCTCAGCAATCAAAGAAAAGAGGCCAATTTTGACAAAAGACACACCTCCTATACCAGGAAGAAGACGACCAAAAAGAAATCCAACTAAATTCATATTTCACAGAAATCCCCTTCCTCTGCCTCCCAAATGACCCGATTGTTTATGCGACTCAGTTGAATGGCTCTTATAACTGTCACAATGTCAACGTTTCCTTGATGAAGTGATTCTTCTACAGCACATCCCTGAATCAACATCCATTTCAGAGATACATCCCACTGAAGCCTATAACCAAGATCCATTTTATTGTGGGTGGAATCTGCTTGAAATAAAGACGTGCATCTTCCTGCATGCTGCTGCAGTAGTTTATGTGCACCCTTGCAGCAGAAGCACCGTAGCATCCCTTTGATATGACTTCGCCTGACAGCCTATCATCCGAGATGTGACCGTGTGTCACAGCACAGAAATAGGAGCTTATTTTTTTCTATCAGCCTTCTATAAATATTCCAAAGCTCTATGTTCTCTCTCTCACTCTTTCTTGTTGCTTTCTCTGTTCTCCCCATCCCTCCCTTTCTCCATTCTCCCCCTCGCTCTCTGTCTGTCCATTTTTCCCTACACACTCTGTGCCTCCCACATCTTCTCCTTCCCCTCCGCACTGTCATATAATGTGGAGAAATGCATCTCTTGTCATTGGAGAAGGAGGCAGCAGTGCAGAGGGGAAACAAAAACACTCTTGTGCTGCATATCTGTTCTGAGCCTGTAGGGTTTGTTTTTCCCCTCTGTCAGTCTTGTGGGGCCGTTTAGTTAAATGACAGTGAATTTAATCACATCTCCTCCTCCTTCTCTTTCTCTACTGTAGAACTCAATGGATCTCTCTCTCTACTCTCTCTTTCTCGCTCTTTTTATCTCTTGCTCATTCTGCATCTCTGCAGGATCCAGATCTGACAGTACGCAACAACAACAACAACAACTACTATTATTATAAATAAATTCAATTTTATTTGTATAGCGTCTAATCACAATAAACATGATCTAAAGGCACTTTACATAGAAGGTCAAGACCCTGTTTTTTAAAAAAAATGATAGAGAAACCCACCAGTTCCCACGATGAGCAAGCACTTTGGTGACTGAGGAGATGAATTACTCTGAAAGAAACCCCTAGCAGAACCAGACTCAATGTGGGCGGCCATCTGCCTCGACCAGTTCGGGTGAGAAGGGACAAATGAGGAGGAAGTAGAGATGGGTGGAAAAGAGAGGAAAGAAAATAGATTCTTCTTCTTATTATTTATAATAATGGATGCTGCTAATCACACTGTTACATCTATAAATATCACTCTTATTTCCATGCAAACAATCAGTGTGACAGTGCTAATTTAACTGTTCCCGGTATCTCCCCCCCTTTCTCTCCCATTAGTCCAGCCCACCTCTCCCTCTCGTTCCAACCGGGTGAGGCAGATGGAGTCTGGTTCTGAACGAGGTGTGGAGCTGCTCGTTGTGGGGTTTCTCTATAATGTGATAGGGTCTTGCTATATGCCTTGCAGTAATGTATGTTGTGCATGCGATTTGGTATACGGATACAACTGAATTGGATTTCCTGTGAGCAAGCGAGGTGTGGCAGGTAATCCCAGCATTTAATCCCATTTATGACAGCTCTGATGTTTGAATCAGAGCTGTCATAAATTATAATAAAGAGATAAAAGATTTAATCTGAAACAGAGAGACGCTTCTACGTGAGCGCCCGCTGCCAGTCCCCTAAACCTGCCAGTGAGGAAAGTCAGCGTGCCACCTAGTCAGCAGTCCCAACCCCCACCCCTGAACACATGTTCAGCATCCTTAGCTGGGCAGCACTGAGACACAGCTGAGAAGCACAGAGAGAGGGAGGGAGAGAGCAGTGAAGTGGAAACATGGGTGAGCGTCAGAGAAAGACAGAAATAGAGCGATAAAGCAGTGAATTGGGCAGAGAGAGGAAGAGGAGGAGGAGGAGGAGGAATAGAGCCAGTGTTCCACCGAGGCGAGACGGCGCTGCTTCGTGCAGACGAGGTCGTGTTCTCGTAGAAGAAAGCTGGCGTCGTGTGTGGATGTGAGAAGCTCGTGGATTTGCTCCCTTCGGAGTCTCTGTGGAATTCATCGCGTCCTGAACCTGAGCAGCTGCAGACAGAGGATGCGACAGCGGCTGGATGCTTGGATCCATGTGGGGCCTGTGACGTCTGCACCCCCCTCCGTGGCTGTCTTCCTCCCCCTGTAAGAATGTCTCCGGCAGCCCTGACCCAGATTGTGGAGTCGCGGCTCTTGGTTGCGCTGTGAACGTGAATATGCTCTTCTCCTGCCTCTGCCCACATCTGTCTCCGTGGATGCGCCCAGCCACTGGCACGGTGAGGATGCACGGCTCTGACCTGCACGCTTAAATGTCAGGCTGATGGATTTTGACTGTGTGCGTGTGTGTGTGTGTGTGTGTGTGTGTGTGTGTGTGTGTGTGTCTGTGTGTGTGTGTGTGTCTGTGAGAATACGATTGTAGATGCAGTTTCTGTTTCTTGGACATAAAGTCAAAGAAATAAGCATATTGAGGCTTTTCCTTGGCTTCACAGAGCACCAAAGTGTGTTTGTGACGATTAACTGAATGCCATATTGTACGCATGCAAAATTCAGAAAAGCTCCATGTATAATGTAATACCTGCGAGATATCATGGAGGGCAACAAGTAACTGCGCCTCCCCCCAAAGAACTAAAGAAAGTAGGCTAAGATGACCCTAGCAGAGAAAACCTGTATACATCATTTATTTAAGTCCTTTTGGTTTCTGAAAGCATTTGCCTCAAGTGTGCTTGGATGGAACAGTGGACATGAGCAGAAGCTATTTGCTACTTCATAGTAAGAAGGCTGCATTCTTTTCAGCTAGATCCCAAATGACCCAGTCTAATAAAAACAAAGTTAACCAAGTCAGTTCCTCCTCATCCTGGTCAGTGTCAGGTTAGTTCACTTCAGTTTATGTCCTTCATTTGTCACACTTGACTGATGAGAAGTTGATGAGATACTTCAGATCAGCACGTCCAGTATTACATAGCAACAACTAGTGGGCATCAGCTCACTAGAGATCAGACACATTTAATTGAGTATTTAAACACACGGTTTATGATGGTGGGTGTAGAGCTCAGTCCTTTCACCTGTGATGATTATATTAACTTTAGCTTTTCCTTGGATTCTGATTTAGTAGTGATAGAAAGAAATATTAAATTCCACTATAGGGTTGTTAAAAAAGTTTACATAGAAGTGGAAGGGGTGGCAATTTATTTTTATATAAGGAAATGACACGCATTTTCAGATTGTCCCTTCAGGAAGACATTCATGGAGACAATTGACAGAAGGAGCTGTTTCAAGAAAGCCATCTCTAGCATCGAAGCCACAGATCAGGTCAACAGCTTGATCATCTGATGGGCATTTCCCAAAAAAAACAATTGCAGCTTGTAGATTTAGCAATATACGAGTGAGTCAACTCAAAATGTTTGAATTTTTGTCATTATTAGACTTTAAGATAAGATATGATAAACTTTATCGATTCCACAGCAGGGAAATTCACTCATTACAGCAAATGAATGTCTGACTGATGTGTAAACAAGAGAGCAAGTGATGGTATAAAAATAGTTATTTTATTTAATACTTTATAAAATACTTAAGACTTTTACATACTTTAAAATAGTTTAAAGTAAACTAATAAATGATATATTGAAGCTCAGTTCACACTACAAGTGATGGTAGATTTATTCTAGATTTTTTTTATGTAGCTGTTCACATTTTCTTTTAAAATGTGGCCAATATCAGACTCCAACGTGAACTGGTCATAGACCTGATGTGACTTGCATACACAGAAGATCAACAAGAAGTCACAGGCAGGAAGCTGTGTACAAAAGTAAACAAGGAGAAGAAGTCAGTGATAAACATGGGGGCCATAGGTGTAAGTTAAAGGGATAGTTCACAGAAAAATGAAAATTCACTCATTATATTCTTAACACTATGCTTATGGAGTAGTGGGTGAAGTGTTTGAGTGGCTGAGGGGTAGCGTGGTCGTCCTGCAGCCTGAAGGTCGGCAGTTCGATCCCCAGTCTGACTCATCTGCATGCTGAAGTGTCCTTGGGCAAGATGCTGAACCCCGAATGGCCCCCCATAGAATAACTAAGTGCTGCGAATAGATGCACTGTATGAATGTGTGTGTAAATGGGTGAATGTAAAACTGTACTGTAAAGCGCTTTGAGTGGGCATCAAGACTAGAAAAGCGCAATATTAATACAAAATCATTTACCATTCACAAAACACTTCAGTAGTAGCAGGGGTAAACAGTGTTTCAGCCAAAGTGACCTCTGTTTCAGACGTAATAAAAGAACAGAAAAAAACACAACATAGCTCCATACTGCTCGTGTGGTGCGACATTCAAATTCGACTCGAAACGGTGTAATTTACACTGTGTTCTAATCCTAGAACTCAGCAACTGGAAGTGGCGATGCTAGCGCACATAGCAGGACAATATGAACGGTCACCCGCGAGTGCCATAGAATAGGTTTGAAGAGATTTACCATGGTGATTTATTGTTCTTTTTTTACCCAAGCGCTTTGTATGTTAAATGTACAGTATTTATAAAGTCCTTATAATCTTGGTTTAACAAACAACTCAGATTGACTGACTGTATGCTACTGCCCAAGCCCTATTAGCAACTTGTAAATGACCTTGTTTCGAGTCGATTATGAAGGGGGGGGGGGGGGGGGGGGGAGAGATTCATGTGTGAGGCTAGTGTTAGTACTCATGATGATGGTATGGATGCAAACTGTGCACCAAACATTTCAGTTGAACCAAAACCGAAATCATGTATGGCATCATAATAATGGCACCACCAACATCACAAATATTTCACTCTTATTACAACCTACAAAAGTCTGGCAACAATACAGAGAGAAATCTGGGTCAGACATTTCTCTTGTGTGGGTATACACTCAGTGAGCACTTTATTAGGAACACCATATGAATGGTGGAGCTTCAGTTCTTTGTGAAATGAATTCCCCAAGATGCTAATCTCCTGTTCTACTACATTACACAATTTTTTTTACTAGGTACACATCTGATCACTGAGGGCTCCCTGAAGTTCACTGAACTCGTTGTCATGTTCATGAAACCAGTTTGAGACTTGAGACCAGTCCGGCCATTCTCCTCAGACCTCTTTCATCAGCAAGGTGTCTTTGCAGTCTGAGTGTGATATGATGCTAAATGTGATGGCATACAGGGCTCTTGTCAAGAGTGATGATACAGATGACCTGAAGTGACTTAATGACCATCAAGTGAACTGTTCAATAATTACAAAAAATCTGGAGTTTATCTTTTCAAAAATAATTTGATTCTACATCAGCAAGAAGTGCCATGCCCTCATGTTCTGTACCATATGAGCTTGGCCACAGCATGTTTCTGTATGTGTAGTTCTGGTAACAGCAGTAGGAACAGAAGTATCCAGTGGCGGCCATTGTACCAGACTTCTTCTTAGACTCTCATAGTGCTGCAGCTTCTTAGCTCATCAGAAAACTACAGCAGAAAGAGTTAACATGAGATGTTGCTAAAAAGAGAGCTGCAGCATGTGACAGCCGGGGAAATGTGAAAAACATAAAGTGAACAACTAGGCCCTATCCCTCATGACATAAACATTACCAAACAGACACACAAGTGTAACCGCTACACTAATATAGCAATCAGTTTTAAAAGTAAGGCTGTGTCTAGTCTCCTAGATGCACCTCTGTTAATGCTGTGTGACCTACAACAGCTTACATCATTCAACCTCAATTGTCTCCTCAGCATGCTACAATACCCGGAGCCAATTGATTTATTGAGGAGTAGAAGACATTTCAAAAGTATTATTGTGGAAACATAGCTAACCTCACCTTGATGTTGAAAAAAAAGCCTGGAAACAGGAGTGCATGTAGTGTTGCTCAGGGCATTGGGATAACCATTGTCTGTTGCTGCATATATGTCTTGTTTGGTGCATTGAAGCAGAAAGTGTAATGCATTCGATTGGGGGACTAGACAAGGGCATTGTGCAGCCGAATAAATGGGGTCAGCAGTAGCCTTAAGGTTAAAGAACGGTTTTGACACGAAGGGCTATCACTGGAGTCTCCATACTAGTCAGGAAAATGTGGGCAAAAAAGTGGCTAAGGTTCTCATTCAGAAGCCATTGTAGAGGGGTCACTGAAGCTGGACTGATCAATACTTTTGAAATGAACATAGAATACGTTTTAGAGATTTACCATGGAGATTTATTGGCCCTTATTAGCCAACTGTTTTGTATGCAAATGTAAAGTATTTATAAAGTCCTTTTAATCTTGGTTTATCAAACAACTCAGGTTAACTGACTGTATTCTACTGCCCAAGCTCAATTAGCAACTTGAATAAAGCATTCATCAAAGATAAATACCCAGATGTTTTTTCTTAAATGTTGGTGTTGACCAAATAATGTCTTAATTTCTGACATTTGCTTACATGCTTGCTATTGTATTACTGCAAACATTTTCTCAAAAAGTTGCCCATTTTCACAATGAGGAAGCTTACATAAATTTGCAATTTATTTAGAGTGGTGTTTCTAGCTAGATGATATTTATGTCCAATATGCAGTCTCCCTTTAGCTCTGTTTTGGTCCTCACCAACATGCATTTGGCACTTTAACAGCAAAGTACTCCTCACAGGCCTCATCACATGTTCACAGGCTACATAACTGTCTGCTGTGTGGTGGTGCTAGCACTTAGCATGCAATGGCTGTATAAGAGCCTTGTTGGCTGCAAATGGCTGATGTGAACAACTCACACTGAACCTATCACAACATAACAGAGTATATTGTTATATTGTTTTCTATTGGTCTGGCAATGATTCTAAATACTACAGCAACAAATCTGCCATCGATACTTTAAAATAGATATAAGTATTGGCCCCCCTGAACGTATGACTTTAGGTCTGATTTAAATGTTCAGCAGAATGAAGCTGAGCACATGTGCTTTGCTAAATCATTCCCTGAATAAATAAAAGTTACATTTAAAAACCAAACCTGCAATAAATAGCACCTCATCAAAGATTTAACATGATTGCTACATGACATTTTTGCTGCAGAATCAGATTAGAGGCTGGGAGAGACAGAATGGTAACAGCATTACAGAGAGTTGGAGGCTTTGCAACATCAAGGATGCATAAAAAATAGCTTTGTGCTAAAAATATCTCAGCCAAGGACTATTTATGGAATAGAAGCAGAGAAGGATGCATAATATTTCCATGTTCATCAGATCAATTTAAAACCTTTCAGATACTGTCCTAATTTAGATGGCTTTGTGAGAAACAGTGGATTTTCCCCCCTGGAGATTTCAGTATACCTCAATCATTAGTAACCAGTGTTATTAGGTGTTAATACGTTGTTATAAAACACAGATCTTTCCTGGGTAATGATTGCAGTTATTGTAAAATGTTTTCTTATTTTAGCGTCTCTGCATACTCAGAGTTAACAAATCTGTCTTTATGAGTTCTGATTCTCAACTTTCAGAATGTGTAATGGTACGTGTCTTATTCACCATCCACACTGTCACACCAGGGATGGCTATGTTGGTCCGTTAGTTAATCGCCAACCACACTGGTTGACGATCAAGGCATTGACTTCAACTCTGTTATGGAAACCCCTGTTTCAAAGAAGATGAAGGATGCTGACTTTTATGATTTGCTGATTTTTGTAGCATCAACACAAGGTTTGCATTTGTAAAATATTAAATAGAAGGACAGGTTCATAATTAACTTGTTGAAAAAATGAGTTTTGTTACATTAATGTAGGAGTGATATGAGTATAAACAGCTGCACCTACGGCTGGGGCAACAGTAAGCTGGTGTTGGGGTACCACGGTTTTGTCATTCTGTATTGTGATATGGCATTGTGGACATTTGTATCAGTGTCAGTTTAAAATGTTTACCCCCAAGTAACAAGACAAAATTCCAATTTTTCCAAAAGCCTACTTTGAATCTGATAATGATTTCCTTTTCTTTTTTTTCATTCATTCCACCTTTATTTTAATTTGAGGTAGGGACCTCATTTATAGTATAGCTGAGTACAGAAAATAAACAAAACTTTCTAAGAAACCAAGAAGACACAAATAAGAAACAGTAAAATTTGCCAAATAGCAAAGAAAGAGCAAGATTTAGGAATAAATACGGTAGGTAGCAATTCATTTAAAGCCAATGAATCAAATAAGATCACTGTAAACACACACACACACACACACACACACACACACACACATATAAATATATATACATTGATTATTCAGTATGTTATATCATGTTGCAGGTATTTAATGAGAAAAACTGTATTTTCTAAGCTCTGTAAAAACTGTTGGCACTTGCAGTATAATCCAGTCAATTTTTTGTAATTTGTGTTTAGTGCCTATTAGCCAATAGCTATACCTATAGGTCTATAACTAACAGAGGGTAAACAGTATACCTGTTATAGATCAACAGGCCGTCATTGTCATTGAGAGCATGTTGTTTCTCTGACATTTGTCACAAATCATCACTGTATTTACTCACAGAGCTGCAATACTGCAGACTACCCTTGTCTAGTTTAATTTATGTCTTTTAATAACATACATGAATACAATGATGACAGCACTGGAGAAATGTTTGCTTTTACCAATGGCTGCTATTTATTTGTATTATTACCAATGATCTTTTTCAAATTAACAGAATTACAGTTTTACTGGCTTAGATATAGCACAGAAAGACATTTAAGATAGGAAATATAAATAGTAAACCTTTTTGTTGTATGAAAGTGAGGAATGAAAACATACTGTTTAATACAAAGAGTTGTTTATTCAAGTGGTGGGTTAGGACCCATGTTGGATGTCTGGACATGTTCACAAAGTGACCTATAAAATTGACATTTCCTGCACTACTCATTTCCCAGTGTGAGTTGTAAAGTACATTCATAGGACTGGCTCGCCACTCTATCAGCAGGATGTGATTTGAGGGAGAAGTATGTATTCATTAAATACCCAGGGGGCCAAATGTCAGCAAGGTCCTGTCCTAATTCATTCCAACATCAATGCCAGAGGCTCAACTGCAGCCTTGATTATACCAATTTACCTTCCCACCCACCCAAAAGGAAGACATGTAATTACACTATTTACACTGAAGAGCTTTCCTTACTGTTGTCCCTGATAAAACACGCTAGCCTTGTTTTTCTCCTGCATTATAGAACGGAGATTAAAAAGTATAATAAATTTTCAATCCACTTCTCCGTGACACTGATGTAGTGAAACATTATAGCACAATGCTATATATAAGGACTCATTGTGATAGAGGCTTTATGTGGAAAAATAACGTATCTTTGATTATTAAATCATAACCAGACTACTGTTTGGTAACTGTTTGATCAGTTGGTTGGATCCCCGTCTTCCTCATTCTGCATTCTAAGGGTCCTCGGGCAAGATACTGAAGCACAAATCGACCCTGCCAGCTGTGCAGGCAGTGTATGAGTAATTGAAAGTATGATATCAGTATGATAGAGAAAGTGTTGCTGTATAAATATGTGTGAGTGGGTACTGTACTGTTAAGCACTTGGAGTGCTCTTCAAGAGAAAATGCTGTATAAATGCAGACTATTTCTTTCAACAGACACAGGTAATATTAAGTGATTGCAAGATTTCCCTCAGTATAATATCTAAATATAGAGGAAACTGACCGTATTTGAGTTTATTTTTTTTTATCATTGAAAGTTTAGTTATAACAATGTGTCAGGGTGAAATCATGTTAAAAAATAATCTCTGGGGTAGTGATGAGCCCAGAGAGAGTAACTCCCTGACTCTGCAACCCCCCCTAAGCTTTATTGGCCTTAACAGTGATTCTCAGCTCACCGTTCAGCTGTTCGTCCCACAAGTTTATTGTTCCATTTTGATCTCACATTGCTGTTTTCAGTTCGCAGTGAAAATGTAAAACCCACTGCTGCTCAACCGCAAACATTCTGAATACCCACTGTGTTCCACCTCAATACGCGTTCAAGCTGCTCTCTTCCTTTGCCTTTGTATATTTGTTTGGGTTATCTTAAGCTGCAGTAGAATTAGCTCTCGCTGTGATTATAGTTGTGTTGCTTTTTCAGTCAGATCTGTGCTTGATTGTAAAGAATCTTATTCCACTTTGGAAAACACATCTACATTCTCAGGGGAAATCAGAACTTTTGCTTAGCTGCATTCATTTGACAGCCAACATGCATTGATGCACCATGGTTAGATTTTTGGATACTCTCTGTGTCACTGCCTAATCCTTTATATCTACATAGTGACATAATTTCCCTCCTATTGAGATGCGCGGCTGAATGAAACCTGCTGATGTTGACATGTGGTGAAAATAGAACAGACCTGTGTTGGTGATTGTTACATCTGTACAAAGGCCATATTGTCCAGAGAACTGTGTCACTGTGTGGATGAAGCTTAAGAATAGAGCCTAATGCGTTGGAGTGGCTTGTTGTATTCTATGTGCAGTGTCAATGTACACTTGACATTTCTATACATCCCCCAGGAAGCCTAGACAAGGCTGATCCAAGTAACAACATCACAATGGGTATATTTGAGGTGGTATCCACTCTGTAAGACACATTTAGTATAACATTAACAGCTACTTGGGAAACATTTGAAATCATTTACAAATTCACACTTACAGAAGAATTGAGGATAAGACATGGGAGCACCGGATTTGAGTCCATACCTTCAGAGGAGGAGAATAAGAACTGTTGAACAAACAGACCCTTTTTACAGGGGATATATGGTGTGTGAGGAGTTTTTCTTTTATATAGATGTGTTATAGTCAGCCGAGTCACATTTTACATTCTCTTTACGATAAGCCAACACGGCCGGCTGAGGTGGAACCCTGCTCCCTGGCATGTTGGTACCCCTTTTACTTTCCTTTCATTAAAGTGAAGAAAAAAAAAAAACACACCAGACATACACGTGAGGGAGCAAGACATAAACTCAGATAATGCAAGACTAATGAGGAAGATGGATGAAGAGCCCCATCTACTGGCTACGTATGGAGAAACACGTTGCTGTTGTCACACAAAGCCACTAGGGGACTGAAACATATGATGCAGGATTTGTGGTCATCGGGGTAAATTCAGGTTTAACTCAGGGTTAACTGGATTTTCAGAGATACAAACCATGGTAACTAATGCTGAGCCACTAAACTGTTCACAATAACAGATTATCAACAAAACATTTTATCACTGCTGCTCAGAATAACACAAGGCGGCTGGGTGATGATAACTGGAATCAAAACTAAACCCTCTGATGTCTTTATTAAAAAAAGGCCATCAAACTTTTTAATATTTCCCATGGTTAAGAATGAATATGACACGCTCATCACACAATTACTGATCTCTGTTTTGTTTAACGGCATCAAATATTCATGATGGTTTCTAGTTGCATAATCATATTGTGTACACTTCACTTTTGTATGTGATGTTTACTTGCAGGTGATATTCCCTCATATTCATTCTTGCCTCTGATGAAGTTTCTTATATATATACAATTTAAAAATGTTTATTAAACTGTATATAAATATATGAAAATACAAAAAACAACACAGGTTAGACTAAAACATACTGTCCCCTTTAAAAAAGCACAATCAATTTCAATTCCAATAGATATGATTCTTTGCATTTATGGAGTTTGTCTATAATTAACTCAAATGCATTATCTTTCATTGAAGTTGCTTATTATTAACTCCTCCTCTACACAAATATACCTGGAAAGAAAACTTTGACAGGTGATAACCAGCTTTGCAGTACAGGTTATCCAGGATGGCCAGATTTCATTTAGCTTAAAATTGAACTTGTTTTGTAGTGCAGGCCCCAAATGTAACCCTGGTGACTGAACATTTAAACAGTGTGAGCAGCTCCAAATGTATCAATCCTTTAGGCTTGTAAACTAGATTACAACTTGTTGAACATTATTTATTCACCATTACTAATATGGGAGTTGTGGAGGAGAACTAGAGGGCTCTTATTTACACAATGGAATGAAAAGAATTAGGTTACTTGGAAAAATGGTCTAGTGGAGTGACTCTCAGAAAAGGCCCCTTTTGTCAATGCACTGGAACTGAAAACCATCAACAACGTTGTAATTTAAACTGATATGACACATCAGAAAAGTTATTTCATGTAACTCTCTAGTGAAAGTACATCTAAACTAAATAAGTGCAAAGTTCATATAGAACTTACAATAAAGATAATAATTATAACACAGTTAAAGGCTCAGTGTGTAGAATTTAGTGACTTCTAGTGGTGAAGTTGCATGCTGCAGCTGAATACCCCTCACTTCACCCTCTCCTTCCAAACATGAAGGAGAACCTGTGGCAGCCTTCGTTGTCATAAAACTCAAAAGGTGTTTAGCTTGTCCAGTTTGGGCTACTGTAAAAACATGACAGCCTCAGTTGAGAGGACCTGCTCCAGATGCAGATATTTCATGTGCGGCTGTGGCGGAGGGGTAGAGTGGTCGTCCTCCAACCTGAAGGTCGGCAGTTTGATCCCCGATCTGACCCATCTGCATGCCGAAGTGTCCTTGGGCAAGATGCTGAACCCTGAATGGCCCCCCTAGAATATCAAAGTGCTGCGAATAGATGCACTGTATGAATGTGTGTGTGAATGTAACACTGTACTGTCATCAAGACTAGAAAAGTGCTATATAAATACAAAAACATTTACATTACATTTAACATTTAATTTTAATCATGTAAAATATTTGAAATATTTTTAGAATAGAAAAAAAGAAGCCATAAATCTATGGTGATAAATATTTTTCACTTTGATCACTCTGATATAGATTTGTATATTTACAGGCTTACTGAAGTTCTTAGATTCAATGCACAATCTCCAATTTCCAGTAAAAACTAAACCTTCAATTTATGATTTATGATTAAAGTGTATTGCGGTCCTACATCCAACTGCTTCACAGTGGTAGTTATCTGCTTACACCTCTAGAGGGCAGTGCTGAATCACATTTTATATCCACTACATCCCTCAATTAATTTTACTATAAAAAATTCTACTTCCAAAAGGCCTGGGAAAGATTTACAGAGACCAATCCAACTCTATCAGCTCATTTTAGTCTACTGACACTATTTGTTTGCTGTAATGGGGTTGTCCCTGACTTTATCTCTATTGCATATTTTTGTTCAGCTGTGTGTCAACCTGCTATTACTCACTGTGTGTACATGCTCGACTGGGCTGAAGAACAGAGACAATGAAAAAAGAGCAGATCTAAGTCTTTCTACAAAATAACATAATAGATAGATATACAATTCTGTCTTTAATAGAACCAACAAAAAGATATTAGCAATTGTCCCTGTTAGGAAGGAAGCTTCAGGGCTATCTTCTAGGGCTGCTCGATTATGGAAAAAAATCATAATTACGATTATTTTGGGCAATATCAAAATGACGATTTTTCAAAAAGATTATGAATGTGCCCTTAATCTGAAGTCTATGCTATATTCTGTAAATGACTGGAGCGTGTGCAATAATTCCGGTTCAGGTAAACACCGATGACGGATGCGTGTCTTATTCCTCCGTGAAACCAGGATATCGGTGCCCGGTTATTCAAACCCTTAATGATGGCAACCCTAACACTCTCTGACCGACTGACCGGCACGGAGAAATGCGGGTCCGGTCTGACCGGTCTGAACACCCAGGCGGGAGCGTGCATGAGAATAGCGGGGCGCGCCGCGGCCGCTACATGGTCTGCTGCTGCCCTCCCTGCTTTTCCACTGGCGCTGTTTTTTTCACCACCGGTCACCATACACACAACTCGCCTCCTTCGCTTTATCGCTGCCTCCTTCGCTTTAGAGTTAGTGCCAGTCAGCTTTGCAGCTGAATGCTTTGGGGGTTAGGACTGAATCGCGCATGCGCCTCACTTTCAATTTTTTTTAAAATAGTCGTTCCAAATGGATTAAGTAGTTTGGAGATCGTTTGACCCCATAATCGTAATCACGATTAAATTTTGATTAATCGAGCAGCCCTACTATCTTCAATCTGTCCATCACTCTGAGAGAATTACTATTCTCTTCTTATCAATTTGCGACAACAAACTGTGTGTGTGTCTGTGTGTGTGAGTGTAGTCAATTTTGTTACCTTTTGTATGACCTTTTGCAGCATGAACATTGACCTTGTCAGTACCAGCAGACATCATGCGGACCAAAGCTCAGTCCTAAAGTCTTATTAAGATTAGGTTAAGGATTTTGGTTAGGCTGTCCACAATGAATGGATATCAAATTAAAGCCCCAATAAGGATACCTGCTGAAACCTGTATGTGTGGATGTGTGTGTTGACTTCTGTGTGGCTCAACTGACAAAGAAGCACTTCAATAACTTCATGAACACATAATATTGTCATTAGGAACATGAGTAAGGACGACAGTGTGGGAAGAGTTGAACACTTGATCTGGTTTAACTTAGTAGTTAGACATCTACAATGAAAAGAGAATATTACATCGTGTGTTGTATTAGTTCGACTTGGTACTTTATTTTTCAGTGCTAGAATATTTCACCTGATGAGATTTGACATTTCACTTCATTTTAGAAATCAAAATGGTGTTTCTGTGCTTTTGGAAAGCCCTTTATCGCAGTAATGACAGTGCTAGTTTAGTTCCATTTGGTTTTCCCTCTTCCAGGATACTGGAACAAATTCTGTGTAAATAATTACATTAATAACGGCCTGATTGCTGCTTCATTTCTGTGGTGTTGTCATACTGGCTGACTGTCACACTGTCATCGCTTACTGGGACAACAGACCTTTGTTCCAGCAGATATTTTGGCACGTAATGGCCGCAAAAGCACATGATAACATCACGATAACATTATCAATGACTACATTCCATTTAAGTGAGTTAGTTCCAGGGTATTGTGCATATTTGCTCACTGGCATGGATTAATGGAATTGCGCTTTCCTGCTACAAAAGTCTGCTGCCTGTATAAAAAAGCTCTTCATTGGTGTGGCTCTCTCAATTTTAGAAGGTAGCCACTGCTAACATAATTTGTGATACCAGCTGTTCACCTGCTCTGATGTCAAGAAGTCTGAGACCGGTCTGTGTGGCAGCGGTCAAAACTGAATTAGGTTTATTATAAGTTTTATCAGTTCATGCACAGTGTTCTGACTTTGCTGTGAACATGATTCAAAAACAGCATGAGAGCAAAATTCATACACACAACAATCTGACTAATTGTCAAATCAGCGCTTTGTATCGAGCAAGCCTTCATGTAATTCCACAGCTTGGTACTGCAGCTCAGCATGGTGGAGTAGAAGTAATTGTTTGTGATGGTTAACGTGAGTCACAAGAAGCCAAACTGGTTTCGAAAGGGCGGGAACCATAGCTTTTATAAATGAATAAAAAACTAAAAACTGACGGACAATTCTACTGGACACTTTATATCTCTTATACTAAAGTAGAATATAGTTTTTCCTAGTAAAAATTCCCATTAAGGGGATACAAAGCACAGATATAACAAACACAGCCATTTATTGAGAGTTATTAGCATACTATTGTCGGGGTAATCAGGACGTTGTACAGACAATACAATGAGCAGGCCATAGCATGATGTGGAAAATCAAATTGAATATGTGTATTTGGTTCAGAAGTGAAAGTTCACCTCAGGCCACTGTTTAAATGCCATAAGAAGGGAGTCTGTCTAACTCAAGGTGTCAGCTGTGGGGAGAGCACAGATCGGGACATTATTTCAAAACCAGTGTATGCGAGGTGGAGTGAAGAGACCTGAGGAGAGGCTTCACGCTGGTCCTGCTTATTTCCAAACAAGTACATTTGCTTACAGTGTGCTATTAAAAGGGGGTTACAGGATTGAACAGATGCACTGTAGGTGTGAAATACTTCAGTGGGATTATGATATGCAAAATTAACGACAAACTAACTGTGTACTCCTCTCCCCTACAGCTACGCTGCAGAGACTGATCCATAAAAAATAATCCCCAGCTGGAGAGCAAACAACATCTGGGCGTGGAGAGAAGGGAGAGGGACAAGTCTCAGCAGGGTTGGCAGCAGATGGTGACACTGCAGCAGCACTTCTCCAGGTAGCACCTTCACCACAGCATGCGGGTATTTTTACTACATCCTGACTATAGATGTTACAGGCCTAAGGGAGCACTGATGATTATAGCTTAGAATGAAGTTTCGTGTAGCACACTCCTCAGTCCGACTTGTGTCGAGTATGTTTCACTGGCATAACAGACCCAAATCTCTGATCGAGCCGCTGCTTCTCCAGTTGTATTATGAGTGAGGTAAGCACCAGAGTTTGAACTGAAGAAGGAATCTATGAACACACAGCATTGTTGTGCTGCACCAATTTTTTTAATAGATTTTTAATTGTTGAAAACAAGCAATGAGAAACTGGCCCATTTTTACGTTTTTGACTTTCATCTGACGTTATCTAAGAAGTACCTTCTATTTAAAATAAAAAATTAACAGCATTCTCTGGTGCATTAGCTTTGTTCTGCAACATATCGACAGATACCAGTATACCTGCAATAAGGCTGGACTAGCTAGGAATAAGTATAACAGTTCTATAGGAAATGGGATTTGAAGGCCAAATGAGGGGCTGATTCAGAACAACACTTCTTTTTGTATTCATCAATAATCACTGTTATCTTTTTATGGCTTTGGGCAACTCTGGTCGAAAATAGCTAATGTGCAACATACATATGAAACTTGGAGCTAAACTGATAAGAGGATTATCCATTTCACAAGATAGTGATAAAGTCTGGCTTGCTGTTGATACAGCTAATTTAAATCATTTCACCTAGGCAGAAGTACAATTCTAAGTTTACTGAGTGCTGAATAAAAGTTTGGCCTTTTGTGTGGCAGCTTTAAGACCAAAACAATAGTTAGGGGAGCTTAAATTTCGCCTTTAAAAAACACGAAAATCTCTCTTTGAGAGTTTGGACTAATGACAAGAACATTTTCTGTACCTCAACCATCACAATTGAAAACTAATATTTATGTTTCCTTTATTCATTCCTGTTGTATCAATCGTTAGGTCTTATTTGCGGGCCTAGTTGGTGATATAGGTATATATATATATTTATATATATATATATATATATACCCAGTTAGTGATATATACTGTAAACTGTTGGCAGTGTTAAATATCCTGTGATTTATACTAATACAAATTAGATTAGATCATTGTTACCACCATGTTGTTTTTACCCCTGTCCTTTTTGTTTGTATGTTTTTAAGCAAGATTATACAAAACAACTGTACTGTTTACCATAAAACATGTTGGAAGGGTGTGGTATGGGTCAAAGGACCCATTGAATTCTGATGTGGATCTGGATCAGGTGGCGGCTCTAACATTGGTGCGGCTTGAATAGATTTAACGAGACTGTTTTCTCACAAAGTTTCCCCCCTGTCTCAGTATCAGGTTGGATAATAATAAGTAATGGATAAAAAAGCAGTGGCCACAACTCAATGAACAAAATCAACCAACAGCAATGCAAGCAAATACCAAACATCTCTTGTTATAAACTGAAGCAAGTTGACATCTAACAGTTTCATTAATGTGAGAGCAAACTATATGTGGACGTTGTGTTTAAAAGGAAAACATTTACTCAGTTTTTATTAGGACACTAAAACTTGAGATAAAGTGTCTCTACCTCTGCAGTGAAACACTACTGCTGTGTTCCTTCGTATTGATTTCCCCTCTCAGGATGTGATAAAGGGAAATGATAACCAGCATTATGTCCAGCCAACTGTTACATTGCAGCCTCATGATCCAGCTTTCATCCATTCTGCATATGCTCAGTGAAGTTTGAGATGAGGTTCCAATGATTTGTGACTGTGAGTCAATTCAGCCCTGCCAAGGAGACAATATTGGAACTCCTGCACAGTTTTTAAAAAAAGGAAATGTTTATTTTCCTTCTCCTTGCAAATTAGTAGATGGTGTCAGTCAACTGCAGAGAAACATAGGCCTATAATTATTAAAAAGCCCAGCATAACTAAACATTTATCCAAAAAATGTGGGTTCAGTGTTTCAACTGATTATTATGTTTTGTTTAAATCACACCCTCTTATTAAATACTTAAATCAATCTAATCTTGTTGTGTCTCATAGGATCTTCTCTGTTTCATAATTCATTAATTAATTATTTATTTACAAATTTATTAGGGCTCATTTAACAACAACAGGTGTGACTAATAACACAAATTGATCATCAATTAACACTCCTAGGTGTTACTAATCACATCAATTAAGCCTTAATTAACATCAACAGTTGTTACCTACCACATTAATTGAACCTCAATTACCCTCACAGCTGAGTATTATTCACATTAATTCAAATAAATGTTTGTAACTCAACACTTGAGTCAGATTTTTTGGGAATGGGCTATTTGAAATGAAAAGACTTCAGTAGTTTCGATATGATACTAAATTATGTTTTTGTCACTGCAAAGATTCAATTCAATTCAGTGTTCATTCAGCAGCGATTCTGAAGTGACGTTTAACACAGAGGGACAATCAAGCTGCATACGTGTCTGCTGGCAGAATGCATTCATGAGACTGGGATGCCAGGGACAGTGCACGGCTTGTTTTTCCCCTTTTCACTCAGCTGCACATTACATTCCTCATGGTCCACAGAGAGAGCTGCAGAGACCCAGTTTCCCCTCAATGCGCAATCACAAACACAAAACAATGTGAACTGAGCAGGCTGAGGTTAGACTCCTATCAAATGAGCAGCATCGGTGGGAAAACAACATGGGGTAAGTGATGACAGGCTGGGTGAAAAGTAAAGGCAATAGATACATATTACCGAGAATAACATAAATTTTGAGAAGAATCAGGTGGACTTGTGTGACTTTATTTAAAAAAGAGGTATGGTTTTATTTTGGAAATTTAAAAACTAAAGTTAATCTGTATGTCTGAAGTGTTAATCCCTAAATTGTATGTTATTTTATTATTAATATATTATTATATAATTTCCTAAGATCAACATAATCATAACAGATTTAAACAATGCTTTAATTTGGTTTGATCCTAAGCAATGCTTTACTGTAATTAGGTCGTTAGATATTAGTAATTATACTATATTATAAACTATTTAGCGTTTTGGTTTTTGGTGGAATTTGTATTCTTGTTTCATTTTCTCATGTAATTTTAGAAATTGTTTTTTGACATTTGACAATAGCTGTTCATTTTGTAATAAATTTGAAGTCAAAAATGTTTGGGATAAACAAATACCACCTCTAAGCCTCTGGGTGTGCAATTTCCATGACAGCTTTTGATTTACAGTCAAGTACTGACATTACGACGCGCTGTCAATTACAGCGGTGCTCCACTGACTGGGTCACACCCTCTTTATAGCAGTAGCAATTGAGCAAACCCTTTGTGTTAAGTTTGTATTTAACACAGATAATAGAGGTTTGCAAGCCTGTGCTAATGTTAGCAATAACTCCCACTGAACATTCTTTAATGTGATTTCAGTTCCTGCTGAGTCATCAGCAGCTCTCACTTATTTTCATCATGCATTACTACACAAAGGAGCGGGCCAAGCTAGTGCTAGGCTAGCAGCCTCTCATAAATCCAGATATGGCATTGATAGTTGACCTGCCTGTCAAACATCATAGCAGCACACTGTACATTACTCTATGATTGTAATAACAATGTGAATGAACTTATGCTGCCTTCAAAAAAGGCTGTTTACCGTGTTTAAGAGAAGGGTCTGCATGAATGTTCATCTCTCGTTGTATTCATTGGAGCGCAGAATATCCTGAAAGCTCAGAGTACACAAGTTGTAATGCATCTACTGTCATTTTCAGAAATGCCGTTTAAATTTTTCACTTGATAGTTAATATATTTTGATGCAGAGTCCAGCAGGAAGTACTGAAATTACTGATATGGTCATTAGTAACAGCTAACAACCACAGAGCAGACTCTGGTGTCCAATCTGAAGTAACCTTACAACCAGGTGAGGGTTAGGGGCTAGGCATTGGGGCAAACAAATCACAGTATTGACACTCATTTGAAACCAAAAGTTTGTACAACATTAATGCAGCAGAAAAAAATCAGTACAATGTATTTCTTCATTTTGATTAGTATATGTAACACTATAAACAGAAAGGTTGTCACGTGAAAAAATGACAAAGCAATTTTTTTTATTGATGTCCAGTTATAGTAAGCGGACAAAATCAACTCTTAACATTTACATGACATTTTTTATTGTTTTATCTTTTCAAGAATTATAATGTGCCGTGTCCACATCCACAAACTACAGCCATTGACTCCATTGCACAGTTGTTTCTGCAGGAGGTCTTTCACGTGAGGTGTATCATAAATTCAAAGTTTTGCAATGTTTTATCTGGTGTACACATTCAGCCCATAAGTGCTTTTTTCACAGCTGTGTAAGTGCAGGCACTTTGAGCGTGAGTGACCTCCAGACTTACAAAACATATTCAAATCAAATGATGACTTGTTCTGGAGGTCACCTCACAGGCTGATTTCAGTTTGGCAGGGCTTGTTTCAGGTCAGCGGCAGTGACTTGGGGCAGGAATGCCAGTGTGCTCACAGTCAGCAGCTAAAGCTAATGGCTGTTCTTTACAAATCAAACAGGAGAAAGCTGCTCTTGGAGTGACGGGGCTAAATGTCATGACTGCATCTATCAGGCATTCACAGCTTGGAGGAAAAACAATCACCAGACAAGAATACACTAATACACGGGAAGCACTTTTAGCAAACATCGATTTCAATATCATGGCTGTTCTGAAGACAAATGTAAAAAATATTATTTGTCATTGGGCACAACAGCTCTGAGCAATTAAACAAAACGGAGCTTTGACGGTGGTGATGCATTTCTGGACGAACTTTTTGTTATGCGCAGCACCGTGTCTACAAATGTGTTGTCTACTTGACTTTTAAGCATTTTTGAAAATTAACCCATTTAATTTGCATCAGGTAATTCCTAAAATGGAACACTGAAGCTGCAATCAACTGTTGTGTCAAAACAAATTGAATCAGGTAGAAAAACTTATATCATACATGTTGGTGAACTTCCAACATATAAAACCATGTGATAGATGCTAGCTGAAGATTAGCCTGAATTGCTAAAAGATGTTGTTTTTCTAAAATTGTGGCTGTGGGGTAAAGTGGGACAAATGCTGTGGGGTAAAGTGAGACAGTGTCTCACTTTACTCACCTCACTTCACTTTATGGTGGGGTAAAGTGAGACACTGTCTCACTTTACCCCACCATGAAGCACAAGTTAAGTTTAGTCTTAAACATATTTTAGTGTTATGTTACATTATATATGTTTTATTTTTAATGTCATAAACATTGTAGAAAAGCCATCATGCCAAGAAACTATACACCAGGAAGACAACCTGGGGCCAAACACCCCTCGCAGAGATGGAGAGTGCAGCCGCTGAGGTCATGCAAGGAAAGAAGTCCTTAAGAAAACCTGGAAGGGATAGAAATATTGATAAGACAACCCTCAAAAGATTAATAAAGAAAAAAGAGAAAGGGAAAGTAAAATCAGTAGCCTGGGGTGCAGTAGCTGAGGTAAAGAGAATATTCACAGATGAGATGGAGGAGGAGCTTGCCAAACACTTGAAACAACTAGCTGACCAGTTCCATGGCCTTGCTCCAGTTAAGTGCCGTGAGCTGGCATTTGAATACGCAGAGAAAAACAATATCCCTCAGGATTTGAACTATTACAACATGTGTTGTTATGGTAGTTTTAAAGTGGAAAAAGTAAGTGGGACACAAGACCACTTTTTTTAAAACAATCATATTTTCACTGCCCTTTGTCGTGAAGACATTCGGATCATTTCCATTGCTAGGAGACATCCTGAATTAATGGGAAATGTGTAAATTTTACTGATATATCATTTAGCTCGCCTAGAGGGGAGCAAATGTAAAACATGTCCCACATTACCCCGCTCTCCCCTACTCAACCCTAAATTGCCTGATGGTTGTGCCGTTTTGGTGAATGTAAAAATGTTCTATAGAGCACTTTAAGTGGTCGTGAAGACTAGAAAAGTGCTATATAAATTCATATTTCTAGCTAACTAACATGTTATCAGTAGATTTGCTTGTTCATTCAGTGGATGAGGTGTGTGCTAACAGCAGTTCTCAAATAATTACCATTCCTAAATTGCTTTCTGGCACTAATCAGCATTGCATTATTGGGAAGAGATGTGAAAAAGTCGAAGCACTGTGGGTCAGGTCATCTCACGGAGAGCGGATCCAGTGCTGATGTTGAATATTCATGCAGGTCGGTGGGAATGATGAAGTCTGCAGGTGGTCTATCAAAGTGAAATGCCCCTTAACATCAGAACCTCTATCACTGTGTTCATCAGCTTCGCTCTCTTTTTGTTCTCAACCTCTGCATCCAATTAACAATTTCATTACTGTGTCCATTGGGCTGGAAAAATCATGTTGTACTGCAGACGCTGTTAACCTCACAATTAAGTTATAATTAGTGACGAAAAGGCTCAGTCAATGATAAACAATGTAAACAAAAGTTGCATCCCCACCTCTAAAATACAAAACAAGGTTGGAATCAGCTGTCAGTCAAAGAGATTGACATGTACACTGATATACATGTACAGTGCCTTGCATAAGTATTCACCCCCCTTGGACTTTTTCCCATTATGTACTGTTACTAACTGGAATTCAAATAGACTTAAATAAACTTTTTCCCGTTTGATCAACAAAACATGCATAGTACTTTGGAGGTGCAAAATAAATGTTATTGTGACACAAACAATAATGAGAACAAAAAAGTTGACATCTGTTGGGTGCATAAGTATTCACCCCCCTGTGTCAATACTTGGTAGAACCCCCTTTCGCTGCAATTACAGCTGCAAGTCTTTTGGGGTATGTCTCTACCAGCTTTGCACATCTAGAGATGGAAAGGTTTGTCCATTCTTCTTGGCAAAAAAGATGAAGCTCAGTCAGATTGGATGGAGACCGTCTGTGAACCGCAATCTTCAAGTCTTGCCATAGATTCTCTATTGGATGAGGTCTGGGCTTTGACTGGGCCATTTTAGGACATTAACATTCTTTAATCCAAACCGTTCCTTTGTAGCTCTGGCTGTATGTGTAGGGTCATTGTCCTGCTGGAAGATGAACCTCCGCCCCAGTCTCAAGTCTTTTGCAGACTGCATCAGATTTTCTTCAAGGATTTCCCTGTATTTGGCTCCATCCATCTTTCCCTCTATTCTGACCAGTTTCCCTGTACCTGCTGAAGAGAAGCATCCCCACAGCATGATGCTACCACCACCATGTTTCACTGTTGGGATGGTGTGCTCAGGGTGATGGGCAGTGTTGGGTTTTCGCCACACATAGCGTTTTGCATTGAGGCCAAAAAGTTCAATTTTGGTCTCATCTGACCAGAGCACCTTCTTCCACATGTTTGCTGTGTCTCCCACATGGCTTCTTGCAAACTCCAAACGGGATTTTTTATGGATCCCTTTCAACAATGGCTTTCTTCTTGCCACTCTTCCATAAAGGCCAGATTTGTGGAGTAGACGACTAATAGTTGTCCTGTGGACAGATTCTGCCACCTCAGCTGTGGATCTCTGCAACTCCTCCAGAGTAACCATGGGCCTCCTGGTTGCTTCTCTGATTAATTTTCTCCTTGTCCGACTCTTCAGTTTGGGTGGACGGCCTCCTCTTGGTAGGTTTGCGGTTGTGCCATTTTCTTTCCATTTTCTTATGATGGATTTTATGGTGCTCAGAGAGATGTTCAAAGCTCTGGATATTTTTTTATAACCTAACCCTGCTTCATATTTCTCCACAACTTTATCCCTGACCTGTTTGGTGAGCTCCTTGGTCTTCATGATGCTGTTTGTTCAGTAATGATCTCCAACAAACTCTGAGTCCGTCACAGAACAGGTGTATTTATACTGAGATTAAATTGCAGACAGGTGGACCCTATTTACTAATTATGTGACTTGCAAATGTGACTTGTGAATGCAATTGGTCGCACCAGATCTTTGTTAGGGGTTTCACAGTAAAGGGGGTGAATACATATGCACTCAACACTTTTCAGATTTTTATTTGTAAATAATTGTGAAATCCATGTAATATTTCCCCCCACTTCCAAATGATGCACTATTTTGTGTTGGTCCATTACATAAACTCACGATGAAATAAATTTTAATCTGTGGTTATACCATGACAAAATGTAGAAAAGTCCAAAGGGGGTGAATACTTATGCAAGGGACTGTTGGGCCAGAGCCCAGCGGGGTGCCACCAGACACTGGAGCCGAGAGGAACAAAGGGTTGTTAAACTTTGGGCGGGAAAACATCCTCCTGCAGGCTCAAGAATCTCCCCCTGGTGGTGGAAAAATGTCCTGGGGTTTTCCCAGAAGCCCCTGCTCAGTTCCAAGCCCCGCCCACTCAGATCCATTTCTGACACTCAATTGGCTTAAAGCCAGCATCATCCTATGACCAACTCCTCAAGGAGGAGGACCTCTCAGGTAGAACAAAACCACTGAGACCCCAATAATCGCTGCCATTTTACCCTGCTCTGAAGACAACACCAGGCCCCCTTCGGGGCCTCCCAGCTGATTTAGTTGCTCAAGGGGGCAACCAGAGTTATTTTATTTCATTTCTTTTATTTCTTTATTCAGTCGACGTTTTTATTTTCAAAAGGACTTTTGCTCTTTTAACTTGAAAAGACCAAACAGGAAATTGCACACGGAACAATCTCAGACTGTTTCACGTTCCCCACGGACTTTTTCTTTTCCCAACGATCTACAAACGGCTTCCACAGCCGTCCCCTGCAGAAGCGCGAGATTCATTCCGCTGAGGAGCACGAGCTCCACATCCCTGAAGAGGAAGGACGTCGTTCATCCCGTCGAAGCAGCACGAGAAAATCCGCTGTTTGTCCGGTCCAGCGGCCGAAGACCGCTTGAGAGACCACGTGATTCACTGGCCCGACGCGCACGCACACCGCGAGGGTGGTACAGTAAGAGGCTTTATTGTCTGGGCAGATGTTAATCTAATACGTAGCGTATTGTTTTAATACTTGAATGTATTTGTTTTGTATGAGACCGCCGAGTCTCTAATGTTTAGCGGCGATTCGCCACTTCCGGTTTCCGGTTACGGCCTTGTGCCACAGTTTTTAAGCGCCGTGAGCAGCGTCTCCAGCTCATTGTGACCGTTTGAACAACTTTAAAGAGACTTTACCGGTCAAACCTCAGCACACAACGCCACTTGGGTGCTGATGGGTAAAGTAAATGTAACTTGTCTCTGACGGTGCTTTTAAGAGCTTTGCTCTCTCCTTGTATGCTCTCTCTCTCTCTCTCTCTCTCTCTCTCTCCTTCTAAACCGACCTATACACACATCCAATCTGTATTTAGAATACAGTTCATGTAACATAGTTAAATCTATATTCAGAGAGGCCGGACACATCTGGAAGCCATGCGGCCGAACGCCAAAGCAGAGACAAAGAATTCTCTTTGTCTGAAAATCCCTTTGTGTAATTCATGTGACGACCACCAGTGTGAGCTCCGGCCACATGGTGTCATTAACATAGACTCCATTTTGGATAACGCAAGTTAAACCACCATTTTGAATCTATTATTGCCACACCTCCTCTCTCCCTCTCCTCCCATTCTGGCTCTAAATTCATAACGGCTCCGCCATCTTGTTTTGTAGTCAATCCGCCATTTTGAGAGTTTTTAGGCCTTGATTCCACGAATCATGATCGGCCGCCATCTTAGATGTGACGTCACCAAGTGACTGCGTCATCGCCACGCCCTCTTCTTTTTCTCTCTCTCTCTCTCTCTCTCTCACACACACACACAGACACACCCACACAGACACACATTGATAGACACAGACAGATACACACACAGATACACATAGATGAATACATGTGTTTTTCTAAATTGTGATAAGCGGCTGCTGTTGTTATCTTTGAAATATGGGAGTTTGTTAAAATGATGAATCATTAAATAACACTAACTTTATTTCACATGCATACACATAGACACACACACACAGAGAGACACTTTGACACAGACACACACACACACACCGAGACAGACATACATAGGTAGACCGCCGGTTTTACATGTATTTTCTGAATTGTGATAAGTGCTGCTGCTGTGTTTATCTTTGAAATATCGGAGCTTGTTAAAATGATGAATCATTGAATAACATTAACTTTATTTCCCCTTTTTAATAAATGCTTTTGTAATTAAAGTATCTGTAGTCTGTGATTATTTGTGCATATGTATGTGATTGCAGCTGGATTATGATTGCCTGTGCTCGAACTTAATAGCCTTCACTGTTAATTAAATAATTATTAATATTAAATATTGAGATTATTGATTTGACATTTATCATTATGAGACTGATAACTATAGTTTGACTCGTTGGTCCCTGTAACCAGGGTGGTGCCCCGCAACAATAAGCAATGATTACAGATTTGTATTATTCTTAATTGATAATTTTATTGTTTTCATTAATTATTTTAACTATTATTAATGGATAACCGTATCATTTCTAATTAAATGTGTTACATTTCTTAATTAATAGCTTTATCATTTTTGATTATTTTTAAGAAATAATTGTTATTTTAATAATCATATTTCATGATTATTAATAATTAGCCAACGTCAATTCTACTCCTACTATTGCACAACAGCACTGTATAACCCTAACAGCAACTGAACAGACTTATAATTATATATAAAATTCACTGATCATCTACTCACTTCTCACAAGGGGTGGGTTGAAGTGTCCACAAAACCAACACACCCATGGGTGCTGAGAACCAAGTGTATTTGCTATTCAAACAACAGAGAAAATGACTGTTTGGTTGGAAACAGGAAGTTATGCACTTGCTGCCGCTTTGCACCGGGTCTATTGGGTATTTTGTTTATCAAAGTCAATTATCTAGGGGCCTTTAAATGGCTTTTAAATAGTAATTATTCCTGATTATTTATTTTGAAAGGTAACTATAAACCTCATTGATATATTCTAGCATTTCTAGGACTTACAATCAGCCAACTCCCATTCAGTGGGCTATACACTGAACAGTTTACCTTTTTGTCTTGAATGCAGCATGGAGGAGACGGTGCGGACACTTCTTCAGAACCAGGACTCACTGGAGGGCCCCAAGGTGGACCCACTGGACCTTATGAAAGCATACAAGGTACAAAAACAATATCCAGTCACCAATAGATATGTTGAAATTATTTAGCCTCACTTTTGTTTTTAACTTCGAGACATTGGTTTGAAACATATATTATATTTGCCCTCATTTTAATTTGAATCAAAGGAAATCCTTTCTCCACATTTCGAAAATTGTTCAGAATTGGCATATAAAGGTTCTCTTTGGAAGGTAAACTGTAGACTGTGTCACAGAGTGTATTATATATTCTTTTGGAAATATATATTTAAATGGTTTTGTATTTATATAGCGCTTTTCTAGTCTTGATGACCACTCAAAGTGCTTAACAGTACAGTTTTACATTCACCCATTCACACACACATTCATACAGTGCATCTATTCGCAGCACTTTGTTATTCTATGGGGGGGGGGGGGGGGGGGCATTCGGGGCTCAGCATCTTGCCCAAGGACACTTAGATTTTTAATGACAAGGAGATTATTTCAATAAAATGTCGAATTCAATTTTGTGTTTTTAGCGTATAATGTGGTAAATCAGTGCTCATCCCGGTGGACAGTGTGCCTTGCTTTTCCTGGAGAGGATATGACATCAGACCAAGCCTTATGTAAATAAGCCCCAGTCTTATATCCTTTCTTTACCCCCTGTCGTCTTTTGAAATAAATAAGTATTTTTAAATATTTGGACAATTGACAGTTTACACTGATCATTAATGCAAAGCGCTAAATAATGCATAATTACAAATAGTCACATTAAACAACTTAGTCTCATACAAACAAATTCCCCCTGCAGTGTTATGTCAAACACAAGACAAGCACAAAATGTATGACACTTGACGATTGATACAAAATACAGAGCTCAAATTCTCTTCTTTTCCACAGTAAAACACTGTAATAAGTCATCTAAACAAACTGAAAATTTGAATACCCATTAGAGTACCTCTATACCTGCAAAACTCAATCTAGAAGGCTCACCGATCAGCTTAGCTAGCCTGAGTTTTTCTGCCTCTGTACATACAGGTAAACATGCTGATAATGTCGAATTAGATTCAAAACAATAGTGACAAAATTTCTCTTTATGGGTCTAACTAGTTTGCATTTACCTTAATATTTTCGCAGTGTAATTGAATGTCTTGGTCTAACTTCCAGCAAACAGGGATGAAACTTATAAACTATTTAAAACCAAATATATGCCCTGTGGTTAGGCACTGAAATATTAATGCTGCCCGAAGCTGCCAGATAGTTAAAGAGTTGTGGTTGCGTCAGATCTCAATCATGATGATGTGACTTGCTGCAGACGAGTTCTGTTCCTGATGAACAGATGTCTGTGGAAAAAACTGTCTCAAAATATCCTGAATATGAATAATAAATGAAAGTGAAAATGACATGGCCCACTGGAAGAAGTCAAGCCTTCAATTTAATTCCTCTGTAATAAATGCAGAATCACAAAGACACACACAAATCATAACTGACCCTCTCCCACTACGATCACAACCATCTCCAGTGTTTGCTGCATCACTACGGAAAGCTTTTAAACTGTAAGAAGATATTGTCTCATGACTCCCCTACGTACTGCTGTTCTTCAAATTAATGAGCAGACACATAACATCCCACTGGAATCATTTTACTGTCCATCTACTGAATTGAAGTCTAAAATTCACAGTGTCTTTGGCCTTGACTCGGTGGACCTGCAGTGTGATTAAATAATCTGTCTCTCTTTGGCTGGTTAAATGTTGCGCTTCCTTCACCAGCCACTCGTAAACTTTGTCTGCCATTTCACACTAGGCATAAAATACACATGCAGCCGGTCTGAGTGTTTGAGCCAGTGAGACCAACCTTACAAAGAGCTATAGCTGTGAACGTGATCCAGCATGAGAACACATAAAGTCAACTGATTACTATGCAAAAGAAGATTTTCCATCTCCTCCTCAATCCTGTGGGCTTTCAGCAACCAGTGGTTTGGGTGCCTAAACCTGATCAAAGATCGAGTGAGGAATTCAAATAATAGTAAGGAAAAAAATAAGAGATAAGAGGCAGCACACACAAACACTCCCTCTGTGTTGTTACCTTGCCGTGGTGGGGAGGCTTATGTACTTCCGTGACCCTGAAGGCTATACCGGCGGGGATTATACCCCTGGCAGGTCTTACCAAGCCGGGCAGGTTTTAGGGTAGAGGTCCGACTAAAGGCAACACCTGGTCCTCCAGGTTGGGGGTTAGGCGTGGGGCTAACAACCCCACCCCATAAAACAATACCTGTTACAGAAACGCAAACGAAGAGTAAAGAGTAAACCAAGATATCCCGCCCCGGAGTGAAGATGGACCTCCGTCAGAAGGATTTATGAAGCAGGGTGGTGAAAGCCAGAAGCACCTGGAAGCCACTCTGCCAAAAACCATCCTCTCAACCGGTGTTACAACCACCATCGGTACATGGAACGTAAGGACCATGTTCGAAGCTGGAAAGACCGCACAAGTTGCCACCGAGATGAAGAAGTACAACCTTGCCATACTCGGACTTAGTGAATCAAGATGGACGGGTTCTGGACAGAAGAGGCTTGTCACAGGAGAGCTGCTGCTGTACTCAGGCCATGAGGAGGACAACGCACACCACACCCAGGGAGTCGCTTTGATGCTATCCAAGGCTGCTCAGAGAGCACTCATGGGATGGGAGGCACATGGCTCGAGAGCAATAGCAGCTACATTCAAAACAAAGAAGGAAAGAATAAACATGAACATCATTCAGTGCTATGCCCCAACCAACGATAGTGACGAAGAAAGCAAGGACGAATTCTATAGCAGAATACAGACCATCATCCAGAGATACTCAGAAAGAGACATTACCATCTTAATGGGAGACATTAATGCAAAAATAGGAAGTAACAACAGAGGCTATGAGAGGATAATGGGGCAGCATGGTCTAGGCGAGATGAACGAAAATGGAGAGAGATTCGCAGAACTATGTGCAAATAACAACCTTGTCATAGGAGGAAGTGTCTTCCCCCACAGGCGAGTACACAAAGCCACATGGGTATCACCGGACCTCTCCACTGAGAACCAAATAGACCATGTATGTGTCACAAAAAAGTTTAGGAGGTCCCTCTTAGATGTACGAGTCAGAAGAGGAGCTGACGTAGCATCAGACCACCATCTTCTCGTTGCCAAAGTCCAATTAAAGTTGAGGAGAAACTGGACAGGTGAGAAGAACCAGAGAAAGAAATTTAACACAGCACTTTTAAGAGATCCAGCAGCAGCAGAAACATTCAAGATCAAACTAAAGAACAAGTTTCATGCCCTGCAAGAGCTAGATGAAGAAGGTGAGGAAAGAAACATAGATGGGATGTGGAAGGTAGTAAAGGAAGCCGTAATTACAACCTGCAATGTAGCACTGGGACCACAGAAAGATAACCACAAGGCTTGGATATCAGCAGAGTCAATTAAGAAGGTGAAGGAGAGGAAAGAAAAGAAGGCAGCTCTAAACAGCAGTCGTACAAGAGCAGAGAAAGTAAAGGCACAAACAGAGTACAGGGAAGCAAATAAGAACGTGAAAAAAAGCTTGAAGAGTGAAGAGCAAAGTCATGAGAGTCAACTCTGCCAACACTGCACCCATCATGCTGGAAGGCGAAGCTCTGGAGGAGATTGAGGAGTTCACCTACCTTGGCAGCATTGTCAACAAGCAGGGTGGAACAGATGCAGATGTGAGAGTCAGGATTGGCAAGGCCAGAGTTGCGTACCTCCAACTAAAAAACATCTGGAGCGCAAAAGACCTGGCCATCACAACAAAGATCAAGATCTTTAACAGCAATGTGAAGTCAGTCCTACTCTACGGTGCTGAGACATGGAGGACTACGGTGAATACAACAAATAAAATCCAGTCTTTCATCAATACCTGTCTGCGACGAATCCTCCAGATCCACTGGCCTAACACCATCAGCAACAAAGAACTGTGGGAACGTACCAGCCAAAAGCCAGCGGACGAAGAGATCCTCCAACGACGTTGGAGATGGATAGGCCATACTCTCCGTAAACCAGCCACAAACACCACAAGACAGTCCCTCAAGTGGAATCCCCAAGGGAAAAGAAAGAGAGGTCGGCCGCGAAACACCTGGCGTAGAGACTTGGAAGCAGACGCCAAGAAAATGGGCTACACCTGGGGACAGCTTGAGATGTTGGCCCAGGACCGGGATGCATGGAGAACTCTTGTTTGCGGCCTAAGCCCCAGAAGGGGTAGTAGGCGATGATGACACACAAACACTGCACCACTAAGCAAGCTCTATTCTCACCACATGAGCTACATTATTACTATGTTTTCGGGTAATGTGTTTTCAGCAGCAGACATATCTCCACCACATTCTCTGCCACTGTACAAAAACTAAATAATCTTGTGCTGGTGACATAATTTACCTTTATTACCTGCCTAACCAATTGCATGTCAGTCAATCATAGAATTTTACTCAGTTTTTATAGCATCAAATAACTAACTGAACACTTGAATATACATCAACTAAGATCCACACATCCACACAGGGGAATGAAAGAATTAAATACTGAATTTATCAAGACTATTAGAAACAGAGGCCAGATTGTTTCTGCTGCTGGAATAAATACTATCATTTATTTTGGCCATTACTTCAGAATTTATTGTAAGATGCAGGTCACTTGTTAAACCCAGAAGCATTAACCTAATAAGGAGTGGTGTCTAACTACTCAAACGGGGGGTATTTGTTTTACAAAGGGTTTTACTTGATTATGACTGGATCAAATAAACCCTTTGTTGTGATTCAGTAAACCCTTGAAGTGCAGCAAAGTAGAAATCTTATTTATGCAGTATTCCACGTTGTTAACTGGAGCTTAATTTGATATGGAGAATTTATTCTAACTTTCTTTGTGACTTTGAGACACACATCTTTGATCCACACTCTGTGTTCCAGGACAAACTCCTGGAGGAAATGTGGAAGCAGCAGGACAGTTTAGAGGGTCCTACAGCCACAGCAGCAGAAATGCCCACCTCGCCTGAGGCCAGCGGTGGATCTGAAGAAAATTCAAAGGACAGCAATCCCCTGCTAGAGCGACTCAGAGCCCTTGAGGTGAAATGGACTGCATGGTCCACTTCTTACACTTCCAGAAAGTTTTCCTCACCCCCTCATTAATTTTCCTGCACCTATCTTCCCTTCCCTTTATGTTCTGAAATGTCTGATTGATCAATATATTAAGGGTAGCACATGTTTAACTGCATTGTACATGATAGAATTGGAATTAGGACAGCACACATAGCTGTTTTTCCATGGACTGCACACTGCTATGCTGGCTACATGAAGATCAGTTTCATCTCTGCAAGCTTTTGTGTTAGTTCCTCCATAACATTTGGCTCAGACAAGCTGTTACACTGATCAATAAACTAATTATCAAAGTAGTCTGTAGCAAATGTCAGCATGTTGTGGACTGTGGACCAAATGTGTATCTCTACCGGTATTGTCGTCTAGAAGTATAGTTTTTCTTTTCTGGGCTTCATCAAAACATTCAGGCATGTTGTGGAAATCTACTGCAGACATCTGTGCTACAGCTGTTACTTGCTTTTTGATGGAATGCGATTGGGTCTTGTTGACCTAAAATGCTAAATTCTTGTCTTTAAATCATTAGGGAAATCAATAAGATCTAAGCATAATTCAAAACCTGCCTGAGGTAAATGTGAATCCCTCAAGAATACATGAACATGAAATATGTAATATATTATAAAATTGATATCGACAGAATTTACTTGTTTAAAATAGCTCTCAAATGATAATTAACCACTGGCATGTGTCACTCATATCGTCTTGGTCTATGTGGCCTCATTTGAAAACACCAGTGGGACATGTAGATGACAAACAAGTACAATCAGTGTTTCATCATGCATCTATCATCTTGGAATACTACAGATAATACAAGCCCATTTTGTTGAAGAGTGATCCTGGGAGCAGGGGTGCAGCAGACAAAGTAGTTATTGGTATCCAGGAGGATATAATTAAAATACTGACAGGGTAGTTAACATTTGGAGTCAGTGTTCCAGCAAATGTACAGTACGCCTCGCTGTCACACCTTCTGTGGTAAGGTAATGAGATTGGTTATGGTCTAATATAGCCATTATTGATCACACTGCTATATCTCCTGTAGCCTACTGCAAACCTTAAAAAACGTACTACTAAAATCTGAGTTAAATTTCTTTCTTATTCTCCCTTTTCTTAGTTATATTAGTGGGGGTGATTTGCATATTTATTCATGTTGATCTGTCGAATAATACATTTTTTTTTTTTGATAAGTAAAACCAATTATTATATGACTTTAAGGCAAGGCACAGAAATGTGTAGGATCCTATTTTACCTAATTCTTGTCTTGACCACTGGTTTTCTATGCTATTATCCTTGAGCTCTATTTGCCTGATAATTCTATTGTCTGTCCATCAGAAACCTTATTTCGAAAAGTTGTAAAATTGTTTTGATTGGCTAACAAACTACTTAAATAGCTGACATGCAGTGTGAAAAAATATCACCCGTTCACTAAATCATTCAAAGTTATATAAAAGCCACACATGTGAACGTTAACATAAACTACTTAATCTTCACTGAAGATAACCCAGGTAGAGTGAACAAAACGTATTCTAACTTCACTCTATTAAAAGCTTTGCACTCAACATCCACCATGGAAACCATTCAAAGTGATAGTATATTGTGTCCTGATGGAGGAGGACTCACAAATGACGAGGATTTATTCTTAAGTGTGTTCCATAGCATTACCACAGGCCAAGCAAACATCCCATTCCAAACAGGCAGGTTTAGAACAGGCCCTGCACTGGTAATAAAAAACAATTCATCAGTAGCGTAGGTGGTGTTATCCGTGAGGTGTTGTCAAGAGAAGGCACTGGGTGTCACACCTTCATCTCTAGAGATTCATGGAGATGAGATGATATGAGAAGTTTCACAAGACTACGTTGGGTGGTTGGACACAAAAACTAAAAAAGAAATGACAAATAAATTAAATGTATAGATTTCTCAAAACCTTAAAATTCAAATATTTTATTTCTGCTTTCTGTTTCCTTGTAATGCAACACTAACTGTTTATGTTTAATTACCAGCTATTTGTGTAAAATGTTACATTATCATTATAAGTATAGTACTAATTATTACCATAAAAGCCTGCATAACCAAAGTGTGACCGCCACTCTCTCTCATTATCATTTAGAACAGAGTGGCCCCTAAAATGACACAAATCTTTGTGTCTACTTTGTTGCCCCAAACTGTGTGGTTTTCATGCAGTTTCCTCTTCATGGTGGCTGCCTTTATTTTATCCACATTTGCAATAAAACTTTAATGCTGAACCAAAGAAACATTACAGGGTTTTCCATTTAGTTTGACAGTACTTTCATACAACATGGCAGATGGTACCTAAAATCTGCTCCAACAACCACAAGTGAGAATATTAATAATAAAAAATAGACTGAGCTTGTTGTTTTTTTTTGACAAAGGAGGAGTCACTGACTCCTGTCACCACCTAACCAAAAAAATATTTTTTTAGTGGAATTTGACAGTTAAATAGAAAACACGGATTGATGCAATGCAATTGTGTTCTCTATTTGTCTAGCTGGGGTTACAGTTAAGATGATGCTGAGCTGTGTGAGGTCAGCTCTTCTTTGAAACCTGCTCATCTCTGAGCTTCTGTGGTTTTCTGTGAACTTGTTGTTCAGAGAAGTTGCCCTCAACACGTCGGTAAAACTAAACACCTCAGGTGCCTCTCCTTTAAGATTTACTGGATTGATCATTTCGGTGGAAAGTCACATTCTGAGTTCCCAGAATGCTTTCTGTTCTCTGTCGGGCAAAACCAGCGTCAGTAATTGAATTATCCCTTAAGTACCTCAAGTGAGCCCTACAGACACGGTGAGGCTCTGCAGGATATTGCAGATGTAAAGCTTGATTCATTTAGGACCATCGTTGTCCAGAGAACCCACAAATCCCTCTCCCACTCTGGATCTGTCAGCCCATCTGCCTGTCTGCCTGCCTGCCTGCCTGCATGCTTGTATAAAAGGACATATTATATTATTGAACTTCAGGCTTTTGCTGAAATGACCATAAATATTTGACATGAAACTTTTGAAAACCTTCCATAGAGCAGTGCCTTCTAAAGTAGTTCCTGCAGTTCATCTGTGTGTGTTTTGTTTTCACAGGCTGAGAACTCGGCTCTGTCGATTGAAAATGACAATCAGAGGAAGCAGTATGAACGCTGTCTGGATGAGGTGGGTCTCAGTGTCCTCTCAACACTTTCCAGTCTCTGTTTCTTTGTGATTCTCTCCTTCTCTGCTCCACCTTCTCATTTCTTCTGGTCATGAAAACCGTCCATATCACCAATAGGATCAATTTACTTATCTCACTCTTGGACTAAGACAAAGTTATCTAGGGGTCAGGCCTCAGTCAGAGATGACCCCAGCTTCTGAAGCTAAGTGTCTCACATACACAGCCCAACTATTATCCATAGTGTTAGTGAAGTCCATGGAGGAGAGCCAAGAGAAGGGTATATCTCTAATTGAAGTGGACAGACAGAAGAGCCCCGGGCAATTTGACAATGAGGGCTGCAGGAGTGAACCTCACCGCTCAGACAGACACATGCACTCATCACAGGCACTCCTTCCCTCTTGTTCTTTCTGTGGCAACACTTTTAATTGTCTCTCCATCAATTTTCTTATCTTTCCTCAATCTCACTCCAACTGGAAAAACCTCTCCAATTTCCCCCTTTTTTTTTCACCTTCACTAATGGGCTTGTTACCATGGAGACGGCTGCCTATAAGAATTTAACATTTTGGCAGAGGACTGAAATTTCTGACCGAAGTTTCTGCAAAGGGATTAATTTCTCCTCTGTTAGTTTTTGTTCTTATTATACACAACTCTTTCTTTGGGGAACACATTCAGAATGCTTCATGTCATGTTCTGAATGAACTGAGGCATGTCATTTTGATGGATGGATGAAAGTGGAAATGTAGTTATTATTTAAGTACCGAGTTATAATGTGTGCTTCTAGTTCAGAAACCAAGATAAGCAGTGGAGACTTTCAGATTTGTATTTAGCCATAAAACAAACAAACAAACAAACTTATCAGAAAATCTTCTGCTTTCTTTAAATACGTGAACAGGATAGAAAAGTCTGACCAGTCTCATCCCAATAACACCATGGGAAGCAAATTGTATCGATAAGAGGAAAGACATTTGTTCAGATTTTTTGACAGTATTTTGGTTTATTTATGTGATGAGGACAAAGTCACATATATTAACTGCAGGCAACTTTGATGTGATGTCACTCTATCTGGGTTTGTGATGCAACATGCTGTCAATTTGTCCTCGCAGATTATAACATGCCTCTAGATTCTCACTGATGGTGTTTGTACTTGGTCATTTTCATCTATAGTCTTATCTGCTTTTCAAAGAAGTAGGTTCTGAGATTTCTTTCTAAAACTAATGACTGAACTCAAACTACATTTTTTATGTATTTTTACTTTATCTTTCTCTGCATTTCTTCAAGGTGGCTAACCAGGTGGTTCAGGCCCTCCTCACACAGAAGGTTTGTCTTTGTCTCTGCTTTACTGAAACATCGTTGATCAATAAAAGCATTCGAATCAGTCATAGACATGATGACTTTCATCATAATGAGTAGCAGTATGTCACCAAGAAAAATGTGGATATCTCTCGACTCGTTATCTTATAAGTAGAAAAAAATCAAAAATCCTGTGGGGTTAGTTTTAGTGCTGGTGTGAAGTGTACCTGCAGTATCAACAGTTGGATTTTACCCTCATTACTAAATTAGACTCTGATGCAAAGGTGTGGACTCACACTTGAGACATGCATTAGATTTGAATTGACAAAATCAAAAATTTCAGAATTACAGTAGCATTGGAATTACTTAACTTCTCCTATGGCCAAATATTAATAAGCTTGTAATAACAATTGTATTACTCAACTCTTCATTTTCCAAACAACACTTGAATCAATCTAACCAACCAGAGACATAAACTAATTGAATTACTGTGATTGCTAAAATCCTTGTTTTGTGCTACATATGATATTTAAAATGTAACTGTATAGAAAGAGGGTGTAAATGTGCCAATGTTCTAAGAAATGGCAAGGGAAAGAATGGCTGAGGCCATAGGGAGACTATCAAACCGATGTTAGATGGGACAAAAAACTTGGGGTGTCCAGAGAGAAAACCGACTAGTAGCAAACTATTTATTTTGCTAAAACATAAGTATCAGTATTTAGAGCAATGTCCTGACAGATGTGTTGTTACTGGACAGTCAGGTGTGAAGTTGACAGCAGCATGAGTAACATGAGCGAAGGGACATTGAAGTGAGGAGACCCAGGCATCAACACATTGATTGATAAAGACCAGTCGGTGCTAAATTCAGACATGTAGCATGTTGTTTATGTTAGCAAATCATTCACAATCCTGAATTCATTCCAAAAGTCTGCATTGGAATGCATTGGAAAGGTTTACAATACATTTGGAACAAGTATATAAGTAAGACAACTGTTGCATAATACCCAATGCAATTAAAACTGCTTGGTGTGAACACAGCATCACTTATTAGTACAATCTATATAATGATATAAGAAGTGTGGAAACAGAACAAAATAACACCAGCAACATTGCAGGACCAGTAGACAAAATGAGACTTGATGACCAGTAATCAATTGACACATTAAGCTAAAATAATATTAACACAGATCAGAGTAGGAATAAAATGGAATTTGTTGGTCTTGACTTATGACTTTATAGCCATTAATAAAAGTTTACTGGTGCCTTACAAAACAATGACTACGTCAGTAAAATGCTAATGATACGCTTTTGAATTAGCATCTGGTGCATTTGTTGTTCTCTTAAATATCTTGGTAATCAACATAATCTGTCTGTTTTCCTGTTCCTTGGGATGTTTACAGGACCTGAAAGAAGAATGTGTGAAGCTGCGGACCCGTGTGTTTGACCTGGAGCAGCAAAACCGCATACTGAGTGTGCTGTTTCAACAACGTGTCAAAATGTCCACGGTTCCTGTCTCCCAGGTAGGAGCACATGGCACACTGGATACAAACAGACACTGGCAGATATAGCCTGCTTCAAGGCTGTTTGAATTTTACATGAGCAGGGGTCTACTTCTAAAGGTTACTAACTTTCAAAAGGACCACAAAGAGAGAGAAATCCACCCAGAATACAATTCAATTTAAATTGTTCGGCAGCTCAGCTTTAAAACAGGAGCTTATTTCTCCATCCTCAAACAACGTCTCAGAGTGGTTGGCTCTTGTGCACTAAAGTGACCTCTCATCCATCCATAGCTGCTAAGTGATGGTGTAGATGGTGCTGAACGAGATTCTTTAATGAAAATGCCCTCAACCATAGAATGTAAGTGATACCAGGTTAAAAGCCAGGCCTTCTTGTGGTATTGTTATGACATAGCAACTGATTATTTCATTACTTACTGCACTGTGAAGCTTTTAAAGCTACAGTAATCAATATTTTTCATTCAATCATTGAATTAAACAGTTAAACAGTGTCTGTGATGATGTTGTATAACAAATTTGCCTCACCAATTTTACTGTTTTACCAGCAAGATGGATTTTTACAGCAAAACAAATTATTAAATACAATTTTAATAACACAGCAGTGCTTGCAACATGAAGAAAAAGCCCTTTAATGTGCACAATTGTGGGTCTTTGATATCCTAATGCAACATTCCCAGTAATACAGGGGGCTACATTATTAGTGTCAGATAATGATCTCATGCCTAAAGCCTAAATATTAAGCACCGTTGTTATTTGTCTCCAGCAAAGTCACAAACACACGTTTTGAAAACAAGCCTTGCATTTGAATCACTGATTTCAAAGTGATTGTCTTCTTGAGAGAAGTCACAGTTGGTATTTTGTGCCATGCAGCCAAAACACATTTTAGTTCAGGTTATGAGGGATAGATGAATTCAATGAGAACGCTTAGGGAGTTTCTAGATAAATAATTCATTTAAATAACAATAGTATGCCGCATGTTGACTAGTATGATGATGTTATAAATTATAAATTATAAATCAAGTGAAAACATAACTCAGAATCACAAAATGCAGGGGGGAAAGGAATAAAGGAAATTGCAAAAGAAATGAAATAAATATAATAAAACTTGGCCTGACTACTTGCTACCTCTTAAATAAACCAAGTCAAAAAGCCTACTCTGAATATCTAAAAAAGAGCTTCACACAAATAAATACAAGGGTTGCAACAACCAAACTGACTGTTTGTTTGTAAACAAAAGAGCGCACCCACGTGAGTGAGTGTATAGGGTACCCAATGTACCTAGTCCTTCCTTTCCACCACATCAACCATTGCGCTTTAAACAAGTTTGTTCTAATAACAACACAACAAAGTGCACAGTAGTGCGGCACAGTTCAGAGAGAACGAAGAGAACGGGAGGAACCATTCCCATCTCACCTGAAGAGAAAACAGGGGGAGAAGCAGAGACAGCAGGAAGGGAAAGACAACACAAACACACAGCAATTTGCCTGGCACGTAACAACAATATAATTTGTTTTTATATTATTGACCCTGAGGAGTCCTGGGCTATTTGGCCGGGTTTTATGCTTTTGAAGTTGTACGTATATCTACACTTCATAAAAATTGTTTGGCATCTTTTTCACAGCACAAGATTATATGACGAGACAATAATTTTTTCACCTTGACACAATGGACCCCAAAAAAACAATACCAATTTTTGCCATAAAATACATAGACATGTTCACCAAATTCAATCTGTAAAATGTAAATGTAGTTTGTAAACATCAAACAATACCAGTTTGAAAAATAATCATGTTATTTTCTTTATAGCTATGCAAACTCTTCAAAACAGTTTATGTACTCAATAAGACAAATAGGAAAATCGCTATCTTTGCATTTCCCACTTATATATATATATATATATATATGTCAATCTCTGTCCATTTCTCTCTCCCTCCTCCATACCTCCTTACTGTATTCAGCGTGCAGAGCAGAATCAGCAGAGTCCCAGGTTTTTCCCACCTGTTTCTCAATACGTCAAAAATGATGAAGATATTAAGTTAAATGCAATGCCTGTGCCATCCTATGTTCACTTGCATGTAAAATTCAATTTTCTGACATCTGATATATAAACAATTATATCACGATCTTACCCTGCCTATCAACACCCAAAATTAGCACAGAGTTTCAGGTCAGGATTTTCAACTGAAGCTCATAGCGGCTCTGTGTCAGTTCAGATATGTTTTGAATCTGCTATTTGATTCGATCAGGCTGGTTTAGTTGGCGAATCTTGACGATTCAAAGTTACAGCTTTCTAACATGTTTTTGGTGTCTTTGCTATGTGAAGTGTCTGTTGATGTAGAACACTGTGAGTGTGCTAGACATGGTATGATGTTTCCTCACAAGCCCCTTAACTGTAAAGATGCTGGGCTGGGATCAGATCACTGATCAGTCTGATTAGTGCAACTAGAGATCACAGCTACATAAACACTACAGCTCCAGAAAAAGTAATTTCATGTGTCCCCATCAGTGACGGGGGGGAGAAGAAATTATTGGAGATATATCACTGGTTGTGTGTCCATTTGTTAGATAAAACGGGTGTAATTATGTATGAATTATTAAAATAGAATATTTGTTTTTTCACCGTGAGTTATGCATTTTTGCTTCCTCAATCACTGTGAGAGGGCACCTGTTCCAGTTGAGTGACTCGGAGCAAGGTTACAGTCAGGCTGCACACAGCACACAAGATAACAAGAGAAAGAGAATAAATGTCTATAGGAGCTGTCCTAATGTAAAAAAGCGTGATCATGTAACTAACCAGCGATAACTGCATTACACTAATAAAGCTTTAAAGGAGAAAAATTATGCTTTTTCACCTCCAGTGATAGATTAAAGAGGTCTTGTCAATGTAATCTCACATCATATTTGCATAAACCACGCCTAGTGGCTATTCCGGCACACCCCCTAACAAATTGAGAGTGGAGCTGGATATTTCCTACATGCACTGGAAGCAGTTGAGAGTGGCCCAGCTGGCCAGTCAGAGCAGACTGGGAATTATCGGGAGGGTGTCTTAAAGAAGCACGATCTAAAACCAGGTGGTTTTGGCTGACAAAAGGTTTGGGGCAAATTGTTTGTGTTTCTGAACATCAGAAAATGTAAACCTTTAAAAAAAATAATGAAATTCTAATTATGACCCTAAATATGAGTAGGCTAGAATAGGTCTCCTTAAATTTCAAGTGACACATCCTGAACGATAAAGGGTTGCTTTAGTTTGCAGGGATACAAGCCCTGCTCACGATGAGTACATATGCTGCAGTCTTTTCTGTTCATTATCTAAACTGTGGTCACCTGCCATATTCTAGTTTTGTCCGGCCATAGTGTCATAATGGGCACATAATAATATAAGAGACATTTGTGTATACTGGGAATATTTGCTGCATGCTCGCTCAAGCTATAACCTGCTTGTGTTAACTCCAAGGTATCACATGCTTTTGCTATGGTCCATAATGTTTTTAAGCCCACGCAGTTGTGGCACGCCATAAAGTTTGTTTCCTCAAGAGAGAACCCATCTTTCACTCTTTAGTCCTTGTACCTGTTACTTTGGATCTGTTGATTGATCTTCCTTTCAATCAATCAATCAAATTTTATTTGTATAGCCCATATTCACAAATTACAATTCATCTCATAGGGCTTTAACAGGGTGTGGCATCCTCTGTCCTTAACCCTCAGCAAGAGTAAGGAAAAACTACTAAAAACCCTTTTAACAGGGTAAAAATATGTAGAAACCTCAGAGAGAGCCACATGTGAGGGATCCCTCTCCCAGGACGGACAGAAGTGCAATAGATGCCACGTGCAGGAAAACATCATCAATAATCAAAGTCTCTAGCAGCATTTGATGAGGGTAGACATCCCGAAGGACAACCCCAACATGACATGCCAAGCCTTTGTGTGCATATGCAAACCCCTTTATTGCCATTGACTGAATTGACTCCAGTTCTGGGTGCTATTGCAGTTTAAGCTAATGTTTGGGTATTTGTGATGCTTGTATTAGCATTTGCATCATGGGAGACAAACATGATGTACAGACGAGTTCTGACAATATGTAAATTTGCTCCTATAATTAGACTGTGATTCTCCTTGGCATTTCTGTAATTGCATAGACCGTTTACAACAGCATCATCTTCTCCCTGCTCTCTGTGCGAGAGCTGTAGGAAATCTAGTGGCTCTGTGGCAGGCTCGTACGTCACAATATGATTGTAATTCAGTGGCAGAAAGACGCTCGAGAGACCAGGGTCTGAGAGGAACAGCGGAAGGTGTCTCTCTCCTTAGACAAGCTGGCAGGGCTGCAGTGAAAGATAAAGGCAAATTTATATAATAAAGTCAAACTAATTTGCCCCTTCGAAGTGCTTTCTTTGGTATTTGAAATTGCTGCTCCGTGAAGTCATATAACAAAATCTATTTATTTTTGAAGTCTCGAAGAGATCATATATGTACAAGGTACAACACAAATCCTCACTGGCCTCACATAAACTTAATATGTGCAGATAAGATTTTACTGACCAATTCAAACAATCATTGGATACTTTTTAATCAAATATATTTAAATCAGCTTTCTTTAAGCTTGAGGTATATTTTTTATCACTGATATCACGTACAGTCCTTGACTGGAGCAGCACACCTCACTTTGCAGAGCTATAGTGCAGTAAGTCTGCTTGTTTTCCACCATTTCTCTTTGTTCTCCTGCACTGTCCCCAAAGTGAACAGCAGTGCTGGTTAGAGCCTAGGGGCCTCATTTATAAAACAGTGAGTAGGATTCATAGGAAACGTGTACTTACAAAGGCCGAAAAATGGCATAAGCGAAACAAGATTCAGATTTATAAAACAATGCGCACCCACACCTAAATGTAATGATCCTTTTATAAATCACAGTCCACCTGGAAACTTGGACGTGGATCTGCTTCGAAGTCCGTCCTCTACACGCCCATATTCAACCATACATGGTCAATGCAAATCACCTCATGAATATTAATTTGTTCTGCTGACCAAAGGTTTTCTACGGTGAGAAAGAGAAAGCAAAACTTTCTGACACTGAAATAAAAGTGTTTGTTAGTGGAGGTGAAGAGCGAAAAGATTGTTAGGTGGCCACAACAGTGATGTCATTAATAAAAAAACTAGACTCATACACTACTGCTGTTGCGGATAACACAGTCAGTGGAAAGAACAGTGCTTGCAATAAAATAAAAATCTAATATGTATATTTAGAACAATCTGTGGAATCCTAACTTCCTGTGTACCTGTTGGCACAGTCAATTCACAAACACACACACACACGCTATATGGAAACTAAAGTCGGACTTGATAAACGAACAATGTTAGAAGATATTGTTAAAAACTATAAATGACTCGGCTCTGCTTTTTATCTGAACGTAATTTGCTGTAAGTTGTCTTACATCTTTTTCGATTGAAGGTTCTTCCGGATTAGTCATGTAGCGTGACCACAAGTACCCCTGTTGGTTTTAATCTAAGTGATAAAGTGGATCGATAATCTGCTTCAGTTCACCACCTCATGTCTGAATTGTCACTTAACCATCTCCAAAATGTCTGTATGCATGGGTCAGACTTAGCATTCTCATGTTAAGTTTGTTTTTATAGATCCCAACATTTGCAGTCTTTCAGACCTCGTTTTGTGCGTATGCAATGGTTATAAATGAGGCCCCAGGCCAGCAGGCAAGGCACTGAGCAGCAGCGGCAAGGGAAGGGGGCTGATGAAATGAAGATGACGTCTGAAAAAATCACCAAGGTGTAGATGAGCAAGATATATTAATGACAGGGGCCTGAAGGCAAAGAGGTTGATGAGGTGGGATTTGGTGCGTGTGATAATGAATGAGGAGAGCTGTAAAGATGAACTGTTTGAAAAGACTCGAGTGGAGAAAACTGTGTTTTGTGGAGCGGTTGAGTGAGTGTAACCTTGCTTTGGGCTGCTCACAGAGATGCATGGACAAATTTGGATGAGACTTTGAAACTTAAAGTGAACTCAAAAGTTCATTGTCCTTGTGGCTGAGTGGTTTACTGGTCATCAGCCTGGAAATGGCTTAAGAACAAAATGCCACTTCAATAGTCCCGGACATGCCTTTATTTTACACTTCCTCTAGACAACGGACTAACCAGAAAGGATACCATGTGCTAATGGCAACTGTTCATTTTCTATATTGTTTGAACCAAAACTATATCTTGCTGCATTACTCGATTGTAATTAAAAAACAAATCACATCTGCAAGCCGCACTGTTGCACTGGGTGAGATGTTCCTTCTTGTGCCGCAGATCAGATGTGTGTTGATTGTCTGTTGTTCACACGGGGGTGTGTCCGCTACTTGCATTTCCTTCAATGCAAGTCGGATAATGTGCTTAACTAAATATCAGGACTCTACTGTATGAAGACCTAGATGACCGGTCTGTGGATAACAATCAAAGCCCACGTTATAACGAATAAGTGATTCAGAAAGTGAAATGCTGGAGTACTTTTACTTTGAAAAGGGGTTTGAGAAGTGTCGTAAATACGTTTGTGACATAGACAGATAAACATTGTGTTAAACAGAGAAAAGGATCTTTAACCTGAGTTTTAATGTTTATCTGATGAATCTGTGTCACAAACATAAATGGTTGCAGCACTTTCTGTATGTTTAAAAATCAAAAGCACTCCAGCTTTTATTTTTACTGAATCCATTCTTTTGTTTAAAAAAAGGGGGTTTATTGTGAAATATTTGCAGGAGCGGAAGATGCCAAGCTTGTTACTGTATAGTACTTGTATTGTACAGAGGACTACTTTTATACAAGGAAATAGTCATATTTATGGCCATATTCAAGGCATATTTATTGAGCCTTTAACAGAAGTTACTAAAATGATAAATATGACCCTCCTAAGTGGGTCCTTTATAAGATATCAGGGTGGTAGATGTCCGGCTGATCTTGAAAAGGTTGTTGACCACTGCTAAACTGCATATTACAACAAGTGTATGTTACTGTTTATTTGTCTCATGATAAGCGCTGATCAACTGTGATCGATGTAGAGAAATCTCCAGGGTGAGCAGTTAAATTGAATCTAACGCAACAATGCAACCAAAGTCTTGGTGCCGCTGTGACATGCCTGATATAAAAGCATGAGTGTATCAACAGTCTCTGTGTAGAAGCTTGGATGGATGGTTGCACTTTATTATTATTTATTTACAAATGTTTTGGGGCCTGTTTGACTTTCAAGTTCCAAAAATATGAATTCGTTCATGTCTCATACTGCAATTTGAAGAAAAATAAAATGTTCAGGCAACTTCCATGATGTCTTTATGACTTCTCTCCACCAGTTATTTTACTTTTTTATTTATAAATGTGTCATGCATTTATTGAATCAACTACTCTTCCTCTTAGCCTCCACAGAGATGTTTTAGTTAAAAAATAAGCCTGACACTGAGATTTTACATCTTTTTGTGAGAACCATTGAATATCCGAATGGTAAAAGCAGAAACAGAAAGACTTAATATTGATCATGTCTTTAGAAATTATTACTTTTTGATGCTGCTTGTATATTTATTTTTTATTTACTTTGATAAGAGTAACTAGCAGGATGTTTATATAACAGGTATAAGTAATGAACAGTGTGCAAGAGAACTGGGGATTTCTGCCAACCTTCAGTAAGCGTTTATCCTCACTATCCGATCTATTTTTTGAAGAAGATCTGGATATTGTTATTCAGTTTAAGGGGCTTTAAAGTTTTTCATCTTGTCTGAATTTCCAGGAGCAGGAATTAGATATTGAAAAAAAGTTTTACAAAATAGAAAAACACTGAAATATACGTAATGGAGAAATCATCTCAGCAGACCTATTTTTGTTTAATCTGTCCTTGACTTTAAGGAAAGCACCACTCTGATTGAGAGTTTTGTTAAATTGTATCACTTGTGTCTAATCTCAGATAACCGATGACATGCTGACTGTAATTAGTTCCAAGATTAATCTGCATTAGCATGACCGAATGTGGCCTTCTCCTTCAGTGCGTGTGAAACAAAGGCTAGCACGGATAATCAAATAATAGGTGAATATCAATGAATGGACCAAATCACTTTGGTCTCCAGCTCCCTTATGCAATTATTTCCTATTCACATTAATTATTGCTAACTGATGACTCAAATGACTTTGAGATGAAGCTGGCCATGGCAGGCTTGCAAGTGATCAATGCTATTTTAAATGGGGTCACAACACTTGATACCTTTGGGTCCCTGTGATTGGAAATGGCACCAATGCAAACCGTATCTGCACCTTGCCAGTGAATTGTGCCAAAGGCTCCTTTCACAGGCTTAGCTTCCTTCAGAGGGGCCTCCACATGGATCGGAAAACCATGACATGAAAACGTTGAAATTCTGTAACCATCCTTTATCATGTGTAATAATCAAATGACACTGGATGCATGGTCAGTTTTGTGAAATGTGCTTTGGCTCTGTTGCAAGCCAAGTCAAGACCGCTTTATTTACCACTATATATCAGATATATCAAATATCCCATCAGCGAAGAAAAACACTGGTAATGAGCAATAGAAAAATGAATATAATACATTCAATTATATATGGATATATACATGACAATATGCAGAAATTAGGCACGTTGCAGTAATCAGTTGTATGTTTTCCCAAATGTATGAAAGGAAATCAAAGTGCGGTAGAGAAACACATCTATCACATTAGAGGGAAAAAAACATCCCAGATTTTATCATTAAGATTTGAAAGTGATGAGAGTTGGAGACATTTCATCTCAGCAGTTCATGAGTGTGTGTCAGCAGCATATAAACTGCATATAGCTGAAAGCAGCGCCACCCTGTGTGGTTGTGACCCGACGAGATTCTACTGGCTGACTGCTTCCGACAGATTTAATGGCTGCACTTGTCGATGTCCTTCAAGGGGATCAGAGCATGAGATATTTTGGCCTGATATTATGGACTGTATTTAAAGCTGTAACAGCAGATTTAAGAACAGCAGTAATGTGCGCAGTTCTCCTGAGTTTACCTATTGGTCCCTTTGGCCTGCTACAAGTAGGCATTCACCTAGCTGGAGATGAAGGCATGGGACCTCTAACTCTTGACCTGGATATTAGTTAAAGATGAAAAATGCAGCTTCGGTTGCTGCCTTTGAAATACTGAGATCTGAAATTGGGTCTTTTCATCTTCGTAATTTAATTTATTTACCATAATTATTTGAATGACTCAACTATAAACAAACATTTGCTATTTAACCACAAGCTAAATTGTGCATATGAATTACATATTATATAGTAAGTTGCCTCCAGCATGAGATTAGTTGTTGTGCCTGCAAATACGTTAGGACTTGATTTCTCTAAACCAATTTTGACAATTTGTTTTTTATTAGCAGTACTGCCATTCAAAAGCAAAATGATTAAAAAATATCAACTTAAGTCTGGGTAACTCTAGAACAAAAGAGTACTTGATAAACAAACAAAGTATTAATATATAATACACAAAGTAGTACATGATTATAAGGACACGATTATCAACATCTTCCCCTACAAATAAATACACTTTTCATCAGTCATTCTACCACAGGATATGGTGAATATATCTGGGTCTTTAGCTGGCTAGATTTTCACCTACCACTGTTTAGTGATCTTTTGGCCATGTCATGTTGGGTTGATACTGAACCGTAAGCAAGATTGACAAGAGCTGGGAACGTCCGTGTAACAATCTATATTAGCTGGAAAACCAACAAAGAAGTGTCTAAAAGCTGTACAGAACTGCAGGGCTGTGATCATTTCCATTGGGTTGCCAGTACTAGTTACTCCTTCACATCCAGTCACATAAATAATGTTAGTCATTATTCTACTATTACTAAGTAATGTCATACAGTGTCACATTATTAGACTAATGCCCTACCTTTTTATTTACATTACCATTGGTAGAGTATATAGAGAGGCATAGAAGAAGGGGGACAAAAACAAAGTGTGATCTTGAAAACTTTATCAAATATACAAAAATTCTGTTTAAAAGCCATACCATTGTGTCTCCTAACCTTAAATACAAGCATTTTGCATTAGCTGAAGACATTTCCAGGGTGGATTTTCTTTCTCTAGTTTTTACAAAAAACTGTGTGCTCTAACTTTGTCTACTATTTCATTTTACATGTCTTTTTTTCTGTACAGTGTGGGCATATGGTTTCTCTTGGCATCGGCAGAAATCAATGAAACCACTCTAAATGTCTTAATAAAATACATGTGAATACAAATTTGTCTTGATTTTGAGAGCCTGACCAACACAAAAGCTTCATCATCTCGCAGCACTTATTGTGCAGTTACATTTGAAATATAAATGAATAGCAGACTTGCGAAAAGGCTCCATATTCCGTCTGCCAGCATGACAGAACAGGCACATCACTTCTCATTAAACATACCTGCAAGACCACAGAATTGTAAAGACACACTGGCTCAGTCCTATTTCATCCCCTTCTCCCTACCCCTGGTTTTCGAGGCTAAATTATTAAAACTAAGCTATTACAATCATTATCCTAACTTTTAAATCCTTATTAATGGAGAAAATACTACATTTGTGCTGTTGATTTTCTACGCATTCTGGGAAATTTGGGTAAGGAAAGGGGCAAGGAGAAGGGGTGAAATGGGATTGAGCCATTATCTTTTAAACATGAGCTGAGTGGACGGGAAAATTATTTTTCAATTTTTTAATTAGCCTCTGGATGGAAAGAGACAGCTATGGATCCTGTAAATTGATTTTTTTCTGATCTATGACAGAGACAAAGGGAGAGCCATGAGGCATTCTCTTAGGTTGTGTATATTGTTCATACTGCAGAGATAACCCGTAGAATACAACGCCAGGAATTATGTGGATAAATAAATATTCTGTCCACTGGTGCAAATGATACGCACAATTACAATATTCTTCAGCTTTGATGAACTTATGGCAGTCCTGATGAATTGCATATCCTATAAATTTCATAATTGACTGCATTGTTTTCCAAATTATTGTATAACATTATTATTCCTCTCTATTTCTAGTGTTTCCTTAATAACTGCTTTTTATAATTTTACAGGAGGTACAAAGAAATGGAAAAGCAGGTATTCCTGCAGGAAGATGGCCTAGCCTGCTGAGCCTAACATGCCCACGCAGCAGCGGTAGTGGCAGTGGCAGTGAATTGTCATTATCCAGTGCTTGTAGTGATCACTCCAGTGGCTCCCACACTTGGGCAGAAGGACGTGGCTTCTCAAAGCAGGTGAGTGTCACTCATCTACAATCAAAATGTCTTTAATTTAAAATGTTTGATAGCATCTTTATGGCATTTTGGCTGAAATGTTTTCCACCTATTAATATTTCTTCACTTATTCTCAATGTCTCTTGTAATGCACAGTGTGCCACAAGCCGGGACAAAAGGATGAGTACAGGCTCAGTATCCAGCAATCATTCAGCACCCTTGGAGCCGACAGAGCTGGGATGGAAGGAAGGCCACATTCTGAAAGGCCTAAAGCGTCTCCAAATGTCTAGCTCAAAAGAAACTTCCGCAAATGCATCTGTACCAGACTGCAAAGACTGTATGACCTCTAATGAAGGCATATACTCACTTGGTGTAAAGTGTGGCCTGCAAGGGGCTACAGCTAAACAAGTAGCTCCTTTGAGTAAATCTTTGAAGGCTGAAGAAAGGATTGCTGTTCCTGACTCTGACGATGCAGATGATGAGTCATCTAAATTACAAAGAGGGGACTCCAGTGAGCAACCAATACAGGAGCTTCTGTGCTTAGAGAAACCGGATGTCACAAAAAACGATGATGGCAATTTGCTAGAAGACTCAGCAAAACTTAATGGAAATTCTGGTGTTTTTCCCTCACCAGTGACAGACAACATCTCATTTTTGGGGGGGCCCACAATAAAACCTGGATTAAGCCCAACAGAGAGCCTAAGAGATGACAAGAATAAAGATTCACTTGAAAAACACAAAGCATCAGACATGAAATCCAGTGACAGAAACAATAACCAAGAAAAGTCTACTGACCGTAAATCCAGACTTGATCACGTCAAAAGACAACAGAGCAGACCTGCTATCAAGCAAATGGATGGAGGAACAAGTGATATGAGCTCATCTATACCACATACTGCAACCAGAGCTCTTAGCTGTGTGAATGATGCCAGACAGCGCAGCTCCTCAGTGGAGGTTGATCATTGCAGAGACAAGGCAAGTCAAGTAGGCAGTGAGACCCAGGACATCTCAATCTCAGAATCTCCACAAAGGAAACTGAAAATTCAGCCATGGGATTCAGCAAGAAAGGCTTTTATTCTGAGGAGCAAGAGTGCAGATGGAGGACCAGAGCAAGCTAAGCACACACATTCACCTCTCCACCAAAAACTTATAAAGGGTAACAGGTCCAAAGGACAGCCAAATCCTGGTGGGCATAGTGTTCCTAGTAAAAGAACAAATCTTAGTAAATCACAAGGATCAAGCAAAGGTGCATTATCTAAAGTTGAGAACAAGGAGGATATTGTCGTATCAACAAGTTCCAAGTCGCTTGAAAGTGTACAGCAGTTCTCTCCCCTTGCTTCCCCTGTGAAATATTCAACGACATTTAAGACTCCAGGAATCAATGAATGCTCTGAAAACCCAACAACATTTTCTCTCCAAGCCACAAGAACTCAATCAAGCAACAACTGTGTGGAAGAGAACATATATGATAACTTACCCTGCTCCCCACGAAAACAACGACGCCAAGACCAGCCCTGTGATGTTTCCCTTTCAGAATATAGGTCCCCACCCCCTCCTTTACCCCCAGGTCGAACCACCTCTCTTCTTCTTAGACCCACTTGCGACTCTTTACCCGAAGCTCATAAATCTGTAGGTCAGTGCTCTACTACTGGGAAGACAACGTCAAGCAACACCAAGCCAAAATCATATCAGCTTTGTTCTGCTTTACAGCCTCAACAATCCAGTGCAACAAAAGACAATCGACAAACAGCCCCACAAATTGGTGCTGAAGGTATCCCCGCTAAGCTCTACCATACCCATTCATCCAAGACAACACATGTCCAAGTTGAAGAATCTCAAACTTCAGAGTCAAGACAGTTTCCAATGGACAGAGCTGCCCCACACTATGATGAAAATATTGCACCCTCAATCATGCCAAATCAGAGCATCTTACAAAGATCCCACCAGAGTAGTAGTGAGCCAAAACTTTCAGAAGTCTTGCCTCAGGTATATTCTAATGTTTACTACCATGGGATTTCCAATAATTCTCACAGTTCCACTTCGAGAGGTGTTAGAATGGCTCTCCCTGTAAATGCTAAATCGAATGAGGCAATCGCAGGACAGGAAACCAGTACCTTCCTCATATTCGGAAGACAGAACAAAGATGATACAAACTCGATTACAAAAAGTGTCCAGACATTTCAGACTTTTATGTGTGATCCCCAGATGAAATATGACTGTGGTGCTCATGACAGAACGCGCAGAAAGATTGAAACCCGCTGTAACTCCCTGGACTCGGAGCCCTGCGCTCAACCTGTTGCATCAGACAGTGGTGTGATGTTAGACTGGGGTTTTGATGAAGAAGGTTGGCTCTTTAAACGGTCAGTGTCAGTGTCAACCAGACCTCTCCTTAAACCAGTAATGGGCATGAATGGGGCCAAGGCCCGTAGCCAGAGTTTCGGTGCACGCTACATGGATAGGCCAAGCTTCAACAGATCTGGAAAGGTCCGGACACAGATCAAAACACACTCAGGGAGTTCCTTAAATTCTCTTGGTGATGTCCTTCCAGGAAGTATGAGTTGCTCTAACAGCTACCATTGTCCAATGAATCGATCCCTTTTGAACAACTTCTTGATTGAAGAGGGTTTGACGGTTCCCTCATATTTGGGGTCCTCCAGTGAAAGACTCCAAAGCCTGAAACTCCAGCGAGAGCAGGCAAGGCGCATTCAGATTGAGCAACAGTTTTCAAGTGCTTTTGGTGAGCCAGTCTCTGAGGAACCAGAAAGACAAAGTTCAATAACCACAATCGAAGAGAAAGTGATGCTCGGCATAGAGGAGAACTTGCACAAGTGTCAAGAACAGGAGCGAACCATAGAAGTGAAGCAAAAACCTGGTCCAACTCTGGCAAATTGGTTTGGTTTTCGTAAAAGTAAGCTTCCTGCACCAAGCAGCAAGAAGACTGATCCACCAAAAGTAAAAGAAGACAAGAGGGAGCAAAAGATTACATCACTTCTCGGAGGAAAGCAGGCAAAGTCTGACAAAAAGAGAGACAGAAGAAAAAGTGATGGAAAAGACTGGTAAGAAGTTCACTAGATCAGTGATGACTGTCATCTCTTGATTTTATTTCATCTCAGCACTTGCTCCAGTGCATTTCTTCATAGCCTAATGCAAGTATGGTAATCTCCTGCCTCAAATGATTTAAATTGTAATCAAACAAGTTGTCTTAGACAGGTTTCAAAAGATATTGAGTCATTTATCAGCTTAATCACAATGTGAATGGTTAGTCAATATACCAGAGGATCACAGTATGTAGTGGTTTGTTGACAAATTGATTTCTTTCAGCTCCGTGGGTAGAAGAGAGTCTCACGATGCAGTGAGAGCATGCATATCAATTCCCTGCCCAGGAATGTCCCTGAATGAGATACAAGGACATGCTGACGTCACTGGGGACCCAAAGGTAAATGAGTTTGTTGATCTTTATAAAATGGGCAGTTACTTTAGTGTTATGCAGCGAGTTTTAGTTCAAAATACAAAGATGTCCATTAAAGATAGGAACTTGTTATACAGGGTGATTGTCGATGTGACATCATAAGAATTTCACCAAGACTCTTTCAAATCTGACAGAGAAATGCAAAGGTTTGAATATTGAAATTAATTACTGGTGCTTAATGACATGTCAAAAATATTTGATGTGAAAAAGGCCTATTAAGCGGCATTAGGACAGAAATCAGTCCTGCACTAAACTAAAGCAATGGGCCATGTTGTGTGAGGCATTGCTCGACGTAAAAGTGAGACATTAAATATGTAGTCCACCAGGAACATGCGTTAGCATTTATGTTCATGATCGGTCTCTGCAGTGGGGTCCCTTTACTATGCAGCAAAAGTAGAGTCAGGTTTTAACTCTTAACTCTTAATTTCCCCAACTGTCCCTCAAACCCTCTTACACACAGTTTCATAATTTTTTCCTTCACTACTAACCCTTATTTTAACTTTAAATTTGATTTAAGTTCATAATAGTCACTGTAGTTAATTTAGTCCTCCCGAAAATATAATGCATCAAATTATTCATTCGAGGCTTCAAAAGTGTGTGGAATGTGTGTATTTGTTATCAGCAGTCTGATAAACCACATTGTTTTTGCAATTTGTCTGTTCGATAAAGAATTGAAGTTAAAAACAGGTAAAATGGATAACATCAACATTTCGTTAGGGGAGTCTTTGTAGAAGACCTGACATCCCTCCTCCTACTTTCCAAACTTTCAAAAGCATAGCGACCACATGTCAGTCAAAAGACTGGATGTTAGGAAAATAAAAGGAGAGGAATTTTAGGTTTTTGTCAGCCAGAGTCAAAAAGATTACTACCTACTCTATGATAAGGAATAGATGAAAAGTATAAAAGAGTATCAATGTAACTTCTTTTTTTTTCTTCCCTTGTAAAAAAACACGAAGATACAGATTATGAGCGGGAGAGTTGATGGTGAAAATGGATCCACTGTGAAGACCCCCAACCAGGCTGCAGTAATAGGTCAGATTTTCTTATTCTTTGTTGTGTTGGATTGTCCATAATTGTTTATAGTGACTTAAAATAGTGAGTAATGGATTCCTCTAAACATCTTGGTAGCTGAAAAAATAAACTTACCTCATTTTGTTAAAAATATTGTTAGCTGTGTTCTTTTGAGTATGTTACCCTCAAGGTTTCATCTGTGCTTCTACAGTTTGCAGAAAGAAGTGAAGACCAAATATGAAAAAAATGTGTAAGTTATAAACATGACAAATATGTTGGGAAAACACACAAGATTCAGAATTTTGTCAGTGTTTGCTTTTCCCTCCATTTCTGCGTTTCTTTATTCATTTGACCTCCACATTTAGATTATATATTGTTTTGACTGTCAATTTGAATCAGGACAAATAGAAACCATTTCATTATGGTTGTATTCCACAAGTTTAATGGAGATGTTGTGTGTAGGTGTGGTGCTCATCTTCACAGATCCATGCTCTGAAAATATGCATGCACAAGCTCATCCAATCAGGATGAACCCATTCATCAATATTGGGGCCAAGCTCCCTCCCAAACAGGCTTAGAAGTGGACCCATAGTAAATGTTCTTTAACAGTTTTTCCGTAAACCACTCTACTGAAGGAACCCAATCGCCTGGATTGTGTTCTCATATATTTAGGTGGAGTGAAGAAGAGATTGTCCTGAGTAGAGTGCTGTGTGGCCCTGGTATTCTAACCCTAGTTTCCCAATATTAAAGCAATTTGGGTCAACTGGTATATAAGTGGACCATATGTTTGTTACTACAAATTAAGTAATATTATGGCCCATTGGAAGGATTTCATTTATGAAATTGACCAAATCACACGTACAAGGGTTTGGGGGTTTCTGGTATCTCTAATTCTTTCCACTGTACAAAATTAAATCCAAAACAAGCTACATACAGGTGCTCCCATTTTTGCATTGATGCTGTCATTTAGAGTCAGTTTCTATACCCTGTAGTGGAGTGGAGCTGCAGTAATGAGGTCTGGGCCCATACTGATGACAGACCAGTTGAAAATTAGTATAAGCTGTCAATCATGAAGTCTCGCCCTGTTTTTCTAGCATCAAAAACAAGAGGATGGGAGAGGGCGAAACTACAGATATTCTTTAGATACCTCACTCTGTATACTCACTAGGGGTGCAACGATTAGTCGACGTCGTCGACAAAATTCGATGACAAAAGTAGTCGACGACGTATATATTCGTCGATGAGTCGTTGGTTACGTCATAGCGCGTGTTGTTCGTGCCGTGCCGATGAACTAAACGTTGTTTTATCGGAGGTGCTGATGGAAACCGCTGAGGAGTGAGCCATCTCGCTTCCTTCCTATCTCTGAAAGTCGCGCATGTGCAGTAGTGACAACACATTGGCCAATGGCGGCGTGCGCTGCAACAGCATCGCGCAACAGGAAGTCCCTAGTTCGTGAGAACTTCACCCTCAACATGGCCCGAAAAAAACGCATTATGTGTACGGCGGGTCCGCCGTACACATAATGCAGGTAGTTTGTTGATGCTACTTTCCCTGTCCTTTTTGTTAACAAGAAAATTGGATTTTTGAAATTTTATATATATTTAGTATCAGCACTTTTCCTGTTCTTGGTTCACAGAAAAAGGGAAACTTAAATTAGATTTTTTTTGTTGCTATTATCACTTTGCCTGTCCTTGGTTTTAAATGGACAAAAACTATATTTTTCTTTGCTTTTGTGTCAACAGTACACTAATGTGCAGCAAAGTTTATTAAAATACTTTTTTTTGCATGAAGTATCGATCTTAATTGTCTTTATTTTCAGTCATCACATGCGTCTAACAACCTCAAGCTAAATTTAAAAGCTGTTGGCTAAATAAGAGCAATTGAGAATTTGTGTCATTCATAATCCGATTAGTCGATTAATCGTTTCAATAATCGATGACTAATCGACTATTAGAATAGTCGTTAGTTGCAGCCCTAATACTCACATGGAGTACAATGTTTACAGAGGACAATCCCTGAATAATTGTGGTACTGTGTTCCAAATGAAACAGCAATTGCACTTGTGATGATCAACATGTAACCACAATTGTTTTGTGGTTACTTGAACAGCTGCTCTGTTCACATGGCATAATAATGAACATTCACTTTCTTACTTGTTATACAATGTAGAAATTAAATCACTATCTATATCAATATCCTTCTTCCTCTACCACTATATTCACAAATACATAAAAGTACATTGGTGTTCCGTCCCCTTCCACTATGTACCCGAGGTGGTGACTATTTAGCTTGAGAACTGCCCATCGTTTTTCACTCACTTTTCTGAACATTTTGAGAAGGTTACTTACAATGCACTGCTCGTCAGTTTGAATGCACTTATTCACACAAAATAATAAGTTTGAGTATAGAAAGACACAATTTAAGACACAGTTATATACACAGTTAATAATAACTGTCCACATTGCTCAGGTAGAGGACCGGAAATTTAACCGGTCAGAGGGACACCATTGGCAAAGTGCTGCGAATATCAAACACATTTTATATGGATGGTCGCCTGCCTTCAGGGGTTAAGCACCTCATTCCATTTCTGCAATGCACCAGCTAAGCACATTCATCCAAGCCACAACTGAGTGAATTAACTTTGCCTTCAGCTGTGGTCTGAATTATGCCATCCACACATAAAGTGGTTGGACCTCATGTTATGTTGACAAAGCAGATTTAACCTAGATCTTTAGAAATAAGATTAGATAAACCAAATAAGCTCAGAAAAGAAAGTGCAACCGCAATATTGGCTGTTAATTTTTAGTCATCAGGCGTCCGTCCTTGACGTCATACATTAAAGGTCAAGTGAAATAAAACAGTTGTTCCCAATAATTTTACACAATACACTTTTATATGTCCTTTGCTCTCCTGTTCCAATACTTCTATAACCTAATCATCACCATCCTCCTAAATGCAAGCCAATGCAACAGAAAAGGGCCACAGCCGGCAAACCACAACATGTTGTGTCTTTCTTTCTCTTTTTACTTATTTTTAAAGAGAGGAAATTAACATGAAGAAATTTTGTACATGAAAAACTGAAAAATCATGCAGTCCCACTGAGATACTGAGGATACAACAGAAGGTGTTACTGAAACATCATTAAACAAAGCCTGGTATAAAGGCTTAGTTCTTTAGTGGAAAAAAGTTAATCAGTGTATATTCATAAAGCTATTTTTTAGGTAAGGATTGTTTTCAAGCCACTAGTAGTATTGTCAACGCTATATTAACAATTCCTCCTTCACTGAGGTTTCAAGTGAATGTCTCTTTCTCATAAGGACACATGTTTCATGTCAGATCCCTCACTGAATGAACTACCAAGTGAGGGGCCCTGTTTGCATCAATTTTCACGACAATTGGCAATTTGGTTAACCAGCTGGAGCACTGGAATTCTAAAGGATGCACTCTTTATTCTTAAAGGGATAGTTCACCGAAAAGTCTCTGGTGACCACTTCTGCAAACGTAAAGAAAAGAAAAGAAACAGAAAATGCCTCCATACTGCTCCTGTGGTGTCATCCAAGTGTCCATTAACCCTGGTACTAAAATTCGACTCGAAACGGTGTCATTTACATGTTTTAGCCACAATTTCCTCTGACATCCTCCTCTGGAGTTGCTTTTGCGTGTGAATCACAGCAGACAGTGTAAATCTTCCTTTTTTCTTTACGTTTAAAGAAGTGGTCACCAGTTACTTAAACTGTATGGATTTGGCTGCAATGCAATGCTAAGCTAAAGATAAATATCTAATGTATCTAGATTGAAAACTCTTATGTCATTCATTTTTTGGCAATGGACAGGTTTGATATTTGTGATTTCAGAGAGTAATGTGTTTAATGTGTTTTCTCTCCTCAACGCACTTTTGAATGTTTATCTGAAACATATTCCCCCCCAAGGAAGCAGCAGATATTTGTACAAACTTTCCTCATAAACTCGTACCTTAAAGATGAGGATCTATTGTTTCTGTCCGGGTGAGATTGTGGAATCATGATTTTTACTTGGTAGCTATTTAAACTCTTTGCTGATTTTCATTGTGATCAGTTTTCTCTCACAATGTTTCTTCGAAGACAAGCTGATGTCGATGAGCAAAGGCATTTGCCAGCATTGAGACATGTTAAGACATACATACAAATGTATTCAATAACTTAACCAACCTAATTCTACACCATTGACAGTGTCCTCCATAAAGAACAACCCCATAGCTTGTCAATCCAAGCAGGTTATTATGACCCATTGTTATGCTTTTTTTGATTGTAACCTCCAATAATAGAGCGTAAGAGCATGACCAAACTGATATTAGTTATTTTACCTATTTCCGCTCTAACTTTGAGATGACGGCTATTTGTTTAAACCCAACCGTTAATTTCTAACCCAAACACTAACAAAGTTTTTCTTGTGCCTTAACCTAACCAAAGTCTGTTCTGACTGATCTACATTTCTAATCACCATATGGATGAAGATTGAGCACACCTCTTACTGGTACACTCTTCTATAGGTTGTGTTGTTGTCACCATAAAAACAAGGGTCTGGTATGCCTGCCATTGATCTGCTCCTTCGAGGCGGACAACAACCTCCTGGTCCATGCTATATACTCGTTGAAACCAATCAACACTCAGCGCCTGTGATTCAGCCTTTCCAGGGAATAAGTTGTCACAGTAGTTCTTGTTAGCTCTCATCTCAAGAACCAACTAATCAATAATGTCTCTTTTTCTATGGCTACTCAAATAAATAATTTATTTCGTTTTGGATAGGATAAGTAAGGACTAAGTAGGCTGAATAATTTCTATTTCAAGTGGTGTCTAATTGATAGACATCCACCTAAAGCTACATTTTAGTTGTAATAGATGAATGTCATAGGTGTTCATAAAGTGATCAGGCTGGAGCCATTAGCCTCCAGATAAAGCTCCTGAGATGTTGACAGCGCTAAATAGAAGAACATTTCCCCCTAATTACCTCCACTGAAGGGGGTTATGTTTTCATCCCTGTCTATTTGGTGGTTGTTTTGTTGCCTAGAGCTTGCTTGTTTTTTGGATGCAAGATACTATAAAAACCAATTCCAATTATCATTACATCTCGGTGGAGGGCCTGGTATGGATCAGGATAACACCCTTTGAATATTGGTGCAGATCCAGATTGGAGGCTGGGTCAAACTATTTTTACATTTCTTATTGCGAGACAGGACGTTTCTATGACATTTTCCCTGATTTGCCAGGGAATATTTCATGCATCTTGATGAAGAAAAATGCATATTTTTTAGACTTATATCTTTAAGTGTGTTGGATTTGGTGCAGGTTGTTGCACTTTAAGGGGACTTCTGGGCCTGGGTTCGAGATAAGTGCTCTACTGACCTTTTTTTTTTGTTTTGCCTAAAACTGTATTTTCATGGCAACAAATAGTGTCTACTTTATCGAGGAAACTTTTATTCTTTCCCAATTCTCATTTTAATATTTTCCAGCACAGCCTGACTTAGAATGTGACATATCTGAATAACTTAATTAACTTGCTAAAAGTGAAAAGAGGAAAAAAAGAAAAAAGAGCTACAGAAACCCACGTGAGGTCTCATGTGTGCACGTCTTAATTAATAAAGGGTGGAAAGCAGCTGCCTTTGCTTCAGTGTGTGACTGCCCACAAGTTGATGCTACAGGCTACATATTAAAACATAAGCCTGCATGACAAGAGCGGATTGATACTCACTCTGCTTGTTTCAAATGTACAAAGCTTTGGCTGGGGTTTACGAGTGTAACGACTGTGATATGATGCATAATTCTGCAGGCAATTCTGAGCAATGCAAACTCCACATCTTAAAGTAAAGAAATAACACGTTCATGGGTCTCTATGTGTTACTATTCATGTGTTGCAAATGAAATACACACATTTGCGTTGTATTTGAAGTTCATTCCATAAGCCATGATGTGTATTTCATATTCACAGTAAGATCAGTGCATGCTAATCGTCACACACCCATTCAACAACATCTGTAATACAAAGCAGTGGTTCAAGTGGGCTTGATTTGCATTGGCTGAGTCACTCTGTTGCAGTGCGTGGTGTAATTCACAAACACAATCATTACACTGCTTCCACATATGTAATTGCATTGTACTGAAGCACTATTTTTCAACTTGGCTTCTAAGAGGAAGTCATCCCCAAGTGAAAGAGTGAGTGAAAAGAAAACAACAGACTAACCATCTGTTGGTTGTCTTCATTGACAGGATCAAAGTACAGCGCAGAGATCAAGTGCATTAAGCTAAAACAAGCAGCGATCATAATGTGGAAGAACTAATAAGTAGGCATGAGGGAAACAATCATGCTATACTACAAAGATGGCCATTATTAGTGATTGGTTAAGCTGCCCTCATTTTATTATGACATCTCTTTCAATGACTCTTCAGTTCTCATTTCAGAAACAGTTCAGAGGATATAAAATAATAAATAAAATGAATGAATTATTTAGCACCACTTCAACCATGGTTACCCTGTTGTTTCATTCCTGCTCCTTTTCTTTCCCTCTACCCTGAGCCACTTCAACTGTTCTCCTTGTGCCGTAGGCTCCGGCTGTAAGATGCGAACGTTGGACAGTGGGATTGGGACCATCCCTCTTCCTGAATCCTGTTCCTTCTTCTCCTCCATCCTGCACCTCCTCCCCAAATCCTCATCAACCCCAGACCAGTCCCTCAGTCCTCCCAGTGCCCCCGGTTCCTCCAGCGAGGACGTGTCTCCCTCCCCATTACCCCGGTGGAGAATACCCTCCAGCTTTAAGGACAGCAGCCATGCAGGGGTTCTAAACTCCCTGTCTAACTCCTCTATGACCCGTATCCAGTCAGTGCCTTTCCCCACTGTGGCCTTCCTGCAGCCCATCCAACCCCAGTGTTCACCTATTGTGACCTCTGCCAGTGTGTGTGATCCCCAGAGCAGGCTCCCCAGACCACCCCAAGGTAAAGTAAAGGCACAAAAGCACCAGTAAGAAGCATGACTGCTGGACTGCAGCAATAATGATGATGGATTTCTATTTTGTGCTGTGGGCTTACGCAATGAAACACTTTTTGTGCTCTTTTTGAATCTTACTTTTTTAATGTGTGACCCAAGTCAGTTTTAATGGCTCAAACGTGTTACAAACTGCTAGTTTCAACTTAAAGAATGTCGTCAGCATTTCTCTGTACAACACCATTACTAACGCATACAACCAAGTTTTATTCACATAAACCTGTCCTGCAGACAGTTAGCAACAAGGCATTTTCCAGTGTTAGTATTGCTGTAGGGGACTAAAAAAGAATGACAAAATGTTGGTTTAGCTGTCAGCCCAGTTTCAGAGCATTATTGTGACAGAGGGAAGGAGAAGAAGGAAATATTTAACATGGAGGTAGATACATACAAAAATCCAAGTTCAACAAAAGTAGTCCATGACTTGGGAAGGATATGAGAGGCTTTCTAGAGAATGTGATTGTCATGGAGATCGATAAGAAAGAATTCCATTACACTGTGAAGATCGTACTAGCAAACCTTGGGAGAAAAGTCAAAACATAGAGGAGTGGCACAGACTATGGAAGTACTGGATTTTAACATTGTTATGATGTATTTAACCCCCAAATTAGTTAACAGTAAGGCATTATAATTATTGACTCAAACTGCACATGACTTTTATGACAAGTCTTAAATCGTACCAGTGGTTCTTAAATGAGGCATATTCTTTTCAGTTACATTTGACATAAGGGTTACTCAAATAAGGTTTTTTATAGTCTGGTGCTAATATGCCACATGATACATTTGGATGTACTTGTTGTGGCCATCATTGTATTGTCTGTAGCTGTTGTTGGGTAGGAACCAGCATCTTGTTGGGGATGGAGATCATTGACTGGAAAAACTGAGCCAAAGCCAAATCAGGAGCTGAAATATGTATGATATAAATTATTTGATAAAGTCTGTATTTATTTAATCTAAGGCACGAGTTTTGTGCATGATACTTTTGTATTAAAACTCTGAAGGTCTGAAAGACAAATTCAAAAAATCTGTTACAGCGAGAGCCACGGTGAAGAGCAGTCAACATTTTTGCCATCTCTCTTGCATTCTCACAGATTCTTAAGAGAAGATATCCAATGGAAATCTTGCTTGAATAATTAATCTTTCCATTTTTAAGGGGCACTCCACTAATGGAGATGGAGAAGTTAGCTTCTCATGTAAGGAAATGTAATTCATGACGCTCCACTTGCGTCATTTTCGTCATTACCAGTGCAGTGCCTGCACTGGTAATTTCCATTCTCAAAGATACTGTAGACATGACCTGCTCAATGGTAATCCCAGATCCACCAAAATCCACTGTTAAGAAAACTGCATTTGGCAACACGAGGGCCTGGTCAAAATCAAGCTTTTTCATACTGACCCCTTTAACTCCTGTACCCCTGAGTTGCTGTTGGTTATACAACTACAATGTTTACTTTTCTACATGGCACATGTGAATTTTAGAGAATGTTTGGGTGCTTTAGACAGACAGATGTAAACAAGGGCAGGCTTATTTCTAGCCTTCAATTTGTAGGTCCAAAGGTTTTCAGCTGATTTGTGCATAAATGAGAACCTTAACATGTCTCCTTTAGTTATGCACTGGATACAACGTACATGCTATCATGCGATCTTACTGTTCTTCATATACATTATTTGCTTCTGCTTAGCTATCATGCTTGTAAAGCAATAAAGTTAGGTCTGTGCCTTATTGAATACATGCATAGAGCTTCAACTTACAGAGGGGTCGGGTGGACGATCTCGCTCATGGGTGATGCTTGTTTCGCTAGATTGTTGGATTACTTTGTAAAGAGTTTGTCAGACTCATGCTTATTTGGTGAAATGCATATTTAAAAATGTGTCTCCTGAGGGAGAACTTGAGACCTGTGACTGTTTGATTTGAGCATGTCTGGTAAAACTAAACCCTGTCTTTATTTGCACACTGTTACAGTTTAATGAAATAGTTGTAAGAATTATAAATTGATCATCTCTCAAGATGTCAGCCTCTGCTTTTTCAATGTCACTCACATCTCTTGCCACTTTGAATTTTGAGTGATAATCTAACTCTTTTTGAAGATGCCAGACATCAGTCTGTCAGTGACACTTGACAGGGGAATTAACTTTGGCTGTTTAGAAAACCTCTGACATGAATTTTATTGTGTGTTTTTTCAGGTGGAATGGAACCAAAGAAGTTAACCTATATCAAGTCGAACACACGAGCCACCCCGAGCCAACAGAAAGAGCAGACGAGACTTCAGCTTGCCAACTGTAAGATAAAGGAAGAGATGTAAAGCTGAAAAACCTATGTCGAGAGTTTATGTTGAATTAAATTAGCTGTATAGCCTTGGACAGTCAAAGTCATTTTAAATACCTAAATTTATTCAAATTCATCTGACAATTTATAATCTTCAAAATCCTGCTTGTTTTTTGCTCACTGAAGGATTACATTGGCATGTGTGATAACATTTTTTAGCAGTTCAATATTCACTTAATATCAAGAAACGTGTAGCATCAGCTCCAATAGGCTTATCAGACAAGTTCAAACTTTGCCTTTCACAGTTCAAGCCGTCACAGCTTCTCTGTTATAAAGGTGGAGAAAACTGCAACAGTTTGTCTTCAGTCACATTCTATGCAATAGTGTAATTTGTCACAGAACTGCACTCAAAATGATAAACTTAACTGTAGACACTCATTTCATCCCCACTGAGCAGAAAGCAAGTTTAATGGTGGTGGCTAAACACATGACTAACACAAGTTCCCCAAACATCATTTGCATCTTCTCACAGTACATTAACGCTGGCATTTACAGCTTGTGTGTGTGCGTGTGTGCTAACGTGTACATATATCTTTGTGAGGACCATTTTGGCCAGTCCATACTTTCTGGCCCACTTTTCAATTCAATTCATTTTAAGTTGTATAGCCCCAAATCATACTATACATTATCTCAGGGCACTTAACATAAAATGTCAAGACATTTCAAATTCTTAGAGAAACCTAACCTCCTGATATTATTAGCAAACACTTTGGTGACTGTGGGGAGGAAGAATTCACCAAGTCAAAGACTCAGTGTGGATGGCCATCTGCTTCGACTGGTTGGAGTGAGCAGAGAAAATGGGATGGATAGGGGAGATGGGTGGACACATGATTTTATAAACTTTGCCATATTTCTAGATATATTATATTTTGTTGTTGTTTTTAAAGTGGGAGACTGTGGCTGCGGATAGGGGGGACTTCTCATTGAAATAAAGTGCTGCCCATAGATGCACTTTATGAATATGTGTGTGAATGTCAAATTCTGTTACTGTGAAGCGCTTTGATTGGTCATCAATAGTAAAAAAGAGCTATGCAAATACAGACCATTTACAAATGGCTTTAGGCATTATAGGGTTATAATTAGATTTAGGTTAGGGTTAGGGGAATGTATAATGCCAACGAGTGTCCTAACTAAGCTAGAAGCATAAAGTTGTGTGTTTGTGTTTGTGTGTGTGCATGTGCGTTTAGATCTTAAGATATGGCTGTGGGTTAAAAAACTAGCTCTAGGTATGACGTTTCACAAGAGCCACCAGTACACACACACATGCACACATGCAGGCACACAAAGTCAAAAGTCAATTCCATACAAGTGTAAATACAAATGTTGAATAATCTGCACAACCTTATAAAACATTAACAGTATGCATGACCATGTGAATGCTATGTATCAGTCCTGGTATCACTTTTACTGACACAGCTCACTTTTGTGGGGAAGTGATGTAACTTTATATTAACATGCAGGGAAGGAGGTCTCACCATGTCTGCCCAGTGCAATCAAATCACAAACTGTCTCTTTCGATTTGCATCCAAACCAAATTGCTACTATGAGTTGAACCTATACATGTTGAATTTACTTTCAAAGACACTTCAAAACTTCCCAGGTGCATTTTAAGCAGGGAAAGTTTTATTCTTTTCTATGAAGCTCCTGAAGCATGTCTCTGCAGGTTCTTGGCACCCATTTTGAGGAATTGTGCGACATTATGTGATTTAACCTTATCTGGGCAAATAAACACACAGTCAAACTGAAATGTTCTATTGAGCATCTCTTTCCCAGACTCTGGCTATAGTCTGGATGAATAGGGCCTTCGCTGCAAGTGTTGCATTGTATAAACTATTTATAAGAGTATTTTAACTTGCTTGAAATGGCATATATTTTTTAAATGTTGTATTATTTGCATAGTAGAGAGCCACAGCATTTCACTCTGCTCTACACCTTCTTCCATTTCAGAGTTCCTGAGGCTAAAGGAGACAAACTAGAAACTGGGAGTCGAATTTTCACTTGGATTTATCACTTTAACTCACATGGAGGATCCTTAATTCCCACAGTGTGGACACTGTGTCTGTGTATGAGGATGAAACGCTCACAACTTGGCACTGCAGGCTTCCACATGTGCTTGGTGTTGAGTTGAGATCCTCAGCAGCTTTCGATGTGTAATAATGAAAACTTTGGCAGCCATTTTGGAGATCTGCAGCTCATCGGCTTCAGCTTCTAAACGTTACATTGACATGGTTCATTTTCTTTTCATCTGACAACATGCAATTTTAAATACATGAAACAATCACATTTTAACTGCAATGGTAGGTTAGTTTCTATGTCTCTATGCTACCTGATGTATCACTACCAACTTATAAATACATCTGAGTTGCACATAAGCTGATGTAAGTGGCTGTGCACATTAACTGACCTACAACAATGAAGCTTTAAATGTGCAGGTCTGATCGTAAAATCAACTTTGCATGACCCTGACTTACTACATGCATCTACTGCAACACACAACTTTCATTGTTAAAAACGTATATTCTCATGTTAAAATGTGTTCTCATACTGTGTGACAGTATGCAACTGGCACAGCAATGCTGTTGCAACCCTGTCACCTTACAAATTACATATATATAACTTACTTTGTCTGGCTATTTTGGAGAAATTATTAAAGTGCTGAATTGTGTATTTCTTTTTACCAAATATGTTTTCCCAACAGTGTAAAGTCTAATGAAGACTTTTTAAAAAAGAAACTTAAGACAACATGGATTTGAAGCTTTGTCCTTGGAAACTGTGGGACTTTCATTACTAGACTGTCTATTCTTCTGTATTACACACACACACACACACACATGTTGCTCACACATACTATATGACCTTATAAAGATGTGTCAGCAAACCATTCTCCACCTTCATATCCAGCAGTCACAGAGGAACAGTAGCTTCTCATTGATATGTGTCATCGATTCTGACACAGAACAATGTTCTCTCTGTTTTGGTCTCCAGATGTTAAGAAACAGTGTCAGCTCTTTGACTTGCCGGATGGACGACTGCATCAACCAGCTGCTTGTAACTTTGTCCTTTGGTACAAGCAGCTGCGTTTTTGTTAATGATGCTAGACCACTGTTTAAAAGTGGTTGTTACATCACATTGTCACTTGACTACATTCGATTAAAAACCTTTGTTTAATGCAGGTTTACATGATAATTTACAAGCACAGACAGTTTGCTACCAGACCTCTCTAATGGCGCCAGCTGTGGAGACTAGGGACTCCACTAAAACCCTGCAGGGTATGTAGCTCATTCATTTACAGTTTTCAGCCACATGTGAAGTTCTAGTCTCGAATAATTCTGTCACTGATATGTTTTGGAGCAAAGCAGCAGATGGAAACTTTTAATGTTAAGATTACAAACTATGCTTTCCTGAAAATATCCAGAGCTATCTTATGTACAGCACTTACTACTGATTTCCATTCAGGAGTTCTGCACCTGGCTGCGTATTATGACTCCTTTAAGTCTGCACTAACTTGTTGAAAGCTTTTTTTATTGTCACATTGTTTATATCAACTTGCATGCAACCGCCCTCTGGATTATTCAAACCTACAAATGCATCATATGAATCTGATGTCCATCATCATATGCATCAGAGTTTCTTCACAAGAGGTTGAATAAACTGACGTGTTAAATGTGATGTGCACTGTTAAATATTTATGTAATAAGACACAATATCATCTAATGTGAGACCAGCTTTCACACCTGCACCTTGATATTTTGAAAAAATCTCCTCTTAAAATGAAACTTCATATGTGCACTATATTCAGCTTTTTTTCTCACATTTTTCCACAGTTATGACATCGAGACCGACCTGTTGGTTTTGCATTTAACGTTGGCTTTAAAGCACCTAGTAGGCACATAGTGGACGCTGTTGTGCTCGCTCAGGGAAAAAACTAACAACGAGTGTCTAGGATAGATGCTGTGGATTAACACATACAATCATTTCACTGCAACCATCAGATTTCACTGTGGTTGAAGATATTTACTCGTCCTCTTGTCTGTTTTTGTCTGTACACTGACCTGTTACATATCGCACCACGGTTGCTCAGTTTTCTCTCTCTTATGTATGCTGTGCCCTTTATAGTAATGTTTTCAGTGTCATGAATGCATCTAAACATATTTGACAGTCATAGCTACTTTACTATGTTTCCCTCTCACACCTTTGTCAGCTCCCAACCCTTCATGTGTAGATATTTGTGAAAATGCATATTGCCAAACACTGCTCTGAGCTAATCGCGTATACAGAAAATGAATGCAACTAAATCTACATATCAGACTTATCATGGTGATTATAGCCATATTCTTCAACACACTAGAGACAGTTTACATGTGATGTAGAACTATAAAGCACTGTAACATTGCACAATGCCATTAGTCATGCCATCTTACTGTATTAACCTCTTCTTTAAACTGCTTCATGTATATGTGAGGTAATATTTGTAAAATAGCAGTAGTGTTGACGCCAATTGAAGCACACAGGCCTATTAAATTATATATGTAGCGTGCACAGGTGATACAAGGTTTAATGGATCAGGGAACAGATTGGCTGCACCGATACGGGTAGATGGAGCATGATGTCTGTGTTTTTAAAGTGGCTCATATAATGAAGAGCATTACTCTCAAAAGAGTATTGTATTTTTCTACATGTACTCTAACGCCCTGTATTTGTACTAAGCACTGAAGAGTGTAATTTAACCATTTAGTGCACATAATGTTACTCACTCTAACAGTAATTCTCCCCCTAAATGTTTTTTTCAGTACCCTATATGAAGTTCCTGTGTGACGGTCACCTTAGCAGTATGAATTGAGAACTGTATATTACTGATATTCCTTGTTTTATGTCAAAAAAGAAAGAGAAATAAACCATTTCAATACTTACAATACATCTAGTGTTTCCTTGTGGTTTGTTGTATTTCACTGAAGTGATTTTGCAAAAAAAAACAAACACCCACTGGAATTGTATGCCAACAGAGTGTCCTCGCAGTTTGAGCATTCATTCCAGGCTCATAGCCAACCTGTTTGCAAGCATGAAAGATGGAAGCTCTACAGAGGCATCTCTACATGAACACTGAGTTCAGCTAACTGTGACAAGTGTTTTTTTATTAAATAAACTCAACAATTTTCAGAATACTGACCAATGTGTCAAGGGCACTGCCAAGGGGCTCTCAAACTTTTGAGAGGAAAACTAAAATTGAAAAAGTTTAATCATATTGAAAACCATGTTATTCTAAAATCATGTTATTGATTATTGCCTTAGAAAATGGGAGTTGTGAGACACATATAACATTTGAAAGGTTTTCTTTAGCAAGGGATGTTTGGTATGAGTTTTCAAAGAGAAAGTAAAGATGCTGGAGTTTGAGTGTGTCTAAGTGTTCTACTGTAGCCATTGCATTCTTGGTTCACTGTTCCTATCTTGTGATCACTGGTGTACATAATGCTAACTCCAATCTTTCCCTTGCCTCAAATGATGATTTTGGGAAATGTGCCTTTTCATCTTCTTCCCAAAGCAAAATGAGAAGACGGAAACTCTCATCTACAATTCTACAAACCTCTGTGTGTCTGTTTGTGGAACAAATATTAAGTCAACCATTCATCTTATCGGTTTAACAATTAGCATGTAGATTATAAAGTGTACGAGGCAGTGCAGTGTCTGATTTGGTGCGATTTTGGACATTGGATATGTTCAATATTAATACAAACTAAATGCCTTCAGTCTGTGGGCTGAATAGAATCTTCTACATCGCTGGAAATATTACAGCAGCAGTTGATAGGTGGCAGCCAGCAGCCAATAATATCTTTCCTGCCTGATATTTGTGGAATTAGTGGGTAGATGAAAAGTGTTCAGCTGTAGGTTTAAAGGGAGTTTTAATAGAAACAGGAGACAAGTACGTTGATTTATTGCCATGAGCATTTTGAGCTGCAGCTATGAAACAAACTGACTTAATTTCAAGTACCACTGTGTGATTTCAGGTCAGTGAGGAAAAGTGAGCTAGAAAACTGTTGAAAATTACAAACACACACTCTCACACTTAACAGTTATTCACTCGCTTCAGCTTACTTTTTCACAGACAGAAGTAAACCTGATGAGTCTTTGAATTGTAGTTTCAGAACAGTGTAGGTTTGTCCTGCGGCCCCCCTGCCAGATCTGTCAAGGTCAGTTCATTAAATCCAAATTGAGGTAAATGAGGTGATGCAAAACATCCTGGATGACAACAGAGAAATGTTTAAATATTGGACATAACTGGAAATCAGGTAAACGTATCAATGATACTGTACTTAAATGCCATTAGAGCTGTCAGTCAATGCTTTACTCACTTAACTCACTTACTGTCTTTGACACAATGAACTCCTTTTGATTTATAGACACTTGATATTTTCCAAAGACAGAAAGTCCCATAGTTCACTTGAGGACTGAACATATTTTGGACATTATTTTGAAAAGCTTTTTAACTGTGAATGCAGAGAGCTTTTTATGATCTGGGGGTCAGTAAGCCTTGATTGGTGTAGCTCTATGCATAATGCCACCCAGCGTGCCATCAGTCATGTTATGACACTCCTGCTCAGAAGCTGCCACAGAGAGCAACTACATCTGCACATTTCACTCAAATCTACTAAGTATTGCACTCAACTAAGTGAATTCGAAAAAGTAATTCGAGTTTTTTAGGGGGAAATACTGGACCATCCTTTATTCAAGTGACAGCTTTAATAGTTGCCCATCTTTTACTTAACACCAGCATAGTTTCACTTAATTACCTTGGACATCTCATTTCAGGCTAAAAAGCTCCTCACTTGTCGACACACATCTTCTCCTTGCCTTAAAATGTAATTTAAATAACTCTTAGCTAATTTAAAGTTTCACCAAAGTAGGTATTCATAATATTTAATTTCCAGCTATTCTGATTAACACAGTTAAATCACAAACAACTTCTTCACGGCTCCTTGATGCAGCGCTGACACACTGTTTCATCCAGTTTTAAAATAGGCTTGATCTAAACCACTCTGTATCAGAGTGCTGCAGTTTAGACGGAGGACTGAAATCTGCTTGTGTTGTAACTAGTCCAAAAGGACAAAGCATAACATGACCCTCCTTTGTTGCAGATCAGCAGTTGTCCCTCGTCTGGGTTTGCTCTGCACTGACCTCGTCTTACTCCTTATGCAGCAGCGGGCTGTAGGGTGTAGTGCTGCATGTACGCTGTAAATTAGTTTGGGGCTTGGTTAAGGACAGGCTGACGTGTTGTCGGGCTCAACAGTGTGAAGTAGAAAATGAATTGTTTAACAAGGTTTTAGCCGTCGGTGAAATAAAAGCTCACACTGTGCACCACTGAGGAGACCAATCCATCTTCATACACTATCCTACAAGTTGAACCCACTAAGGGTATTGTTTTTGTTGAAATGTCTTAAAAATCTGCATTTCCCAAAGCCTAATGGCCAGAACTTCAGTGGCACATTTCTGTACCATGCTGCATTACAGTGAACCAAACAGAAGGGCGCCTGTCTGCTGATCTCACTAGACTAGGGCAAGCAAACTCTACCTAACATAATACATAATACATAATACATTCCTCTGCCTCTGATATTTTCCACTGACACAGTTTAAACTTTTTTAGGTTTGTGTTTGTTTCAATAGGGGGCAAAGCTCAAGTAAACCTCTGACGACCCTTTTGGACAGCCTGAAAAGTCAAGCATACGGTCGTTAACTTATTCAACAAGCTTACAGAGGCAATGATAACTCAAATGTATGGTTTATCTTTGGTTAAGTTTAAAGAAAGATCAAAGTGACAGTGAATGAAAAATGCAGGTGAGTGACAGGACATTACTTCCAGCTGATGTCAGCATGGACAACGCTAGTACTTGTGATTACCTCATTAAACACTGATGACACAGTGTGCTAACCACAATCAACTGACATCACACTGTATGTGCCATATCTAACTGTAGATATTCCATCCACTGGGACAAAGAATATCTAATGTGTTGGACTTCGGAGCTCATTACATCACCAATGCATCCACACAAACAACATATGTTGTACCCTAATTGTACCCTAACCCTAATAGTAATACAAATGAGAACAGACCGGGTTGCACATACTTCAGCAACACAGTCACACTTTCGTGATGCATGGTGCAGTCATGCACGTGCATGTGTGAGCACTCGTGTGTGCGTGCACAGCGGTGGATACGACGTGTGAAGCGTCACAAGAGGTGTCAGGCTCTCAGAGTCCGGCTGCCAGATGCTCCGTCCCTGCGCCTCAGAGCTGCTGAGCATCCATCTCCCATGGTTGTGCTCAGAGTTCCTCTCAGCGCACGATGCGGCTCATCACCGTCTCAACTTTGCTTCTGTTCTTCTCCAGCTCAGGTACGGTGCCACGGCTCCTCTTTCTCGCCTCTTCACTGGATTTCAAGTGTTTCTTTAGGTTGTCGCGCCAAAGCAAAACTTCCAGAGCAGATTATTTCTGGAGATGTGGCGTGCGCACTTGAGACAGGGAGGTGTTGATTTTTGGTCCATATTAAACTGGGAGACGCAGAGTGCACAGTTTGGATATGCGCGCTAATCTACGTTCATCCTTCTGTTCTGTAGCCTGTTCAGATTTTTGCTTCTCATTATGATGATAAGGAACTTCTTTTTTGGGATGGATATACATTTGAATAGCGGGTCCCATCAACATACTCCATATATTCTTTTTAACAGAGAGAGTTTAGTCTTCAAAGTTCACGATGTCACTGCGCTCCCGCGCGTCGAGCTGCAACAAACCAGGTAAATTCAGATACAAAGAACTCAGCTTGGCTGCTCATTCATTATGGCACCACTCCCGAACAAGACTTCTTCTCAGTCTAATATAATGGTGCATTTTTCTCTGTCTTTCAAGGCTCAGGTAGTGAAATATTCAGATCTGAACAAGTCAACATTGTTAATGTTATGCAATTTATTATCATTATTATTTTTGTTATAATTCTTCTTCTTCTTCTTCTTCTTAATATTATTATTATGTAAAGTAGTAATTTAACATAGCTGGTTGACGTGGGACTCACTGTTGTTTTTGTTTTTTTAAGTTGCTCCTATCTTTTGGATAAAAATCTCCACACTAGTTCTCAGGTATATAGTGAAGTAAAAGGTTCCACATTCCCCCTGACATGCATTGGGTTTTCAAGTAGTGCTCGTGTTAACTGTTTATGGCTCTAATTGCATTTGATCCTTAGATGATAATAAATAATAAACAAGTCAGTTTTGTAATACAAATATTGAAATATGAGCATATGTATTTTTATCAAGGGAAGACATGATGAAAAAGCTGGACATGCTGGTATGATACATTTGTCACCAGCCACTCACACACTGCTCAATAATCGATCATAACTGTGGCATCAGTTTAAAATGGTCGGAGCAGAAAATAGTCACAACAATATAAACAACATTTAGCATTTACATCGTAATTAAAAAAAGAGGATTGGTGGTAGAAGCAATATAACCAGTTTAAAACCAATAATGTAGAGATGAAAACATTGACAACATGTGTTTGCAGGACTGGCTCTGCAGATTCAGTGCTACCAGTGTGAGGAGATGACACATGACTGCTCCACCCCAGAATTCATCGTCAACTGCACCGTAAATGTGCAGGACATGTGCCAGAAGGAGGTTCTGGTGAAGGGTGATGGTGAGTGGGATCTAGAGTTCAGTATTTCACTTCTCTCTTTTTTAAACCTGCTTATTCTTCTGTCAATAAACTGTAAATTGGAACAGGTTACTTTGAAATCTGGACCGACTGGCTTCGAAAGCATGTCCAATCGACAAGGTTTTGGTTGTGATACAGAGCAGGGATCTCAACATTCAACAAATGGTCTTTATTTTTGGGCTTGAAATCAATTTAGGCAAAAATTTAGGTGATAGAAGTTACGTCTGTTAGTTGAAAAGAAATCTTTGCTGTACTTTTCGAACATCATCTTGTTGCTCATGACCAGGATTTGTGTGTTTGTTATAGAGGAAGTTATATATATTTTAATCATTAAAAATGTTGTCAACAAATAGGTGTTTTAAAATGACATTCGTGGAGCTGTTTATGCTTCTGGCATGTTTGATGTTTACTACAGCACAAAGACAACTAAAAGAAAAAGAGCCAGAAGCAAGGATGTGGCTGCGAGCAGAAATCAAACTGTTCTGAGGTCAGCAGAGACAAGAGGCCCTTAAGAGCTCTATAACTATCAGTGAAGGATGAAAGACTAAGCTGCAGGTCAGCATTTGAAGTTGCTGGCATTGTTATAAATTATCTTTCCATCTGTGTAGAGCATGTGCTAGTTTCTTTCCGTGCATACTGTCAGGCGTGTTGGTTTATCCTAAATATGAGAAGAGTCGGACTGGTCCAATTTAAGTATTTATTGAGATGCAATGAAAGTTGAACAGCATAGCTATGGACAATTATCACAGCCTAGGCTAAATCAGTTAGCAATAGGTAGTTAATAATGGCCCAGAACAAAAGGGGTTTGATATAATTATAACAGTAGATTTAATATGATTGGTTATGAAAGATTGAAGGAGAGTCACCGCAAATCAATTTGGTTCTCCCTTATTGGTCCAAAGCTGTAGTCCACGCCTCTTGTCAAGGAATCCAGGAAGTGACAAGAAGCCGCTCTCCGTGACTGATACTACTACTCTGATAGTTGCTAAGCAAAATGTTCTCTTCATGAAAGGCCTTGACACAGCTGATGCCATGTGGGCCATTGGAGAAAGGAATATGATGTTCCTGCTATATCCAAACAATGTCCTGTTGATGTAAACATTAGGATCCTCGAAGCCAAAACAACGAAACAAAACAATGTCAACAAAGTCACTCTGTCCGACCTCCACAACTTATCAGACAGCTGCATGAAATATATGTGATGTGAATGAATCTAGGGGAATAATGGTTTAATACCAAAAGTTAGAATTCAGAACAATTATAGGGATTCATTATTAACACTATTCAGCAAGGGTTATTTATAAATTATTTGTATAAAGGCCTTATATCTGACCAGACCTGCTCAAGACCCCCTCTCCTGTCTTTATCGCAAAGAATACAGTTAGGCCCCAGAACAGCTAAAATATTGAATTCTCACAATACACAGACAGACTTGCTCTATTTGTGTGAGCTCGTCTTTCCCAAAACCTGATATGATACATTGTGTGATATTTGCCAAGTGCAAAACACTTGACTGAGACTGCTTGAGGTCTCTGCCGCTTCTATGCAGACTCTATTGTGTCTCTGCTGGTGGCCTGAAGCATTGTATTTTTGATTTGTCCGTCCGTCCCATTGGAAATGGTAAATGTTCTGTATTTCTATGTGCTTTACAATACAGTTTTCGTCATTCACCCATTCACACACACATTTATGCATCTATGTGCAGCACTTTCTCTGTGAGAAGGGTCAACTGTGGGGCTCAATATCAACTTCGTTGTGAGATAATAATGTTCAGCAAAACACTTTTCTGACCATTATTAATCCTATAACTCATAACAAAGGAGAGATTGTGATGGGGAGGAGACAATTCTGTTTTTTGGCTTAAAAGAAAATTTACAAGCCGCAGTATTTGGTGATAGTAGATCAGGGATTTTGGCATCAATTAAAATGCTAAACTTCTACTGTTCTGAAAGCAATCATATAATCATTTGGTAACTATGGTAACACATATGCTCGTCAGCCTGTGAATGCAGGGATTTTACCCAAATCAATCAGACAGCCAGTAGCAGTTGTAACAGTGGTTGTGTTTGTTGTGTATGTCAGTATATTAAGTCGCTTAAAAAGACAGCAATCCCACTGTGAATCCCTGAATGTTCCTGTCTGTCAATAATGCTCATCATCAGTTATGTCTTTGTGAGCTTTATGTGCCTTCAGGGAACATGTATGTCAGTGGAATTGGATTTAATGCATCCAACTCACCTTAATGTCATTGAAGTGTTCACGGCACTGAAGAGACAAAACTTCAGGTCTGTTCTGCAATAAGGAATGAAAACATGAATCAAATATAATATTACATTAACCTACAAGCCGGATATCATTAAAGGATCTTTTGGGGAATATTGCGATGGTGTCTCCATGTGATTAACTTTTGGAGCTGACCAGTCATGGAGGTGCAGAACGGGAAAACACGCATTATGTTCTGAGGCTGGTGTTAGGCCGACACCTGCTGAGAACTGTACGCTTGATGTGTGAACATGCCCAGCAAAAGCAGTACCTGCTGAGTTTGTGCAGAATTCTGCCCATCTGCTGAGGATGGTAAATCTTTATGAATGTTTTAATGGGCCACTGGCAGGGTTGGGATTTCTCCTGGTGCTGTGCATTGAGAGAGAAAGTAAGAGTAGGGCTGCTCGATTATTGAAAAAATCATAATTACGATTATTTTGGACAATATCAAAATCACGATTTTTCAAAAAGATTATTAATGTGCCCTTAATCTGAAATCTATGCTATATTCTGTAAATGACTGGAGCGTGTGCAATAATTCCGGTTCAGGTAAACACCGATGACGGATGCGTGTCTTATTCCTCCGTGAAACCAGGATATCGGTGCCCGGTTATTCAAACCCTTAATGATGGAAACCCTAACACTCTCTGACCGACTGACCGGCACGGAGAAATGCGGGTCCAGTCTGACCGGTCTGAACAGCCAGGCGGGAGCGTGCATGAGAATAGCGGGGCGCGCCGCGGCCGCTACATGGTCTGCTGCTGCCCTCCCTGCTTTTCCACTCGCGCTGTTTTTTTCACCACGGGTCACCATACACACAACTCGCCTCCTTCGCTTTACCACTGCCTCCTTCGCTTTAGAGTGAGTGCCAGTCAGCTTTGCCGCTGAATGCTTTGTGGGAAGGACTGAATCACGCATGCGCGTCACTTTTTGTAAAAATAATCGTTTCAAATCGATTAAGTAGTTTGGAGATCGTTTGACCCCATAATCGTAATCACGATTAAATTTCGATTAATCGAGCAGCCCTAGGTAAGAGTGACTTTTTTGGTTGTCTAAACAAATTTCAAATTATTATGAAATGTGGAGGGACCAACTGAATATGTATAAAGGCTACAGTAGCCTATAAAGGATATGAGCACAAATGTAGGCATCGTCCCTCCGATGCTTTTTAATTCCTTCATGGTTTTCATTCTTCACATTGATTTTGTTTGTTTGACGTTTGACTGGAGCTCCTTTAATTGTGTCATCCTAAAGGGCCTTTTTTCTGCAAATCTTCTATTGTAGTGGTGCATTTAGATAAAAAATGCCAACTAATATAACCAGTGCCGCAGTTACTGTTGATGATGGATCAAATATCATATTAGCCTTATGTCAGCTTTAATCTATAATTTGATATTAGCAATGGAATCCAGGACTATATATTATGTTAAAGGGGTCACTTGTGGGGACAAACGTACAGACTGTAGGTCCTCATGAGTTCCATAGATTATTGTCTGTCAGATCTTTGTTTTTGTTTTTACAATCCACAGCTTCATCGTTACTGCTCTCAACCTAATCAGTGAAGGAGCTCTGATAAACACGGTTTGGTACCAGTGCAGCATCATGCTACATATAAACAAAGTTAGTTCTCTACTAGTGAACATAATTGAGCCTTTGGCAGCTAGAGTTTGTAAGCAGTAAAAATAATTTGAAATAAGGATGAATATTAAATAATTAAATAAATTATGGCTGACTACCATGTCTTTGTTCATGCTGGTCTCAGTGCCAAACTGGAACTGTTTTTACAGTTGCCATGACAAATCAAAAATGTTTAAACCCTTTCTTCGTTGTTTGGAATATTACAACCTTTTTAGTTATTCTGTGTTACATAAATGACTTTCCCTAAATAAAATCTGGAACTGTCTCATTTATCTATATCAGTCAATCTATCTAGAAAAAAATATAACAAGCGGACAATCTGGCAAAAAATTTTGTGTTGTTCAAAGGACTCAGGCTGTGTCCTAAACCACCCACTCACTATCGATCTACAGCTATCAGTTGGGTTCATCAGAATGAGGTGACACCCACAAGCACACTAATCAGATGATAGGGAACTATGTTGGCAGTACTAACGTGTTTTCCCTAGATTTTTTGTCAGTGTCTGGACCTTCAATTACAAATGATAATCTATTTTTTTGTGTCTGAAGTTAATAATTCATCTTACTCACTGGGTCCTACATGTTACAAATGTTCTAGACAGTGTAGTTATAAGCATCTATCCATACTGGCTATATGAATCAGATCAAGGTGTTGCATCTGGCTGCTTGGATTTTCACAGCTTTTATCTTTCTCATTTTTTTGAACACATGAATTCATCTTGTTTAGTAAATATTCATAACCTGTAGGCTTGGACATTTTTTCCAAATATCCTGTGCACATGTACAGCTTATATGTTGTTCTCTTTGTGTTCAGACTCATAAGTTTGGGTTATGCAGCAGCTTTTGAGTGTGCAGGATTTTATGAGTTTAGCAGTTTATTGCTGCCTTTTGAAGTAATGAATAATGTGTCTGCTGTTTTAACGTGCCTACGTGCTATAGGGGTAAGAACCCAGACACAAAATCCTACTCCTTCTGTCTGAGGTCTGCTTTGTTTTCACACCCAACAAAAATGGTGGCCATTTTTATTGCCTCTCCCAACTGCTGATGAGCAAAGGCAATACGCCCTTGTCTTTGGAAATGTACTTTCCAATTCAAAAGGGCAGACATTACACACTATAGTGTCGACAGTTCTTAATAAGGAAATTTCTGCCTGAATGCTTATCTACATCCCAGCCTTCATCTCCCAGTGTTATCATTATTGCTGCTCTGCATGAAAATAGGGATTTGAATGACCACAACTTATCGTTATTTGAAATGCAGTAGAAACATTCACAGATTCACTGCCACCAATGTGCAATCTGCTTCAGTGATAAGAATAAAAATCATCAAGGCTGTTCAATTAAGTTTTCTTGCAAAAGTATTGTCTGAACGAGCCTGTGACTTTGCAGGCAGTTCTACTTAACAGATGAAGGAGATGCAGAAGCACTGAAGTATAACCATAATTGAGCTATTTTCCTTCCACCAAGCCAAAAGATTAGCACTTTTGTATCTAGAGGGCGATTTACAATACATCTGCATTTATCCTTGTCCGGTGAAGGAAGAGGCTGGCTTGCAGAATATCGAAGGGCAGACGTCCTTCGTCAAACCACATACACACTCTCAGAGTTTGGCGGCTTTTCTGATGGCAAGCAGTAGATGAGCTTGGCTTCCCATCCAAACCTATCTTCTATTAGACTGTAAAATCCTTCTTAAATTTTTTCGTAAACATGATTATTCCTCTTAAGTTATGTTAAGCTACCTGAAGCTACCTGAAACTTTCTATTTTCTTTATTTTTTCAAATTGTTTTAACTTAAATTGGTAAGTGAATTGGAATTTAACAAGTCTGACCCAACTTGATAAATGTGTTTACATGGTCTTATAACTAGAAACATTAAGACGAGATAGTTAGCTTGATCCATATTGACTTACCAGTACAATACAGACTCAGATATAAAGGTAATAGCTCAAGCAGAGGCAGTTGTCTGATACTGACCATGCACACAGCTTCACTCAAATGCATCCTCTTTATTTGCAATTGGAATATTACTGAAATACTACATGCACATGTCAAGAAACATCTATAATGCAATCTAAATAGAGAGTCAGTCCTTTTAAGTGCTTATCGTTAAACTACATCATTGCTGGGACAATACTCTACTGCACAGGTTCGTCGCAAGTGGATAGGTTTATTCCTGTTTAAGGCTAAATAAGCACTTAGCTCATATTACATGGGCAGCTGTGGCTGGGGGGTTAGAGCGGTCGTCGTCCAACCAGAAGGTCAGCAGTTTGATCCCCTGTCTTCCCAATCAGCATGCCGAAGGGCAAGATGCTGAATCCCGGAATGGCCCCTCATAGAATAAAAAGTGCTGCTAATAGATGCATGTATGAACCGTTTGAGCGGGTGAATGGCTAACTGTACTGTAAAGTGCTTTGAGGGGTCATCAAGACAAGAAAAGCGCTATATAAATACATTTATAAATTCAATCAACTGGATAGTTTAAAAATAGGAACTTTTCACTTTTCATTTCATAAATATATATGAATACACAATATATACTGCCTTTTGCTATGCAAGTGCAGTACATTCTCATTAGGCATGCTTGATTGATGGCTGCTAGTTTGTTTGATGTTATGTTCAGTTTTATGAAGTTGAGTGAAGATACAAATGCTTTGAAGTAAAAACAGTGTAACCCCAGCTTTGGCAAGTTGCATGGATTACAAAGGATTTGACTTCAGGGTTTTCAAAACCTTGATCTAAAGAATTTCTACACACACTGCCTGAAAAATATGGCAGAGAAGTGAAGGAAAACATTGTTTTAGTATAAGGCTGATAAAGAACTAGACAACACTCTACCTCCTTGTGCAGCAAGAGCAAAGATAGTTGACACAGTTTTATATGATACTGTGAGCAACATTATCACATCAAAGCAATGTCCTACAGTTCCTGGCATTATTAATACATGTTTGATAACATACAGAGGAATTTCTCAGATTAGCTACTTGTCATTGTGTAGTGCGTTCATACGCAGTTTGTCCTCACCCTGAAGATATATTATCCCCACAGTAGCCACAAAGGAAGCCCACTAGAAGGAGCAGTGGTGACAAGACAAATAAATCTGATTATACCCAAAATCACATAATGGTGGCTGATGTGTTGTAGGTGAAGCTGATGAAAGTTGGCAAACAGCTTCTCCCTGGCTGAGCAGAAAATTATGTTGTTTTGTGAAGTCCTCTCTGAGATACAGATAGAAGAGTGATTGTGAAGTGTGATCCTGGAGCTGGATTTTACCGCCTGCTGTATCTTAACTCATCGTTCAGGCATCAATGCTGTTTGAAGGACACTCAGCCAAATGTCTACAATCAAGACATTCAAATAGTTTGATTGCTTACACTAGAAAACTGAAACAGGGATGTCATTTTTGATGATCAGGAGTTTAGGATGAAGTCAGGAGAAGAGCAGAGCAGTTTACTCCAGCTCCTATGACCTGAGGCACGATGAGACACTCCTGAAAGCCTATAGTTCAGTTCAGGTCAGTACAAACTGCTGAAACTAAAACTGAAAATTTTAGCTAATACACAGTCACTTGGCGTGTTCTGTTTATGTAACCACTCGACCCCACCTGGTAGAAGACTGACTGTCCTGGTCACACTGCTCTTCCTGCTGAGGACACCACAGTGCAGCACAGAGCTGAGAGGAGACAAGCAGCAACTACATTCTTGTCTCTCTCTGATTTAATAGCTTATCTAAATTAGCTTTTGCAATTTGCAAGAGCTAATTTACTGTATCAGGAAAAGGGAAATGAGAATGTGGTTAGTCGCAGTAGTTTACATTCATCTTGTTAAACAGAGGGACTGTACATGACTGCTGAAGTTTATTAGCATAAGTCATTTTGAATGCTGGAGTTTGATTGTAAAGAAAGGTTCCACGGACCTAATTTTGTACTGATGCTTCGAAACATTCGTAACCTTGAATTAAACATTGATTTATCATCTATCCTTTAAGGGGGTTGTTGTGTTCACAGTGTCGTTGGGGCCATTGGGCTGACACTGGGCAAGAGGGGGGGTACTCACATTTACACCTATGAGCAAGTTAAAGTCAACATTCAACCTAACGCAAACATGAGGAAAACCTACAAACTCCACATTTGAAGAAAACGGCCAAACAGGGACTCAAATCAAGAACCTTCTTCCTGTGAGGTGACAGTATGTAAAATGTACATCTCATTGACTTCTTATGGTGAAATGGGTTTGACGATTTTGCACCTGAAAGGACAACCAGTGGTGAAATCACAATACTGTCAACACCTCCGGTCACTTTTACATCACTAAGGCAATTACATCAGTCAGTAAAGCCCACAAACTTTAATTAACACTTTCTCCCACTGCTTAAAGATAAATTCAAAATGTGCTGGATACTGCTGCTGCCATCTTGCACTAGCTGGCTCACAGCGTCCTACTAATACACTCATTTGACCTATCAAGTGTTGAGATTAAGATTTGTCATTAATTGCATAATGTCTCAAAATCAACTAGATGTAATGGCATCAAATTCGGTACATTCTGCTATGCTGGTGTGCGGGGTAATGACACACTCCAATTTTTCATATTGTTACAATTTCTTTTCGGATTATATGGAAAATGGATATTGAAAAGATTAATTTCAGAGCAGCATGAAACTTAGAAACAGGAAAGATTAACATTTTTTGGGATGCAAACACCATCTTATTGATTTCACCCTTCATTCACATTAGGGCAAGCTGTTGTACTAATGCTTTCAATATTTTCAGCAAGGTGCTTTTTGCTGCCTTGAAAAATCACCTAAAAGATAAATCGTGTAGAACTGTAGGAATGGTAGGCATCAGATGTTTCCATGTACTGTAAATACTTTACAATATTTTGATAGCTGTGTATCAATGTGCATCACAACGCTAACCCTAACTTAATTTGATCAATCATATTGTATGTGGTTTGCTCGGGAACAACTAACATGTCATGGCCTACTGCTTTCATATCAATCCACTTGTCTTTGTATAGTGAGCAGACTGACAGCATAGACACTAACGCTGCATGTCAGCTCGCTCTGGGAGAGGCTGCTCTTTTTAGCTGCCTCTTTGTCTATGTAGACTTATCATGCACACAACTGAATCTAAAGGTGGGAATACATTTATTCTTTAGTGTTTCGACACCTCAATGTAGTAAATGTCAAACACTTTAGAAAAATACATCTGGATCTAAAGAGACAATATTTGTTGAATGAAGTTCTTTAAATTATATTGCTGATTAATCCATTCACAAGTGTTGAAACGACAGCACAGAACTTGTTCACTTTTATGTCTTGATGAAATTCTCTTTTTTTATCACCAAAATACCTGCTATCTGTTTTATTGTCTACAATGGCCATTTATCTGGATGACATCTTTATGCTGGCTCATATAACAACCGCAATCTACTTTCCCTGCCTAGTCAAGTTTGATTTAGATGGATAATAAACCCCACAGCTTTGTGCTTTGGGGGAATGGGGGTGACCCCCCATCCTGCCCCCAACCACCAACTTTTGTATATCCCTTCCAGTGATTCATTATTTTTATTTCTGGGGACAAAATTTATTTCTTCTCAATGATAAATGCTACTTTACCAAAAGACTAAATAATATAAAGGAAAAAGAAAGGACTGCAACATGAGCCTATTGCAAACAACAATAACATCGGTAATGGACTAACACAGTCTGTGCTGACACATGTGTGGGAATAGCCCATTCATGTAATGCAGACAGTACAGTGTGCCATTTTGCAGTATTGAAATTTGTAAGTAATTGTTTTTTGCAGGTAGCAAAAAGTAGTGCTATCCATGGTCCTGAAATGGGGATTGGATTCTTGCATGTTAACCTTTTGTTTTGTTATAGTCCCCACTTGTCCATATAGAAAAAGAGTGAAACTAGGGGACTAGCAACTTGATTAGTTAATTATAAAAAGGGGATTAGAATATTCTTCGAAATACAGTTATTAAGTCAATAGTTAGTAAATAAATGTCACATTGACCTAACAGTCTATGTAAAGGCTCACCATGTCTTGTGATTCATAATATATATTATCTCAATGTTCTTTAAATAGTAAGGTCGAAACCAAACAATTTCCACTATAAACAAACACATTTCATTTTTCCTATCTTTGCTTTGGTAACCCGTCTCTTCTCATTTACCTGATAGCTAATCATATCACATTTCATCTTAACCAGGATGGTTAACCTTAATAATTTGTACAGGGTATTTAATAATATCAAATGGAACAACATTGTGATTCTGTATGTTGTAGGAGTTTCTGGAAAGCCAAGGAACTAAGAAAACAGATGGTTTGAAACAATAGTGAAAGAAGCCATTTTTGTCAAGCTGCAGACCCTTAGTTAATAGAGGTGGTGGTTTAAGACGCCACCTTCAATGCAGTCACAAATTATCTTCCCAGACAGCACAATACCCAATCAGAGCCCCAGGGAATTGGCTCTGAACATTCTCCAGAGGTTTCCTTTCACATGTGAATAAAACAGCAGGGATTATCTGCTCTGATGCATTCACAACAGCAACAAATCTTCTGGAGGATTAAAGTACGGGGTGGTGCAGCAGGAGAGTCCAAGATGCAGGCCTATAACTGCGGAGCACGACAGCAGCATTGGTCCTTATCACCAAAAACTCTCTTGGCATCTTTTTCTTTGACGTGTGAGACTCCTTTTTATCAAGTGATATTTGTATTATTGTTATGTCTTTCTCTCATTTCTGTGCGCTTCATATGTTAAGAAGCCTTTTGGATAAGAGGTGAAACATCTTCTTAATCCCAAACGAGTTGTGTTTCCTGTGTGCACTTGTATAAATTTTGACAAAACCATGACCTAAATAACTGAGAATCTTCACATATAAGGTGAAGAAACGTGACCAGCTTGCACAGTAAATGTGATTCCTCAATCATAGTAAAGTTTTAAAGGTTTTCTGCTCAACATTTCTAATATGGTGGTTCTCTTATGCAGAATCTTGAGGCTCCTGGCATTGATGAAATAAAGCTGAGTTCTGTCATGTATTGACTAACAGAAACTGAAAAAGACATCACCTCTGCTGAAGAGAGGGGGACGCCTGGATCGCTGAAGCAAAACACCCCAAACTAAGAAAGAGAAAAACATCAAAGAAGTCTTAATAAAAGAAAGGGGACTTAAGAACCATGTTACCCTTCAATATTCCTGACAAATCCTCAGATGGATTATTAACTCAAAAAACTGAGGTACCGATCCAACAGGGGCAGCACCACTGATTATTAGACCCAATCACATCTGTGTCAACATCCTTTGTTTAACATTGGATCCACATTGTTACAGATCAGAATACATTCACTAGGTCTACAGCAGCTTAAGCTAATAATAAATGTAGAGCTGAGACGAGCCCCCTCCTGACATTAGAATCTAGATGTAAGAAAACCAATATTTATTTAATTATATGTAAAAATACTCATATAGCAAGCAAGTGGTAAAAAAGGTGCACAATTTAAGTCTGTAGTCTCTGTCACCAACCCTTTTACCACATCTCATTTTACAACGACTGCCTGTGTGCTTGGCTCTTGTTATGTTCCAATTACTCTTTAAAAAAAGCCAATATATTTACAACCTCTTTACAAGCACTTGATTTTCTTACTTAGGGTAATTCCATATATTTCTCCCACATTTCTTCTTGAGTTGTTTCATAGTAACAATAGCCATTTTAAGGTTTGAGTAGAGACTGACTCAGATCCGCTGATCCCTCTGTCCGACAGAGAAAATGAGAGATAAAAGCACGTTGTGAGTCAGGATTTAAATTTCCACAGAAAATGGGACATTTTCTTCTTTGTAAGATTTCCCACTGTTTCCACTCGATAGGACCTCCACTGATATTTTTCAGTTTCTAATACATGGGAGGAATCACAGTGTAAATGAAGATGCAATTCTGTTGCTACACCTGCATCTGCTGCGCTCAGGCGGAGAGAGGAGTGCCACATTACAGGGGTAATGGGGTTTCTTTGAGGTAAAATGTCAGCAAATGTTAAAGCTTCCCTCCACTAATCTTCAATGCAAAAAAAAAAGCCATGATCCAACAAGCATCTCAAGTAAATCAGTGCTTTATAGTGCAAAATAAAGATAGAAGGATATCACCAATGGAAACAGTCCCAGCTGAGGGGCTCCTCTTGAAATCCTAGTCCCAGGAGATTAGTCAAGTCTTCTCTGAGAGTGATGGTTTTAAGAGGAGATTCAGAGTTTGAGGATATGTAATGCTGTCACTGTAAATGCTTTATAAGTTTAGTATTTGAAAGTTTTTGAGATGTAACACTCACACTGCACATATTTCCTTTAAATAGGACAGAGCCTGGTGGGCGTCATGAGTCTTTGATTTTAGTATTTTTATTTAACAAAACTATGCTGCGTTTTGAAGGTCTCTGTGGGCACAAATGGATGCACAGTAAAAGATCTTATGAAATGTTCACAAACCAGTGTGTTGGGAGTAATATCAAGGATTGAATAATGATGATTAATTAACTGGTTCCTGATCAATTAAGCTGAATCCCGCGTAAAGAGATAATGACAGATTTCTAAAGAACAGAGTGCTACATACTGGATTAAAGTGCCTAACGAGAGGGAATGGAAATTAGTTCAGCTGAGATCCAATGCAACACTCTCAGCCCAGACGATGAAGACTGGAAGGAAAACCTCTGGATCTCAAGTCTTGAAATGCCTCCACTACTTACAAAACTAGTGCACGGAATTAGGAAACGGCATGTTAGACATAATCAAATGGTCTGGTATAGAACTCTCTGCAGGAAAAGGCGCCTGCTTCTGTGCACATCACATTTCTTCATTATTATTGTCAGGATTAGGAGATTAAATGTTTGTACATAAACAATTGCTTTAAAGCGTTAGGTTTAAAATCACTTTGTCTGCATTTACTGATCGGTTGTGCTCACCACATTACGTATTCTATGTTAATCGTGGCTCAGTTGTGGGTAGAAGTAGGGACAGCCTGTCCGCTACATCTTAATCTATATCTCCAGGTCTGATTTCATCATGAGGAAAATGTAATTCTAGTGCATCCTGACCGGTCATGTAATGCTCCCTTGCTGATGTAGTAAAGAGCCTGGAGATGGGTTTGAAGTTATTCTGGCTGATGAAGTTAGTGGATGGAATGTATGCATGGACTCATCAAACCCCATGTATGTACAATAAGAGTTAAACTGACAATATATGTAATTTGATGTATGCATGTTGTCTTTTTTATAGCACTCATTTTCACCTTTACAATTTAGCGCAGTTAATACTCTTAATGATAGCTTTTCTCAGGTATCCCAATGACCAACATGATCAACACAAGGCCCCTCAACTAGGCCCCTAACTCAGCTCGTTAAGGTATATTTCAGTTAAAATATAAATTTTGCTTGGATATCGTCTTAGATTCCCTGGGAACTTATGTTGTAAATTGTACAAGCAGCCCTCTAACCTATTTCCTTATTGAAAAAATAAGGTTTGCATCACAAGTTGACCCAAAATCAGATGCCTTATTTTACTTTTTATTTAAAATGACCAACAGGTGCTTTCATTATATGGTCTAGTGCATGGTGATACTCTCTGTGTCAAGTCAACAACCATGAGATAATATATACAGTATATTAATCATATTAGTCACCATATCTTTATACAACAAAGAATTTAAAAATAAATAACCTTCACCTAAAAATATGTGCTTTTCTTTGATTGCTTGTGTTGGCAAAACAAAGCTTGGTAGGCAAATCTTCATATGTTGGTAAATTGTGACTCAAATTCACTGCAAATGTCTCCATTCGACTTGTTTGGGATTAGATGTTTTTGTGTTTGACATTTTTGGCATCTTAATAGAGTGCAGGCTTTTTCCTGTTTTGACAAGTTAAAGGCTGCAGTTGAAAAGTCAAAATAATCTAATTTCCTAACCTTGATTCCTTGACTCTGATGGAAAAACTAATATGGTCAAGGAACGATGTGGAGTATAATTCGTGAGTAGTTAGAAAAGAGAACTGTAGTGCCAAGAAAATCAGACTGAAGCTTTTAATATCATTAAGTTTAATTTGTATTAACCAGAACAAAGCAAAAAGGGCTGAACATGTTGAAAGGTGTATATATAATATAATAACATGGTATATAGGTAAATACAAGTAGAGACATTGTAATGTTTATGCTCATCACTGCACCTTAAAGGCTGCGTGTACGTTGTGTGCCCAGTAAAATGTAAAGTGAGAGATTAAGGCTTTAAGGCTGAATGATTGAGGGCATCAAAGAAAATGACATCATCCACGGTAGCTGATCTGCTGCAGAGTGGATCATTCTTTATCTTCTGGTCAAGTGCTGCTGCTGGTAGATTTCAATTCAACTTTTCAGTTACATTTTATTTGTATAGCACCAAATCACACCAGACATGACCTTGAGGCGTTTTACATAATACATTAGAGAGAATACAATATGAAAGTGAAACCCAACAGTTCCAACAATGAGCAAGCTTTGGCAACTGTGGAGGGACATGCCTCCTCCTCGACATATGATGACCACTCAAAGCTCTCCACAGAACAGTTTTACCAACCATTTACACACACATTCATAAAATAAATCTACACGTGCAGCACTTTCTCTATTTCTCACACACTGACGGCACAGCCATCATGGGCAATTAGGGGTTCAATATCTTGCCAAAGGACTCTTTTGCATGCAGAATAGGGATCAACCGCCAGTCCTCTGTTTAGTGGACTACTCCTGGGCATTACCTGCCCGATCTTAGCTTGAGTGGCTGATTAGAATAATCACCTAATAACCGGTATGTTTCTGTTGGTCCACTGTCAGTGTGGCCCTTCTCATTTCCACTCCCTACTTTAGCAGTATTCCACCTTGCTGCTTGTTAGCAATGTTAGCTCCAAGCTTATAGGGCTTTATATACCCTCATACATGGAATGATTATACATGGACTGTTAACACTGCACTGACAAGTACTGTGTATAATATCAACTGTTTAAGAGACACAGAAAACTGCTCAAAATAATGACTTAACTTGGGAGCATCAGCCCAATAAAGAAATGTTATTTATGATCTAGGTTTCTTTTTCAACTTCTCTTGAAACATGTTTTATTTTTTCTTTAAACTGAAATTCCAGTAATGAAAGAATAAATCCCAATTATCCTCTCTCTCTCTCTCTCTCTCTCTCTCTCTCTCTCTCTCTCTCTCTCTCTCTCTCTCTCTCTCTCTCTCTCTCTCTCTCTCTCTCTCTCTCTCTCTCTCTCTCTCTCTCTCTCTCTCTCTCTCTATTTCTGTCCATTTCAGGGATTCACTACCGCAAGTCCTGCGCCTCATCTGGAGCTTGTCTGATTGCTTCCTCTGGCTACCAGCAGTTTTGTACCAGCAAGCTCAACTCGGTGTGCATCACCTGCTGTAACACACCGCTGTGTAATGGACCACGCCAGAAGAGGCGACCCCAACAGTCCGCTGCCATCACTCTGACAACGCCACTGCTCCCTGTATTTTCTGTCTACATCCTCCTACTCCCCCTCACCCTCTGCTGACAGACCTTCACATGGGCCATCAACAAACAAAGTTCCGGTGCTGACAATACAGAAGAAATGAACCAGAACTGTTTAGGCTGAGATGTACACTTTGAAATGTATATTCTATGAGGCATGTTGAAGCTTTTTACAGTATTTGTGTTCTTTCTTCCCAGGCTTTTTGTCGCAGCTTGCCTTCAGAGTTCCATTATCACACAGCACTGGAAGTTTCTATCCTCACGCTCACAGCTTACAAGTGCAGTTGGGTAAGGTGAGGAGGAAAAGCACAGTGCTGTGGATCCCAGGGCCTGGAGCTATTTATCAGACAGCAGGTGGCTTATGCACATTTGTCTTTTTTACACTGCAAGGTCAAATAAGATCTATTGCAGGAAAGATAAGTAAGTTAAGCTTCATCACTCATTCTCCACTCGATCTCCAGATTAAATAACTCCATGATTTATCTATATGAAAACCATTAAAAATCACCAAGTTTGCAGCATATGAATGAACTGAGTATGCTATGTGCAGCCATGCTATTAATACATGATTTGCAGGATTCGCAGTCATGACATAATGTATTTGATAGATAAAGATGTATATGCCTGTGAATATATAGCACTCACAGAGCCAGCATATTTTCATGACAAATTCATACTGTAACAGTCAGTAACATCAGTGAAAGCCATTACAAGGTTCTGTTGCATTTTGAAACTTCTCTCTGCTAGTTCTAAAACCACTATAGTATTCTGCTCACACATAGAGCTGTACATAGAGCTGCACGGGCATGCTGAAATACTGAAATCTTTTTCAAACTAACAACATGTTATGGCATCACTTCTCATTTCTGAAATTACAAGTTTGCTTAGAGGTGGCACAACAGTAATGAATTTGTCAAGGGACATCTGGAATGGCGGTCAGTGACTGTCAAAGATAATGGACTACACCAGCTCCTGGAGTCAATTTCGAGACTTAAGGCCACTGAGATAACTTACTTAGTTATTTTCTATCATAGAAGGTAACGTGATGTGCTTCACCTGAAAAATATTGTACACATAGAGCTCATAAAATTGTAACATTCTGTTGGTTTTGAAATATGAAATATGAAAATTATGTTGTTGGCTGGTTTGATGATTTTAAACATGACTTTTCTTTCTCTTGAACTGACCTTAAAGTTAAAGGCAGCATGTAGAGTAAGTGTACAATTGTGTTGGAAGTGTAACTGTCCTCTTTAACCCCTACCCCGGTCACATCACTAGACCTTATCTGATTCAGTAATGACTCATTTAATTTTCTAATTCCAAGAGATATTAACAATGGTTTCAGATCAAACCTCTGGATGTCATAGGATAGACCTACAACCAATCAGAATTGCTTGTTTCCAGGCCCAATCTTTTTTTGATGCATTTCTGTGTTTTGTGTTCTAAATCACCATCAACTGTCAGAGCGTGGAACAACATCAAGCTGAGGAACATCATTTAGTTTGAATGGTGCAGACGCTTTAAAAGACCTGAATACCATGTGGTTCCAAGATGATCACAAGTGAATAATATAATGCTTATTGTGTGGAAGAATGGCAACATCTGTATCTGCCATGACCCCAGAAGTGGCATGGCCTGAAAACACATTTACTTCAATTAATTCGAAGGACTTGTGGTAATGTTAGTTGTGTCTATAACATAGACAACAACATGCAGGATTCTACGATTACTTTATTTACTATTTCAAACCTACATATCAACCTTATGTACCTTAATTTATTCTTCAGGAAGCTATTTTGGTATATACTTTCTAAGGAAAGAATTAACTACGTGCATTTAAACACATAAATACTAATTTGATTGGACCGTAAGGTTCTAATTCTGATAATATAATGAGTAATGTTGGGATGTTCGTGAATGGGTAAAGTAAACTGTGTTTTTGGGGCCAGTCCTGCATCACCACACAATTGCAGTTCCACCCTCTGCAATCAACAGGAAAACAACATGTATACCACCAGGCTTGTGAGTGTGTTTTCACGAGTGTTTATGTTGTTACATGAGATTTTGAACATCAGTGGAATTTGAACTCAACATCAGATTTCAATTTGAATATGAATGCAAAGATTACAAGCACCCACACATCACAAACATTTAACTTTAACCAAATTCATACCAAATGTACCGTTTTATGTTAAATGCAAGTTTTTTTTACTGCCGCATAGTCAGCTGACTTCGATCTGTCATTGAAATTCATGATTAAACACGTATTCATTTCTTTCTAATGGCACAGCACAAGTGTCCTGGTGACCAAGATTGAAGTTTCCGCCATGTTTGTTTTTAGTGTTCATTGTGTTACAATAAATCGTAGGCTACAGCACATTATATTTCCGTCTCCGATGGTTCATCTGTATTTATTTGGAGAACTGAAGCTGACTGTTCAGTCAGAGTGGCGGTCGTACCAGTATCTGATGTCTGAGTATCTCCTACGCCACTATCCTTCTGAAAGCTTGTGAAAGTGGGAGGGTTCTTTTCTTGTTCCCGCATGGTGTGGTTTGCTCTGCTTCGACGCAAGGACTTCAACAGGGGCCGCTGTGAGCGCGCAGAAGCAGCATGGGTGTTCTTCAAGGTGCGCTTGTTCACGTGCTCGATAGTGAGGCGGCACCGCAGCACCTGAAGAAAGACCTCCCTGAACTGCCTGGAGGACAGATTGTAAAGGAATGGGTTCAGCACAGAGCTGAGGTAGAAGAAGGAGTCAGCCACGGGGTGAAGTGTGATGTAGCTCCTGAAGAAGGCAGTAGTCCAGTGGGACTTGGGCACGGCGGCCATCATGAGACGACGAATCTGGTTGGGAAGCCAGCAGACGGTCAAAGAACCAACGATGAGCCCTGAGGGAAAATCAGACAGAAAAGTTAGAGGCACAAATTCAACAGTTAACCTCCTTAATATGTCTCATTCCAGTCTGGAATAAAAGGCAGCCTATTAGCTAATCTAGGAGACTAGAAACTGGGAGAAATAGCCAAAGCGTAATATCTGTGTAGCTGAATCCATCCAAAAACTAAAATATATTATTGGGGTATTATGTGTTGGAATATGTTCTGCTCAGTTGAAGTTAACTCTTTGATGTCTCTTCAGTAATCTCTCATGAGGAAGAGACTCCAAAGACTTTTCTCCTGACCAGAGTGAGGCTGTCAAGCTAATCACTTTAGTTCGGATGAAACAAACTCTTAATTGTTGGCTGATGTAGTTTGTGGCTAGTCTACCCCATAGCTACCAGTCTTTATGATATAGTTACAAATATTTCTAACAGACAGGTATGAGGTCGGTAGCAACCCTCTAAAAATGCAAAACAGCAAAGTTCTGCTTTAGTTAAATTATCTACATATCAGAAACTGGGAGTTGGCTCTTTGCCTTGTTACTTTGAACATCATCAATTATCCATTCTAACGTCGAGCATCAGTTTACTATGGTGTTTCTTCCCCTAAGTTAAGTTAATTTCATCTTTATTAAGCTTTGTGTTCATGAAGGTTTTTTTTTTTTTTTTTTTTTTTTTATATTCTTTATTTATTTGACAGTTGTATACAAAAATTTACATCAGCCCAAGGGCAATTTTCTTTCTTCTGCTGTCAACCTTTTTCAGAATTAGGTAACTTTGTACATTCTGGGAGAGGTACAGTGCGCACATGTAGACAATAATCACAGATCAATAGAGAAAAACAAATAAATGAATAAAAACAAGCCGAATAAAAAAACAACACGTTAGAGGGTGACTTGAGAGAGAATGGGATAGAGATCTGTGAGGCTCACTAAATCCAGACAACATTGGGTCATTCATTCAATACTTCCACAAAGTCTGGTCTTAGGGGTTTTACATATCTCACCCATTTGCTCCATAATTGGATGAACACAGTTTTCCGAAGACAAATGGAGAAAGTAATCCTTTCCATAGCATAAATGTCATTTACTATATCTATCCATTCCTCTATCGTGGGGGGCTCAGGAAGCAGCCAGCGCCTTGTGAGCGCTTTTTTACAGGCGGTTATTAGTATGCCAATCATATATTTATCTGGGCGCCTTGTTTGAAAATCAACATTTCCCAAAAATAATGTTCTAAATTGCAGGGGCAGGTCAGTATTAAGAATGCTTTTTAATGCTTTGTGAATCTCTGCCCAGAAATGTTTAATCGCTGGACAGTCCCAGAATATATGCCTGTGATTTGCTTCCCGAGACCCACATTGTCTCCAACATGTGCTCTCCCCTCCAGCAAAGCGTGCTTTCTGCTTTGGTGTAATAAAGAAACGAATAACACATTTCCACCCAAATTCCCGCCACACGTTAGAGTTGGTGCATTCCCACTGGAATTTGCATACCTCCAACCAGTCCTCATTTGATATTGGGAGGCCACCTTCTCTCTCCCATTTTTCTTTAACATATTCAGCAGTGTGTTTTTTTTTTGTCATGAGGCCTTTGTAGAATCTAGAGATAACTCCTTTATTTGAATCATTTTGGTAGGCACCGAGAAATATTCTCAGTATTGGGTCTGCAAGGTCTGTTCTGTTTCTAATATTATGTTCAAAATAACTGCGTATCTGGAGGTACCTGTAAAAGTCAGATTTTTCAAGACAGTATTTTTTCCTCAGGCTTTCAAAGCCCTTTAATTGCCCCTTTTCTGTAAGGGAATAAAATGTTGTTATATCCTTTCGAATCCAAAATTTAAATCTATTGTCAATTTCATTTGGTTTGAACCCAGGATCATGAGCGCACCACTGAAGTATTTGCAGTTTATGATCTAGCTTGTATTCTCCTTTAATTGTATTCCAGATTTTTAATTGGAATTTGATCCATGGATTTTCCACATTGTCTATGAGTTTTCCCAAATTTGTATGTGCCAATACTGCGTGAATTGGGGGATCTCTCATGAGGGAGAGTTCAATGTCTTTCCATCTGGAACAAAAATTTGGGGTACATATGTTAATCAGGGGTTTCATTTGAGCAACGTAGTAATAATCCTTAAAATTAGGTAGACCCATTCCTCCTTGCTCCTTTGGGAGTTGAAGAGTTTTAAATTTAACCCTAGGTTTTTTGCCTTGCCAGATAAATCTTGAAATTATTTTATTCATTTCGGAAAATTGTATTGAGGGAATTTCTGCTGGAAGTGCTTGAAATAGGAAGAGATATCGTGGGAGAATGTTCATTTTTACAGAATCAATTCTATGGCTGAGACTGAGGAAAGAAATAGAGTTCCATCTGTGTATGTCATCTTTAATTTTTGCTAGGAGGGGTGCATAGTTTATCGCTGCCAGTGTTGAGATATTCTTCGGTAAATGTATTCCTAAGTATTTCAATGAACTCTGATCCCAGTTAAAATTGAATCTGTCTCTAATACTTTTTGGAGGCGTAGAATTAAAAGTCAATATTTGTGTTTTTTGCAGATTTAGTTTATATCCTGCATATCTACCAAAGCTTTCTAGTAAGTTCATTAATTCCGAAAAAGAGTTTGAGGGGGTACTTAAATAAATAAGGATATCATCGGCATATAATGCTACCTTGTGGTCCTCTCCATTTATGCCGATGCCTTTAATACTTTCCGTCTGTCTTATCCACTGTGCGAGAGGTTCTATATAGAGTGCGAACAGTAATGGGGAAATTGGGCACCCCTGTCTTGTCCCACGCTCCAATATAATGGTATCTGACAGATACCCGTTTATTTTTATACAGGCTGATGGTTTAGCATATAGCGTACGAATGCCCTTGATGAAATTGTTATGCATGCCAAATCTCTCAAGGACTTTATATAAGAAAGGCCAGCTAACTGAGTCAGAGGCTTTCTCAGCATCCAAACTGGTAAGCTTCAAGATTGTTCTGTTGGATATGACTTAATATGTGCAACGATCGCCTAATGTTATCATGGGTTTGTCTTTGTGTGATAAATCCAGTTTGGTCATTGTGTATAAGTTGAGGGAGGATGTTTTCCAGTCTTTAAGCAAGTATGGTTGTGTATAATTTATAGTCAACGTTTAACACCGAGATTGGTCTATAAGATCCACATTCCAGTTTGTCCTTTCCTTCTTTGTGGATAACGGAGATCACTGCCTCGTTCCAAGATGGGGGCATTTTGGCGTCTGTTAAGGTTGTGTTGCAGGCCCTAAGAAGACTTGGCGTTAACTCAAATCGAAATGTCTTATACCACTCTGAAGGAAGGCCTTCTGGACCGGGTGATTTATTAGTTTTAAGCTTAGATATAGCACTGTTCAGTTCTTTCTCAGTTACCGCTGCTGTAAATTTTTGATTTTGTTCTTCTGATAGAAGAGGCAGATTGATTGAAATGAGGAATTTGCCAATTTGTTGCTCGCTCTCAAGATGTGGTTGCGCATATAGAGATTTATAGTACTTTTTAAACGCTCTTTGTATTTCATCTTGTTTATAGTGTATAGATTTAGAAACCGGGTCCCTTATTTTGTATATGGTTCTATCCGCTTGTTGTTTTTGCAGTTTTCTTGCCAGAAGTTTTGCTGATTTTGGTCCTGACTCATAATATTTCTGTTTTGTGAATATGATTTTTTTTTCAATTTCCTGTGAATGTAATATATTTATTTCATTTCTGACTTTCTTTATTTTTGTCAGCACATTCGTTTTTTGGTCACTCTTATGCTGTGTCTCAAGATCTTTTAATTCTCTACTAAGATTTATTAGTCTTAATTGTTTTTGTTTCTTTTCATGGGCACAGTAAGATATAATTCTCCCTCTGATGACTGCTTTTAAGGCATCCCATACTATAGCTGAGTCAACCTCCCTGTTATCATTTTCTTCAAGATACGTTTTTATTTCCTTTATCATTTGGCTCTTAAATTGTGGGTTGTTTAGAGTACTTGTATTTAACCTCCACAAAGTTTTTCCAACTTTGTGGCTTATAAGTACAGTGCAAGACAGGGGTGCATGATCAGATACATCTATACTTCCAATATCACAGCTATACATTCTATGGCGATCTCTCTTCAACACAAAAAAATAGTCTATTCTTGAGTATGTATCATGGGGACATGAGTAGAAAGGAATCACGGCAAGATGGGTAAAAGTCTCTCCATAGATCTAGTATGCCTAACTCTGTCATTAGAGCGTTCACTTTTCTATGTAGTGGAGTAGTCGTTAAGTTTTTTGATGAATCTAGTCTTGGGTCAAGACGGATGTTCCAATCCCCACCACCTATGACGATTCCCGGTGCCCCTATCATTAAATCAAATATATTTCTGTAGAAAATAAAATCACTTCCAGGGGGGGCATAAATGTTACATAATGACACTGAAACGCCATCTATTTTTCCAGAGACTATTATATATCTCCCTTCTTTGTCTGTTACCTTTGACAGATGTTCAAATGATACTTTTTGGAATATTAAAATTGCTACCCCTCTCCTACGGCCTGATTTGTAGGATGAATAATATACTTTTGAAAACCCCATTCGCTTCAATTTTTCGTGTTCTGATGGGCTGAGGTGTGTCTCTTGTAAGAACACAACATGTGCTTTTTCCCTTTTCATTTTTGATAATATTTGGCTTCTTTTTGCTGGGCTCATAATCCCTTTCACATTAAATGAGATAACTTTTAGCACGTTCCTGAAGGTTTGACATCAGTTTCCTCCAGACTGCTTTTGTCCATCTCTAAACTGACAGACCGTTACGATTTAAACGTCATCCCATGCTGATTGAAATGGAAGTGACTGAAATCAGGCTCATTATAAATGCTGCAACTGTATTCCTACCTGATTCATATTCAATTTCTAAATGCACTGAAGAGGTTTCAAACAATTACCAAAAGGATGTTTTCCTTGAACCCCAGTGTTGTAATCTCATCTGTCATGTCTGAGTCATTTGCTTAGTCTTTGGAGGGACTTACACATCCTCATTCTCTAATCTAGTGTTTATCCATTCCCTGCTGTGTTTTTAATGGAAATTGGACTGTGACCAAACAGCCTTTCAAAACTCACAAAATAATCTTGCTTGAGACATCACTTCCTGCTGACAAACACAGACTCAGATAGAGTATTTATAATACGGCTTCCCAGACCACAGGGAGAATTATTTATCCCAATGCATTTAAGGGAAGAGAAAATCAACTGTGGAAGTTGTCTTTGCGGCAAATGTAATCCGTCTTCAAGTCTTTGTCGTGGTTCCATTCGGTTCAGCCGCAAAAAGTACTGTACTTGTAGGTTAATTAAAAGATTGTGGTATTGCTAATTAACATTAGAGCATCCTCAGTAATAAACATGTGGTTGAGGTTCACAATACCAGCAGAATGACTTGGTAACCTTAGACTTTTCATCTCACACCAGTATCAGGTCAAGGTTGCCATTTGTCCGAATTGTCCAAAACCTAAAACTGGTCTTGCAAAACAAAAGTTGATTTAGTGTGTCTTCCAGACATTCAAAATAAAGCATACAAGATTAGTTAATTGTAGGAAAACAAATACTAGCATATTTGGTACAGAAAAAAAAATGTCAGCTTTCAACTAACACTGGGCCTGAGTAGACTGACATTCTTTACAAAGTCAAATCAAAGTTTGCAAGCACATGTAAAGAGAGACAAATGATAAATGAATAAAGAGCAACAAACAAAGTCTTTTAGTCAGGGTTGTCATGCATAATTTCCCGCTGAGGGTTTGACAGATCATTAAAAAACACACTGGTAATTTAATGAGTCTCTTTTTGTCAGCGTCTGTAAGATAAATATATTCAACTCATGACATTTTCAAAGACCCAAACACCTGCCGGTCAACCAGGTCCATCCCAAGTGAATGGCTCTTCAGCATTTTCTCTCATTAAATGTCAACTCCACCATTACTGTTCAACTGTGGATCCAATAGGAAGTGATGTTCAAAGTTTCATTCAGTAACTTTCTGACATCTCTCCAAATCATGTGGCTGAAAACGTCCATGCAAGTACCAGGATGCCAGTCCCTTCTGAACGGCCCCTCTGCAGTATTTAATGAAGCATTACAGGCTGTTTAATGTCAGACTTCACGATGCTTTTCATTAAATGTTATATGCTTTCATGGTTTTCCACTGACATTTACAGCTAGAATGGAAGCCCACAGAAATAAGTTATAAACAGTAGATTGAGCATTTTATAATAATTTGCAAAACCGATCATCCTGTCAGATTCCACCAATAAAACTAACGCCTCACTACCACCTCTGTGTAAAGGTTTGGGGGTTTTCAGTGGGATCTAGTTTTATATTCGAAACAGTCACATTGTTGTATTTTTCCCATATGTCATATGTGTCGATAAGTCACTTTAATTTCACATCAAACCAACAAACTTCACAATCCCATGTACTCTGACTACTGGGATCAAACCACCAACCCTCTGATTAGAGGACGACCCACTCTACCCCATGAGTCACAACCACGGTCTCTCCCTTTCTCCCGGTGTCGATGTGCAGTAAACAAAAACCCAGGATATCTGCAGCAGAATTAGTATGTTACGTCGTGCCTCTGCCTTTTGAATCTCCAGCTTTGTTGTTCATGTGTGTTCGAATTTGAATTTTCTAGATAAATTACCTCTTATAATGATTCTTATAATAACATGGAAATATGGTTAGATTAGAAGGCGGAACATTATGATTGTAAAAATGCAGATGGCCTTCTGTGCCAATTGGTAGATACACTAATCATTTTATCTCGAATTCCAAATATAAGACATTGTTCATGTAAATGATTGTGTCACTCCTGTTCTGCCCCCTGTTGGTGGAAGACTGCAGATTTTAAAAAGTCTGGTTGACTATGCTGGAAGGCATCTTGATGAATGCTTGTAATCCTTTATCCTGCCATCCTTATAAATGACACCAACTGTCCAAATGAATCAATATCACACACTGCACAGATCCAGTTTCATTAAAACCTGGGGGGGATGATTTATCTTGACAGTATGTACTGGTGTCTTAAAACTTAGTTCAAAATTCAAATAGGACACTAAAGATGTCACCTAGATGGAAGATGCAGCAGGTTACTGATTAGCTGCCTTTTTTTTATAAGTGCTAGTAGTGTGATCAAGATCAAGTATGAAAGGGGGTGGGAGTGGGGGCAAAATGTCACATTTGCTCGTTGATCACAGTCTGGGCGTTCATCTGGAAAGTTGTCACTGAGTTATCACGATTCAGGAATGTCACCGCATAGACAAGAATATGCGGCTGAAGTTGTGAAAGGGCATTAAGAATATTTGAAGCACTCACATGTTGTTGATGTTGATGATGATGATGATAAGGGTTCAAAGGCCTTCTACTTTTTAGTCAGTTTATTGTTATTATTTGTTGTCTGAATGATGCATTGAGCGCAAAACATTAAACCTGGTCCAATAACTTTGTGACAAATTCCGTCCGATAGTTGTCCGATAGCTTTGTAATTAAGGCCTAAGGCCTCATTTTGTAGGGCCACGCCCCTCACACCATGACTCGGAAATCAACATAAAAGTCCTGCTCAATGCATTCAAAACATAAGCCATAACACTCCAATGTGATGGACTTACCTTCATTTTGATAAAGAAAAACATTAGGTGCAAAGGTTGCATCAAGTGTGTTGGTGTCTTAATTCATTTTCAATCTTTTGAAGTTAAATGTCACAAGGGGCAAGACTTAAAAGGAAAATGGGCATCACTCATCATAATTCTTAATAAATACCTTCAGTCTATCTCTAGGAAGAAGAGCTATCAATGAGTGTCGAGGTCGAACCCACATGGGGCAGCACAAAGCCTGTTGGTCAAAATCTCACCAAACCTGAGGCTAACTGTAAGTTAGGTTTCACCTCTTTTTTTTCTTTTTTTTTTAAGTTGGGGATTTTAGATACATTATTTGGCAAAAGGATAATGCAGTCATCATCTACTCACAACTATGCTGATGGAGGGGTGGATGAAGTGTATTCCACAAAACACTTAAGGAGTTTCAGGGGTAAACAGCATTTGAGCAAAATCCAAAGTATGGAGATATTTTCTGTTTGCTTTTTCTGTTTTTTTTTTTTACTGAAAAGGCTGACCACCAAAATACTGCCATTAACTGGAAACTAGTAAATCTTGGCACCTGAAAAGTCTGGGTTTAAAATCTGAATTTCATAGATATTCAACAGCACGAGCAGAGCGCCTCTAAAGAATAGTTTGCAGCTGTTGCAGCATGTTCACCTCCTTCACTAAGAAAAAAGAAGTGTCTGCTCCAGAAGTACCACACTACTTCATTGCTATAGACTGTATAAACCTTCACATGAATGCAGGGCTTTTGAAAATGACATAACTCATTGAGGAACTTTTCAAAAAGAGGGCATCAGCACATCATTGATGGTGATCATTTCTGTGAGTGGAAACGCCTCTGTTAATTCAACTGGAATAATCAAGAGTATTGAAATAATTCCTAAGCATATGAAGACTGAATCTCGTCAGTGGCTGCAAGTTCTGTATGACCATCTAGATTGTATATTGCTTTAAGCATATGTGAGATCTGTAAAGCTAACAAATCATAAGCATGACGGAGACGAACAATGTGTGATGAAATTCAGATTTTCAAGATCAGGAGAAAGTTTAGGAGTGCAACCAGCTTCACCTATTTGCTGCATGATTCTGGATCATTTTCACTCTCAGAAGCTGTTTATCTTAGTCTATAACAGTATGATATTTACTGTGATGAAAATCATTGTTGACATCTGTACAAAGACTATAGAATTGTCTTTATTTGAATCTAAGGTATTTCTTGTCAATGGATTTATCTTTCTGTACCTGTGTACATGACCAGTGAAGACCGAAGCTGTAATAAATCAATAAATAATAACAAAATTAAAAGTACGAGTACAACACACACACATACACAAACACACCGTTGGGAGATAAAATAGCAAAAGAGAGGAAAAACGGAGTAATTCTAAATTAGGTATTATATAAATAAAAGTTTTTCTGTTTTGTGAAAAATGTGTTAACATACAAGATAAACCAACTCTGCTCTAAGAAAGAAAAGGGGTAAAAAGAGAAAATCTATCTCATGCAGAGCAATGAGATGAGTAAATAATCTAGCAGCTGACTTATTGATCCAGCTAGATTTTCTCCTCAAACATTGGATGAAGTTGTACTGAGAGTCTATCCTGTGAATAATAAGCAACTTGTGATGACTGCAAACATTTACAAAGCCTGTGACAGTGCGTATAAATATACCTTGAACCCACACAAAAGACAGACAATGACATAGTCAGTCTGAGGATGGGGTAGTTTCTCCAGTTTGTTGTTGGGCCAGTAAAGGATTTGTAGCTGCTGGTGGTAGTTTTTGGCCTAATTTTGTTTGTATGCAGATGACGTGGTCATTATTTCTACCTGCCTTGTCTGCAACATCTGTTGAGTAAAAGTTCTCAATATGGTGCGGCTTGGCTCTCACAAATGAAACAGTCCTGATAAGTTGAATGATATAATAATTAAATGTAAAAAGGACAGAATATATTTTCTGATTGAAGGTACTCTGGAAGTGGAGGTCATAATCTTAGCCTTGGCTGATAGAGTATTTATTGACTGTGTCGTAAATGATGTGCTAATAGTAACACCCTTTGCACTTTGCACTTGTACTCTCATGTGCTAATCTAATGTTAGTCCCTGGCTGCTCAGGGCTCAATGTCTGCCCTGTATCCAAATCAACAATAGTTCAAGGAGTTGAATCAATCAGCAGAGACCTACTATCACTTACAGTGATGTTTTTAGGATGTTCATATGCTAAAAGATTATGATGCTGCTGCTCATATTCTTCAGCATCAATGTTAGTAATAGATGTATTGATGGATAAATAATGCAATAGTTGATAAAGTAGTGATTCCTGCAAAGCTTTGAACTGCATGATTGTATTCTGATGCAAGTGTAAAGGTGTATTACATATTTACTTGAGGCATGATTCCATGCAAAGTCAATATTGAAGAGAAGTGACTGAACACTGCTGTTGGTAGCTCTCACCGAGCAAAGATCAGACTGCAGACTATTTTTCAAATTGGGCAAAATGTACACAGATCCTGGGTCTGTTCACAAGACTAAAGGAGAGAGAACAACACTAGAAAGCAGTTCTGAGTTCAGTTAGAGTCTGAGCGTGTGAGCAACCACTCTAACATACACAATGGAAAACACACATTTTTCTAGATAGCTTCAGCTAACCTGTTGAACTCACTGTTTATATCTCTCTGTCGTGTCTCAACACTTTATTTGTCCACTTTCACATAACTAACTGATAGTAGCGATGACATGTGAGGCTTGTTTCTCATTCTTGACATATAGTGGATTCCATTTTCTGTTTGATTGGTTGGTGTAGATTCATCTATGGAGTTTATGTACTAACATTTTGAATAAAAATATTTAGTGATATCGACAGATTCCGGTGTCGATGTGCTGAGAACAAAAACCAAGGACCTCTGCAGCTGAATTAATATGTTACGCCCGACCTCTGCCTGCTGCTCCACCCCTCGCCTGAACATGCAGGAGACGTCCATGTTGTTGTGAACACGTTTGAGCGGAGAATCTCCAGCTGTGTTGTTCATGTGTGAAAGATAAACAAAGTTTAGAGTAAATTGTGTGGACACATGGGCCGTGTGTGTACATTGTGACATTTGAGTCAGGCCTATATGTTTACAATCTGAGGATGGTTCTGAAATTGTTCTCAATGATTCACCAAACTCAAAAAACATTACTTGTGAGGCGAAATATAGGATAGGTGTGAGACCGAGACAAATCAGGAAAGTGTTCTGGACACCAGTTTCAAGGGCTGCAGGAAATTATTCAGTTCTCAGTAACACTTTCCGTGAATTTCAGTACTTTCTATGAATTTGAATAAAACGCCACATTCCCTATCACCTCATCTCATACAAGTCTGCATAAATCACACTAATGCTGGGGAGGAATCCAGACTCATAGATATTGGTCTTATCCCAATTAAAGGGATGTCATAACAGTAATTCAATTATTGGGTGAGCAGAGTAACAAAGACCTCTCTGAACACAATGTCTCTGTTTCCCCTTTTTGAAATCAATCAACTGTGAGAAAACAACTTGCCAAGGGCACAGTAGCTGACTTTGGGGACTAGTCTTTTTTTCCTTTCTTCACTGTTCAGCGCAGAGCAGTGTTACCTCCCTGCTTTATGCTATAGTACTGAAACAATTGCACAATGGAGCCATCTTAAATTCGCCTTTATCCGTATATGGAAGGATAACAGATAAAAGAAAAGAAGAAATAAGAACAGCAGTCAGGTAAGCACCACCTTTGTCTCTTGAAAAATACATTCTCTGAAAATGACAATGATGTCAAAAGAAACTATAAGTTTGAATGTGTTTTTTTTTGTAACAGCTCCATAACGCAATGACGGATGGTATGTAGCCTAGTTTACATTTGGATTTATTGACATATACCACATACATTACACATACATTTATTGACCTACACCACATACATTCCTTTGACCTCTTTATTACACTCTGTAGAACAGTCAACACTTTGTACCACACATCCCAGCTCCCTGTTTCAATTCACACACACACAAAGTAGAACACCAACAGCAGATAATGAGCAGACCTAGGCCTAAAATCTCTCCCCCACAACACACTAAGGCAGCTGCTTTGAGGCAGGAACATTATGACCTCTGGGAACCACGACAACGGAGTGCACGTACGATATCTTCATCACGTGACATTCCAAGAGGATGAGGCACTGCCCCGTCTAGATGCAGCGGCCTCCATCTAGTTTTGACCAATCCAAGAAGAACCCCTGTCACGCCCAATATATCAATATATAACCTATGTGCGCACTCTGTTTAAGCGCCTCTTTTCCTTTGCAACCTCCTGTGTAGAACTAGAGACCCATGCATGTTCAATTGCTGGACACCACGTTTTCCTGACCTGTGACCTCTGAATAAACTTGCTTAATTTCAACTTGAGAACGACGACTCCTCTCCTTTGATTTCCACCCGCAACAGATCCAACTGAAATTGACCTTCACAGTCCTGGCTGAAAAGACACTGAGTAAATGCATATTATTTTAATCCTCTGTCACACATTGACCCGCTATCAGCACTAATACAATCCCAAGCACTGATCTCCAGGAAGGTTCATTAAACATTTACCATGGTTGGATTTGCTGCTGCCTTGGTGCAGCTTATTTGTTATATCTGTGTCCATTTAAAACGATACAGTGCCTTCTAACCTCTGTGTACATTTATCTCATTACAGATTCTGTTATCAAAGGTGAACAAGCAGCTAAAACCAGCTGTAGTAACCTCCTGCTCACAACCTCTGATTTATGGCCTCAAACACACTTGGTATTAACATGTAGTTTTTATGATCTGATATCAAGTGCACAGCTCTGAGTGTGCGTTCACACCTGGCATTAATATGTGGCCCAACATGTGTCTCTTGATCGGATCTCTGATTGTATCTCCCTTCCCTGCCCCATATGCAGATAAACACGCATATCATTTGGCTAGCAAAGATGTAGTGCAAGATAGGAAGCAGCAAGGAAAAGAAGAAGAAATCATAAAACACAAAAAACACACTCAAGGCAGAACAAATTGCTTCTGTTGTTGTTGTTGCCTGTTGCTACAGTTTAAATGAGGCCTCCGGCGCTGGTTTGTGTACGTATTCTGCTTACACTGAAGATATCAGTTGAGTAGGAAGTCCTTCAATGTGACAGGACCATATTCAGGTTCACACTGCTATAAGAATGTGGACACATGTGGCCCGGACCCCCTCCGATTGTGGTCTGGCTTTGTATTGATTGCTATCCAGCTGAGGTTGTTCTTTTCTGTTCAGTCTATTATATTTTATTATATTGCTGGGCAATATTAACCTCTTACATCTAAAAGCCTGTTTGTCCGAGTGGTGACAGATTGTGTTAACATGATAAAGTGAAACAATTTGGATAATACCTACATTCCGAATTAGTTATGACACAGCAGTATAGCCTCATAAGTTTAAACAGTTAGTACAAAGGTCAAAACATACAAATTAGAGTGAGTATAAAAAACTAATTCAACTGTAACTTTTTACACTGAAATAACAGGGGATCACAGAGACTCCTGGAAGTTATTGCTCCCAGCAAATAAATAGTATAACACATAAGCTCTGATAGAAAAGGTGAATTGTCTTTTTTTTGTACATGGGACATATCAGTTAGCTTTATATATTTTGTTACATGCTTGTCTGTTTTCTGATTTGATATCTATAGATTATACAAATTTACTTGAGAGTGGTTCTACTCATCTATCTCCCTACCCAAATGAAGCAAGCATACTTTCCAATTAAAGGGATATGATGGATGGTCCATCTCTGCTTCAGACTTTTAAAGCTGCTAAAATTGGAGTTGCGGATTTATTCTCTGTTACCACTGAGTGAAACCCCTCGTAAAGTCCTGTTATCTTAAGTGATTTATCTTATCTTAGTATGAGCTACAGCATTGAAAAGTTTTAATTGTTTTTTTAAAAAGCACTCTGTCATTAATGTCAAATCCAGTGATAAATTGCAACTAAATAAATTGATAACCGCATAAACATATATAAGTATGCATTTATTAATGTATACTCCTAGGCTAGAAGCACCCTACTTCATCATGTAGATATTGTTACCACAGAAAGAAAAAAAATTACAAATTTATCCCTCAATGATAATGACATTAATGCCTCCTGCATTAAGTTGCTTACTTGACGTTATAGCAGCTGGTTTTGACTGAGGGACAGCCCCTTGAAGCGCTGCGTCCCACAACATGAACCATAAAACTCTGATAAACCTGTTGTGATTTGTGGAGACAAAAGTAGGTGGACAGTGAATACTCAGTCTCAAGATCTGTTATGTTGACAGCAACTATTCACACTATTGTAAGGTGATAATAAGTGAACATTTTCTGAACAGCTTCTTTCAGTGGCTCAAACCTGATCACATCATCCAAACATCTGTTTGCATTTAATGCCAAATGGAGGCATGCTGATGTGTATCAGTGAGTATTATGGTGTATGAGTAAACATCCTCAGAGTATAAGTTGTGATTTTCCCTCCGAGCACTGCCAGTCACCCGCTCAGCCAACAGCAGGATGCCTCCCAGGCGGTTCGGTGAGTGCAGACTGCCACTCACATGGAGACTTGCCTTTAGCTATTTTGACTGCCAAGGGGCCAAAGGGCTCTGGAGCTTATTGCTGAACTATGCAGCTGTCACTCATTGTGGAGTAGATGCTGGGAGACAATGGAGGGCTCGAGAGAGGGAATGGAGAGGCACATTCATCATCCATCCCACAGAGCCTCAACAAATCCTCCCAGATGTGTGTTTTATATTTTACCGTAAAGAGGTTTGGAAGACGCCACCCAGGCAGAATAAACAGGCCGACAGTGAATCAGAATCTGTACTCAAACACTATAAAGAGGCTCCGTCGATCAGAAGGAGAGAGGTTCTTGGGTAGCAGTTAGGCTGTCACAGGGGTTTCTGAGATAAGGACCAGGTCTGGCAAATTGTTGGAAAGAGGCTGATGGAAGAGGGTACGACAACGTAAGACCTGGAAAAATATTAAAGGCTTAATGAGATTCTCTTCCTCTCTTATGCCATCGGTTTATTAGCTCCACCAAGGAGTTTATATTTTCACTGTATCTGTTTGTCTATTTGGTTTTTTGTTTTTTTATTTTTAATGAGAACAACACAAAAACTACAAAACACTGAACTTGGTGGAGGGCTTGCAGATTGGCATGGGAAGATACTTTTAAATCTATGTGCCTATGCAAATTCAATGAGGTCTTCAGACAACTACTATACAACCATGTGTAGGATTGATTGGGGAAAGTGCTTTACTGTCATTCTACCTTTCCATGCAATTCCATCTCTGTTCTTGTCATGTTACAAAATGTTATGTCTTTGCGAATTTCTCGTTGTTTTTTTGGCAACTTTATTTTGACCTTTTTTTAAACAAAGATTCGTTCAAGCATACTAATAGCATAGCAGCATTATGAGAGGGCTTTACAATCCAGGAATTCCCCCCTTCATGTCTTTTTGGGGATTTTATCACACATGATAAAGATGGCTATGTCTGATTAAGAATGTAAATCACTAAGTTTCGGTTAAAGAGTGTTCTCGTTGGTAATCCTAAAAAAGAATTATTCGCACTCTGAAAAAATGTAAGCAAAATACATTCCAACCCAAGATTTACGCCACTTAAACACAGACTGCTATAAAAAGGCGACTTTGCTGTGAGTTGCTTGCTAACTTCTGGCTATCGCCTCTGCTACAGTGGTGTATGTCTCTCCAACTTGTGAAGACTCAGTATAAGACAGTCATGTGCTGTAAAAGCATGGGCAGTGTGAGCGCAGGCAGGCAGGTAAGTCGAGTTTGTGAAAGACTGGTATGCCAGCCAATCACTTAATTCGGTCCAAATGCAATAATTGGTTGCGTTTATTACAGTCCTGTGAGGCCGACAGACACAGGCTTTCTTTCATTGCTTTCGGGAGACTTTATTTGATATCGATGACCATTGGGACGGAAAGGGGATTTCAACAAATAAGATAAAAAAGTGTTTCAGAAACAACCCTACCTTTAAAGCCTGTCTTGGTTCTGAGTTGCTCTTATTTATTGAGCTCTTACTATTGATTTCCACCTCATGCTCAGTTGGGAAAGATGAAGCTTAGATGAACAGCCCATAAAAGAGGTTTTATTTCTCAAGACATTTACTTCAGGCAAAGATCACAATGAATACACCAGCAAGCTTTAGGATTGAGATTTCCTCAGAGACCTTTGCTCATGGGTATCATTTTAGGACATGATCATCAAGTTTTTCTCTGCTGTCTACTGTTTATGTCAATAACGTTTTTCTGTGAATTGTTTTTGAAATGTACTTTATGCAGATTGAGACGCATTTATTTTGTCCGAGTGTGAATATCAGAAATCCACATTGAAAATGTCAAATAACTTAGGTCTAACACAGAAGATTTTTAAATAAAGCTCAGGAATTTACTCAACACTAATCTTGAATCAAAGGGTTGACAAATTACAACAGCGTTTGCGGTTCATTTGTTTTCTTAAGCATCTGAGAACCCATTCCTTCTTTCTTTCTCTTCAGTTTTGGCGATTACTCTTATCTGAAATGGGGTGAAAGAGTTATAGGTTACAGGCCAAAGGATGAAGGCAGCCAAACACAATTAATATTCACTTCACAAATGCTGTGTCACAGTGACTGAAAGTAATCTAAAGCAATTAACCTTCTGTCCTAGACGTGATGTGCTGGCAACTTAATAAGAATGTTCTCTGCTTTTAATTACTCTCTATAGTTGCAGAGCCCAACCAAGATTTGAGTTGTCTCAAGGTAAAGCCGACGCTGGCAAGACCCACGGCCACTTGAAAGATAACTGAGGTCAGTGTGCACAACAGGAGCCACTGCTTTTAAAGTAGGAATCAGTGGAACTCAATGTGTCCAAGAGATACTCTATAAAGTGCCAGCAATACCACTGTTAAGTTAATGAAAACATTTTTAAATTAAGGCAAGAATCTTGAAAGCACTAGAATGGAAAAGCCCAGGCTTTTCAGGCATTTCAAATGTTTGCAATAGCAACACTTAAAAATATTTAATTTTTTCTTCAGTGTAAAAATCTTGGACACCTAAACACAACTAAATGCAAAAAAGACTTCCTTCCAACAACATTTAATAAACATGTTTATAGGATGATGTCTTTTGTACCAGTTAAAGAATTTCATATAGTTTACAAAACTGAACTGAGCTGGTATATTTAGAAGAAAAAAATACACAACAAAACAGTGAACAATTTTGATGTAGTCATTCAAGTGCATTAACAGAATGTTCATCAACCATTTGTCACAAACAGTTTAAGTAAGGTGATGACTTTCTTGATAAAACAGAAAATACTAGTCATGAAAAAAGAAATCACCCTGAGCTCGTAATACACCTCCTGAGCTAATGACCACATCTTCCTCTTATTATCTCTGTCTCACATTCACGCTGTTTTAATCTTGACTGTCGGTCCTGATAAGGCTTGAACCGGGGAAACAATTAAACAAGAAAGGGAAAAGTGTGAGTGAGTGTGAGAGAGGCACCCCTATGCAATGTCCATTGTATAGAAGTTGGTGGACAGTATAGTTTCTATTACATCATTTACAGCACACTGGGGAAGAAGTTCGTGACAGTTGGTGCTGCGACTGCTGCGATGTTATCAGTGCTGCTTGGTTGCTGGATTATTTACTTGTGGGGCCGCTTGGAGAATCACAGCTTTCAAGTTTTCTTGTGTTGATACTGTTCTTAATCCCATGCGATCTATATGATCAAGGAACTCATCTTCATCATCACCAACTAGAGGCTCTTGCAAAGCAGTGGACAAGAGATCCTGCTCAGGCTGACTATGATAAAACATCATGAAGTCATCAGGGAGGCTTGAGTGAGCCGAGAAGGAAATATATATGGTCCTTAAATCCCTTGACCAATATTCTACCAACAGATCTCCATTCTGCCTCTTGCCATTTTGGGGATAGCGATGGCACCCTTACATCTGCAACCTCTGCTGCACAGTCTAAAAATTCTGTCCTGAAGGCAGCATAAACGTCCCTTGACACACCATCCACATCAGCGCCAATTTCATCAGTCGTATCTCACAGAGCAGCTTATCATGGATCATCCTTGAATTGGGTAATCAGTTCATCTAAGAGATTCACTCTGTGAAGTTCCACAGTCACATGCAAAAGTTCATTAGAATGACTTGGTGGGCCAGCAGGTACTTTCTCAGAATGAATAGGAGTTGAGGTGTAGATGTTAGTGTTAATTTGTGCCTCTTCTTTTCGAAAGATAGCCTCAAAAGGGACCGTCACATCAAAAACGCCTAAAAATGGTTCACCTTGCATAGGACAAAAAATGACTTCCCATGTGTTGCACAAAGACGTGAGATCAAAAATCTCAACAGCAGTAGAGACAAACTCTGACATATTGGTGGTGTCTGCAATTCACTGTCTAGATATTTCTGTGTCAGCTGCTCAACAGTTTATTTTGTGTTTTTCTGTTGCTTGTCTGACCCTCTTGCATTTCTGTGAACATGAATTCTCTACTGATCAGATGCTCTGTGAACAGGCAAGATCTTAACATCACAATTTGATGTGTCTTATAGAGTTCTCCCACACTAATACCGTCATCAAGGTATGCTTCCTGAAAGTCAACAATATCGTGACTAGACTCCTCCCACTTTGCCTTTCTCGATTTGTCATTTGGGAAAAATAGTCTCTTAGCATGTGACAGAATGTCTTTCTTTGTGTTCCCCAATATACTGTCACTTTTAATTGTTTTTGTGCTGGACATTAACCGTCTCTGTTGCAGAGTGACGTATTAACACTTTATATTCATCCTACCTGGTTTATCTGCAGTGATTATGGAATGGCTGGGGTAGCTGTGACTCAGGAGCTGGAGCGAGTTGTTCATTAATCTGAAGGTCAGTGTGATCCTGGCTCCACCAGTCTGCATGTCCAAGTATGCATATTGGGTAAATTCATGTATAAATGTAATCTATTTATAGTGTTACACTAACAAGTTAACACAGATTTTAAGCCTATATTATATTATCAGTGTTGCTTTGTTGGATGATTATCTACATTTTGAAATTATATTTGCGTTGTATAAGGAGAGGAAGTTGACTGTTTTTTTTAGGTCAAAGGGGCATTCAAATTAAGGAAAATTAGCTATTAGAAGCTCTCTGCAGTGAACTCGTGGACGTATACAGACAATCACTGGGTTTCATTTACACTGAAGAAAAGCTGATGAATGTGATCATTCTCTAAACTGCTCTGCAGTTAAACACAGCATGATGTCTCACTGGATACCCTAACGCTGAAGTTTTATTGAAATGTCTGTGTGTTCAGATTTGAGTAAGTTTTGACTCTGAGAACGAAATGTTTTTTTACATACATTGTGGCAAACAGGCATTAGGTTTTTTTTATACTTCAACTGCCTTCAACGAGCTTTGCCAGAGCCACTGCTGCAGTTGAACATAAAAAGCACTATTTGTTATTATTATTATTATTGTTATTATTGTTATTATTATTATTATACTATACCCTGGGGTTTTGCCAATTCACTGTAAAGTAAGTATACTCGCTGAGGTTTCTCTGTTGCATCTGTAGTCAAGATGCACTTCTGAAACCCTTGAGTATTGCCCGACAGAAAGTTATAAACAACACAAGAGTAACATTTACTTACAAGTATGTGTTTCATTGACCTTGTGCCTCTGTCAGCAGACAGACTGGTTTTTAAATGGCTCAACTGAGGATATGAGACTGAGCTGTAAATATACACAGTGAATTCCAGGCCTGTGATTCACTTGTGAGTAGGACTTGATATGAAATAAATATTAAACTGATTCAACATTACATCATAAATGACTTATTCAAAGACTGGTGTGTGTGTGTACTTGTACAGATATCTGATATGATATCAATACATTGTTGATTGTCCTCACTAAGACAGATGAACAAACATGTTTGTGTATCTGTGTGCGTGCATGTATCAGTAAACACCCAGGATGTGTGACGATGGCACCCTGTGGGATGCAGAGAAGTGATGCAACCGACTCAAACTAATGCTTGTTTCCCAAGTTGACTTTGACTGTTTGTGGTTTCATGAATTAAACATCAGGTCATTACATTTAGATCATATTTATGATCAAAATCAATGTAAATCACAGTCATCTGTTGACTGAGTCCAGTGCCTTTGTACCAAAACAAAGAAATCTCACTATTGTATGTTGCTATGGTTCCAGTTCAGATATGTCATATGTGACAAATCTGCACCTGTTTGTCAACTGCAGATAGCAGCTTGGATGCACTGTGGATAAAAGGTATTAAAAAGCTGCAGGGGTCTTTTTATTCTTCAGCATGACCTTTCTCTTTTGCAAAGGTACCCATCTGCGATTAGAGGCAGATATTATTTATAAATATATATATATATATATATATATATAATCCCCGACATATCTAACCCTAACCCCTTTTTTGTAAAAATAAATGAAATCATACTTTTATTTTATTATTACTGTATTATATATACTGTCTAAATCTTTATCGCTTCTTCTTACTACTGAACTACCTATATATATTTCTTTAATACTTTTTTTTGTATATGGATTTAGCCAGTTTTTCAGACCTTGTACTGAATAAAAGCTGTGACAATAAACATTTTGAATCTGAAAAGACTGTAAAACAGCTTTACATCAGAAATGAAATTCATCGTCCAGTCTGCCTGAAGCGTGTGACTGTGTCTGTGAATGTCTGTAAATGAGAGGGCTACTTAAGAACATGCAGGATATATTAACATTACCATCTTTTTGGTGTGTGTGTGTGTGTGTGTGTGTGTGTGTTATTCATCTTTTAAATTTGTTTAGGGAGCAGAACTTTCTTGTTTTAGTGAACATGTTGGCAAACAACTTCCTATTTACCCCTTTTCCTTCTGACAAGTCCTGACTAAAACATTTTTAGTTTTTGGCTGGTAAATTGTCCTCTTTTTTTCACCAGCTATTTGGTAACTGTGTTCCTGGGCAGATGGTGCGCAGTAAGTGATGTTGAAATTCTTCTTTGACAACCAAACCAGGTTGTTAAGAGCATTTAGAGTGAACCTGAACAGTGCAGGTACAGGTCGAAAATCAAACAGTGACCTGAAAGACACTGAAAGCTCCACAGAGCTGAGAGGAACAGTACATTTGGGTTTTGCACTTCAGTACAGTCGTAATATATCAAATATAATTCACTGATAATATAAGTGATATATATTTTAGTAGCTTTGAAGAAGTGTTTTGTAAACAAGAAGAATTACTTTGTTATCAATCTAGTGTACTAATTCCACTAAAATCTGTCTGTATGTGGAAAGCATATCTCATAAACAGTTCATCCCATTGGCTTCACACTTACAATGTGTATGGTTAGACATCCTGGGAAGTGCAGTGCAGAGGTTGGTGTGATTTGTATATGTAATACATTCAATATTTATAACATTTTAATTATCAGCGCTCTATAGCAGGATTAAGAACAGCAGAAGCTGCTAACTGGGTCAAACCGTGGGTCAAAACCACCGCCAGATCATTTGATAATTTGATTTCATTTTATTACATCGGACTGAGAAACAGACACACTGGCAATAATATTAATAGAATTACTTCCTCTTTGGCAATTTGTCAACAAAGTGAAAGCATGTTTCCTTTGTTACAGCAGTGCTTTATATCTACCTGAATTACAGAGCTGTTATTATGAAAAGTTGTATATTTGGGTCTGAACACTGTGTTGTTTGCTTAACAGACCTCAGAAGATGTAATGTATGAAAAAATAACACCTGCTCAGTAAATAATTCAAACTAATAATAAGAAACCCCACACGAACAGTAATACAACTGATTATGTTTCATTTTAGGAAAAACATTGAAATACTCACTGCAGATAAACCAGATATGATGAATGAAACTTTTTCTAACCTGATTGCATCATAGACTGTTAATATAAAGCTCTGCATGCAAACTGAAAAAAGAAAAGAGTGAAGGTGTATTTTACAACAGGAGGACTCACTAAAGATAAGGAAGAATTCTGACGAATACTAGACTTGAAAAACAGCCTATTCTAAACAGGCAGGTTTAGAGCAGGTACTGCACTGGTTGCTTAAAAGAACAGCACAACATAAGGTACAAAATGTGTTCATATCACACAGCTTGCTTCCCCAGTTTCTGGAACTTAGCTCCTGTGTTTCGGTCTATGACCAGTTTTCTGCATGGCTGCTGTATGTTTTGGTGTATCTCTTATCTATTGCAAATAGGGCATATCATGTGTGAATATCTATGCTTTCCTCGACTCTTGTGTTGAATGTTACCCGATGCTCAGTTTTTTGTGACTGGACAGCTGCATGATTCAATCATATGTCCACAGTTAAGGTTAAACATGATTCAAAAAAACTAAAGAAGCAGTGACAATCATAAACTGGTTTATCTGCTCTGTTCCTGTCAGTTCACACCCTAAACAAAAGCAGCCTCAGCACCAGTGAGTAGGTTTAAGTGAACAGTGACAGTATAAACACAGCCTGGACTTGACCTCATCACTATCACTCTTGGTGCAGAGTCAATGTGGTATTTTCACTCTGTAAATAGCTGAAGAGTTTGTCTGACATTTCCAAACATCCCTGGCAGTGATGGTAATAAAATAACATTACGCAGACACACACACCATGCACCAAGAGGATCATTTGCTAACATTTCTGTTAAATCATTTCAGACATTTCCACTTTTTCAGAGGCCCTTAGATCCCAAATCAAATTAGTTCCGAGACCGTTCACACTAAACAAAAAAGGAACAACAACTTACCAAGAAAAAGGATGGTTTGCTTCCTCGCCATCTTGACCTTTGAACTTTCATGCTTGGATGGTCTTTGTATTCCATTGGGCTCTCCGTCTATTGAACCCATAGGTTTCTGGAGGACAATGATCATGGCTCGGCACATGAAGGCCACGCAGATCAACACGACCATGTAGACGATGAACGCCCCAAAAATACTAACTCTGTACATCACCCAGCGCTCCCTAAGATTGGTGCAGAACGTCAGATTTTGGACGGGCGTATCTTCTCGGACAGGAATGTGGCCCTGAGTTCCTGTGGCAACCAGCAATGGGAGGGCCACGAGCACGGACACCAGCCAAGCAAAGGTGATTAAGGCAGAGGTACGTTTCCCGCCCAGGGCTTTGAAGCGAAATGGGTGACAGATAGCCACATAGCGTTCAAAGCTAAGCGTGGCTACGTTTAGAATGGTGGCATAGCTGCATGCCTCGAACAAGAAGTTGTAGATCTTACAGGACGCGTTGCCCGATGCGGAGCTGAATGGGAACCAGATGGCAAAGTAGAGCTCCACAGGCATGCCTATGAGGAGCACCAACAAATCAGAGCAGGCCAGACTAACCATGTGGTTGGTCACATTCTTCTGTAGGTAACCATTTCGCTTCAGCACCTGTGTCACTCTGATAGTGACTGAATTACCCACAATACCTGTCACTAGGATGAGACTGTAAAAGATCGTCATGAAGATTTTGACGGGGTAGTTTGGTTCAAGTTCTCTCCAGTCCTTCTCATCGGTTATCTCAATTTCCTCATCCATGGTTCAGGTGGTGAGCTGTGATTTCCCAGGTATAGATTTTGTCCCTTAGCTTATCAGGTTTGATGGGCGCTGTCGTTGCGATTAGAGCCAAGATCCAGAGGTGAGCAGTTCTTCAATCAAGATGTGTATACTTAAGACTTGTCCGCTAAAATGGATGTACCGTCACAGTCGAAAATACAAAACTTCCCCTGATCCTGGTCCATCTGCTCCTATTTTGCATGGTCATCTCGGATGACCAAGAGGCTAAGACTACCTCGTTCAAAGTCTGGCAGTTTCATCTCAGTCTGAGCAAAGTATGAGTCAACATTCAACTCCCACATATGTCCTCCCTCCTCTGAGGGCAGGGCAGTTAAACATTAAACACCACCACAGGCAGCATGAGTGCTGAGGCCTGGTTTCACTTCTTATCATCAGGACTAATGTGCCTCCCTTTCAAGAAATAATTTGTTTTACTTAAAGGTACAGTTGAGATTAGAAACAGGGTTAAATGGTGCCGCAAAAAACAAATTACTCATTTGGAAAAAGTACATCTAACTGAATAAGATTTACAACCCAGTTGTTTATAAGAACAAATACATATGAAACACAATCTAGCGAGAGCATTGATCAGATGCATCAAGAAGAATTTCTGAAGGCGCTCCTTTGCTGGGAATTTTCAAATCAAAATATCTTCACATGGCACAATGACTTTTGTCCAGAAAAAAAAAAAGATATAAATAATAAGTCAAAATCAAATAAGTCAAAATCAGTCAAAGTGAAGTAAAATGATCATTTATGCAAAAAAAAATATTATGGGTACCTAAATTAAATCAAAACCAATTCTGAATTAGTCAATCGACACAGATGTTGCAATGTTATTATAAATATTATCAATACATTTAAATGGTTAGGGTTAAGGTTGGGGTCCTATGTTTTTAGGTCATGCACCGAGATCAAATTGTGAAAGTTTGTTGGATGTTGGAGAGCAAAAGGTGATCATGTGCTGCTTTTTTCCAGGTTGATAAAAAATATTGTAAATGCTAAATTGTAAAATTGCTTTAAGTAACTGTAACAAAAATTACAGTGAAGAGAAGTTACCAGAGTGTTTAGTGAATACAAATCATGGGAGTTGATTGTTTTAATGAAATGGTTCATTGAAAGACAATAATGAATAGTAATCTATTTTACAACAATTTATTCAAATTACAGAAATTAGATGGTGTTACTTCACCGGAAATAAGTTGTTGTTCAACATTTTCTGTTACATTTTTTTAGAGTAGGACTTTTGAAAATCATTTTGAGGTGTTTTGAAGAAGATCAGGCAATGAATGCTTTTAATATAAAATGTAACAAGCACAGCTCTATAAGTGAGAGGAGAATCCATCAGGTAGTGCATGACAATAAGCTAATCATGTCCTTCCAATATAAAAATTACAGAACTTAAAAAAACAATGATACTTTTTTAATTTTGATCATCAGTTTCAGTTATGCTGCACAGGCAAGCTGAACAAGGAAGTGGCTATGCAATATAATGATTAACGCAGTAGACATGTGAACAATACTCTTCACATTCTCAGGTTGGTGTTAGCTGAGAATAAACGGATGAGCATTCATAGCAAGAAAATAAATCTGTCACAGTAGAGGTAGAGGAAAAAGATTTGAAAAATCTTTTAAATTAAGCCATGGAAAAGAACAACATTATGATTCTACCTTCTGTTGAACGAGTCATGGCAGAAAATCAGTTTGGCTGCTGATAACACTCTTGAAAGCTGAATAGCAGACTCATAAGCTGTCCTTACTCTGGATATAAATATAAATAATAAGTCAAAATCAAATAAGTCAAAATCAGTCAGTCAAAGTGAAGTAAAATGATCATTAATGCAAAAACATATATTCAGGGTACCTAAATTAAATCAAAACCAATTGTGAATTAGTCAATCCACACAGATGCTGCAATGCTATTATAAATATTATCAATACATTTAAATGGTTAGGGTTAGGGTTGGGGTCCTATGTTTTTAGGTCATGTACCGAGATCAAATTGTGAAAGTTTGTTGGATGTTGGAGAGCAAAAGTTGATCATGTGCTGCTTTTTTCCAGGTTGATAAAAAGTATTGTAAATGATAAATTAAAAAAAAGTTTGGTTGCTGATAACACACCTGTAAGCTGAATAGCAGACTCATGAGCTGTACTTACTCTGGAGATTGTGTTACAAGAACACATAGCAGTGGTCATGTTGGATGCTGGGTAGAGAACACCTCATGCTGCCTCCTGACCCCTGTGACTGAGGGGGCAGAGCAGTCATCTTTGAACCAGCAGGTCAGTAGTTCTATCCCAGCTCTTCAGCATCACGTGTTCTGGGTGAATGTAAAGCATGTTGAGTGGTCATCAAGACTAGATAAGCACTTTATAATTACCGACCATTTATTTACCATCCTCCTGTCCAAGGACATAAAGAAGGTGTGCCATGGTATAGGTGATGATCTGAATGTTATTTCTGGTATTTTTTGAATACCAGAAACTTGGCATTCTTGACCAACTTGACTTTTCATATTGCACAGGAGGATCCTCAAGAGAACTTCCCTTTAGTGTGGATCGGGTTGCGGGACATGGTGCAGAAAGATACAGTGGCAAAATCAAGCCTTCTGAATTAACTGAAGGCATCTGGAAACAAACAACAGCACTGCCTCCTGGAACACTGACCAGGGAGGACAGGACTGTGTTGTCCAAGTCAAAATTGTACTAGAGGACTGGTTAAACGCCTGGAATTACATTCATTGTCATGCTGGATATCTCTACCTGTGTGAGACCATGGCTCATAGTTTGTACTGCATAGCTTGTATATAACGATGGACCATGTGTCTCCACTTCAACACAGATAAGCATTCTCTTGAAAACACATTGCAAGAAAAAACTCAACCCTGGGAATATAAAACCTTATGAAAGAGCTTAACAGGCGATTGCAGGTGCTTCTAAACACCAAGAATCAAATCTGGCATTGAGGTTGTATAATTGTAATACAGATATCAAGTGTTTTATCATTAGTTGAGAGTTGATATTATTATTACACATTTGAAGAAAATTAAAAATAATGTCATGAATCATATTTTTATGGTGAAGACACGGTATATTAGAAAATAGTGAAGATTAATAGTGTTCGGTTTTTGCTAATATGTGCTTGCTTCAGCCAAGAAAGGGAGTGGTGAAACCTTGGCTTCTTCAACCATAGATATATATGTCTTCAACCCTCTTTTAGAGCTCATCTACAAACAGGTTCATGCCCAGGGACGGTAATCCTCTTGTTTCCTAGTAATGCATGGCTGCCATCTTGTGGCATATATAACTAACTGCGTGTAGTTGATTTGCTCAAAAATAAACCAACAACCTAAATAACAAGAAAGAAATTCCGGGATCTGCCACCTGATCCAGATACACACCAAAATTGTATGGGTTTTTCCCTGACCCTTAATACATCAGTCCACAGAGTTTCCTGGTAATCTGTCCGTTAGTTTGTGTGTAATGCTGCTAATTATCAGACAGATGCAGATGAAAACATAACATCCTTGGCAAAACAAAATTAGCAGTCAGCTACACAATGCTTTATATGTGCCGATGAGAGAAGGGACAGTCATTTTTTCCCCCTATTGTATTAAATTAGGGATGCACCGATATATCGGCCGAACATCGGTAGCGGCCGATATTCGCCTCGTTTACTGATATCGGCTTATCGGTAATAAACTTGACTTTCACCGATATCATTGGCCGATGTTCATATTTGTGGTAAAACCGCTGGGCACGTGCCGCGGCTGAGGGAGCAGTCGCTCCGTCGCCCTCCTCTCCGCGCCGCCGGAGGCTCAGTGTGCGGCACCGGGAGGTCCTCATCCGGTGGCACCTCACGGCGCCGGCGCGGAAGGCGGGCCGTTGGAGGGGACCGGGTACGCGGTCAGCGGCGGCCACTCTGGACGCGTGTCGGCGCCTAGCAGCTGACTGAGAACTGGTGCGGACCAGGGGAATCCGACTGTTTAATTAAAACAAGCATCGCGAAGGGCCACGGTGGGTGTTGACGCGATGTGATTTCTGCCCGACACTAAAAACAGGTAAAACTGAGGAGGGCTTGTTAAGTTATCTTGACTCACGCAGTGTAACTTGGCGTAAAAAGTATGAGCGTAGCGTCTGTTTAAGTACTTTATTCTCATGTGCACCGGCTCTATTCATCCGTCTCATGCACAGGTAACAAGGGAATTGACAACATACGTCATACACACAGAAGCCGTAACACATCTAATAAACGGGCAATACTGCTACCGTAAATCAATGAGAAGAGCGTTCTCTATAATGACCCTAACCCTAACCCTAACCCATGCTGTTTTAAATTATCCTTGTGGTATTTTGACCAAAATATGTTACAGACATTTCATTAAGATCCCAAGGAACCATTTCAACTTGCGGTAAAATGGGCCTAATATGTCTCTGTTAAATAAAGTTTAGTTAAATCAGAGATTGTTTCATTAATCTGATTCAATTTGTGCTCATTAAAAGATAAGAGTGATGAATAGTGCTTTTTAAATAATGATTTAATTATTTTTCTGGCACAAAAGGGTGAATGAATAACAACAAAAAGAAAATAAACAAATATCGGTATCGGCTATCGGCCAGATTGTTATTTTAAATATCGGTATTGGTATCGGCCAAGAATTTCCATATCGGTGCATCCCTATATTAAATAGTATTATTCAGTATGAGTTTCATAAATCGTTGTTGAATAAGTCTTTACCTAATTTCTAGTATTCTAGATTTCTGAATGTATTAAATCATACATATAGTGCTAGAAAACATAAATAACTGGCCACATGTTTCATAGTGAACCAGCCCAGGGTTGAAAAGCAAGGTGTCACTCTTTGATGCTACATGCTCTTTACCTCAAGTCACAGATCACTGCAGACAATGTGAAAACATCTCACAAAGTTATCAAAAGTGTACACAACCACACATTTCATACATGATAGTCCATGCATAACAGACAGAGCTGAACATCCCAATACATATTGCAAAAAAATATCAGGAATGACCCCTTGGCGTGTTTCAGAAAACAGTTTCAGGAAAAACTTTAAGTCAGTTGCCTGAGATGATGGAAACTCACAGGCATGTTGTCCTCCAGTAAACCCGAGTTTCTCCTCCTCACTAACTGAAGCCTTCATACTGAAGGAGGTGATCTTTTTAGTCAGCAACACAAATTGCTTAAATTCATCACCTCATATAGAGACAAATATCCTCCATTTTAATGCCTTCTTTATTTCCTCTAAGTTAAAATGTAGTACAATATATTTTTATGTTCAATAAAGAAAAGAAAAAAAAAAACCTTCAGCAACTATCCCACTTTTTACTGATGCTCCACCAGTTGTATTTTATTTCTTATATCATACATTTCTTATATCATACAGCCATGTCCTCAACTTGGATGTTTTTTCTCCCTCGTTGTAATTTCAAGTATCCCTAAACAGGCCTCTCTGCCGTTTCCATCTGTGACAACGTCTTCATTATCCTTCTGTTATTAACAATATCAATTGTAGTGTTCTACACTAACACGTTATGAAAAATCTGTGGAGCAGAGCATTACCATTTGCATGAAAAATAAAACACGCAATGATAGGACCTCACCAGGAAGCCGGAATACAGTCTGGATCATGAATTCTCAAGATAAAAGCCCACAGATGGTGAGAGCAAAAAAACTTATTGCATGTCACAAAAATAAAATCTGCCACAAACACGAACCCAGAATCTGATACGCACACACACACTCTGCTCACGTTTCTCTCTGTCTCTCTCTCACATACAAACTCAGCTGACGTTTCTGACCCGCTAAAGTTTAATCATGACGCAACAATATCAACTAGGCTTGCAGGTGATCCAGTGTCTGTGTCAAGGCTCCCTCTGTATGACTTCTGTTCCTAATGTGCACCACATAAGATCACAGACAGTTCTCATGACAGTGTCAAGGTCCTCCTGTCACCACTGTTCCATAAGAAATACACACAGACATGGCATGTACAGTTTCACATTATCAAGATTCACTTAAACCACCATTTCCCACACTGGTAGCTATACAATCAATTTCAATAGATACGGGTCAAAATACGAGTTTTAAACCTATTATTAAATGGTATTTAATAATGTCATTCATACATTATTATTATTTCAACTGCAAATCAAATATAGTCTCAAAATATCTTTATGAGTTTGAGTAAACTTCCATCATCAGTAGATGTTTCAATCACGATAGCTTAGATTTGAATTTTAAGCTGATTTTGAATCCACTGTTGCTAGGGTAAAATGGACAACAGGACTAATCTGAGTGGACTTCTTCAACAGAAGAACGCTAATTGGCTGTTACCTTTTTGACTGTGCTATAAATACTGTACTTCAACTTTGCTCCTCCTCTCTGATCTTGTCTGAGGTAAGGGATTTCTAACTCGTTTGAGGTCTGTTTTTAGCCAGCATGCTAACCTTTACAGTTCTGGCTCATAATTTAAGTTTGAAATTAAACTACCCTGAAATATGAAGTAGGCTGTGTTACCTGCTGCTGTTAAATGTTGATTTAAATGTTGATTGCTTTCAAGACATGTGGGAATATTGTTGCTGGCTACTCTTATTTTGCTCCTGTGGTCACATTGTTTTACTATAACCACTAAAGTTATATATGTGTGCTTGGCGGAGTCTTGGGATTCTCACAATGTTTTTATTTCACAGATAGGATTTCTAGTTTTTGTATTAGAGCGAGATGTTCGAGGGCTGCGCTCAGCTTAAATTTGTCCCTTCCCCAGGTGCAAGGAGTTATTAGTTTCCATGGCAACGTGATACACACACAGAGAGCAGGAGGGGAAGTGGCAGTTGACTGCAATTCTAAATATGAGTTATTTTTTTCTCAAGTGAATGCATTACGCTTCAGTTGTATAGTGCCGAATCATAACATACAGTACATTGTCTCAATGCTCTTTACATAGTAAGGTCTCAACCTTACAATATTATAGAGAAACCCAAAAGTAATTCAATTCAGGGTTTCCCAAACACCTCTGCATGGTATATAGATCAACAACTATGCCCGTTTGCCATCTTGTGGTGGATAGATAACTGCATGGAGGTAACTGGTTCTGTTTGTGTGAAATGAAGAGTGTGAACATGCTTTTAAGGCTGCTAAGTCTCTCCTCTGCAGTGCTCCTCTGCTGGCGGTGCCTGGCTTTTCTCAGGCTTTACAGCTTGAGGTGGATGCCAGCTCCAGGGAAGCTGGTGCGGTGTTGTTACAGGACAGTTGTGCGGATGTGTGCAACCCTGTATGCTACTTCTCAGCCAAATCAAGGATATATTAGCCATGCTCCTTGCCCTATAACATTTTTAAGTGACAGTGACAGTCTACACCGATCATAACCCTCTTGTTTTTCTAGCTACGATGTATAACAGCAACCAACGCTTGATGCGTTGGGCACTCCTGGCAAAGAGCCTCAACATAAATATCAAGCATAAGAGAGGAGCAGACAATGTGGTAGCCGAGGCGCTGTCCTGTGGGTGAGACCATGCCAATTGTGAAGATGTTGTGTAATGATTGGTAGTGATGGTATGTGAACTATGTGAACAGTTAAAGGGGAGGGGTTTGTTCTTATGGGAGGGGGTTTACGTGCCATGTTTCGCTCTGTCTCTTATTTCCCCTTCAATTTTGGGATGGGCAATTTGTGTTCACATTTATTAAAAACAATACTGGTTTTCCTTGAAACCATTTTTTTTGTTTTTCTGCCCGGTTTATTTTCTAATTTCTGTCCCTCATGCCCTAGATGTTTTAGGGACGTAACTTGCTTTTGCTGTCTCAGTTTGGACTTTGAACAACAGCAACTGTACTGTATTCAATATGATAATTTTATGATAGGGAAGCAATGTGTTCCTGACCTTGTACTGGGTCTACCTGCTCTGCAATTGTTAAAATTTAACGACATAAGTTAGAAGGCAAACATCTACCTGTGCCAAATTTTGGTCACGTAGGCACAATCAGTCATTTGAATAATCCCAATATTCTCATATAATCTAAAATTATGACATTTACTTGATTATTACTTTCTCAATAGAAAAAGGCATAGAGAATAAAGGCGTAATTTACAATAATATTTATTGAGTTGATACTCGTATTTGTATCAAAACATTAATTATAACAACAAACAGACCACAAAATAAAATGTCTTTAGAGAAAATATAATATTTTAGCAAGCACATGTTTAAACCACACTAGTGAATTGGAATGCATAGGTTTCGTAAAATATTGAGCTTCTGTTCATCCATGAAAAAACAAAAAAAGCTTAGATAGACTGTCAGTAAATTAGCAGAATTGTAATCACTTAGAAAACATGCCTATAATTTAGTAGAATATGTTGTATATATAATAAACATATACATAACTTGTATGTTTGTGTATTCTTCAGTGTGAACAGTACCAGTAGCTTACACACAGCATTTCAGAAACTGTACTCAGTAAAACAGTCTACAAATGTGATGAGTCCTACTCCTTCCTGAGCACCTTACCTCTATGTATTTATTTAAATGAGGTAAAGAATGAAATAATGAATGGAGCTGAAAGAGCACAGAACACTTCGGTTTTCATCAAGGCACAAATACAGAAGAACCAGAAATAGAAAATACAGTTAGACCATGCAAAACTTTTTTCTTTACAATATAATAACCTTATAGTCTATGTTAAATTCAACTTGCTGCCTGTGAGACACTGGTTATCAGAAGAACATACCTCATGTGCCTGTGTGATACAACTTCCACCTTAGCTATGAATGTCACATAAACACAGTTGAATTGTATTTGGTTGTATATTCCATCATTTAGTACAGAGAGTGCAGCTCTCTGTCTATCTGGAGAGCTACTCCACATAAACAGCATTAAACATTCAGTTTGCATTTCTGTGTGTTTTAAGTCAATATCAGCAGGCTTTCTGACAGTCTGCACAGAGTAAACTTCTTTTAAATGATTACAACACATATGAATAAATTAGGGTTGCTGAAAATGTGGGCACCCCTGTTCTCATGAAACGGTAGTGCACACCTCCAGCCTGCAGAGAGCAGTGTGAGTTCACAGTTGATTCTTCAGTAGAGCGGCAGCGCTGGGCGTTCATACTGATAGTCCGAAGTCTGTCATTTGCAGGGTTTGTTATATCACAGCTTGGTGTTTTTGTCGATGTCCTTAGCTTTCTCCATCCTGTTGCCGTTCCCATCGAACTCGAAGGCACCGTTTTCCACAGGGTAAACCTTCTCTTTTGATTGTTCAACACCTCCAGCCTCCAGTGATGGAGCCTCATCATCTGAATCAGCAGGGCCGATGCCACGTGATCTCTTATATAGCCGGTAGGCTGTAGGGGAACCAGATGGTGTCAGAAACATTGATCAGAGAATGCAATGTTTTTATTTAGCAGCAAATCATGACAGAAGTTATCTTCGGGTACATATCAGCCACACACGAGCAGTAATAAAGCAAATTACTTTTTGTTTTATGAAGAATATTATCCAGAGAGGTAGATTTTTCACTGAAGTTAGTTTATCACTATTTGTCCAATGCCATTTTAATCTATGAGGTTGCAGTCAGGTCAAAATGTTGTCCCCTCAGGAGTGAAGGGGAGCAGATGTACTTGTCTCTGGTTGTGAATTTACCCATCCTTCTATTAAAGCACGAGGTATAATGAAAAATAATCTTTTTTAAGATACATTTATTTGTCCCAAACACATAATGTGCAGGTTTTTGAGCATAAACTAGCAGCTATGGCTTAGGGCTACCAACAAATATAAACTATACAGCTTCTTATCACACACTTTATTGTCATTAACCTTGACTCACTGCAGCCAAGCAGCATCCCTGCTGCCAGGACAATTTTCCACAGAAAATCATACAGACAAACATCTCCTTGTCATCTCAGTCACCGAGACCATTGATTCAGAACATTATTAACAAGGCTGAGACGCACTTTAGGTCTCGTACTTATTTTAATCACATAATCCCAATAAGCATGCAGCAAACTAAAACTAGTTAACCCTGAGCAACATTCCATTCTGAATCGACTCTAGAACAGAACATTTAAAATGACAGAGGCCAACAAAAAGCTGCTGCAAACCATCCTCTCTACACAGCCAAGTACTATTGGGGTCATTGTACACACTGGGGTTTTGGATATCCTTAACAAAAAGACACAGATTGACGGTCAATCGCAACACGATTTCAACAACACCAATTCCAATAATTTTGAAATAAATCAAATCCTGTGCCAAGCCCTCTCCTTTGCCTGAATGCATTGCTGTCATTGCCTGACTCATGGGATATGGTTATTGACAATCATCATCTTTTGGAACTAATTTAAATCAGATTTAAACCTGGGATTCATCAAAACATCACCATTCAGGTGTCTACCAGAGATAAACCTCTTTTTGCTTCCTTAAAGTTATCGCTGACCTTAAACAGTCGGCGGCATTGTCAAACACATCATAGCAATCACATCTGGTCCCTGCCTCAGTAACCTAATATCTGTCCTCTCCTGTCACAGAAGCCCCACAGCTCTTTTTAATGTCAGATCTTCGGGAGACAAATCCTTTTTGGTCAGTGATCTGATCACAGTCTTGTCCTCCAAAGTATCATCTTATCAGTCCATCAGACAAAACAGGAGGAGAAACTGCAGCTGTTTTCCCTACACAGTTTGTGTGTAACGACAATGAACTTTGAATGTTCATAAAAAGAAAGACAGGTTTGAACTCACCTTACATGTAAATTAACCTGTTAATCAGCAAAGTAACACTGGAGACCTATCCCCAGGCCAGGACTTGCTGCGGTTGTGCTACAGAAAACCGTGACATGCAGCCGAACTGTGACGCAGGTTTTCCACAACAAAACTGCAGCAAGTGTGGCCCCAATGTTAGTAACAACATCTGTGTACACGGACAACTTCCATATCCAGATGACCTTTTTCTGATTGGGTGTTGAAACTGCTTAAGGTCTCTGTTCTACTCATAGAAGTGCAATGTTCATGATATAACATTCAGTCCTGATGAAAATTATAATAATAATGTCTGTGATCATAATAATCCTGATAATGCTGGGAAACAGGAGGATAAAGCACCACATATGACACTGTAAAGTTGTATAACTGAGCACTGACCAAACAAACAGTAACACACTGTTTGCCTATGGTCTTGTGTTGGTCTTTAAATGAATTGAAGATCAGTTGTGTCGTTGGCCAAAGATATTTAGAGTCAGCAAATGTAGACTGCTATCATTAAGTGCCTCTATATTCTTACCTGATACAGTTAAGACTGCCACCACCAGCTGGAAGATGCTATAGATGAGGGGGAATGAAAACATGACTTCCAGTTCAGCAGGGCTGAAGGACAGCTGCACAATGGTGCTGCACAGCTGGGAGTTCTGGAATCCCGTCTCCAACGCAATGGTTCGACATCTGAGGGAAAAAAGCAGGGGGCAATCATCTTTAATCTGTTGGCATTATCAAAGACTAGTTACGTGAGACATATCACATGTTAGTCAAGATAAAGTAGTCTCTCAAGTTAATATTACTAAATGCGAACTTCATTGTAATGCTGTCACCCTACCTGTACCAGGGTTGACCCGCAATGCGGGCCAGTGTGAACCCCAGGCCGAAACCAATAAAAGGGTAGATTGTGCCGATGATCCAGAGGGCGGGATCAATGTCCCAAGAAGACTGGTAGAGAATTCCTCCAACCACAGCTATGATAAGAATGAGAGCAAACCCTCCAATGGAACCCACCTGTGCACAGAAGACACATTATTAAAAGCCCATCCAAGACTTTTCATTAGATCGAGCCATGCAAAATGTAGATGTCAGAACAAATCCATTCACCAAATTCTTATCAGATTATCAAAATTACAAGTGAGTCAAGTGTTTTCCTACCCTGAGGATCTTTTTTGCCAATTCGGGCTTCCTGCGTTTTAAATACATTCCCAGGGAAATTGGGACAAGGAGGGCCACAAGAGTGATACCTGAAGATACATAGTTTCATAGTATTACAATCCTTTTTATGATTATTAGATTTACGCAACACAAAATGTCACTAAGTTTCACTGGATTTGAACATTTATTTTCCAAAATGACAAATGCTGTGTCATATATCTGCAAATGAATCACATTTTATGGTTGTCATAAAAAGTTCTGTCTACAATTCTCAAAAACATATTGGCTTGTGATAGACTGTGAGCAGTCTTATTACCAATACTGTCGTATGGGATCTGGATGCTTTCGGAGGATGTCCAGACGGAGGTGTAAATGAGTAGACACAGAGGCATCATCCCCAAGGCCAGGATAGAGGAACAAGCAGTCATACTGATACTGAGGAGGAGAGGACATGGACAGTGGGTTGGACATTTATGTGTGACATTTTGGCACACACACATCTGCATTATAAATATCAAAATACAGTACAGTCAATGCAGTATGTAAGCTTGATTGGCCTAATGGAAACTAAATGCTATCCTCTCACTAAATCATGTTAAACAGCAGCTTCCGAGTGCATAAAGATAAATATAAATATGAATGAGTTCACTTAAATTTGCGATCAAGGAAACATTGTTTGTCTGCACTGTTCTATATATTCTTAGAAAACATGGTTATTTGCTACTTAACTGTCATGTGCTCAAACGTAGAAAGATTATTTCTACATTAAGATCATGAATCATTTATTCTGACATGTTGGTTTATTAACAAGAAATCCATGGGTGTTTTCAAATTGCACATCATTGACTGACATGATAATATCCAATGATGCTGCCAATAAGCCACTCAGTCAAACTGGTTCTTTACCTGAGGTCCATGTCTCCATCCAACCAGTAGCAGATGATGTTGGAGCCGGTGCCTCCAGGACAGCAGCCCATAATGATGATAACGACAGCCTGCACAGGTAGAACGTTGAAGGCCAGTGACAAGGCGAAGGCTGTGAAAGGCATGATGCCAAACTGGCAGAGGAAGCCGATTACAATGCCCCAGGGCCTCTTGATGTGGCCCAGCAACTTGTTGGCATCCACAGTGCAGCCCATGGAGAACATGACCATACCCAGCATTATGGTGAGCACGACGCTCAACACCAGGCCCAGCACTTCATTGAAGTTACTGGCAGGTACAAGGCAGTTTTTGCCTGAACAGACTGTTGCAAAGGAGTCGCAGGCAGGAGGCAAAGTTACTGCCTTGAGCATGTTCATCGTGGACAGTGTAACGGAAGAAAACGTAGAGGATCGGTGGCTCCAAATTATTGATGAGACTGGAAGTAAGGTTCCCTCTCTTGTAAGTCTGGGATTCCAGGAGACTGCTCAGTTTTGTCCTTGTCCAATATCCAATGAGACCACAGCAATAGTGGCAACGGTTCTGCTCTCTGCTCTTTATGCCTCAGCTATATCAATTCAGAGGCGGAAATCAGGAGAAAAAGGATAAAAAATTAACCAATACCTGAGGGTTTATGGGGTCAGTGTTCAGAAACACATGCACATAAAAAGAGAATCATCCTGTACATGAAGTGTGATTGCACCATTGCACCAACTTTTATTGCCCTTTGGCCTCTTAAAACTTTATAGGACAACTATACTATACAGCATCATCATCCTACAATGTCAGTGAGGATGGAAGATGCCTGTATTTCTCAAAGGAAGGACACACCCTGTGTGCTCAAAGTATTCTTCTCAGAGTGCTTGTAAAAATTATACCCTTTGGCCTTTTATCATTTAAACATTGAATAACACAATGGATGATTTTTTTATACTTACCAATAAAAAGTCTCTGATGTCAAAGTAGAACTAGGAAAAACCAAACCCTATAATTGACCTTAATTAAGTTATAAACCTATAGAAAATTATCACTTTTGGGAAGGATACAGGAATACTTTCACTGGATAGTCATCAGGAGAAAGAAAGTTTAATCAAGATATCGATTTAAATATGGAAACACTGTATTTGTGTCAGACAGTAGTCACTGAATTACAGAGGTTAATTCTTTTTTTTAATGAAATACACATTATATGTACATATTTGTCTTATTGAAAAAATCTTTGTTAATATCGTTCAGTGGGTGAACTCTTTAATTCAGTCCAGAATCCATGGTCAAGTTAGCTGTAACTTGCTCAGTTTAGTTTTGAGTTAACATGGCAGAGCCGCAGTATCCAAATGTACAAATTGATAAAGGTCAGGCCCATCTACACAGCCACACAGCTATACTGAAGAGGGTGAACACAGTGTTTCACTCTCTTCAGTTGTCAGAAGTTAAATAGTCTTTATGAAATGCACCATTATTCAACGTGCTGATAAAAATGGTAGTTCATATTTTTTGTAGGCACTTTATGTCAACCTGTAGCACATGCCAAGTGTTGAAACAATAAAAAAACGTTAAGTTTGCATCATAAAGTTCTATCGCCAAAGTTCATTACCTGTCGCTTTGATGAATCCGAGTCATGGAGTGCACAAGAGTTACAAACTAATAAAGTTCTCTGTTCCTTAAAAACATCGTATAAAAGTACCCATTTTTTATTAACAAACGTCGAGCCGGGTTGTTCCTACCTCCCTAGGGTCCCTCTGCAAGGTTTCCCTCACTCTGTCTCCATGGGAAGAGTAATGCTTAACTTAAAAGTTAAAGGGCAACCAGCAAAGACAGACTCACGGTCTCATGTTAAGTTAAAAAATGTAAATCAGCTTGTGTCAAGAAAATAGAAGAAACAATAACAAAAGTAATCAGTACATTTGAAATGTATTAAATGAATATATAAGCATGATAGGCACAACCTTAACTAAAGACCTTACAATGGGATGTTCTGACCCATGAGGAGTTAGTAAACAATACTGTTTATACTCAGGACTCACGAGTCAGAAAACACCCATGTTCAAATTCAGCCTACATTTTTATCTCTGCTTGACGCTTGTAAAGATTCATGATGATAATCTTTCAAGGTTGTGAAGCTATAACACGGACGCCTGCCAAAATCCTAAAATCTGCGTCATTGGTAGTTACTGCCACTACAAGTGTCTACAGGAAAAATACACTCACATCCAAGTTAGCGTTTCGATGTTAGCAAGGCTGGAAATGGTCAGGTTTAAAACGGGCAGAAAAGGACAGGACAATGCTAGTGTCTTTTGTGTCATAATACACTCTCATTTTAGGCAAAGATTCACTTGCATTTTGGTTTGTGCAGCAGAAAAAGAGTTGTGCAGAGATTCCCCGCCTCCAAAATGGGATAATGAGTAATTTTTTGGTGACTTATTAGTTCAGCATTTGTGGTTTCTTATTACACACATCTAACCTCCAGTTATGTTTGAATCCTAACTCCTATACACATATGTAGAGATTGATTTGAAGGAAAAGCTGAAAGAAATTTGTTATGTTCAGGAAATGTATGTGGAAACAATCTGCAGGTGTTTATATTTCAGGTGCTAGCGCCTGGAAACCAGTGTTTGAGCTCATTTTGTGTCTTACTGACAGTAACTAACTGCAGCAAGAACATGTTCATATAGTGCTTATATGATGTAAAGAGAGATGATAATAGACTAAAGCGTCAGCAGTGATTTTTTTTTCACACCTGGAACTCTTAATTCACATTCAGGTGACTTTATTTAACGTTTGATATTTTAAAATCAAAAATAACATTTCCTTCGTGTTCTAAAATTTCCCACATTCCATGATTTTCCAATGGTTTCCTTGGACATAGAATATTGATTTCCTGAGCATTATAGCTCACAAACTGCAGAGGCAGCAGAGACATATTACTTTTTACTACTGCAGAACGAAAGTTTCAGTAGAAAGGTTTGAAGGATATACAAGCCACACCTGTAAAGGCTGCGTGAAGTGATTCACATTTCTGTTATCTAATTTTAAATTCTTTGTAAATTTGTCAGTCAGTGCTGTGCTGAGGAAGGGGGCAGTGAAATCCTCTGAAGAAGCCTTATCAGTCTTTATTTGACTTGCCCTTCATTCAGGCTGCAGTAAATTTTAAGTATCGTTCTGCTCCCGATGTGTGAAGGTTTGTGTCATGACACAACCGTTATCTTAGCTGATCTGATTCCAGATAACGATCTAATCTGATGGGTCCATATTTCACAGTGTTCCCGGTCCACTGTAAAATTAGCAAATGATGACAAGGCACTTTCTGGTCTGGCCCACCGGCTAGTTTTTTCTTTTCTTTTATGTAACTAAGGAAGAAATGAAGAGGGATGCAGAGAGATTTTCAGGATGTGACCTTGACTCTTGCTGACTACTCTCAATAAAAAAAGTTTATCACCACGTGTGCTGATTCTCTGTTTTCAGCCTTCACTCCATTTGCAGACTAAAGGTGTTTCCCATCGTATTTTAATGAGTGTTTTATTTCTTGCAAATAAAGTAACTTGCCAGATAGATTTTGCAACAATAACACAATGCTTGGTCTGAAGGATTACTCCTGAGTCCTTGACTATGAGAGGATGTGGGAAAATTACTTTCGGCCCAAACATATCCAGCTGAAGGTTAATCTGGAAAACCTGGACAAATGTATAAAATGAGGAAGCACCCAACACAGGACCTCAACTGTTCTCTCAAGTTCTAGTGTTTGTTGCCAATGAAACTACCTCGATCTCTTCTTTTGCACATCCAACTGTAACACACTGGATTATTATGAAGACAAAAAAGGTCCAAAGTTTGAATCCTCATTCCCCTTTGTGCAATTCATCATGTGTTTCTACTTTTTATGACCCCATAATTTGAATATGGCCATTTGGAACAAGTATCAAGACCTTTGTCTTTAGAGGTAGTTAGTTTTAACTACAATGACCAATAAACAAAAGTATATTTAACAGATTCCACTCAACCTGAGTTTTTGACAAGCTCAATGAAACAAAAATCTGCTTTGTCAAGTAGAGAAATTTAGCAGTTAGCAAGGCCGCATTGGTTAATAATCCAACCAATACATCAGTTGTACATACATGACCAATGAACTGTAAATGTAGGTAAACAATGCTTCTCCACTTCCTCTTTTTGTACAAAATTTAAGCCAAAATATCCTGCAAGACGGTGCCGCAATTTTTGCAGTTACGTCAATTGAAGTCTGGGCATTAGTGATGTGGTGTGACGTCATGGAACCAACGTCCCACTGATACACAGGCACTACTTATCTTGGGAAGTTGTCAATCATGACATTTCACCCAATTTCTTCAGCATCAAATATCTAATCGAAACCAAACTTATCAGTAAAATCAACATATCAGTGTGAAAGCAGAGTGAACATTTAATGTGCACTTTTACTTTTTAGTTTCGGCAATGTACTATCTGCGTACACGGGTTTCTTACATCAGGCCCTAGATCTCTTGATCTCTTTGGCGCTCACAGCACATTGCAAAGCAAACATAACAATAGAAAGTATAAAGGTGAGCACTGACCTTACTAGAGTAGTATTGCACTGGAGTTACTGCACCTGAACAGATTGTTTTGGTAGAGTTTCGATAAAGCAATCAATAAAATATTATTTCTATAGCCCATTGTGGCAGTAGACCATGCCACAGGGCTCTCCCACACACACCCAGACATTAAACAGTTCCTTTTCATGATCTTTGATAAATTAAACTCAGAGAGACAAATTTAAGTGCCAGCCATTTCAGCTGGCATCTCTGCTCTGCAGCTCTATAAAGTGTCTCTTTCCATATAGAGGCAGCTATGCCGCTGCCTTTTAAACCTGAGGATCAACCAGCTAACAACTGCGCTGATTGATCCTCTGGTACAGGCGAAGGTGGTCTCCCAGCCCCCTCACCTCCACACCCATATTCACAAATCACAAGTTGTCTCATATGGCTTAACAATGTGTGACATCCTCTGCCCTCAACTCTCAACCGGAGTAAGGAAAAACCACAAAACATTTTTTTTAACAGGTTTAAAAGAAGCTAGAAACCTCAGAGAGAGTCACATTTGAAGGATCCTTCTCCCAGGATGGACAGAGGTGCAATAGATAGTACATTGACAAAATTACAATATTTACAACATTGATTATGAGAAAGAGTTTGGAATATAATTGAAAGGTGTCCATGTTTAAAGTATATTCAGACATAAGATAATCGTCATAGAAAGGAACTGCTGACAGTATGTACTCCAGTTGTGAAAATGACTTTGAAAGAAGGTAAAATAAAGCAATAAAATAATTGACACCAGTATGAGCGCATCCACAAAGTAGATGTGAAACCCTTGAATTTAAAGATGCCACTCTAGCTCGTGCCAATCCCCAATCAAAAATTATAATTGAGGAAAAACAAACAGTGCCAGTCACTGCACTTATAAAACGTACGAGTCATATTGCAAAGGTTTATGGGTAACACCACTATAAATATTGATGGAACATATGAGTGGAGACTGTACTTTTATGAAACAAGTTTAAAGTCTTCTCCAAGATCAGTTATATCTCAATACCTCTTAGGCTATGTTTTCCCTGTCCATACATTTTGGTGTCTTTGAGTCTAGGTCGGTTTTTCCTACTCTGGGTTAGCCCTCCTAGATTCTGTTAAATCTCAATGCAACAACATACGACAGTGATTTGTTGGATGATTTCTTGGATGAAAAATTTCCCTGCATAGGGGCCTGACATCAACCCTGCGCAACACTTGGTGGGTGAGGGTCAGCCAGTCATTATTAATATCCTTTTTGTGACATAAGACAAACTTTTATTCCCAGGCCATGACGCTAATCTCATAGATGCATATATATGCAAATATGCTACCTGCCCTTATACCTTATATATACACACATTCTTATATTAATATACACTTACCACTTTGATTTTACCATGCATCCTCTGTTTATTGTGTTATAGTATTGCATTTGTTTTATGAGCTTTTTTTATTTTATTGGAATTTAATTATTGGTCTAATTGCACTGCTGAGCCGACCTGTTGTTCTCATCCAACACTTTCCTTTTCTCTGTTCACCCTGTGTTAACTTAAACAAAACTTAAACCTTGAAACTTACCAAACTTTAGAAATGTTCTCAGCGGAAACATAAATAATATATCTTTAACTTGATTCCAAAATATGATGGAAACCTTTCCAAGAAGATTGTATCTACATCCATGAACGGATATGGCTTGTGTAGCATTTGTCTGCATTCTGAAGGAGTGATGTAGTACATATAAAGTTAAAGGACAATCAGCCAAACCAACAAGTGAGCTATACATTTTAATTCATAGTAAAAGCATCTTCAGCTATTATGTAATTGGAGGTGGTCCATCAGTCAAAAACCCCTCCAGTCAGCATTGGCCATTATTAGACACACACATCTCCACACTGAGTCATAAAATACATTAAAAGTGCTGTTAAATCTTCAGTATTCCCATTATCTGCTGTTGGGAATAGATTAAAGAGAAGGATTCCAGACCCCACTCATGGAGACTAAGCTGACCTCTGATCAGCTCTGAGAGGTGTTTGTTAACTTGATGCTGCCTGTTAGATGGGAAATGAAGCATCTCAGGAGGTAGATTCCTAAAAACCGGAGGGAGCTGTTGCAGAAAAAAAAGAGTGATTAGAGGCAATTTATCAAACTGCAGTTAATCACGTTTTTTTTTTATTTTGCTCTCAACGCATTTCTAAACTCACATCAGATAGACATTGAGGCAATGACAGGACAGTGTGAATAGCTAACTGTAAAAGTTATAGCCCAACTGAAGGTAAATTCATATTTTTGTAATATTTCCTGCTAAATTCTTTGGTGTGCACCCAGACAGAGCTTCAGCGTGGAATACAATGCTGTGACTTATGAACAGAGTTTTTCGACATTTTGAGTTGTCACAGTACAAAAAGCTCAGACAGATGTTACCAATAAAAGAAACACTATGAGTGTGAGCTGTGCCACTGAACAAGCATTCACACTTCCAGCTGAGCTGAAACCTGCTTATGGAATGAGGCCATCATTGAGGTAATTGAGGCTTTTCTTATTTTGAAACGTCAACATATCTGTGTGGAAAAAGGTCTGTTGGGTCTAAAAGGGATAGTTCAACAAAAAATGTAAACTCACTCATTATCTACCCACCACTATGCCGATGGATGGGTGGGAAGTGTTTGAGTCCACAAAACACTTAAGGACTTTCGGGGTAAACTGTGTTTTCATTACGTCTAAAGAAGAGGTCGGAATTAAGTTCAATTGTACAGGATTCTGCTGCCAGGTTGTTTACCCCTTAGACTCAAGAAGTATCTGTGGATTCAAACACTTCACCACCCCCCCCCCATAGTCAAAGTGGTGAGTATATAATGAGTGAATTTACATTTTTTTCTAGTGAAATATCCCTTTAAAATATCTGTATGAGGCTGATGAAAAAAAAAACACACGCCTTAATTGATGTAAACTGTGGGCTGTCGGTGGATCTGTTAATAACTTTTACTATGATCATTTATTTATCATTATGTCATATAATAATACAGAAACAGTAATGTTATGTAAAGTCAGCTGTACAACTGGAGATTTACCTTTCAGTCACATTTTGATAAGAGAGTGTAAATTAATGAGGAAAATAAACCTCTATATTAATTTCAGGTATAATTACAACTAGTCATTATTTTTAATATTATGTTTGATCAGTTTTTTGTCTCGCTTTTAATTACACTTCAGTGCTCATGTAACATTTCTTGACACAACTGCCCACTTAAGTCCAGATTGGACCTTGAAAAAATTCAAGTTGTTACAATATAATTAATATTAACTTTAACGTATTCTGCAAATTATAAACAGTAAGGACTAGGGACAGAATTGCAAAACCAGTGTAAAATAACCGAATAAAATAAAATGCTGCTGCTACAACTATCAAATTGTACGCCGTTAAAAAGTTTAATTAATAGTCGCTACATTACTGTTTATGAAAAACAAAAACCAGTGTACATTACTGTTTATGAAAAACAGTAATGTAGACTTGACTGGTTCTAATCAGTGAAAACAATGTTTCTGTCAAGTGTGAGAGTAGAAGACTAGACTTAGGAAATTCAGCTTGTCATTCTAACAACTAAACATGGGAATGTGTCACAAAAAGAAAACAGCTGTTGATCTTTGTTTGTATTGACAACAAATCCATGAATATAGGACAACCAGCGAGATATAGTAATCCACATCTGGAGTTTAGTAGATTTTTGCAATGGCAGACAATGTTTGCGACACTGATGCAGACTAAAAGGAGTGTTGTGAGACACTGGACCTCTGTAGCACAATGGAATAAGAAAATGATCAGGCTTTGAAAGCACAAACAATGCCTAGATGTGCTTTCACATTTATTGACAATTTGAAACACATTTACTAAGAGAACGTGAGTGTCTCACCTGACCAGAAATGGCTGTGGAAAGCAGCATGAAGTCTGTGTTTTGACCACTTCCTGGAGATTAAATAGGTTTGTCAGCAGTGTCCCCTGCCCACATTTGTCAATCTTTGTCACCAATATCTGCACAGAAAAGTATTTCACACATTACAAATTCCACATTTGCCATGTAGATTTTCAAAACTCTTGACAGATTAAAGAGCACAAAGCTATTATATAACAACAGATTTGATAAGAGACAGTATCATAATTCACATGTTGTCTGATTGATCAACTAATCCGCAGCAGTAATTAATTGAGCCCACACAAGGGGTGGATTGTGTTGAGTAAGCAAACATAAGAGCAGTAGATTTTTCCTGACACCTTCTGGCCAGTTAAGAATAATACACTATAACTTTGTGGATATCAAACTTTTGGAATGATCCTACAATAGTTTTTCTATTAATCATTAACATTTTTAATGTTCTTAGTTTTCAAATCTAAGGCCTGGAACTCCTCTTTTCTACTTCCCCATTTCTTTGGTCAGAGGAAACTGCTGATGCTGAAAATGAATTAATAGGTTTAAACGTCTAAATGTTTAGAGACCCATCATCTACTACAGTAATGTACTGGACAACTGTGCTCTTATACTTTATCTTAGCCCAAGCAGAGCAACAACTTTTAAAATTTCATTTCAGCTCATGGCTTCATGCTTCTTTTATATTTCAGTAGAGAGTTCATCTTTGTTGAGAGCTGAACCGTCACAGCCTTAATAATGGTCAAAGTGTTTAATAACCTGTGAGCATGAATAATTGACGGCAGAGTGCTCAGAGAGTGGGGGTGCTTTATTATAATGCCATAGCAGTGGCATTTCAGAGGGGACAGCAGTTTTTAAATAGCTGAGTGGGAGCGTTCAGCATTAATTCAGTGTGGACCTAATGATGAGGATTTGGAAGAAGAATGAGTTCAATGGAAAAGTCATGATAAAATCAGGTTCCTCTAAATATTTAGCACCAGCAAGTACTGGTTGTAATCTTCTGTTCATTAATAGGATCTGTGCCTGCTAACGTTTTCAAATTGTTTGTTTGTCTCGCACGTTGTAAGATGTTAGCTTGTTTTTGCTCCTGGCTTGGTTTGTGTGGTCTCTATGGGTCAAAGCAGAGGTTGGTGGTGCAGTTTTTGTTGTTTTTCCTGAGGTTACAGACGAACACAGACAGTTATCCTCTGAGATACATTGATAAACCTGGGAACTCACCTTCCCCCTATGAAGCCGAGCTGTCCGTAACCAGAGGCAGTAATGCCTGAACTTGGGCACCTCGGCTTCTCCTTTTATATTTTTTACTACACTGAGCATCTGTGAACATCTAAATTCCTTGAGATTTTTTTTTAACTCTTTCCAGCAAATCAACATCCTGATCCTGATATCTTTCTCAAAAGGCATGGGTTACATCAGCAGAGGATAAAAGTATATGTATAATACTCAAATGTTAAAAGGTTTCTCAAAAGTCTACATAGTTCTTACCCACACCTCCATTCTGGTTTCACGAATTAGACCACAAGATTTGATCATGTTGTAAGAAATTCGTATATATGAATTAATGTAAACAATGTATTTTTCAAAGATCTATTCCAATGAGTTCACCAACTTATTTCCTGCCATTGTTTTTGCTTTCAAGCTCAAGTCTGCATTTGGAAATCGTTTCTAGTGAAATAAGATACAATGGGCTGTGAGAAAAAACTAATGTAACTATTTTTTGAAGAAAATGTGTGAATATCCTACCACATATGGACGTTTGATATCCTCACACATCTCCAGGGCGATGAGGTCGGCCTTCTGGAGACCAACACTGCCATCAACCAACAGGAATGTCCTTACAAGACTAGACGAGAGACAAAAACCAGGGTTATGGATGTGTCTGCTGTGAGTTTTCCAGACGTTTAATGACACAGCTCCAAAGATGTAGGAGACATGACCAGTCAACTTGGACATAAGATCTTTAAGATCTTTTCTACTATATTTGTATACAGAAAAAAAGGGATGAGTGAAATGGTTTTTTTGTTCATTAGAAGGGAGTCAGGGACACACAAGACTGAGGAGCCGCTATAATATGATAGCTCCTGCTTAAAAAACTGGATTCTGAGCCATAATGGAACAATGTGATGTGTTGGTGTCGTATGGGGTCAATCTGTCGCAGCCCGGTGTCATTCGGACATGATTTAATAGAGGTAAACACAGTGGACAGCAGTGCATCATGGCACTGTGCCCTGGTGCAGCACTTCTCTAACCAATTTATCACCATGTATCCTGCTCCCGTCAGATGCTGCAGGGGTGTAATGGAGTGGAGGAGAACTTTATCATACAGTGCGACAGGGAGTGATAACTTTAATTTAAAATTAATCACATTTTTAACCTTATTCCATCATTGCTATGCATTTAATCATGCGTTTGATGTATTTTGATAAAATCACCAAAGTGAAAGTAGATTGACGTCGTCTAAGATGCAGGTCTGTACTGTGGGCCCAAAGGACAAAGCAAACGCATAATAGAAACCATGAACATTAAGAGAACAAACACACAAATATAAACATCCACCCAATACGAAAACATACGGATCAGTACAAAAACACCAGGAAGAAGAATCTTAATTTGGATGGATGACATAACATTGACCATTGCTGTCAAGCTTATGTAACCTAACTACACCCTTATTAAGTTCTGATATCTTTTCCAGGCAAGAAAGTCCTTTGGTAATGTAACACTGATGACTGCTCATCCTGCAACTTGGTGTTTGCACCTTCTAAATGGTTTAGTTCAACAACTTTCAAAGGTCTATGAAAACTACGGTCATTAATATGTTACCAAGTTGATTCATGAAAGAATTTTCTTTGGCACTTTTACCTCCCAAAGGTATAAAAGCATGAAGGCAGTTCTGTCATGGTCTTCGAGAAAAATCTCTTCCCAGCATCATCAGCATAGTTTAAGTCTGACTCATGGAAAAGTTACTTTTAACTTTGTGTATTCATTACAAGATAGATGGTCAGCGACTGTTTTACTTTGGCCCTGCATAAATAAATCATGCGTGTATGAGGAGTATTAATTCCCACCGTTTGTGCTGAGACCACACAATGTGACTCTAGTGAACACACTACTTTGAAATGTTGCTTTCTTCAGGCAGCTAACTGAAGCCAAAGTGGATATCTCACTTTTTCCTCGTGTAAAGATATGGCTCTACCATATCCACAAAGTCTTTGGGTGCTCTGTGCCCGTAGCCTGGCATGTCCACGATGGTGAAAGCTTTCCCCACTCTGAAGAAGTTCATCTTCTTTGTGTGACCCTACAAAGTAAACACAGAGAGACAGGTGGAAGAAATGACAAATGACTAAATAAATTGTATATAATAATAAAACAGAAAATAAATAATAATGCAGGTAAACAGGAAGACATTTGTGACCTCTTGAATTAACTATTCATAAAATCTTACTTCAACGATATTTTCTGAGCGTCAATATCAAGTTATATTACTAGTAATGGAAAGATTGTACTAGATTAATTTCAAGCCTATGTAGGTTGCTCTAACATTTCAATCTATGATGCAGATTCAAATTTCAAACTGCAGATGCTGCACTTTGCTTTTGGAAAGGATTCAGAGGAAAACTAGAAGTGTTCCTTCTTGATTGTTTGTTCCCGTCTGCCTATGCTTTTAATTTGAACAGTAAACTGACATCACTAATTAAGTCTGTACATTTCAGATACACTAGAGCAAAACGCTGAGATGGCAGCTACTGTGAGCTATACAAAACTGAATTAAAATGTTGGGATCATGAAAAAATGATCAATGATGAAATACTCATTACAGCTAGAGCTACATTCTGATTTAGATATATTTTTTTAAATGATACATTTCTGGTACATGGTACAAAAAGCAACAGCATAATGCAAGTTTCACCCAATATGTAGTTACTGCCCTTTGTCTTTGGACATGCTAAATCCTGAAAGTGAAACCGGATGTTGGTTAAGGGAACTCACTGGAGTTTTGGAGACTCTGACTTCGACCTCAGGCGTCAGGGAGAACAGAGCTTTGATGAGAGACGACTTGCCCACATTACTTCTGCCGATGAAACAAACCTGAAAATACACACAAACTGCATCACACAAAAGGTCCAGTTTTCTGTAACGTTGTGCTGAAATACAAATTATTACAATATGTTAATGTGTCATTTATAACAATCCATCACTAAGTCAGATCACTGAATTACTAAGAAGAGGTATTGCGCTTTTCTAGTCTTGACCTCTCAAAGCACTTTACAGTACAGCTTTACATTCATACAGCCTCTGGATGTTCCAACTCCTCACCCTATCTTTCAGGCTGAGCCCAGACATCCTACTGAGAGAGCTCATTTGAGGCACTTGTTTCCACAATCTCATTATATCAGTCACCAAGAGCTCATGGCAATAGGTAAACGTGAGAATGCAGATCAGCAAATCGAATGTTTTGCATTCTGACTCTAATCCCTCTGCACCACAACAATACCCTCATTAATGCTGACTGCACCAGTCTGCTTCTCCATCTCCTGCTCCATCCTCCCCTCACTCGTGATAAAGACCCAGAGATACTTAAAATCCTTCACGTGGTGCAGCAACTCGCCCCCAACCCGGCGGGAGCAATGCACTGTTCTCTGGCAGACAGCCATGGCCTCAAACGCGAAGGTGCTGATTCTCATCCTGACCGCTTCATACTTGACTGCAAACTGCCCCAGTGCAGGCTGGAGTTTACGGTCTGATGAATACAAATGAACCATATTGTCTGCAAATAACAGATATGCAATTCTGAGGTTTCCAAAACTGGACAAAGACCCACCTTGAAATCCTGTATGTGAATATCACATTATTAATTGTTATTAGCATTATTAGAATGTATATATTATTTTCCTTGCAGGTCTATTTATGTTTTTGCTCATTCAGTTCATTCTTCAGTGTACATTTTGAGCAGCACACCTGCTCTTACTGTCACGGACTGCTGCCATTGGCGCCTATGGTTTTTCCACAGCTGTACCATTGACGGCCAGGTCCGGGCTCATCCATCTCCTTGACACAAGATAGATGGATGGAGGTTGGTGCTGCCAGTAAGCTACAAATACATCATCCTCTGATGGAGCGAAGGGACAGAATGGTAACTAACTCGGCATGTCAAAGAGAAGCCGTCGTCCTATCAACACAATATTCCATTCTGAACCCTCCAGTGAACACTACACTCTATAAGGTTATAAATCTGCTCATTTATTATCGAGTGTCAACCCATGCTTAATTATGTATGTGGCTCGAGGAGGGTAAAGAGACTTTACACTCGATTTTTCAGACTTTTAGACAAAGAAGGACAATGTGAACTTCAATATGTTAAACAAAGACTCAAACATACACCTACTCTACTCAATTGATCTCTGTTCGTTTTGTAAACTTTAGGTCACAGTGGCCAATTGTTATCCAACACGACCATCCTGTTGCTGCCAATCTGAAGGTGATACAGTTTCCACAGGGAGGTCTGCTCACAGCTGGACAAAAAGAGAAGCGCCATGAAGTTTCCACACACTTGGATTTGCTGGAAAATATTTGAGGCAAAGTGGGAAACAGATGTGGACAATAAACAAGGGTTCCACCCTACATTAAAGGGATGCCTAAAATCTGTAACTTTTTCTGTACATATATTTACAATCAACTATATTGGATGAAAGAGAAAATGTGAGACTCAAGATTTGGTGGCACTTTCTGCCCCTGTACAAAAACCTCCCCCTCTACAAAGAAAATAAAAGAAAATGTGATAATCTAAATTGTAACTCTCTCTAATTACTAGTTCAACAAGAACCTTTAGTGGGCTAGTCTATAGTAGACATTAGTCTTCTAACAGCCATGCTTTAAAAAACAAGCTACACTAGAAAGTTAAATTGGAGTAACATCTTCATCAGCCTGAAGGCTCCACAGACACCAAACATGCACTTCAGTTCAAAGAACTGCTGCTGAAAGCTGCCGTCACACATGCACTGAACTTAAGAGGATCTCCTGACATTCTCCGGAGGGGCTGTATGTGAGAACACAAACGTCTGAGTGAGAGCCTTCAGACTTCTGAAGTTCCTCCTGCCAGCCCCCCCAAGTAAAAACCCCAAAATGTCAGAATGAGCCCATGTGAGAGGAGAACACAGCAGGAGACCCTTTGCAGGATTCACTGCGAGCGGGTGAGTGTGTTGGTCACTTTCTAACACACATTTCAGGATGACACAGATGAAGTTTTATGGGCTGTTGTGAACGCGTCTGGGCGGAGACTCTCCTGCAGCATCATTCATGTGTGAATGGCAAACTCCAGAGAAAGTCTGAACCTTATTGTTCAGACATTGTCTGTAGTTCATGCCTGAAAACAGCCAAAGACAGGATTTTACATCTCTCATCCAACAAATCTTTCGTTGTGTCACTCGCCAGATAAACAGGATGAACACTTTGTTCTCATTGTCATCTGTTGTCTACTTGCATTTCTGTGACTGGCCGATGCAGCGACGTGCCAGATAATGGTGCAGTGGGGTAAATATTGAGGTTCTGCTGGGTGAAGAGCATTCATTTCACTTACGGAGAGCAACAAGAGCAATGCTTCAGAGAGTTAACAGCTCGTCGTTTGGGACGGTTGTTTTATTAAGAGTAAAGACACATGTGGTCACATTGCTCAGCCTGTTAGTCTTCACAACAGAACTGTCAGCGTGCTGAGTCACAAGGCGTCTACAGAACTCAGACCTGTGGCTCACATTATGAGGGTCCATTCAGATCTACAGAGCTCTTTTCATCTGCATATGTGCAAAAGGTGCCGAACAGAAAGGTGTGGCAGAGTCAAACTTCTTCATCAGGTAAACCCAAGAAAATGTTCCGCCATTATTGAATTTAACTAAATGACTATGTAAATATTCAGAGATCTGTTGTCTGTCCTGGTGAACCACCAATATCTACTCATTCTTTGTGTAAATAATCATTGAATAAATCTTAGTTACTGTACTATTACTGTTACTGAGTATAGTAAGAATTTTATATTTATAGTAACTATTTAAAGCCAACATTTTGTTCCAATTTTCAACTGTAAATTTAGTGCACTTCAAAAAGTTAGACTGTTGCAAGTGCAGTCTGAGTGGCAGAAGGAGAGGCACTGTCAAACTAGAGAGAGCGATGGATACAGGTTTACCGCCATGTTTTGTTGATGGTTCGTTTTCTAACCAACTGCACTCAATAATCACAGAAGTGTCCACACACTTTTGAATGCAGGCAAGTTTATTTAATGTGGGTATATCACTACTGCTTTTGAATAAAGGCATCTCACTCAGACAGGAGGTCGGGTGCTAATATAATCTGCTAATGTGATTTTCTTCTTGATTTCTGATCGGTTGGGTGAGCAGCGTACTCCTCAGACTCCTCAGCTGACTGAGCAGCAGGATTTCAAAACTGATTATTAAAACGCCTGTCTAGAGCACATTAGAGAAACTGAGGAAGTTTTGTTAGAGATACATTAAGTAATGCTAGCGCGCTTATGAAATAGTTGCAAGTGAGCTGTGATAACACTTCTTCGAAAACCAAACTATTATTTTAAGTATTTTGTCCCACATGTTATTAAGATGTGAGATAATTGCTAATCTCTGGTGCATATTAATGTGGTAGTGCAGCATCATAGCAGTGTCTGAAATATATCAACAGCTGTGTGCTGTTTCAAATTTCAAGCATATCTCAGAAGCTGACAAGAGGTACAATCTGAGGAGGGATGGTGGTATCACAATTTTCTCAACAGTGCACAACATTTGTGTAACAATCCATTTAAACTGCTCTGATAATGATGTCAGGAGGACACACTTGAGCTGCTTTCAGATCTGCACTGAAGTCCGGACATTCTCCTGAGTGATTGTGAGAATGCAAATGTTTGAGTCAGTTGCTCCACACATTTTCCAGAACTTTTCCTGCCAGCCCCTTGTGAAATGTCCCATGAGAGAGTACAACAGGAAAGTTTCTGGGAAGTTCACAGCGGCATTTCTACAATGGGACAAATGCAAAAATGAAAGCATACAAATATCTTAGGATGAAAATGAGGTGCAATACATGTTGAAGACCCAACAAAGATGTCCACTTGAAAAGACTGAGATTCTAAATCTCCTTGGGAAAAGGCCTGTTGCCGTTGTTGAAGTGCCGTAAATGAAACACTGTGCTTCCTGCAGCAGAATATATACAACTGTGTCCTGCCTCCTGCATTCTCTGCCCAGGCGCCACCTCTCAACGCAATGCATTGGAAATGTTTGTGTCGTCTGACCCTGATAATCCACGGCTGCATAGGGGCTAGATTGCCATATCGATTTCTGGAGTTCATGTCTGAAACAGCCAACGGTAATTCAGTGGTATAGTAGGGCTCATTGCTGGTGCTGTACAACAGAACACAAACTAATTTCGGCAGAACTGAACATGAACAAGTTGAAGTATGACTGAGGCTGCCTACTCACCTCTGGCTGGCGCAGCGCAGGTATGTGGTCCATCCTCTCTGCAGAGATGTAGTAATCAATGGTATGAGATGGTGAAGAGCAAAACAGCTTTTCTGCTTTAATCATGTCCTCCACACTGGGATGGAAGAGCTGGAACTGCGTCGTGTCCACAGACCTGACAGTTTCGTTTCATATAGATACAAAAGAATCAGTCAAAGGAATAAGGCAAACAATTCACTTATGGCAATACAGAATCTTGTACCCTATAGAGTTGAATGTAAAAGCAGTGCTAAATAACATAACATCAAACCCACAGTACCTGTCCAGGTATGCGTTCAGCTCACTGAAGGGGTAGAGTAAGCTTTGGACTTTGTTTGGGGAGAGCTTTGTGACACTCTGTAGGGAGGCCAGTTTGTGTGCGCTCAGCCGGGAAACAGCAGAGACCGGTGTCACGGGCTGGAGCAACAGTCGCAGCCGGAGACAAAACATGTTTCCCTGCAGGTTTCAGAGCTGCCTGCGGGGTCATGAACCAACAAGCAGTACCACACTGTTAAATGAACACAGCCACTGGGAGATTTAAAAGGATCAGGACAACATGTTGTGTAGTGGGAATTTGAAGAGGTTGATTGATTTTCTTCTATATTGCCCTTGTTATGATGAGTTATGAATCCTTTATACGTGAAATCTAATTATTACATGAAAATGCCTGTTTAAAATTCAGGAATGTTCTACTGCACAAATGAGATGGATGGTTGTATAATTTAGATGCTTCGATGTTGGCTACCCTTGTTTCTAAATATAAAATAATCAGGATGATATATGCATTTATTTTTGTTATTAATGCAGCTACTCTGGTTTCTTTCTTCGTTGGTCTTTATCTTTTCAAGCTGCCTAACCCAGTGATGCCAGATTGGATCTCCCTTCTGAAGAGACCCCGGTTTACTCTCTGTTCCAAACATCCAACAACATCCAAATATCGTGATGTCAACAAGTCAGATTACATCAGTTACACACTGAACACGTTTGATACGAACGACGAACACAAACTGTTTCATCTCACTCACCGGATCTCAAATGTGTTCATCACTCGATGAGTCTTTCCGCTGAGTTTGACAGCAGCTGAGCGTTAACATGTATTAGGACTTTATAGCGTCTGTGCTCCATTAGCCGCTGTATGGAGCCACGTGAGTGCAGCGCTTAAATGAGTCCGACTGTTTGCTTCTGCTAAAGGTTCCGCTTCGAAAGTAAAAAAAAACCTAAACAAATAAGCTCTTTCCGTATATTCCGTATATATTTCATTATAAATTGTGATCATGATCATAATGGGTAGTTCGTTGTAATGTTGTCATATGGACATATTACTTTGACATTTAACCTTCCGTGTCATGGGGGTGTTCTCAAGCATCAAACTGCAGCTTTGATTTTTTGGTCAAAATAAATCATAATGTCAGCAAACGTGTCTGTGTCCAATAAAATAAGGGTCTGAAGTGGGTGTGTCCTTTTGATTAGGAGAGGAGCCGCTGCATGGGACAGTGTCAGCTATTGGTTATATGTATATATAAACAATTACGACGTTTTAAAAACTTCACAAATCGACATCACTTCATAAAAGAACTGGACTTATTTAATTTTTGATCTCAGAGCAACATTTTTTAGTAAGAGCTCTTGACTTTGTGTTATATCATGATGAGCATAGTCAAAGACCAATGTCTTAAACTCTACTATATACAGATACTTACAAGGAAGGGAAAAGAGGACATTTTATGAGCAGAAGGAACATGAGCTGTTTGGGTCACACCCTCTGTTGTAATTAGATGTTTGTCTATTTCATCATTTGATTATTTCAATGATTTACTCCAAAGCCTCTAATTGTGAATGGATTTGAAGGTTGTGTTTGTTTGTGAAAATATAACCTTTTCTAATCAACAAGTTACTTGTTATCCTTCCTATCATATGTGTAATGGAGTTAAACAATGTGTTCCAGTGCCCTTTCAGATTCACATTGTTGCCCTGTGGCAACCAACCAATATTTGGATGTGACAAATTTTATGTATATAATCAGGGACCGACAAGCACACAATTATTTAAAATCCCCAAATAAAAATTTGGGTCACAAAAGGGTTACGTTATGCATTTTTTATTTAGGACTGCTCTAATACATTACATATGAGCATAGTGTGTTCAGACTTTTGAACAGACCTGTCACACTTTGTCACATCCCACCGCTGTTTCCTCTGGAGATGTCAGAAAGTGTTTCCTTGTGACTTTAGTAAAAAAAAATGAAGTTAGACCAAAACAAGAGTAATGCAATTACATATCTATCCTAGTGCTGTTCTAATTTTGCATAGGTCACTGGGATATAATGGGTGAGCTTGAATCCTAAGCTTCATTCTTCACATTGATGCATTGCTGGCAGAACATGTACAGAAACATTCCTGTTGTTGCTCTCTGGTTAAAAATGCCTCATATACACAGGGAAAGGTGTAGCTCTATCTGTCACATACATCCTCCATCACCCTCTTGGTGGGGATTATTGAGGATTATAATATTAAGGTTTGTATAGAACAGGCCAACAAAACGTCTTCAGAAATGTAGTTGTATGAGGTGGCTGTGATAAGAGTGACTACAAGCTTCTCTCACCCTCTGCATTCTTTTACACTGAGTCTCCCACAAGTGGAGTTTCGTCAATAGTTATGTTCAAGTGGTGGTCAGGTTTCACAGGTTTATGAACACAGAGCGGTACGCCGCCTTCTCACAGTTTCCAAGATTATTCTCCACATTCCGTCTTATAGAGCAGAATAATCTGTTACGATATTTATCCAGCTGTGATTAATAGTTTGAAAAGCAATGCGTTTTTGTGTGAAATATAGAACATTTGGCAGTGTCTGGGGAGCTAATTTTAAGCTAAGCACTCCAAAATAAATCACTGTTATCTACTTGTCTCCAAAGTTTGCCGAGCCCCTTTTTCTCCACATGGTGGCAGTGCAGACTGCAGAAAGCAGCACTCTGCACTTGGGCTGGGGTGTTAAAACACTCCTTGAACCACTATGTGCCAATTCTCCCTCTGCTCCGTCACGGTTTTATGACCTGATGTGATTCATTGTATGTTTACTCACTGAACAAATTAATTCACTGATAGCTCTTCCAATTACAGCTCTCATATTCTCCCTGTCCTTCTGCACTGGAGTCTTTTATGCTTACGTGCCTTGTGGAAATGCATGAACCTTTTTCATTCATCACCCATTTGAGACGATGTTGATTTCACATTAACTGAGTGCCTTATTAAACTAGAAAATTGAATACATAATTGATTTACCATCTTAGTCTTTGTCTTTTTCTTTTATTACATATGCATCCGGTGCATCATCAAATGCGTTGCATGTGTTTCACAGTTAATTAAATATCTTCAAGTGAAACAATCATAAAAAAAGAGTAGTTCTGCACTCCAGGATTAATTAAAAGATTACAGACCATAAGCATTACTTCAACATTGATTTTTTCACAGAGAGATGAGATCAGAAGGAATTGTCAGCATGGACAGCCGACGGCCTGTTTAATAGGTGGCCATTTTCAGCCAGTGGCCATTTATATGGCTTTTAGCACAACAGAGCCCTGGACAGAGTCTTTAAACCTCACAAAACCACACTTCACTGGGGTTTTTAAGAGGCAGTTGGGTGGGAAACAAGACAGTGAGGGATATATAGCTGCGTAGGGGATAGATAAATGGTGGAAAGGTACAAGCTCGAGGGACAGGAGTGGGAAACGGAGGGGAGGGTGGACGTGGGTGCTCTCATGACTCCACCAGCCCATCCTTCACGGTGAGCCAGAGGATCAAATGCCAGACCAATCAATCGTCCACCAAGCAGACATCTATAGCACAGGCCATGATGGCATTTACCTCCACATGGTGCATATCAATAAAATAAAAAAAAGATATCATACAAAATTGATTGTCCCCAAACAACCTCCCCATCCACACCGTCAGACCAGCCACTCACCATTATCATCATCATTTGTTCTTCTGCTCTTCATTCGCTCTCTGTCCTCCTTGTCTTCTATCCCCCTCCAATCTCTTTTTTCCCCTCTCAGTCTGTTGCGAACCTTTCATTCTTTTGACTGATGTCCAACAGACAGGCTTTGCAGGGCTTGCAGGCGCCACTTGAAGTGGGTGGAAAACGTCCAGCTGCAACTCTAACCAGCCACCCACACATTCACACTGATGCCGCGTTAATCTGACACTGAATTATCACAGAGGTTGACCTTAGTGACATTTCTGGATCCATTAAACCATTCATTTACATGTTAACTAGCGAGGCCTAACCCAGCCCCCCGAACTCCACCGCCCACCCCCTCCTCAGCCTCCTGCCAAGATGTGACAGGGCCACAATGGGACGTGCGCGGCCAGAATACCAAAGCCCCCCTTGTTCTTTAGTTTTGTTTGTCCGCGAGGATGAAGTACTGAGGAGTTTATCAAGTCGAGGGGTCAAACTGTCAATACGCCTCATACAAACACACACAGCTGTCACATACACTCGCACAAGGGCAAAAAACAACCAAAGATTAACACAGGCTGTATTTCTTCTGTGTACCCATCTGGCAGGGTTGAAAGCTGTCAGGCCCAACACCTGTGGCAACACCCTCCATCTATCAGTGGTTGGTGTGGAGAAGTGGAGAAATCTGCTTGTGGAAGCGTTTGGTGTATCAGTTAATCCTGCTCAAGCTTGTTACCTCCATTGTTTTCCCTCATTCGTTTCTTTGTCTCTGTTAAGTCAAGAGACCAATCAGAGGGATTGCTGCCCTCACTCTTGTAGAGAAGGAAAATAAGGTGCTTCACCCCTCTGTAACCCACACATCAATAATATTCATCATGCTCCTCACCACACTCAGGCTAAAAGACGAGCTACGCCGATTGCACAGACTCTTCAACGTTTAACACAAACTGTAAAAGTATAAATCAGGAACTGTGATATGAGCTGCACAGTTTTCAGTTTAAGATCACACCAGGTCATTGCTTGTGTCTTTCCTTGTTCTTCTCTGTCCCTCTCTAAGCTTCTCTCATGAATACAGCATAAATATTTTGGCAGGTGGTGTGTGGAGGATATTAGAGCACAGGCTCAGAGCGCTCAGGGATATCGATTTTGCTTTAGCAGCCAAGAACCATGACTCTACTGGCATCAATACATCAGGGAGAGGAGGGTGAATGAGGAGGAATGACCTTGAGCCAGGAAGCAATCTTGACAAATAAAGCCCCTGGAAGGAAATGCAGGGAAACAAAGTCAGGGTGCAGAGACTCAAGGGTGACACTGTGAGGTCTGCAGAAAGACAATAAGGGGAACATCACCCATAAAGAACTTGGGGTATTTTGAAGCAATATCTTCTTTTCATCCAATTGATAAAGTAGGAAATACATATTTTATTCGGAAAAGACACTGAAATATCTGTTACGGCTGGATTTATTTTACATCTGCAAAGATAAATACAAATGTTTCTGCACATCGGCAAAGACAAGATTGCTGAGGATCCAAAATTTCAACTGTGCACTGCGGAGCTATTGACTGTATATAAAGACAGACGACACACCGCCTCCCACAGGTACAGAAATGAAGCGAAATATGGCTGCATCCATCTTGTGCTGGGGACATCATTTGGATATATTTACACATATGTTTTCCATGAAGAATTAAAAAGCAGGTTTATGTTTTTGGTTACATATCATTCTTCGTGTTCACGCTGTCACACAAACTCTTTGTCATATGACAGTCAGCATGTAGACAGGGCATATAGTGCTGCCTGAAGAGAGAGAAGAGAGCAGAGGTTACAACATGGATGAAGTGCTCTAGCGAACGGTCTGCAGCTTTTGCTGAAATAATTATGAAACATCATGTGATAAAGTGCTGCATTGGCCAAGCGAATCTTGAACTGCAGAAACCTCAGTAACACGAATGTTAATGTGTTTCTGCTGTTTACCTGAAAATGAAAGATAAAATAATTCCTGCTGATAATATATAATTTATAAACTGCTGTATAGTGTCTGATGAGCCTTTAAACCAATGGGTCTGTTCATACTCATGTAACATGTAGGTTTGTTGCCAGATTGACACACTGACCGTAGGGATTCCATTAGTGACTGTAAAAGAACTGTTCACACAACATGTTGCTCAAGAGGATGAAAGTGTTTGTATCTGTTCCAAATGGTCCTGTGAAGCAAGAGGTAGAGAGGAGACACCTTATCATTTAAATATCAAGTCAATTTTCTGACAGTCTCACTCGGGAGGCACTTGTAGCATTCCGTAAGCCGCCCTGACGAAGGGAGCCCTGAAGTGATTCAACCCTCCTCAAGCAGCTGAGTGTTTTGGCATCAGAATGTTTTCTCATTCAGACAGCTCAAGCATCATTTTAGCTTTGGCTGAGCTTTCTCTTCTTGTATGAAACAATGGCGGCTGAAAGTTGTGCCAGCTACAGCACAGGGGTGAATGCAGTGACCAACAACTTATACAGTGACCAACAACTATATTAAATATGTAGGTGGTTTGTGAGTTGAGACTTTTCAAACCTTTCATTTAAGGAGGAGACGCTTTCATAAACAGTAAAACTTCTTTTCATCAACAGCCGCTGAGCTCACCACCTGTTCAGTACATTTTACTGAAGCTAATCTCTTTTTCAGTTTGTTGATGCTACAGTGCAGGTCAATGGGAAGTGAAGTCTGACTGATGTTTACATGCTCCAACAATAAATAACACCTGAAATAACAAGCATGGACTTGATCCTTCTCTTATGGCTGATACGAAAATACACCCGACACCAATTAAAAACCACAGGGCACCATTCCCTCACACTGCAGCCTCTCTGCTGCTGCAAAAAGGAATATGGCAACGCCTATGATAGGCCTGAATTCACATATCTTGTTTATTCATCCGATGCATCGGCCCATGCGGAAATGAAGTGTGAAGGCAGTGGTACTCCTACATGCCAACCCTCAGCTGGTTATCAGCACAACAGTGAACTTTGCAACTCTGTGAGGTAACCTTCAGATTTATTAGGTCATGTTTAAGGATTTAGACTGATCCCCACCTCAACAAGTCCATTACCACAGCCACCATCTCACTATCTCAGCTCTCTAGCACTGCTTCTCTATATGAGTTGTCCCTAACACACACATACACACACACATATAGAGAGAAATTCACGGTCCTCCACCCGCCTCTTTGTGTCTCTGTCTCTCTCTCTTTCATTCCACAGAGATGATTTATTTTGTTTCTCCCCTCTAACTCCTCCAGTCTTCAGCCGCCCTCGGGGTCAGTGCCGAGCTCCATCACTCTGTCTGGATTCTTAATCCCCACACTGGAGACGCCCGTGCCAATACAGGAGAATAACAGATTAAAAAACACAGCCCCAGTCCCGAGTATCTCCCCTTTCTCTCCCTCTGTCTCTGCCTCCCTCCGTCCTCACAACAGATAAGTGAGTGGAAAAATAAACTTGGGGAAGAAAAGCCAGGGTTGAGAAGCGACTCATCGACCCAGGAATGACAGAGAAGCTTCCAACGCAGTGGTTAATGTAGGTGGTGCACAAAGCAAGGCCCACTGCGGAGGCTCTCTGAGTTATAACACTGGAGCCTTGGGAGGTGACATGACTGCTGGGGGGAAGGTTTTTACTTCAGCGCAATTGTCTAAGGAAGATCCATGGCTGACCCCCAGACAAAAATGTAGCAGAAAAGTGGTAGAACATAAAAATAATGAAACCTGAGGTTCCACTTTCACATAACCTAAAATAATGGTTGTTTCACCTATTTGAGGTCATTGTCAGCTTTGGCTCGGCTGTGAATGGATGATGGACGGAGTGTTATGTTTAATATAGACAAAAAATCCAAGATGTCTTGTTGATAAAAACTATAAGAGAAGAAAAAATGGGAAAGAAGCTGTGGTCCCCTGTGGTCCCACAGCAGCATGCCTAACCACTGATCCAAGACAGTTTACCGAAATCATGCTGGTATTTGCATTTGCTTCATAACCCAAGCACTGACCTTAAACCAGCCTCTTTGACAAAGTGGTCGCGGTCCTTTCATTCGGATATGAGACTCCTGTCCCTGTTGTGTGAGAGATGGGCAGGGAGAGGGGAGAGGAGGGAAGGGCAGGGAGTGGAGGGGAAGTGGGTGGGGAATGGCACAGCTACAAGGAAGATAATGGCTGTGTCAGTTTCACACCACTCTCCCCATAAAATCTGATCCAGGAGGAAGCTGAGCGGTAAGGGGAATGCAGGTGCACACATTTGGTTCTTTTAAAGAATGTTTTTGTGCGATAGATGTTTGCATCAGGGGTGCACCATGTCCTTATTGTAAGTAGGATTGAGTACGATTATGTTAAAACCTTATAAACGTCTCAAGTTTTACTCTGCATATATCATATAACCTTCAGTGTTTTATTAAACTGAAGAACTGAGAAAGTATTTCAACCTTAGCCAGATGAGACAAAATAGGTAAATCCCCTTTAAAAGATGGCTTCTCATGTTTTCAAATTTACCGTAAAAACAAAGGAAAGAAAATATGAAAATACGAGGCTGTTTGGACGATCAGGAAAATTGTCACAGAGGCAAAACATAAGAGTAGTTGTTCTTCCTGAAAAAGTGGAGGGTCGCCAGCCCTCTTCCTTAATGGAGACCCTTCTGGTCGAGGGCTTCGGAGAGGACAGTTACCACTGAACATTTATAAATGTGAGGCTTCCCTTTGAAAACTGCTGCTCTTAATCGTCCAGTTTCTAGGTTTTCCTTTAGGAGAGTGACCTCACAATTCAAATTCAAATCCTTGGTCCTTTCAATTTCGATATAAACTAAATTCCCTGCCTCTAATTGACAATCCCAAACACGATTTTGGAACGTTGGCGCCCATTACCATTATCGATGGCTGGTCGTGTCAACCTGCTTCAAATTAATATTGTCCCGGGAAGGATGGCCATGTCATAGTCTTAAAGGAATTGAATCTTGATGGGGTGTTTGCATTATCAATAGGTAGAAAATGTTACCTACCCTGTTCCCACTTTTACCGTTACCTACAGATTAAGCACTTGTACAGAAGGGTAACCATCCTTTTTCTGAGATACCCCCAGAGGCACCAATAGATACTCTCTCAGCCATTTATTTTAATCTCAAGGGCACCATCACAAAGATTTACACTGTACTGGCCAATATGAATCTCACCCCATGGATAGCCTCGGAGCTCTCCGGGAACAAGACCTTGAGTGCTTTTACGTAGGTATATCTGTGAATATGTGGTGAACAATGTTGAGAATGGTTGTTTATATATCTATTTATCTTGATGGTTTTGCTCTAACTGATTTATTTATTTATAATACTATTTGTTATTATTATTTTTTATTACCTTTTTTTGTGGATTTTTGATTATGTGTTATGTAACTCTTTTTTAGGAGGATGGGAAGATTTGTTGCTCAAAATGATTCGATATGTTACTAGCATTCATGTTCAACTGCAAAAGCTCAATAATCAAATCTTTAAAAAAGAAATAAACAATGCCAAAAGTCTGCAGCAACCCTGCTGGTGAGGGGTCTAACTGCATCGTAAAAAAGTTTGAAAAGTTGTATTTCATTTCATCTGTACATTTAAGTCAAATAGTCTTTCTTAAAAACATTTTTTTAACACAATTCTAGGACTTTAAGTGCATTTTCAGTGTGGTCTATGCAATGCAAAAATGTAAAATTAGATGTTCTGATGAATAATAGACATGCATTATTTGTGTGAACTGCAGTTAATATTATCCGGTGCTTCTTTAACATGCAGCCAGATGCCTGTCTGTTGTAGTGTAAATCACTAGAATCACAAATGCTGCTCTGTTGCTTAGCATTAAATATGACTTTCTTTCAGCACCACAATTTCCGACAGACTTTCAGGGTCCTGAATGTCTTTTACACGCCAGATGCTCTGTTGGTCAGGGACTCTGTTGGGTCTTATGCTTCAAACTTACATAGAGATTCATTGGTCAAGGTTTCAGTGCAGATGACTTTTGCAAACCATCTCATCTCTCAGTGTTTGAGTTTTCAGTCTGTCAGTGTGTCTTTAACAGGCTCTTTGTTCACTGCTGCACAACCAAGCCTGTGACTCTATAGAGAGAGGACAGCAGGGTGCAGGGTGGGGTGGGGTGAAGAGCAGTGCAGTGTCCTCTAAATCACCATCAACCGTCCTCTTTCTCTGTCTCACTCCCTCACTTCCCTCTGGCCCTAAAGAAAGTCTGTAGGCCCTGACAACAGGGCGTCCCTCTCCCATGGCTTCACTGCAGCCGGGACATACGCTTTTGGCTCATTGTGACTCGCTGGACTCTGACAGCACAGCCTGCACGCACAATGTGTTCATTGGACAGGGCTGCACGTGATGGTTCAAAACCCCAAGTCCCTCGGGCCCCTGAATTCCGTCTGTGTGGTGCTGATGGCAGGTGGGGGCCCTGGCTGGCTGGAGGATGAGGTCATCTATATGGGGACAAAGCAGAGGCAGCGAGGTAATACAGAGGGAGCATATAGGCCAAGAGGCACTGTCTGTGTGGAATGTGCAGCAGCAGAGAGGACTGGGATGAGAGGTGTGTTTGAGAAAGGTGAGGAGAGAACTACAGAACAGGAAGAAAGCCTCATTGAAGTTCCACTGGGAGCTAAGGAACCACATATTTGCCACTTTCAATCTCAACAAAATTCATCAGTCCATGTGACACTGTTCAGCCAGTGTCTAGATACATCAATGGGTTCTCCACCAGACATCAATAGGTCATGATACAAAATCTAAAAAATATTGATAAAGAAAATCATTATCAACCTCTTGTTCACACAGTTCACACTTTGGGGTCAAGTATAAACTGATGTAGATTTATTTTAGGTCAAAATACTCAAAGCTAGAACAGATTAAATCCATGAACTGAAACTCATAAAGCTCCATAATGCGGGGAGCCTGTGCAATTTGAGAGGTTGTTATTTTTATAATATTGATTATGGCTACTTTCAATTATGGGAGGAACAGTGATGGATACAAGATCACTGAAACATGCACTGAGAATATGAGCAGCTCGTGTTATTTTAAACGCATCCCATACTCCACAATAAATGATTTCCAAATGTGGTTAATGGTATCAACAATACATGTTAATCTTAGCCTCTGCTGCTAAAATGGGTCCAACTGACAATGTTAAAATGCCAAGCAGGTTATGCAAACCAGGTACAACATGTTGAATTAGAATCGACTGATAGGTTTCAGATCAATACGGATTACCAAAGTTGTTATAGTTCATCCTGAGGGGGAGATGGAACAAATTCTCATGGTTGTCAAGACATTTCACTCAGAAATGTCACCTGCTGGCGGCACAAGATGAAAACAAAATACAGGATTGCAGCTGATGAGAAATTTCACGGTGGACCACAGCAGTCGACTGACTGACTTCAGCAGGTTGAGACATGCTGCTATGTGGTAAAAAAAAGAAAAAGAAAAGAGGACGACGGAGACAAACATAAAAGGAGCAATAGGAGAGGGTGAAATAAAGCTGGGTTGAAAGCTGTTTGATGAGTTCATAACCTAACAGCCACACAACAAACAACCCACAGAGAGACTATCTTTGCAAGTGGGCTCCCCCTTACATCTCTGTTTGATGTGTGTTTTGTGTGCACCCCTCTCCTCCGAGCGTGGAAACGTCCGTCTCTTTGAAATGACAACATGCTGCCCACTTTCTTGTTAGAGCAGTGATTGATGGAGCAGGTCTGGCAGTCCTGAGCCCCCTGCTCGGTTCATTTGTTATACATTTATAGTTCATAATCCATCTGCTCTCACCTCTTCACATTCCATGTAATTTTTCATTCCCTTTTTGTATCAGGGGGGTCATTTTTCTATTCAGCCATGATAGATGTTTAGTGTCTGCTGTCTATAATTGGCCCAGATAGTGGGAAGACTCACATGTGTTTATCATTAGAGCCTGTGTGTGTGGAGATCTCTTCATCATCACTCACAATGGATGTCTAAACTTAAGGTATTGCACTAAATGGATTAATTAAGCCAATGAACCTGTTCGAGGGTAATGGGGGCTGTGTAACGTATTTCGTTACCATTTAACGTGATGGCAAAATACGACTTTGTACGCAATCATTGTTCTTCTTTGTATTTTAAAGTGCAGCACATTCTTCCTGCATGTAACCAGCAGGTGGCAGTGGAGCACCATGCATGAGCGAGCTGCGGCTGAGTCATTCAGAGTTTAACATCTGATGCACTGTAAGAGGTCCCGGGAGATGCCAGACACAGGAGGTAGATCTAATGCTTTTTACTCAGGCTCATCCCAGATTTTATTTTATTTTTTTATTATTTATTTCACAGTTCTCTGCCTTGTTTCTCTTGGTCACTTTTTAAATTACACCATGATTTACTGCTCTGGGGGCGGACTGAGGTTCACTCACATTTCCAACCTGCGGGCCAAGAGAAAGGGTGATGAAATGAAGTCCACTTGAAAAAAAATTCCCCTTTTCACACATGATTGATTTTAATGATGGCTTAGCGTTATTGTGAAATGAAAACCCCAAATCAGCAGATCATGAGCTGCACTCAGGCCAAAGCAAAAGCCGACGTATCTGATCCTATTTTATTTTTTCAAATAATGGCTTTAGAACACTTGGTTTCTCACCCTGTGTTTCGTCAAGTTCAACTGAAGATTGTTTAAGACCATTATGAAAACAAATGGGTACAAGACTAGGTACAAGACTGGGTACAAGACTACACAGATCTTTGCAGATGTCAAAGTAAAGTGTGGGTGTGTGTGTGCGATTTTACATGATGTCTTTTTACAGCCGCTTTATGTTTTCCTGAGTTCCCATGCAATTCTAGTGCCATTACATCCAAAGCTCCATTTTTAAGCATTTTCATGTACGAGGTGCAGCGAGGCTTCAAATTCATTATTTTTGACAGGCTTCAACCGAACACTATATGTATTCTTCTCCTGGCACATCCTGTTGAAGTTGCACTTCAACGAAAGCAACTTTATAGAAACTCTTTTCACTTATCACTTCTAGTATGAGTTTTTGATGGGAGGGTGAGATGCCATGTTTGCACAGAACACAACGACACATAAATTAACCCCATAATTGATTCAACCCAAATTTAACATACTAATACTTGTATTTACTAATGTTCAAAATGGTACAGCTAAAAGATTGAATGAAATGTCAACACCTGAAAAAAAAAGACCATGTTATGATGAGATTGTGTATATAATTCTTACTTTAAAAGTCACTGATGATCTTACATATATTTATATCTATAATCCTGGTGAATTTACAATGAATTCAAGCTCAGAATTGTAAAAACTCCAAATTACATCAAATGTCAAAAGTAAAATCTATTTATGTTTTCAACATTCTGTTTGTCATGTCCCATAAACTGTTTAGCAGAGCAGAGCTGCACACAGGTTAGCCTCTAGCGGGTCTCTAGGCTGCAGTCAAAAGTGTTACGAGCAGATCCACTGATGATGATCAGACAAAGGTGCTCCAAAAATAAGTGTAGTACTGAGAGCTCTTTTCAGTGTCAGGCAAGAAGCAATCCACAATGCTCCCAGTGGGTGTTTTACTCTGTATGGGTGACTGACCTCTGAATGTGTTTGTGTGTGTGTGTGTGTGCGTTTGTGTGTGTTAGTGTGTGTCTGATGTGTTTTTGTGTCTGTGAGAGAGAGAGAGAGATATACACAAAAAGCGACGGAGGAAGAAATTCCTCAGAGAAAAGTGAGGGAGGTATGTAATGAGAAAGAAGGAGTTGGTGGTAAAGGTCTGATCTCCCACGCCGTGCCGCTGAGAGCTCACTTTTTTGCTGCTGAGGCCCGGGTGACTCGTTCCCCTTCTGTGCCCTCGCCGCTCCAGAGAACAGCAGCGCCGTGGGAGCTGACGAGGATCCTTCTGGCCATGGCCGGACAACGTTCGAATAAATCTGTCCTGTAGCTTTAAGCATTATCTCCTGAGTTCTGTGCGGGCGCACTGAGCTACAGTTGAGACACAGACAATGCTACGCAGATAGAAGAGAGGGAAATTAAAGCTATAGAAGAAAAGGTAAAGAAATGTCAGGGTTACGGGATAGTGGAATTACTGAAGTGAAATAGATTTTTCACACTAGGCCGTTTAACATCATTATCTGGCGGTTGTAATTCATGGTAAAGAGAACCCTGCATTATCTAGAAACATACCATTTTGTATCTGCGTGCAATTATCTCATTTAGCTTTTTTAATACATAGTATTATTTGCTATTGTTATTATTTACATATTGGAGGTGCTTTATTCTATTGTTAATCCTAATAAAATAGAGAACGGCTGTTCGATTTATGTAGTTTAACATTGTTAATAAAGTCCGTGTCCATACAGAGGTTGTGTATTTGTAAATGATAATCACATTGATAATCACATATATGCCAAAGCTCTAAAGTGCTTTTCTGTAGAGATGCACTTTATTATATATAAATAATAAAATAAATAAATAAGTTAAATTTTGCTACGGAATAGGCTACATTTGGCTTTTTATTAACGCAAAATAATATTTCCATGGTTGATTTCTTCTGGAAAGGAATTCACAAATCATTACAATGAAAAAGCACATGATGAAAAATGAAAAATGGTCAAATGAATAGTTAAATAATAAATAATCTTAAGGAACCTTTATCAACAAAAACATGACATCTACATTAATAGTTAATTCATAGAAATGAATCAAGAGATACAATAAGGTGATGCATTCTCCCTGTCTAAGAGTTAGCCATGCTTAACCCTTACGATGATGTGAAACATTGAGATTAGTTTATGACATCCAATCAAATACATTTCTCCCCGTGGGTGGAGTCAATAAACATAGATAAAAAATCCTAGAAATAGTTGGAGGGTCCATTGGAATCGTGGACTGTGTATAAAAATGTACAAAATGTATTTTCTCCTAAACTGTAAACAAAGAATCTTAAACGCCATCTAGTGGCTGGCAGAAAAATGCCTCTTTCACTTAAGTGGATGGGACATGGACTAAAATCGAAATGGCCATCAAATTTTTTTATCATACAGATCTATGTTCAAGTGTTCACTTCTCTGTTTAGGTTGATTTTGAGTTTTATTTCATGGTATTAGAACAGGATGAAATGTCATGATCGACAACTAGCATGAGAATAGGCTGGACCTCGCTACCACAACTCCTTCCCCCAATTGAAATTTCATATTTGGTCTTCATTTCTGTGGGAGGTAGAGACACACCATCCATATACATCTACATTATATATGATTGGAATAGATGGGGGACTGAACAGGTTCAAACTGTTTATAAAGGTTGGAAATAGTTTGTGAAATGATAATTCTCAAGTCCCACTTATTGTTTTATTTTAACTGCATCTTGTATTTGCCCTCAGCTCATTTGTCATGACAACTTATGATAGGCATGATAACAGATCGTAGGGGGCACTAATTAACATGTCTCTATAAGAACATATTTGTTTTTTCATGGGATGGGATCGATCTTCTGCTTACTCGCTCACTCATCATCTCTAAAAAATCCAGACACGTCAAACAGAATATAACCACTGGTTTCAATTGGTGTTTATAGGTAACCATGGCAACAGACCTCATGCTGCATGCTGCATTACTCTTTTTTTCTTTTTATGCCTTTCAACAATCTTCATGTCGAGCAGCACCATCACTGGATGGTGCTTATGACAGAACAGCAGGAGCATTTCTTCTGGCTGCACTGCATTCACTCTCTTCTATGGAAGTCAGACTGACAGCGGAGCAACTGGCTTCTCTGTGTCTCCTTTATCCTTTGATTTTAACAGTAAAACCTGACATTTCAGTTGACAACTTCCAATCATGCTGAATGCTCCTCTGCATCATTATGGCAGTTATGAATCGTCAAAATCGGGTTGGAAATGCAAGGTTACATGCTGTGACAATAGCTATGGATGTGTTCTTGTTCATTTAGAGCTGAGCTTTGAAAACCAAGACCATACACTCTGACTAACTTGAGCCAGGATGAGTACAGTTTAAAAACATTAGTGCATCAGACCCAGTAAGCAATTGCTAAGCTAAGGCCAACCATAACATTCTTTTTTCACCAAGACCTAAGTTCTGGGAAGAAAATGTATTGTCCCTTTAGTTTTATTGAACAGAAAAACTCTGCTTTCTGAGGCCCGGTCAGGACTCGGTGGTGGACACAGTCCAGGTGCAGCCTCAAAGCTAGTTTATTTGTTCTGCGCACATAAATAGACCAGTTTCATCTTCATCCATGACAGGGTGTAATTCCCTGTGTTATTTCATTACGCCACATTTTTACCCTCTTTGTAATACTTAATAGGTTTAGCAGATTGACAAGTAGAGGAGCCCAAAAAAGCGCAAAGGAAAAAAAAACAGAGAAGGAGCCAAAGGTGGAGGGAGAAGCTGACAGAGACAGATGTGTATAGAGTGAAAGAGAGAGGCTAGAGTTGGAGAAATGAAAGAGTGATTGGTTAAATGAAAGGAACGGAACAGCGGTCTCCTCCAACTTCTGCGGTTGCGGGTGTCTGTCCAGGCTTAGCAGCCAGTGGATGAGAATGGGCCACAGCCACTAAGCTGGGCTGCTAGCTTTGGCTTGCTCAGTCTGCCTCTTTTGGCTCAACACTAACCTCCTCCTCTATAATAGGAGAGCGCTGGCTAACGTCAGTGTGGTCACACTCCTTATGGCCCAGAACAACCTCTGGCGCGAGGGACTGCTTACTCATCCCCATTTGGCATATTGCATCTGGCAAAAAAGTCGCCAACCTCTCTGACTCTAACAATCCAAACAAGCTCCGTTGGAAAAAGCGACACTTTGTCATGGTGAAAAACCTCCCCTTGTCGAAATTGGTATCCAAGACTGTTTTTCATTTAAAATGGTTACTCGTCAATTAAGCATCATTGAAGAGCTACAGCTTTGAGGATTATTATGACATCACTCTGGAAACGTTGCTCATCTGAGATAAGCCTGAATTTGAACAATAATTAACAGTGAATGTTTTTTAAAGGACAGCAAAGCCATAAAATGCAGGTGACTGCAAAGTCATGATACATCTGCTGCAACATTCTCCTTTGACTGAGGACCCACTCCTCTAGAGGTCCTGCCCAACTTGGGTCCTCCGACACACAACCTAAGTGGGTTGATCTAAATTCCCTCCTAGTTTTTCACAATTATTTCTGTCCAATCGTATTAACATGTAAATTATTTCTGTAATAGTGTAAGTTTCAAACCATAAATAATTAAATATGCAGTAGGCCAATACCATTCACACACATTTTACGTTGGTATTTATATATGGAACGTACATCGAAAATAAGATCTATATTTCCTAATTTTCGCACTAAACATATGACAAAAAAACTAAAATTGGATGCCACTAAGAATTTAAATGACATGGAACTTATTCAGTTGATGAACAATTTTTAAATTCTGCTGGAAAATCACCTTAATCCTGATTGTACAGTGAATGGTTTCATTTTATCTCTTGACATTTAAATGTGTGGATTCAGAAGTATCACCTCTTTTCTTTGGTGCGACAGCAGTGTGGTTGTATAACAGAACTCAAGAAGAAGTTGTATGTCTAATTAACCCTGCAACTCCAGCTTTACTTTAGTAAATAACCTTTAGACAGAGAGAGGGACCACTTTGCCTGTTAAACAATGAACATTGGCAGTTAATAAGCAGGAGGGCGTGGATACACAGAGTCCTGAAGCCTCTGGTTCCATTGCAACCATGCGTGACACCATGTGAACAAGCACCAAAATCCCTTCTCTGTGGTTTACCATTACCATGACTCCTCCTCCACCAACAGGAGCACTTTCTCTGTTTTCTTTGTTTGTCACGACTACCAGCTCACTCTGGCCCAAGACTTTATGGCATGCTGTGTTTTGTCATCAGTCATTCGGTTAATGCACCCTGTGTGTCTATTTTCATCACGGGCAAAAACTTGCTGACAGGCAATGATGCTTGATGTACAGAAAGGAGTTTACGTAGCAATTCTGGAATTTTATGCCACAGCTTACATCTCTGCAGAGTCCCTGTTGGCCCAAATGTTAGCCATCGTGCTGTGAGGCACAGCCACTCATGAGTGAACGACAGCTTCTTGACAGCTTCATTAAGACCACAGATGGCGAGGGAAGTGGAGAAGAGCTAGAACAAATGTAACGCTGGCGAAATGTGAGGAAGGCCGCAGGACCTTTTCACAGCTTGCCTGGCTGGCCCATGTCCAAGCAGCCGGTCTGGCCATCGCCTTTATCTGAAATTTGGCTTTAGCCGAGATCACGGAGCTCCTGCAGGTGAGATCCGATGTCACATTGCTAACTTATCTGCTGTTGCTGGTTGAGGTCCAGCTGCTGCCCCCTATAGACTTGGAGGGGATGTGATAAAAGTATATTTGTTGTCCTATCATTACTTTAATCTGCACTGATATTGACAGCAGTCCCATCAACTCTAGTACACCTGTACTATCTGTAGGAAAACATTTTAACAAAGTAATGGGAGTGTGGATCTACCACATGTTCATATATTTATGCTCCATTTAGTGTTTTTTGACATACGCTTTCAAAGTAGGCACTCAGCAAAATTCCATTGGGGTTTATTTGAAAACTAACCACAGAAAAGGAACCAAATCAATAAATTTAGAACAAAAATGAGGTCACTGTGGGTCCAACAGGGCAGGGCGGTTATTTGGCATCAAAATGATTTACCCTGGGTGAACTGGTGGAGTCCAATTGTCGTTGGATGCATTTTGTTATGGGATGTAAAACAATATCTGTGTTAAAGTCAATTACTTATGAGGATGGTTATATTGGAACTGCAGAGTTTTAGTATGGCCTAAATTGCTCTTCGAACACAGACAACTATTATGAACAAAACAGCCTCAGGGGTCTTTTAAGCATTTCTTATTTTGTATATGGCCAAAACAGTTCCTTCAGTTCAATGGCAGAAAATGTGCTACAGACCATAGAAAGTAACACTGGTCCTTAGAAATAAAAATAAAACAATTATTTCATGTGTATCCAAAAGAATGCACAAGGACACGAAGATGTGGGTGATGCAATGTACAGAACTGTAAATGGTGTGAATGAGGCTGCAAGAACATGAAACAAGACGACTGCAAACTACACAAAAATACAGGATTTAAAATACATAAAGATCAGCATTGTAAATGCACAACGATTATCAACCAGTGATTGTTTAGCCAGAAACATTACCAACTCGAAAGAGAGAGGGCCCCTGCTTAAGAACAACCAACATAGACCAGTATTATTTCCAAGTTTGTCTGTGCTGGTTTAGCTGGTGGACCACTTTGGCTGTTGCAGTGGTTTCACCAGCAAAACTATGCTGTTGGCAGTAAACCTGCAACAAACCATGTGCTGGTATTCCCTGTAGAACCAGCATACATGATACACTCATTTTGCATTGGTAACTTTTACAGTCACTGTCAAAAAATAAGAAGACTGCTTATTGTATAAGTAAAGGACTGATTGTCTCGATTTGTGATCACAGAATTTGAGCTCACCTCAAACTACGTGGTCAGGCGTCAGCAAAGGATCACATACACAGCAACTGGGGGATTAACAGACATAGAGAGTGATATGCATCTCTGTTTACTGAAGAAAGCATGATCAATGTGTGTCATAAATAACAGTATCAAGTGTATTATTATAGTATTTTAATTCAAATTAACCTGACAGCACAGATCAAGATCAAGAAACAAGTTATAAAGCTGGAGCAGTGGACAAGAGTTAAACATATTAATTCAGCTCAATAACAGGAAAGATAAAAGAAACACGAGTGGATGTAGTTCACACATCACACATACATATCTTTGACAAAAAATGATGCCTGTAGAAGACAGTTTGCAACATTGGACTTTTCATAGAGACAACTACAGGGCCCAGGAGGGGAGGGTTATCAAACATGGACATGGATGAATAAGCTCATGTTGAGTTGCGGTAAAACTAAGAGGAAAGTCTCAAGGGTCCACAATAGATAGAGTTGCCAAAGGATCTTTCCAGACTCTTTCCTACCGCCTACACAGCATATGCTGCAAGCTGATTACTGAGGCACAAATAAACAAGAGTGTCGCATGTTAATGAAGAAAAACGACCAGATACGCTCAGATATGTCCAGTAGCAGCAGCAGGGATTGAGATAGGTGGATGCTATCACCGGGTTTTGAAAGATCCTTTAGGGTGGAATATAAGTGAGATGATGACATTTGATCAGTCATTCATTTTGTCAGTTAATCTTATCTCTTAAAAATAAATTATACTCCCTAGAGACAATGAAAAACCCTGTGTGGGCTCAGCTGTCTGACTCTATGTGAATCATTCTTTGTCATAGCCCTGTTTTCTGGTCAATATACTGCATTTGTGTCACATTTGTGTGGCAGAGAGCGCAATAAGCGGTCAGCCTGGTACGGCCAGGGCCAAAGCCTTGTCCACTGACGTCTCATAAAAGCTGGACCGCACTCAGTTTTACAGCTGGACTGGCCCGGAATTGACACTACGACCGCACCATTAGCGGTTAAAATGGGCGAAGGTGCAAATATCCAACTGTGCAAGTCATCTATTCCCCATTATATTTTAGATCTGCTCCCACATTACATGGATGGAGCCTCCCATTACAAATGGGGCGATGTGCAAACGTTTTAACAGTGAGTGAAGAAGAAAAAAGGAAACTTGTTACATCAATTTCCTTGAGTTTCCACTCAATTTCATTCCTGCTTCTTTCGTTCCCAAGGCTGCTTGGTTTCTGCCTTTCATTATGCATTTATTTTATGAGTGCTCTTTTGCCTAATTATAACCTTGCTATATAACAGGAAGAATGAAAATGTATAGTGATGAATTCTAACCATCAGATCAGAGGCCAGTGTGTGCTGTCTTACTAAAACATGACAGCTCTCACTTGTAACACATGTTGAATTCCAACCACTTCCCTGAAGCCCTGTGACTTTGCACACATGACAGAAATCTGCTTCATACACAGAGATGTGTGGCATCCTGGATGTCCTTGTGCGTTTCCTGGTACATTTTCTCATTTCACAGTCGACCCGCTGTTGTCCTTCGTGCTCACTCGGACACCGACTATCACACGCCCCTCCTCTTCCACCTCCTCCTCATCCCCCCTCTACCTGCAGGACCTGAGCTCATTGTTTTTGCCCTGCTGATTAACCTCTCTCCGCCCCAAGGAATGTCTCACATTGGTTTCTGGATGAATGTGGGCTGTGCCGGCACAAAAACATGCCCGGCTTTTTCTAATGAATTCCAGCCGCTCGGGGCTCTGGGCGAGTTGGCCTGCTGTGATTGGCACCTGCTTATGAGGATGGTGTGGTCGTATAATGGGATGAAAGCAGATTTAAGCTGCGTCCTTCCCACACCAATCAAATATAGGAGGCAGTCTGTATTTGACATTCTACGTTTCACATCCTTAAGTATTTAAAGATACTAATTTGTGATAAAAATAATTAATGTGATAATGTTGAAACAGACTTTACTACATAGTTGAGGATAAAATAAAACAATAACTTAAGGCTCAAATCTAAAGAAAAAGACTGATAAAGTTCATCATTCATTAAAAGTTATTTTAAATTAAGCTTTTATATTTAATTTAGAGATCACGGTATAGATTTAATAAAAGTTAAATCAAGTTATAAACATTAACATGTCTTACTACTAGGTTACCCCTCTCATTTTATATTAAATGTTTTCCTTTATTTGAAGCTATCTATGGAAGCAAATAGCTTTAAAGTTGTTGTACCATTTTCTCTGATCAATGATCCATATGAAACAATTACTTATAATGCCATTACTCCCACTGCAGTGCACTGTGATTCAACATTATTTAATAATAACACAAACCAATTGAGCATGACCAATGTGAAAGATGCTGAGGCTGTGCAACTAAATAGGATACAGGTATTTAGATTGGACATTCATGGTTTCTTTAGAGGCAGACTAGAGGATATTTTTCGGCATTTTTACATAGACAGCAAAGATTAAATTAAAAGCTCTGACAACATTAAGATAAAAAAGCACATCCAAGCCTTGTGTTAACTTGTTAACCTGCACACACTCCGCTTGTGCAATAATTGCACTTAGCCAGAATCCTATACACTTCTAAAATGTGATTAGCAACAATTATTATGTTTTTTGTTTATGTTTTTCAGTTAAAGGTGCTTTCTCACCCATGAACTAGTCATGACTACAACAACACTCACCTGAAAGTATCACAATATTTTAGAAATGGAGGAATTTGAGCAGCTCTTCTTGTGAAAGTCTTGACTGGGAGACTTGAGGAAAATTGACCACTGAAAACAGGAGGAGGGTGACTGAGAGACAATGTAAAGAGAAGGAATCAATCCAAATGTTAAATTATTAGTGAACATTTCAAGACCATACAAATGTGATACAAAGAAAAACGCATCTTGAGTTCATCCCAATGTATTCAGTGCACTCTTTTTAATTCAGAGTGTCTGCATCATAAGCTTTTAAAGCTATGAATCTTGCCATCCACACTTTGGGAGAAAGCCTTTATCTCCAGTTCCAATCAAGATTGGTTCTTGTGCAGCCACTCACATGCTGGATGACCTTACACATTATAATGGCATTTTCCCATTAGGACCGGGATGCTCGTGCCAAGCTGAGCTTTGACCAACATGATCGATCCGACCTGGCCGGTACAGTGCTAATGTTTTTCCACAGAACACCGCAGCCGGGTAAAATGTGTTGGTCTTTGTATCATTTCTGGCATGTGAACAAACTGCAGCATCTAAAAGCTCAGTGTGTCCGTTTCTGATTCCTCCCTTTAATATTTATAACTGATCTGCTCATCAGACATGTCCATATCTTTCGAAATGAAATAGATTTTTTCAGTGAAAAAATCTATTTCATTTTTGAAAAGCTCTTATATGAAGCTGCAAGTGAAGCTGCAGCTCAGGAGGAGAATTGTAAAATAAATAGTTTGAAAGAAATAAGACTAATAGCTGAAAGTAAGACGCATGTAGACACTCAGTCAGAAACTATAATAGCTCGGAGAGTGGAGCACAGTGAGGCTTGAGGAAAGAGAGGTTAATGTGGTTGATACCACAGCCACACTGGCTGAGCCAGTCACTTCAGTATTTTTATGGAAAGACCATCACATGTTGGCATCACTATCATCCTTAATATATGATGTAAGAGTTAATTACATTTTTTCTACACTATAGTATCTGAAACATCTTTGAAATCCTTTTGCCTTGTTTCGAGTCACTCCAGCAGCATGTGGATGTGTGGGCCAGGCCCCTTCTCTCTCAGTCTTTCCTGACTTTTATCCAGTCACTGTTATCAGGCAGAAATTTGTAACAGCAGCGTGTCTGGTGTGTTTTGGGAAATGAAGCAAAGGATCCCATCGATAGTTCAGTGCAGCAGCGCACAGCCAGCACCAGACTCGCAGGTTACACACATTTGCTCGCCGCCTGGTCAGCCTGACAGGACCTCCCCAGCAGGACTGATGCTTCACATAATGGGAAATCAATTCTATTTTTGTTGCCTGGGTAGGTGGGCTTAAGGAATAATTACTCAGTCAAGAAGCGGGAGACAGGGGCGCGAAAGAGGCTGTCCTTACAGCTTACCCACTGTGGTCCTCCTGCTCCTGCACTGATGTGAAACCAATACCATTATCCAGTTAAATCCGCCATGGACTGCTCCCGCTCTGTGAGAGAAACAGCAGAGTGAGGCCGCACCATCGACGTGTGAAGCTCCTCAGTGAGAGTCCTTGGGGTGCATTTTTGAATTGCAGGGATGCCATGAATCTTCCAGCGTTGACTTCCTCTCGTCAGGCTTGTGGGTCTAAAGGGAGGCAACAAATGATTACACACTTAAACAGCCCAGTGCTCTTTTCAGGACACTTCATTTGTTAAAGTCCCCCCCCACCACAAACACACACACACTTCCTCCTCACCTCAAAATCCTTAATGTAGCATACTTCACTTGCTCTACTGTACTGTTTATTTATGTACATATATATATAACGTTTCCCACTGAATTTATTCACTCATAGCTGTAAGGTACAGAGATTAAAGAGAGAAAGATAAGAATTGCATTGATGCCACGACTGCAGCTGAAACTATGGGCTTTGATTAAAAATTCTATGGACCATAGCAGGCAGTAACAAGTGGAATAGTGACAGCAAGAGCATGCTGATGTTAATAGCTGTCTTATGTTAATAAAAAGTGTATAAATGTTTTGTGTATTATAAAACTATGGTGGAACAAAAGCTGGGCTGCCACAGTCGAAATAATTAATAATAGGGAAATGCTGACTTGTCAATAAACATGGAGAAGGGAATACAAGATATGCAGGATAAGCACTGCAATCTTCAAGGTGAGTTTCAGATGACAGCCTTGGTAATTACTTAATGGCTTGAATGAAATGTACAGCTTACATTATTTTACACACATTTAAAAATACACATTTAGGTACAGCATTGGCTAGTTTCAAGTCTGCTTATTGTGTCTTCTTTAACTCTAGTCATTCCTATAAATGCTTAGAAAGCCCATGCAGATGGGAGGACCTGAGCTTTTATTGATTTGTGTTGTTAGTTTTGCAATGATGATGGAAATAAAGTCTCCTATAAGAATCTTGAAGCCACAGATGTCTGGGGTCACACAAAGTCACGATGGAATTTCAAACGCGTTTGAAAAATGCTTACTTCCAGAGAAAAGCGTTCCAACCACTTCTAAGAGAATATGTGAGTGATAAACAGAAAGTAGAAGTAAACATACTTCAGCGGCTACTTAATGAAGGACTTACATTATGCAAGAAATATTAAATACTTAAGTCTTACAAGAGAAAACACTTCAAGGATGAGGACTGTGCAATCTTAAGTAGTGACTTGTTTTTTTAAGTCCATACTTGTCTGATAATCAAGATTATTTAGTATTCAGGGAAATATGGTGCATTCGGCTATCTGGACAGTCATACTTTTCCTTAATTTAGGAGAAACAGCGAAACAATTAATATTGACTCAATGAGTTTATATTACATTTAAGATTTCCATGTAACTTCTTGACTCAAACACAATTATGTCAAAACCAAGACAGTGCTGATTAATGGTGTAGCGATACCATGGACTGTTATCTTCAATGTAGAACATATCATGTAAACAACAAATCAAATCCTGTCCTTTTCTCCCGCCATCCACAGTTCTTCAACTCCGCTAATCTCTTCACACTTCTTCCGTTGAAGCAGCCTGGGCCTCTTTTGTAAGATGTGTTAAAAACACAATAAAGGTTTAAGATGGCGGAACTTGGGGTTGAAGTCTAGATGCATCGCTCCTCAACCCAATTAACATGCAGTCAATAGAGAGCAAATTAAAAAGCCTCCGGGAGGTGGACCTTGCCAGAATATGTCAAGGGAATCAAGACGGTCAAGGCCGGAACAAAGGCGTGAACCTCCTGGTTCTGTACAATCCTCCTGAGCTGCCCTGATTAGAGCATGGGGAGATTACTTAGGCCCTTTTATTTCATGGTGAGGGTAAATGAACGGAGAGGGTATCCATTCTCACAGGGCAAAGGGCTGGGAAAAATGTCCGACTTTGGTTTGGGAACCATTATGGCTGATCACTGAGGTGTGAACAACCTACCTCCCAAAGACAACATCCACAGTGGGAAAAAAAGAAAGAAAAGAGCTCTGGTATGCTGGGTTAAGACAAACATTGGTAAATAGCTACCTCTTCAGTAAAATCATGGCAGGATTTTTTTAATTTCCGGAGTAGTTTTCCATGAATACCTTAACCCTTGTTTATTCTCTGGATGCAGCCAGCATTGTATATTGTAACGGTGCATGGTTTGTATTAGCCTGTTTAAACTCCATGGAATATATAATGTATGTGACATGGTTCTGAAAATTACATTCAAATATTTACAAGAGGTTTTGTGTTACATTCTTGGTTGGTCATGCACATGGCACTGAACTGCCCTGATGAGGTGAATCCCATTTATGTGTTTCTCTGCGCTGATTATGCTAAGAATTATCAAATGCCATATGCCAGAGATCTGAGCCCTGCCAGGTTTCTGTTTAATGAATTTCTTGACCTTTATTTAAGAGTTATACAAGACGGGTACTGGTCTCAGCAGCTGAGTGAATGGCTCACTATCCTCCCTCACTACTTCCATAATTAGGTCCCTACACTCATCTAACCACCTATATTGTGTGACTCCCCCTTGTCTAATTTAGTCACAGCATGTCAGCTTGAGGTTCAGGGATCCCCTTCCATTGGACCTTTAGTTGGTGATCCGCCCTCATTTTAGTCAGAGAGCCCCGTGGAGACACCTTTCACTGGGCAAAGCCTTCTCCTGGCAAGATGTAGAGCAGCAAGGGAGCTACACTAATTACAGCTGGTCCTGTCTCCCTCTCTGTCTAAGCCAGGGGCTTACCCAGCACAATGGGACCTTTAGCAGAATGCCTATCCTCTTTTAGCTCCACGGTTTGGAGGCTCTGAGGCCTACAAAGAGATTTCCATTAGTGTAATTAGAAGCAGAATTGAGTGCAGTTTTGTTCTGTATCCGTACTAAGTTGTTTGGCATTTTTTTTGTCTTTTTTTTTTGTGTGACAAAAAGGCCTCTAGATTCTTTTTGCTTTTGTTGAGAACTTTATTAGTTACCCAAGGCTGAGGCGCCATATCTGATGAAGGCCCTTTTCACTTTGCCATAAAACGACGTCATTCACACAGCAACAGGTTTCCACGTTATAATTGTGCTGGATGATATAAAATCAAAACCATCACATAAATGTTTAACAACTTGTTTATATTATATAGTTCTGCTTGTTCTTCATGCTGTCACATGTTCAGTTTGCATTTGAATTTGGGCTACACCTTGTGTTGGCAAACATGTTTTCCTCATCCAGATATCCCATGGAAGGAAAAGGAGTCGGATAAATATCAAATCAATAACATCGCTCTATTTTCACTCCTTCCTTTTCGTCTCTTAACAGTAACTCTGCACGAAGCCAGTTGTAGCACATACTGAAAGTTGTTGGCCATAAACTGCCTCTGTAATGTGTTATACCCACAGTACAGAGGCAGTTTATTAAGCATTAGCCAAATAGCAGGAGTCAAACATCCTTGCATAAGGTGGGCGGTGACCAAGTAACCCAAGTTAATCCCGTCCCAGGAGGTCTGACCCAGCAGGAGTGATGGCTTCCCCTGCCCCCTCAAATTGTCGACCTTGACCTGAGAGAGGAGTGGGTAGATTGTGAGCATGGGGCTGGTGCTCCTGACTTGCAGGTGTGAAAAGACGGTCTCCATAGAGGGATTTAGGGGCTTTGGGGACGCTCTTTGTTGCTGGTATCATCTTACTAATGACAGGTGCTGCTGAATGTTTACATTCAGTCAAATCTCTGTCGCCTGTTATTGCTAAGCAAACGTCACACAGTGCATATTGATATAAACTTAATGCTGTCTCTACAATTATCTATAATGTAAACAGTAATTCATTAACTATCTAAGTTGATTTAGTATGTCCAACTAAATAAAAACAGGAGAATGGTGCACACACTGTGTAACACAACGTAATATAGACTCACTCTAGGTGTTTCTTGCTCAGCATCTAACATATAAATGTATTCATATAATATTTATAAAAAAAAGGTCATTATTAAAAGAGACTTCAGATTGTGATCGAAAGATAAGTATAATTGAAATTGCCTGTGTCTTGTATTGGCTGGATTAACTGGCTACACTGCAATATAGTTCCTATTCATATCCATTACTCCTCAGCCCTTTTGAGGGAGAATAAAACTTTATTTATTGTATCTAAAAGCATAAATAATGTATGCTTTTAGATACATTAATTTAGGAATAGGCCTCATAAAGTTAAATTTAAAGCATTGTTGGAGCGATGCTCTGCATGCACTGTATATATTCCAATCGGGCAATGCTAAATTCTAAAAAAAGGCAATTTATAATTGCACTGTTACATTAGTTGTAATCATCGCGGAACTTTTTTTTATACCATATGATGAGAAATGTCTGTAATCTCATTGGTAGCAAAATGTTACGAAATAAAATAGTACTGTATATGATATCATTTCTGACTTTATAGTGATGTCAAGATGACATCTTTGATCATAATTATTTATCTATATAAGTTCGTGTCTACAGTCCTATAGGATCCAGAGGTAGTTGCATGATCAAATTTTGTGACTCCAAAATTACTTCCCTATAACATCACTTATTAATTGACATCATAAGATAGGTAATAAGTTCCTGATCAACAAAAACTTTAGATTCTCTATATTATTAGCCAGAGAGAAAAATATATTTTGTTGACCTTGACCTTTGACATATTAACTCTGAGTTAACAAGATCTGGTGAAAACCATGCCTGTTTTAGCTATTCCCGCAAACACACACAAGCATACACACACACGTTTGTACAGCTATCTTGGAGAGCACTCTCATTGGCATAATGCATTCCCTAGCCCCTTACCCTAACCCTTAACTTTACTTGAACCTAATTCTCACCCTAACCCTAAAACCAAGTCTTAACCCCCAAACAGTCCACTAAAGGAGTTCACAAAGTGTGGGTTGCAAAAGGTTCTCACTTTCACAAAATATCTCACTCTCACACATACACCCACCCACCCACCCACACCCACACACCCACACACCCACACACACACACACACACACACACACACACACACACACACACACACACACACACACACACACACAGAGAGAGACAGGGGTGACACAAATAAGCTGAGGGCAGAAAAACTTGGTAATAAAGCAGGACCTGGTTGGCTCAAATGATACTGTGCTTTAGCAGTTCAAAACAGATTTTGAATCGAGTTAGCAAAAAACTGTTGATATGCAGCCTAATAATTAATATTCTACGTGTCCTTTTTATATCTGTAAATAAACTTGAATGATGAAAAACAGCCTGATGCAGATAAATGGCCAGTGCAAAGTGGGACACAGGGTCGTCAGCATCTTTTCATTGTAATTCTGTCCATAGTTCCATAGTAATTAGCATGGGGATGGGGGATCCATTTTGTGCCGTCATGGTGGTGAAGACAGACCCTGCTGTCCCCTTCAGCTGTGCTGCGTCTCACACGAACACTTCTATGATCTGACTCCCATCTGCTAATGGGGCTGTCTTGCTTCATGGTCAGCCACCTGGACATCCGTCAGCACCAGGGTCTGGGGCCTGTAGAGGTGCCGAGCTGAGTCTGTGAAAAGTTGGTTCCCAGAGGAAGTGGGGCCCTGATTCATAATGTGGCTTGGGGACCTTATTCGTCATCTCCTCCCCAGCCGCCTCTAGTTCTTTCACTCATCACTCCTCTCCCCAGCACCAAACAGAGTTTCATTGTCATGGTGATGTTGAGAGGAGGCTGCAGGCATCGACGAATGGGAACAGAATAGATGACACAGAATATCTAGCAGACTACACGCATTTGCAAGTCTTGTGTCCATGAAAGTCTTGAGTTAAAAGGAGCAGACTTTAGAGAGAATGGTCCGAAGAGAGTAAGACTACCATGTGTCGCCTTGCTATGAACAGTATCTATGAAAATATGTGTGATCATATAGAATTAAAAATTCATGGGGGCTCAAGGCAAAAATGTGATTCACAGTTCGAACTTTATTTCAGAAATGCAGCGTTTCTATGCAAATAAAACAGGGAATCTTTTTGTAGTTTGTCAAAGCCAAGGGAGTTATGTTTTCATTGCTGTTTGTCTGTTTCTTACCAGGATTACACAAAAACAACACAACCAATTTTATGGAAACTAGGTGTAGAGGATAGTGTATTCCAAGGAAGAACCCATACATTTTCATTCAATTAAGGGGGCGGATCTATGATTTATTTTTCACATTCTTTATCATAGTAAGATTTTTCAACATTTTTGTCATTTACTCAAAAAACAATGCAGAGAACATGACTGAACTGAATGAGAGTGGGAGTGGAGCAGCATGATGCAGTGATCAGTTCACATCGACTACACACCCAGTTACTGACAAGTGGCTGAGTGAACCTTGCATGATCCTGCAGTGTGTTACAAACACCAGATGTGCTCATTAATATAACTGCTTTATATTTGACATGCACATCAGTGATGCTGCTTTTGAAACTCAGGGAATTCAGTGTTATTTAGAATCAGTTTAATATCTGAACATTTTTCATTTCACAATTTCCATTTTTCATAAATAACTATAAAACTGAAAGCATAAAGCTGAAGACCTTAGTGAAATATGCATATCTGAACTCATATTGCCTTCAGAACATATGAAATATAGAAATTTAAAAGAAAACACATTTTGCACTACTTTTTAAACCCTTGCTGCTGAAGATCAGAAGATGAAGTGCCAACAGTTGTCCTTGCCCACAGCTAAGACCCAGCGGAGCATTCCCATTGTGTACCACGGCAAACTGGACGTTCATAGTCACTGTTACGATGCTGCAACCTGAAGAACTATCACTTTGTATTCTGAGCTTGCTTGTCACTTGTACCTACCTCCATTGCTCCTGTCATAATTAACAGGGCCATTAAAGGTCACCTTACAATACAACTACTGGTCAATATAAGCTGATGAAACAGATGGAAAGTCTGAAGATTATAACTTGTTTACGTCATCAGTAGGGTTGCAAAGGGGAGGCAAATTTCCGGTAAATTTCCAGAAACTTTCCATGGGAAGTTACGCTCCCATAAATTACACAAATTAAACGTTGAGCAATGAAAAACATCATTCAAAACTCTATTTTAAAGATGTATGGAATGCAGCACACGCTGCACGTTGAATTTAACCCTCCACTGTGCATTTCTCCATCACATGCACAGATCATTCCCAGCATCCTGCACACTACAGCAGAATTATTGAGGCCTGCTGTAGTGTGCATGACTAGTCAAGTAAAATTTCGATGATATTACTGTGGAAAATATATTAGCATGCTGATTGAGGATTGTTCATCTGTTCATCTAGCCTATTTCTATTAATTTATCCATCAATTGTAAAATATTTTTACAGACGATTCCGATTGTTTGGCCAACAATTTATATCTCTAGCATTGCATTAGTGTTTTTTTACAAGATTTGTTCTCATCTTATTCTACAGGACAATGCCACGTGCACTATCTCATGTGTTGGGACATTTCACCCAAGCCAATGTAGAGGGAGAGGCTGTGTACATTTGCAAATACTGTGCAAAGACCTATGTTAAGAATGACACAAAGATACTTTATGTGGGTCTGTTCCATCTCATGAAAAGGCATAAGCTTGTGCAGCTTCCACAGTATAATTCACCCACTAAAATAAAAACAGAATTAGATGGAATTCAGGATAAAAATGACATTTTGTAGTTTTACAGAATGCTCAAAAGTGTAGCTTTGTAATCATTCCACAAATATATCTGCCAGTTTGTAAAGGAAAAACCGTAGATCAGTAGAGAATATTCACCTTACCTGCAACATTGTTGGTGCTTAACGTGCAAAGCAAGTTGTGAAAGATGATTCCCTTTAGGGAGGAAAGTTAACTTGTACATGCTGCTATCACAATATAAAAATGTGATGAATGCAGATGTATGACGATAGGAAGATGTAATTTACTGAGGGAGAAGATTTCAGCACTTGCCATCTGTTGATAATGTGCCCTGGTAGAACAACACAGGTTTATCTGGCAAATTCTGAGTGAAATAATCGGTCCTCCCAAGGCCTGGGGGTAACTCGTCAAATTTGTCTTTTGCTGGGGCGTGCTCTTTCTGTGGTCTCTGCTACATCAGTTATTAGAATCTGTGAGGGGCCTCAAGACAATCACAGAGGATATAATACGAAGCTACTTCCAAAAAGACATAGTTCATTAAAAGATCCTGGTGACAGGATCACTGTGCTAAAACTTTAATGAAGGTAGTTGGTTGGTGTGTTATATAAGTCATATATATATTAAGTTGTCAACAACCCCTCTCTTAAAAAATGGTTTTCTTGCTGCTGTGTTGTTGCCTTTGGAGGGATGAGACTGAACCCTCTGTAAAAGGTGCTATTCAAAGTAGGAAGTGAATAATGAGGTGGACTCAGGGAAGAATTAATGTCAGATTTGAATGAACAGACCACTGTACTCTACCAATCTCACTGTATTAAGATGAAGGTCTGCTAATTAATAGCAAACAAAAATAAACATTATTAAATATCTTGTGTTTGTGAGATGAACAATACTAATGTTAAGAAGTAAGGCTGTTATTAGATGGTCAAAACTAAATGTCTGTTTCCTTTTCTTTTCTAGCCACCTTACCTAAAAGGAATACCAGAGTTGCCATAGCCCCCCCCCCCCCCCCCCCAAACACACCCCTACCCCCACCCCTATGCTGGTAACAGTCACAGAAATAAGATGCAAGCAGCTACTGTAATTGTTGCTTTGCCCAGGAAGTGACAATCACCGCTTGACTGATTCTAGTTTGCTACTCATTGCCATGGAAACAGCATCGCTGTCTAGTCTTTTTTTTTTTACAGGCGGACCATCCTAAAAACGTTGCCTGCTGAATTTTTACATCAACACCATAAGTAGGAAAATAAAATGTATCCAACACTGGATGATACTGAAATTTTTTCCATATAATGTGTATTATTTATGTAAACCAGATAATTGAGGTCTAATGTTTTCCGACAGAACATGACAGTGACAATGACTGCAACCAGCCACTTGAGCTGTAGAATACTGCACTCTGCAAACTGTGCCCGTTCAGAGCGCTCAACCAGGGAACATGAAAACATTTGGAAGAAGAAGCGACTGTTATCAACCAACAACATTATCTAAATCAAACATATTGATTGTAAATTGGTGATCTTGCCAATGAAAATTTTTTATTTTGGGTTTTAACACAAATAATTCACCCCCTAGCATGACCGCTAGCACTAGCTTTGCTACTAGAGAGGACATTGCCGAATGTGGGACACCACCTAACTGACCCCACATTCACCTGCCACCGCAGTGCAGTGTACCGTCTGCAAGCCTTACTGCATTGCTTGTGGACCTAAATGGCCGTCCTGTCAACAAATAGAACCATTTGCCATTCGTCCAATCATTGATTAAAGAAAGATAATGCCTGCTTAAAACAGACTTTTTTTGGTCTTTTTTGTCTACGTAAAGTTAAGAGGAGGTCTTTTACTTTAACTTCAGCATTGTGTTAAGTGGTTTGCGTATTCACACCTTTTCATATAATGAAAAGGAAAACAAATACTTTTTATGTTGCACTTTAATACAAATCGTGAAATTCAACGATATCAAAAAGGATAACATGGCTATTTCCTCACACGTAAAAAGCAAATACTTCCTTTAGTGCTTTTTCAAGTAAGTGTCAAGCCAGTCGAAAGAGAAATCAATTTCCAACCCAAGAGTCTTTACAGAAAATCAATGTCCATTAGCCACAGTTCAAATTAAACAATGACTTCAGATAATCGTCAAAGTTAGGCACTTGGGAATGTGTGTAATGAAGTTAGAACGGGTAGGAGGGTTTGACATACAAGTTCATGTGGAATTTGCTTGAAAGAAGAAGTTCAATTCAAGATCTAAGGAGGTTGATAAGAGGGTGAAAATATTCAGCTGACGCAGCTCCGGGGATCAGTAGTGTGATCCTAAGAATTCTTGTCACTTCTAAAAAGGAAATGGCAGACTTCTGCTTTTCCCTTAGTCCAGTCTGGATTTTCAGAACCTTTACAGTCGTAACTTCTACAATCTTTGTGTGACTTTACCTCTTTTTCCTCTCTTTACCTCTTCTCTGTACCGTTCATCAAGTGGGGTCATAAAGGTTTGGAATAAAAATAATTTTTTCCCTCAGGTTATGTGTCTCTGTCACCAGGGGGCAATCCAGATAATTCCCTTCACTTGTCTTGTCATTGTCATTTATATATTGTCTATGATATTTATGTACTTGCATCTTTAAAAGCACAGCCTCCAAAATGTACTTTATGTTTTATGTGTATAAAATGCTACTCAGATGTAATGAACTAAAATTAACAGTAATTGTGTGTGGTCACCAACAAGCCTCTCCATCTTTGCAAAGGTTAGGTCTTGATTATAATGTGAGGGTGTTCTAGGAAGAAAAACTAAAATTAGCGGAAATGTGAAGTACTCAGTGTTCTCAGTGTTAAGAAAAAAAATCATTCAACAAGAATCCTGTATTTAGAAATGAATGTGTTTGATGTAAAAGGGCACCTATTTTTTTCTTATGCGTCCAATTTTTGCTCGAAGCATGATGAGAGTGTGATTCAGATATGAGCAATGTAATTACTGATAAAACTCGTCAAGAAGTACATGGCCCATGTCTAATTTAAACTGCCTTCGCCTTTTCTTTGAAACTCCTGTTGAAGGTCCTTTCAAATAAATGAAATACATGCATTTCTCTTCTTCTATTTAGGTGAGCCTGGGCAAAAAAACCCCAATGTTTAGCTTCTCTCTTCATTCTGTTGCCTTTCAAGTCAATGATTGCAATCTGGTATGTTCTAGATTTAATTAACTTACCGATGCACTTTTTCTTCTTAGGCTTCCTGGCAGGGATAATAGAAATTACATTATTCTGAAGTAGAAATGGATGCTAAGCATCACTGGAAATCATGTCTAATAGACTTTGACATAATGTAATTGTGGGGCCATAGATGAACTGGAGATGGTATGGTTCAACTTTGAGAAATAGGTGTTTTCATTTTATGTTGTTTCTTGTATATGGAGTTTTGTAAAATATACACAAACGATCCCCTCCCTTTGCTTTCAAACATCATTTGATATTTTCTGTTGCGCTGGTCTACCACATCCTCAAGCTTCTACTGGATTCACATCTGGTGACTAAGGATGTCACTGTCATGTTCATGGGACCAGTTTGAGACTTTACTGTGCGACATGGAACATCATCTTGTAGGACGGTGTCATGAGATGATTAATGGTTATTCTGCCTCTGGAGTCTGTGTTTTGTTGTGGAAGTTTAATTTATTCTCCATGGATCTTTTTTTGCACTTATTGTTGTATTTATACACTTTGTCCTGGACTGTTATCCACATGTTTGGTTGTGGGATTTTAGTATAATTGAGTTTATGAGAATATAATTTGAGTATGTTGGCAAAAGAAAGAAACGCTATCAGATACTACTACGGTAATTCAGAAAATAACAAAATAAAATGTAAATGTTTTTGTGTTTCATGAGTGTGTTTTACTTCATGTAGTACTTGTATCTTTGTAGCGATTAAGTCGGGTAGAATTTGAAGCTGTATGAAAGATGGGATTTGAGAATATTGGCAAAAGAAAGTGTGTTTCCATCCCCTGCTGTTATTTTAATGTGAGGAGTAGGTCATACAGATAAACAGGAAGCAGTGCTAATTTTCCAGTCAGGTGCTGATAAACCTCTGCAGGAGAAGAGGCCACAACAGGACATCATCATCTAAAAACAATGAGAGCATAATATAAATATGGTGATTATGCTGTTTTCCCCCCATGTATTAAGCTGAGAAAGGAAAGAAGTCTCTTTATCACTCAACACAGACATGATGTGTTTCTGTTTCCATTACACTTTGTCTCATTTTATCAATATGCCAACTTCTCCAACTTAGCTGTGAGTAACGCGTTTTGAATTTATGTTTTCAGAGGTTTTTCATACTCTCAGCATTTCCATTCAAGATTCTTTATGTGCAGGTTTTGTTTGTGATGTGTTGCTGCTCTTATAGCTGATGCAAAATTGAGAACAACTATGATCTGTGATGAATAATTAATAACGACAACGAAGGAAGTCACAAATACGGTGTGGGGACATTTTGATTCAACAACACAGATAAAAAAAAAACAATAGATAAAATAAAAAACACAGACTTAATGACCGAAAGAAAGAGCTTGAAGCCGCTGCATCTGTTCTAACCGCCATCTTGCCCACCTACCATGTCTGGTGTGCACAGATGCAGCAGCTACAAGCTCTTTCTTTCGGTGATAAAGTCATGTTTTTATGTATTCTAATTTATCACAGTTTGTACTCTTTTCTCTTAGTCAAGAGAAAACAGTAGAGGCACTGCCACTGAATGGAACATCAATTATAAATATTGTTTATGTTTTGTGTCATTGTTAAGGATTCAGGTTGTGTTCTTTTCCAGATTAACAATTAGGACCATACTGCTCTTTATTATTTTCAACGCAACAGCATGACAACAGAGAGAGAGACCAAGTGGTTCTGACACTAAATGACCCGATCACTCACTTTCTCAAGGAGAGCAGCTGAGTCCAGAAGTCGCAGTATAAACTTCATTTTAGAGCTCCATGCTCCAGTTCGTGCAATGCTGGCATTTCAAAAGTTATTCGCGGACACAACTTTTCACAGTGAAACTGCATAATACACACACACACACTCACACACACACACACACACATTAATCATTCTGACTCCCTGTCTATGGACTGTGGAAAGACATGAGGACAGGGTCCCAAGACAGGGTCAAGGGGAGGAGAGGTCACCAACAGGACACAGATGAGGCATGGAGACAGAGAGAGAGAGAGAGAGAGAGAGAGAGAGAGAGAGAGAGAGAGAGAGAGAGAGAGAGAGAGAGAGAGAGAGAGAGAGAGAGAAGGAAGGATGATGGAACGGAGGTTTGGTCTTATCTGTTAATCATACCAGGACCACAAATGCGTATCTGCCTCAAAAAGTTGTAATTAGATTTTTTGTGTGTTTTTTTCAAAAGGCATTACTTTGTTTTAGAAGGCAACAGGGAGCTTGTGTTGTTACTGGCTAGTTACAGAATCTACAGTATGTGGTGATCATTGATTGTCTGACCTTGACCTATACGTATATTGTATCTGGTTTCAGACCATGTTTGGGTAATTTTGGTGCATTAACTTTCAATTTGGATAATGCCATACTTTAGCCTGAAGGAATTTCAGAAAAAGAAATGAGCTGAACTCATGCAATAATATTGAGGTTTAAGGCTTTACGGTTCAGAAGTCTATTCTCACCACAAACTACAGAAAATAATCATGTCACCCTCCCTTTTGTGTTTTAATCGCTGCTTGGTGCTGAATGAGGACAGGATGCTCACGTGTGCTGATGGGTCCCAGATGTCTGTGTGGTCAGTAGCCTATTATTATGATAGCCTTTGGAGTCGACCTCATGTGGGCCAAGGATATATCTCTCAATTCAAAGTTCCTGTAAATTTACAAAGACGCAGAAACAATAGGTAGTACTCATAAACGTTTTAATATGCCTTATCGGAACAATGAGTTTACTTTGTCACAATTTGGGCTGAAATAAAGTGTCAGTAAAACAACTATATATTCTAATCTGATTGATAAATCTTCAATGTAATTGTACTAGCCAATTATTGTATATTCCTAGTCATTGACATTATGTCAACATTTCCTATTAATTGATTAAATGTTTAAATAAAAAATAACTTTTAGTTGCAGCCCTAGACTCAGTTAAGACACATTTCTTCTTTCTGCTCACTAGACTGAATGGTTGATTTTATAATGTTTGACATCAGTTTGACATCACCTTCACGTAGGTAGCACTGCATATTGCTAGAACCTAATTTCATATGCAAGTGAGCAAGTATGCCCGTCTTCTTTCCTCTACCATATTCCCCCTGTAGAGAAACAGATATGATGAAATATAAATGGAACCGAAGTATGCAGAGGTAGAGGCAGAGATTTGTATTTGTCTCCCTGTGAATCGGTGCGTGACTCCACCTGGAGAAGGTCGGCACAGAGCCACAGGAACTTAACTAGCACCATTACGTCCAGACTGTCTCTCAACTGGAGTTGCCAAGGCCCTCTGATCCCGCATCCCCAAGTCCCCGAGACCGCAGGACCATGTTTTGAGGGTTGAACTACCGGAAACCTTTGCCTCCACCTGCACCTGTGGCTGTGCGACATTCCTCGGAGAGGCCATTACGTGATCACGGCTGACAGAGCCTGAAACAGCTCTGCCTCTCTGCTGAGGGCCCATTCATGATGTGAGGGTGAGTGAGCTTTAGTGTCGGATGTGGAAGCCAGAAGTCCTGCACGCCTTGCTGTCAGACGCTCCCTTGTACTACATTCACCTGATGGGTCAATGGATGCTTGTGTATACCGACACCATGACTGTATCTGCAGTGAGCGTTAACACCGAGAGAACATGATGCCACGGTGCTCTAAGTTGTGGTGTGTCCACAGCATCCACTAAGCTTGCACTCATCTGAGAGATTCTATGGAGCTCGTTGTCTATCTCTGTGAACTTCCTGCATAAAACCATTTTCATCTATTTGATGATGTCATGCTAACTGGTGTAGAACAAATTGTAGGTTTCTATTAATATAACTTGAACATCGCTCATAAGTGACAAGCCAACTGAACACTGATGTGATATTTTTGGCTGGACACATATTTTTGTACCTTTGCATTGACTCTAACGGTAACTTTCTGATTCCAGATGTTTCTTTTAGAACACACATTTGGAAGGAGGGACAGAAGCCATGCATGAGGCTTACAGTACACATAGACATAGGCTGTCAGAATGCATTCATTGTCCTGTTTATGGTAAATCACCATGGACTAGAAAGAACAATTCGCAGCAGTGAAAGTGGACGTTGGTCTCCCTGAGAGCTTCTTTCCTTTGTCTGCAGCTCTCTTCAGATCACAGGAGCACTGCATATAGACGCTCAGACACGAATAAAGGTCAAGCTTTTCTCTTAAATGTTCAAGGCTCGACATTGGTGTGGCTGAAGCTGCTTTAAAAGAGCACCAGCACTGGCAGAATGTTGAGGGGAAGTGAGAAAGGAAATGATGTTTGGTGGTGTATGCGAAAGTGTGCATATGCATGTACTCTGCACTGTGTGTGTGTGGGTGATGTCTGAGTGCATGTGGTTGTTAAGTCTCTCCTCTCTGCAAACCCTGAAGGTTGGCCCAGACTTCACTGTCATTTCTCATCCTAATGGTGCCTGCCACATCCTCCTGCCAACACACGGCTGGAGAACAACCAAGAGCCAGGAGGAGAAAAGAAAACACGACAGACGTTCAATCTGTCTCTGACGCTGTCTCTCAGAACAAAAGTCACTCTATGGTTTCAAGACACGAAACAATAAAACGACTGTTCTCTCCAGAGAGTGTTGTTTTACACATACATTAATACATAGGGTGGTAAATCAAAAGACTTATCAAAGCCAGGTCTGGTTAACCACATTAGCAAATATGTATTCTAAAAGTTTGCTAAAAACATAAATGAATCATAAAAGTTCTCGTAAAACATTTGGGAATTTTTTTTCCATCGTCGATTCAGAATTACAGGTGTTTTCAGTACAGTTTTACATCTTTGTTGACTTCAGGAAACAGACCTAAAGCTGCATCAGTCACAATGTGTTTATTAAAAACTCATTAGAATATCCAGACTCAACCGGCCTATGGAATATTTGCAACATTTTAAATACAGTTGTGTTAAATAGGCTGCTCCTAAATTAGATATTTTTTATAATATCTAATTTAGATAATTATAATAGTGGCTTGGATCCTATATCCTTACAAGGAATGCCTCCCCCCCCGTCACACCTTTCCATCGTTTGCTGAATCTGCACGATAAGAATTGAAGGCGTAATACATATTACGATACAATCTTTTTGCACTCATTGAGTAATGAAAAAGAAACACACCAAAAAATATGTGTTACTGATTTGTTATGATCTAAATCCATCAATCATATATTATATACATAACCCAAAGTCACAAATCCTAATTTGCCTAAACAAGGTGCGGCATCCTTTGCCCCTTACCCTCAACAAGCGGGAGGAAAAACACTCCAAAAAAACAAGGGTGGAAGGGATTTCCACCTGATGTTTCCTTCGCCTCTCTATCACTTGCTACACATACACAAACAAACACACACACAAACATTGTCATCGGACACATTTTAGGCTAGACTAAGACAACTTAGACTAGGTTACTACAATGCGATTTGGTGTTTGCAGACACAAATGATGGAAATCATTATTTGCATGCAGAACAGGATGTGACATCTGATTGAATGTCTTCACAAGAGTCACAAGCAGAACAGATGTTATGTAATTATTAAACTTCTCTCTGCTTTTCTCTCACTCTCTCTAATTTGACTGCGGCTTTACTGCTGCTCTGCATCGGTTTGGGTAATAGCATACAATCCAAGAGATTGAAATTGCATAGTTAAATGTCAACCAATCAGAAAAGCACAAGACAAATAGCAAACAAGCCAAACTTCTGACTGAATTGTATTCACTCTTGTTTGGCTTCCTACTCGTTTAGTTTCTCTTGTCTTCTTTTCTTCCAAGAAGGACTGTTATGGCCAGCTCGTTTTAGGCCGAGCCAATTAAGGGAGGTCTACAAGGACAGTTTGAATCAAGCAATCGTTTTTATATGAAATAAATGTTACAATCAAAGAATAACAAAAAGTACGAAGAGCAAAAATACAAACAAAGAGCAGGAGCTTAGCTATCCAGGGAGAGAGAGACATCAGTCGAATGCCACCTGGCTTTTATATTCTGCTTTGCAGTTGCAGTGAGTCATCAATCATGAGTAGGTGGAGTCTCCCAGTATCCAGGAAGTCAGGCAAAACAAAGCAGGAGACCAGGACGTAGCAGGCTGAGCACAGAGGTGAGCAAACCGCCTGCAACAGAGTGAACAGCCAGGAAAACACATATGGCCAGGGCCATCACAGGACCTCTTTGGTTTCTTTGTCCACAATGAGAATGGCGAGCTAGTTGTATCTTAACTCAGCTGCTTGCTCCATCTCTGCTTGAGTTACAAAGTGCAGTTCGAGGTGACTAGGGAGCACTGCTGCAATGATAGACAAGCCATTATCCATGTTATAAGTATGTTTACCATCAAAATGATTTGGAAATTGTTTTAGGTATACAAACTAGCTAGTGTAGTTCTTTGTTTTGAGCAATATCAGACTGTGCAGACTCTGCAGAGCAGAACCACACTCATGGCTTTTAAAATATGTCATAAGACAGTGACATTATATAATTTGGTCAATCAACAGAGCAGTGTAGTTTTTTTAACTACTACACTGGTTTGGTTACGTAGTATGAGTGTTATTAGTGTATTAGAGTATGAACAACAAACGTTTTAATTGATGTTTTTAAGAAAATGTAACATTTCACAATCTAAATGTTTTTCATTTAAAGGAGATAAAATACTTCTAGTGACTTGATGAATCATGTGACTTTCATGTGTGTAATTGAAACATCAATTTCATCTTTCAGTTCATGTATTTTGTTTTATTACATGACACAAACAAACATTTCCATCCCCGTTGCTTTAATTCTTCTGAACGGTGCTAATGACGTCCTCTCACTGTCTCTCGGCTTTTAGTCCTGAATTGATTGATCAATTGCTTATTGATTATTTGAAGAAATGCAGACTGTTTGGATATCCTGTGAAAAGTTGTACAGAATATGAACGGAGACTCAACCACTGATGAGATGACAAAGACTCGTTGTCTGACAGTCTCAAGATCCCAATTTCCATATAGCAGACATTGTCCTCAGAATCCCTGTTCAGTCCAAAAGTAACAACTAAAAGTCCTGTATCAGGAGGATGCAAATACGGTGAACAGGTCAGAGGAGTCAGATTTCAGGTTGAATAAAAATCTCTGCAGAAGATTGAAATAAAATCTATAATTTATTAATAGATATTCAGCTCAGCCTAATACTGCAGAAACTGATCCAGAATGACAAACCTGATGCAACACTCCCAATTATCATTGCCTCATTTGCAGCAGATTCATTTTGTACTTCAAGCAGATTAAAGTCAGGCAGTGGCTCTGCAGCAGCCTCCGCAGTCGTGCTTGTGCTGTGGCAGTTAGAAATTCAGGGCTTCACTTGGCGAATCTGGTGGCACCAACTGTCAGAGAAAGATAACTTAATTTCTGAAAGGATTTAATTAGCTGCCATCATGCTCTGTGACATAAACTGCACACTTCTTGGATTTAAATCATTTTGAACGTCGCTGCAGAGTATCGGGATGGTGGTAAAAAAAACAACAACAAAAAACAGCTTCCTCAGCATGCGGTGTCATTCTTGCTGCATCCATCTTTCATTTTTGCCTCTAACAGACACAGTTTTGTATTTTGCTCTTAAACTTTCAGTCACACTTCTGTGAGCAGAAAAAAAATTCCCTTCCAACCCTGACTCCTGTCCTCTGAAATTAGTTTTGGCAAAGATGATGAATCTGTGACATCTCAGTCAGGAGTTATGGGATTTTGTTCTTTGCAGCAGCACCAATTCATTTGTGCTTTAGGCTGTTTAGTGGGGTTTTTACATATAAATCTGGTTTTGTGTGACCTAGCTTTTTCTACTGCTGCAATCATTTTTACTTTCTAAGAGTGTCAGTCGAGTACCTGAAATGTCAAATGCAAATTCAGCTGCTCAGGTATTTGGACCCTCACTCCTATCTGATTTTATCCTCCTTTTACCCCCCCCCCCCCCCCCCACACACACACACACAACTCCCGCATCCATCCCTTCATCTTACTCCATACCTGTTTCTCCCAGGGGACATAACACTCTGGTGTCACTCACTTCCATCACCTTCTCCAGGTTCCATGTGTCACCACATCACTCTCTGCCTCTCTAAAGCATCTGCAGCACAAAGACCACATTGTGTGTCTCACAATAAAGGGTTTTACATTTTGAACGGCTGCTGGAGACTCTGCCTCACACTTCCAGGATTTACAATTCTGACTTCACCTGGAATCACTTACCTTAAACATGTAGATCAAGCTAACATCTTCATAGATTAATAATCCAATAGGGCATTCATCCATTTTGGAGCTCGATTGAGATAAATATCACTTTGGCCACAGCTCTTTCATGTTATTAATGATTATTTTCTGAAGTTTTGATGGAAAGGTCTAATTTTACACAACATAGAAGATGTAGAAGATATTAATACCTGAACAATATGTAGAGTCTATGAATATGAAATAATTTAAATACATATATGTATGAAACTGACCCTCATGTTAATGATTTTCTCTCAGCACAGTTTAAGGCTGACTCCCATCAGTTCACTGCTGTCTTTAATCGTTACATGACAGAATCAGTCAGGCAATCTGGATGGCTTTAAAGGGACATGCCACTGATTGTTAGTTCAGATGAGATAAGACTTTATTGATCTCTGAAGGGCAAATCTCATATGACACAGAGAGTGAGGTAAGAAAACACATTAAGAAATATTTGAAGGATGTAAATAAAAAAATCGTAATTGTAGAAACGAGGGACATAACTGAGAGATTTCATATTATCTATACAGTACAATTACAATTTGTAAAAATGGATTGTGCAAAATAAGTACAACAAAACACTTTGTAGAACAATTAAAGTATGACTAAAATAGAAAATGACACCTATGATAGAGCTAATAATTAAATATATTGTTATAAATCAGGAATTATTGGTACTTCTATAGTCATAATTATACCTGTGACATATAACTGAGGACAAGGTGCAGATTTATAATTCTAAAGTGGTAAATAGTTGTACAATGTTTAATATATAGTTATTACAAAATCTGGTCAACAGCGTTGTCCAACATTGGAGAGTGCAGAGCTCTGGAGGGTTCATAGGGAGTAGTACACCAAACAGCTGGATGCTGTTTTATTATCTCTTGAGGAACGTTTCTGAAGTCTGACCATCCTACTGTAATGATGTCATCATGGTTATCTTGAGATAGGCTCGACACCTCAAATGACTGATAATAAAGCTTGTGTTATAAAGTGGGGACACAGGGTTTAAAAGATGAGCTCATTTTCAGGCTGTGAGGGTCTAATGAGAAGAATCTCATGTGAGTGTGTGTTCCAAACTAAACTCAGACCAAGGACTAGAAGTCATGAGTTCTTCTGCTTCTATCGTGTTACTTTACTGTGTGTAAAAAACACAACCAGTTAAACTTAGTTGTCCACAAACAGAGTGAGAGTTTTGCTATTTGTGTAATGAATGATTATTACCACTGCTGCTGGTGCCTTCAGTGTTTATCTGTACGTAAAGTGGTAGAGAACAGCTGTTTCACACTAGCTGATGTGCCAGGTTGGTTCCAGTCCCAGAGGGGCTGGTGAGAATACACATCTGGCTGCGTCTAATCTTCACCTGCTGTGAGGAGGTCGACACTCTGCTACTCTGGAGCAAGGCAGCTTCTTTGGGAGAAAATCCCTGCAGATCAAATATGCTTCGTCGTATGCGTGAAATATATGTTGCAGATCCTGTCAGTGACACTTCAGTCTTCAGTACATGCATCCACAGTAACATCACTCTTTTTTAGATGAGGCTTGTGTTTTTGGAAGGTCAGCAGAGAGAGAGATCAGTGGGTGATTTCTTTCCCGAATACAGGATCTAATAAAATGGGTCATGGTCATTCCTGAATTTTGTGGGGATTTCTTTTCAAATGCGTTTGTATGTTATTATTTATAGAGAACTATGGAACTATAGTTAGTTGTGTGTCTAAGTGAAGAGGTTTATCAGCCTCTTTATCTTTTCTTTCCTGGAAGAGATGGAACTCTATCCTGGCTTATCTCAGAGAAACTCTGGCTATGGACAGACTAACAGACTCTGAAAACCTGCTAGAGTATATATGCTAAAAACCGGGCAGGTAGCTTTTCGCTGGCTATGAACACACTTTAACATAGTTGTACCTGTGATGTACCTTACATGCGGCGTTATATTGCTTTTCTTTTATTCACAGTTTTTTGCCATCATCCTAGATCACAACCCATGGGATCAAATTACACTTAAATAGAAACACGTGTAGAGATAATAATCTTTTAAAAACAACATGTTTTATTATTATTGTTTTTATCGGATCCTAAGATTTTGATCATTCAATAATGTCAGCCTGTGGTCAAAAAGGCATACACTGTTCTTCACGTCTGTGTGAGTGACAAAAACTCACTATTCTATTGTCTGTGATCATCTTTATAGCACCCTGGTCTGGGTTAGGATTTATTCAGTCCATTCTCGATCTGAAAAACGACTCCTTATTTCAAAAGAAAGACCAAAGCGACAACCTCTTCCTATGCTTTAAGGACATAAATGTTTCCTCCCTAATGCACCATAAAAACGAGTATGCAGCCGCCCATACAGGGTGTAACCTAATGATCAAGTTACTCTGGTCGCCTGCTGGCTTGGTAACGGTCTGGAACATTTTATTTCCTCACGTAAGTCACTGGGACTGTACATCAAATGTAGCACAAAAGAATAGCTGCATCGTGAATGTTTTACAATGGCAGAAAAAGAAGACAGAAGAGGAGATAGATAAAAGGTGATGATGCAAGACTGAAGTAAAAACAGGTAGACTGCATATTTTTTGTCTTTTAATAAAGACATTGAAATACACTCGGCATGAATATCTGCAGCCTTCATTAATCATAAACCCTTACTTTCCAGCTTAGAGTGCTCATTTGTATCTATGACAGACACCTTGTGTGTGTGTGTGTGTGTGCACCCGGGTGTATACAGTACAAAGCCATGTACTGCACATCAAAAGTACTCAAAGTTGACATTTTCCAGACAGGCACATCTGTCGTCAGGCTCTTGAAGATGACATCGTCCTCTCGCACAGACTTCTCTCTAATAATAGTTAAAGCCTCATTGAAAGCAATTCACTACCCTGCCCTTAATTGTTACTAATAATCCAATCACCCTCTTGGTATCTGTGCGCCAAGCACCATTAAGATAAAATGGGGACATCAAGGAAGGTGGGAAGGAAGACTAATGACATCCACAAGAAAATGGGCACTTGGTTGTAGCTGGAGGTCCAGAGTGTGACTTCAGAGATGATATCATTTAGATTTAGCAGCTATCAAATACACACTAACGCTTATAACTGACATAAAGTAGACAACTTTTATTCTACCTCCTGGAAAATAGGTTTATTACGTCTTGCAGATCACCTCTTCAGGCAGCTGACAGTTGGACATTGGAATGGTCGAATGAGGATCCCACATTATGCTATTTACCACATCTGACTATACTTCTTCATGCTCGAACATTCTCCAATCCTACACCTGCAGTGGCCTGGTGTTGGTAGACATCTCTTTGAGTGCAGCTGCAGCAGTGTGAGAGGAGAAGGGAGTTGGTCTTGAAATGTTTATTTTGGCCATGCATGTTCTTTCATGGCAGGACCAAATATGAGTCCATTACAAAACAGCTTGGCACCTTGGTATTTGCGTTGCTCTTAATGATTTCAGCTGATATATGCAACTCACTCTCCAAAGTAAACATAGCATTTTAATTAGGTTGGTGACAGTTGACTGTGTTGCCATAGAGAAGACTTTAATATTTGCCTTATAACATGCTTGGCAACTGTCTCAGACTATGAGCTGTCTCAGACACTCCGTATGATGCTTAACGTGCCTGGGAAAACTGAAGGCTAATTCGCTGCATCTATTTTTTCAACATTTGTCTGACGCCCACGTGGAAAACTTGAACCTTCTCCAGTTGAATTAGTATTGGCATGATGCTTCACTCCAGCAACAAATGTGTTCCAAATGTAGCCCCACTCAAATACTAATTAATTATCCATGCATGACGGCAAATAAATGATGGAGCTAAAGAAATAGAGTTGTTTGAATACATGTTTTTTTTGTGTGTGTGTGTGTGTTTGGCTGAGTCTTGTTAGGAGGAGAACATGTCAAAGGTCCAAGGTTGGACAACAGCTGCTAGGATTTGCTCCTGGAGCCAGATGGACAGTCATTGAGAAGGTTTCCCACTTGGGACTTTGTGTTCCACTGTGTTCCACCGTGGCGTCCACCCTCTTGTGAGAAAGAGGTGCCAATAAATAGGTGTAAACATCATTATAAAGTATGACAAAAATTAAACAACAATTTAAAAATACTACCTTTACACCTGCATGAAAGTTTTCTTTTGGCATTTGCATTGTAAGAACATAGTGCATGAAAGAACAGGTGTAAACTGACAGATTGTGATCCGACCAGACAAACCACCTCTGGAGTTGAACAGGGACACATAAAACACAATTGTAATGCAATCACATTGTCAATCCACGTACAACAACTATGTTAGGCAGCTAGCAGCAGGTAAACATAGTAAGAAGGCCCCTCGATGGTCTTTTTTGTTGCTTGTTCTTTTCATGGACGTGCACAAAGGGAGGGAGGATGTAATGTGAGCTGGACAGGGGGATCAGATCACAACCAAATGCAAATGGTGCCTTTTGAATATACTAATTACCATGCCAGAGTGAGCAGGTAAAAAACTCGTGAAAAGTAAGCCTCCTTCTGGCCAAGAAAATGTCTTTGTGATCACTTCCCCACTATTCATTTTCAGACAGTCTCTGATAGAGGGTAGGTTAGGGAAGGGCTGGAGATGCAGGGCATCATTTTACATGGTTTCGTTTTCCTGTGTAGTTTGCACCGGCCAGCAGAAATGCACCAGGCTAATACATTTGAATGTCATACTAATAAATTATAAATAAGCAACCATTCATATGAGACATGTATTTGCTGACCAGTCCATTCCAACTGTGCTTGAAAGTCATTCTGACTTGAGGCAATTCCACCACATGCGGAAACACACTTTCAGAAGGGCCCCAAAACCAGGACACATCATTTAATAATTCATCCCATTACATTATTCATCAGCGGGGGATTCCCTTCAATGGATACTGTTGTCATGTAATGTAACTACTGCTGTTCTCAGGTGATGTTATGCTGCATGCCAAGCTTTTAAGTAGACTTATAACCTATTTGGGAGGATGGACGTTTGGACCGTTCGTTCAGACAAACATCCCTGCTGCTTCCCCTTATCATCTTCTAACATCTTAGCGTCTTTTTACTGTTGCTTTCTTTTAAGACCGTGTGAGATCTCCTCAGATGTGTCTTATATTCCATACGACTGCCTCATCTTGCTTTTATTCCTTCTCCATTAGGGTACATTTTTTATTCGTCCATGTCACTGTGAGTACATCTGAGGGACTGTTACTGTGCCGTCCCAACTCACAACTGCCTAGTTTTTGAGGGAAAGAACTAACATGCTGACTTGTCCTGTCAGTCAGAGTCATCAGAGAGTCTTGTTAAGTGTAGACTGACTTGTATCTTATTTCTTATCTGTCCATTCAGGGGTTTGGTGCCCATGTCATTGCTGTTTCATGGTGACAGTTCTGCTACACGCAAGCTCACATTATTTTAAGCCACATGTTAAGAAGGCTCATTCCTAGCATACTTTAATCATGTAAACTTTTTACCAAATCAAATTAAATGTTAAATACATTTTAATTCCAAAATGTTCATTCCCTAAAAAAATAAGAAATGTCATTCTTGTCTTCATCAGAAGCATCACATCAAGTCTACTAAGGAAAGTCAGATGAAGTTCCAAGATGGTAGCACATCAGTGTGTCTGTGTTTGTCCTAGTTATGTCGGAATAATTGTAGTTTTAAATGAGATTACTTGGCTTAAAATCAAGATACGCTCTGTGGTTTTTATAACTCTGACTCATGACAGGTGGGCAGGATCTCTCCCCCATCATTTGTGTATTCATCTGCTTTTCATTTTAGTGTGCATATCAGGTTAGTGTCCAGACTGTCTACATGAGCAGCTCGTCTCATCAGCATGAGCTGTGCTGGCTGTGCTGATCTTCCCTAGAGAATCAAGGTCGTGCCCATTTTTTCCTGCATTACGCTGTACTTGTTAAAGGGGATAAGGAATCAGGTTTGGGTTAGGGCTAGATATTTAGTTTGGATGGTTAAGGTTATTGTAAGTGGCTATGGAATGTATTATGTCAATGAGTGTCCTCACTAAGATAGAAGTTAGTGTGTGTGAAAATGTGTGTGTGTGGCAACTAATTCCTCTAAGGGTACATTTTGTTGCAGCAGAGGATGTGTGTTGGACAAAATGGAAGTCAAATACATAAAAAATATTGTTGAAGAGTTGCTGTAGAGAAATCAATCATGGTTTTTCAGGGCAGTGATGGGATTATTAAACTGACTGTGAGGGAACATCCACTGGCAAGCCTCTGCCCCCAACCTTGCTCCCCTCCTACCCCTTCACCCCTCGGCCATGCAGGGGCAGAGGAGGAAAAATGTCAACCAGCGAGCACAGACAGAGGAGGTGAGGGCTAGAAGGAGCAGGGGAGGAGGGGAAGAAAAACCATGTCGACCTTTGAGAAAGGGCTGCTGGCAGCATTCAGGTCATTTACAACACCCCAATAACACCCCAACCAAGTGAGGATGGAGTTTATAATACATTTTCCCAGCCTCTTGCCTTCTATGTTATTAAAGTTTGTTTGAGCTTTACCTACTAATTCCACAAACATCTATTTGTGGATGGCTTATCTTGCAAACCCCTTCATCTTATGGGCTTCACACTTGATGATTGTTGAATGCCTGAGGAGGCGCAGTGTCCAATTTGGTGTGATTTGGACTCACTGAATGTTATAAACATTTGAATAAACAGGTAAATAGCGGCTCAGAGTCGGGGGGGGGAGATGAAGAATAACAGTGAACGGAATCACATGGTGGTCCACGGGTCAAAACTGGTCATCTAACAATAATACCTGTCCCACTAGATAATTTGGATAATTATTTTTATTTCATCACATCTGGCTGACACAGGCATTCATGCTGGTGTTTATCTCCATCATGGCAGCAAATTGTATGGAATCACTTCCTCTTAGGCAATTTGTCTTCAAAGTAAAAGAACAACATTTTAGTTGCTGGTACAATTGTTCATATCAAGCTATTTTAAATATTTTTTTATATATTTGTTTTCATTATGGAACTCATAACTTGCTTTAAATGTTATTTAAAAAAATCCTTGAGTGGTGACAGATATTTCACCTCACTCTTTAACCCCACTGTCTGCAAGTCAAGTTCAGAAGATTTTACTGTAGAATATCTGATAATGTTAAAGACAAAGTTGGCAACTTTTTTCATTATGGTACTTAATAAAAATCTGAATAAACATTTTTTTTTTAAATCCCCAAGAGGTGACACAGATAAAGATTTGACTGCGTGGGAAACTATTTTTGAGAAACTTGAGAAATAGAAAATTAATGATTTCTCATTACCACTCAGTGAATAATTAGTTAAACTGTATAATGAAGAAAATCTTAAATTCAAGCATCAAATAAGAGACTGTCGTTGAGACACTACATGTTTCCACAGACTTATTTCACTTTTACAACGACAGCTCAACACTACAGACCCAGACAATATCAGGACAATCTGAAGCCTTTGGAAATATCATATTTTTTCACTGTTTCCGTTGTGGCAACAGAGAAGGACATTCTTATGGCACATGACAAAGAGGACATCATTGGAAGATGGTAGAGGGCAGTGAGTTACTAATGCAGCCTGCTTGTTTACTGGTCTGGTAATCATTACATCAATAAATAGGGTTAGCCTACAAAATTAGAAGTCTGGTGGTTTGCGAGTAAAGGGTTGCCTGGAAAGGAGTCAAATTCCCTGCCTGAATTATTGTCCCAGTCGACCCCTGGCTACAACCCAACTCACCCACCAACCTACCCCGACCGAATCGGTCCATTTTCAGATATGAGCTGATGCATGGGGATGGATGCAGAAGGGGGGTTAGTAACTGAAAACCCTGATCCTCTACAGGAAGTGATCCTCTTTGAACAGTGTTCTGTTAAACTAAATGCAGAGTTTTTCATGGTCCTGGTGTCACTGGTCCATATGTAACCCAAACATCCACTACCATGAAGAAATTGTTAACATCAACTGTAGTCTAATAATGGATATATTGAATAATCCATAGCCTGCAGGACCATGTTTTCCATCAATTAAGCTAATAAAGTTTGTTAGAGTGTTGAGCAGTTGAATCAATGATGACAACTTAGCCTAAATGTTGAAACTTTTGACAAATTATCAATCTGACATATTTCAAATAACTTAATTCCCTTAAAATGTTCTTTCAAACATATATATATATATATATATCTGTTCATTCATACTTAATTATTTAACAAATATAGGAATCGGTTTTAAGATTTCATCGTTGACTTAGAAGGGCTGTTCTGTACCTCCCCTTCATATCATACATTCTTTTTGTAGTCTACATTCCAGGTCTTTTGACACCATAGGTACCCGGTCATAACCAGAGGTCATAAGCAAACGCTTCCTTATCCTCTTTAAAATCTCAAAGACAAAGACAATTTATTTTTTATTTGATCTTGTTTATACTGTTATGTCATATGTACCATTCTAAATTTATCTATCTGTACACTATAGCTGTGTGATCTTCAAATTGCTTTTACATTTTTTGTTTGCTTTTAAACGGTTTCACATTGTTTGCATTTCATTTTTCATTGTTAACAGGAAAAGCACCTTGTAACTGTTTTGGGATGTGCTGAATGAATACAATGTATTATTCATGAATCACTGATAAACATTCCCTTTCATTCAGATCCGATGGTGATTATGAGCATGAAAGTTTCCTAAACAATGTTCTGTGCTGAAGTACTTGGTTTGATGTTATTTGACCAGTAGAAACACAAGTTGACACTGGATACTACTTTGGGATGTATTGTTTTAGAATTCTTCATCATTCGTCAAATGCTAACTAAGCACACTACAGATAGGATTTTTTTAAAGCAATTAAGGGACATTATCCTCAAATAACTATGTTTGTTTGGTACTACAAAACAACTGAACCAATTCCCATAAATGTTGGAAGGATGTGTCATGTGGGAAAAGAAGAACCTACTTTGGCGTGGCATGGCATCAGGGGGCTAATCCAGATTATTTTTTTCTGTTCAATATTTTTCTATTATATATAAGAGGGCATTTTTTTCAACTTTTTTTTTTGTTTTAGAGATTAATTCCTCTTGATCTTTTCATGATGGACTGATATATATAAATGTATGCAATTTTGATCTCAATCCAAATTAAATACAGATCTAGTTAATTTAAATGTGGTTTCAAAAGGGTATTGTTTGACCTCAGCAGAGGTATGGATTCAGTATTTGTACAGTACTTTTATGAAATTTTTACTTTGAATAGAAACTGGGTGCGAATTAAACAAAAAAAAACAACAACAATGCAAACTGAGGAGGACCCATTATACAGTGATTTTAATAGACCTTCTCCAACTTGACAAATTGGCCGATAATAGTAGTGTTTTAGCTCCTGGGTACAGACTGAATAGTTCAATGGATGCTGCTAGAAATCTTGACCCTAATGGCAATTATCACAACCTGTGATTATGTGCAGATCCTACCTGTTTTCTCTCTATGTGAGTTATAAATAACCAGCTGCCTCCAGTGATATATGGCAATTTGCTCCCACGTTATTGGAGGCCACCACGAGGTCAGTAGCCATCTTATATAACTAACTTTTCCTCCATGGTCTAAAATGAAGAGGTCCTAAGACACTGAGAATGATAAAGTGAATACTTGTTTTTAAAGCTGGTAATATAGTTTGAAAAAGCATTTTTACCAATCAAATTATAATATGTGAATTAATTAATACATTATGCAGTCTATAGAGAACTGGACATTTTCTTGTCTGAACACGATGTACAATATTTGAGATAGATCTTACATATAATGAGAAATGAGTGGGAGACGAGAGGAGTAGGTGCAGATAACTTATCTTCATATTCAACTAGTATGTAAAAGGGAATTACATGGATGTCAAATAAAAATTCTAGAATCTCACAATTCCTGAATATCTAGAATGATGACGGATGAAGACTGCAGGTGTAGATTGCAGGGCACACAGGGCCTGACAATAAAGGATAATACTAACAAGTAGAGTAGGATGTCAGAGCACCACACCTATTGTTTTCAATGGGAGCCCTAATTTTTTAATATGACGGAATATGTCACTGTCTAATTTCCTAGTATCAGCATGTAACACTCCAGAATGGTAACCATTTGATCAAATTCACTCCCCATATTGGCACATCATCCATTCAGTAACCTGAGTTCTATATTTAGAAACAATTTTCTTGCGCTATTTTCACCATTTGATTAAGAAGCAGGAAAGTGACAACTAAGACAAATGGGAGCAAGTGTACCTACATAGTGTACATCTATTTGTTTCAGTATACGTTATAGTAGGATTTTGAAAGTGATGCCAGACAGGAGAGTTTAAGGGGAGACTGGACAGAAAGATACTGTGTGGGGTGAATTTGCATCAGAAGTCATAGGTCCTCCAGGTGTCATAAACAATCTGTTTGACTTGCAATTCCAGGATAGCATTAACTATGATCCATTATAAATAAACATCAAAATGTTCTCTTATAAATCAAAGAGAAGAAATTGTCAGAATGTAAAGAATTATTGGCATAATATCAGGTTGAAGCTCACAGTTTGACTCAGTGACTCATTAGCATTATATTGTACAGCCTGAATTATTGTTATGGGAACTGTAGATCTAAGGGATACTTCCCCCCCAAATAGATGTCAGATGATACTGATAAAACAATTTGTCAGTCCACTTCTTACAGGATTTAAAATGTTCTGTTGTTGACATATACTTGGTGGTCATGCCTTTTAACCAATTAAAGACCCTGGGCTTACTTGTATTTCCCTGGACAGTCATTATCACTATCAGCAGTTTATCAAAAGTAAGATCAGCCAATTCACACAGCTTTGTCCCATGGGTGTGAGCATTTATGTGGGAACAGAAATGGGTCCCTATTCTCTAAATTTGTTGACAGGCTTGACAAGGGGGGTGCATTTGATGAAGTGGAGTAAGCTTCACCCTTGACCTGTCAGGAATGGGGTCCGGTCCAACTGGAACAAGACAGACGGGTGGACCCGTTTGATGTGTCCGCCATAAGGGAATGATGTGTGACGGCCTGGGCCAAAACTGGAACTCTTGTTGTTTGTGTTTGTCAGTTTTTGATTCCCCACCCAAGGAGAAATGACCCTGTGGGCGAGCTCAGGTTTCACCGTCAGAATTTAAACACTTCTGCCTAGGAGACTAGACGCCCGCACTGCAGCAGTGCCAATTAGGATCAAGTGTCGGCCTGTTGACGTGTGACGGATGGAATGTGCGAGTGGTTGGTCAAACAGGGATAAGGAGGTAGTGTTGGTGTTGACAGGCTTTGTCACAGACATGGAGGAAGGATTTGAAACACATGGCCACTTTGCCACCAAACGGAAACCTTCACTCCTGTCCAAGCTGATTAGATGATGTAGATGTGTCAGGCTTTAACCAGCGGTCATCCCTGATTTCTGTCTCATTTGTTCCTCTATTGTATTTCCCTTCCTTTCCTCCTGGTTGATTTGTTGGTTGAGTTACTAGACTACATACTGACTCTTGCTTGTTGAACTGTTAGAGTGCTCTGTTGGGTGTTGTCTCAGATCATATTTGACACAAGCAATTAACGTCAAACCTCCACCAGGTTGGCTTTCTATTCTAATTGGAGTAAGATCTCTTGATGTGTGAAGGGACATGTTCCATGGTTAGGATGTTCAGGCTGGTTCTTATCGTATTGGAAGAGGAAATACTCAGATCATTTAAAATCAACATTAGCACAGTGTACAAATAAAGTTAAAAGTGAAGATTCTGCATTGAAATTGAAAACTACACACTTGCATAATATAGAATTTCTCATTTCGATGTTGTTATATTAAACTATTAGCATCGAACATATATGCCCCTAGCTGGCTCGACTTGAGAAGGGCTGATCTGAGATTGCTCTGTTGCTCCAACACAAGGATGTGTATAGGAACTGTGGAGGGTTTTTCGCTTTATATCTCAGGTGAGCCCCACTGAATCAGTTGCCATTCAGGTCTGCTTAATGTGCTATTTATGTGAGACACTGTCTATTCTCAGGAATGTTGTAAATACCGTTATTTTGTTCATGTGCTCTGTTAGACGTGGCATGTATCGCACCCTTTGTCCATCCTGGGAGAGAGATCCCTCACTTGTGGCGCTCTCTCTGAGGTTTATAGGTTTCTTTTCCTTGTGAAAAGATATTCCTCACTCTTGTCAAGGTGAAGGACAGAGGATTCTGCACCTTGTAAGCCCTTTGAGGCCCATTGTGATTTGTGTATATGGGCTGTAAAAATAAAAGTTGATTTATGATTGAGTAAAGTCTAATTGAAGAGTCGATTGATGCTTTCTGACCTCCACTGTTTTCTTCTCCCCTTGCTGCAGTGTTGTGGAGCTTGGTTTACTCCAGCACATTGTGGCATCTCGGCTGGGTGTGGTTATAGATGCAACAAAACACACTTCTGACATCAGCCAACCAAAGAGGATTGTTATTTCAAAAGTGAGGGGCACATGTTTTCTTTCACATTTCTGCCATCGTAACATCACGTCACTGTGTTGTGCAAGCTTGCCTTAAGTACTTCTTTAACAAATGAGCCCTTTAAGAATGCAGGTTTGAATAGACAGGCCCATTCTGCGCATATTACACTTGTGATTTGTCTATTGTCAGTGGTTGTGTTTCATTATGTGGAATACGCATATGCTCCAGCAAGAGTCAGTTCCTTTGTTCCAGCATGTTTTTCCTGTGTGTTCACGTTGGCAGCTGTATCTTTTAATGAGATCAGACTGTATTAAAGACGGCCCCTCAGAACCTTCCCCAGGTCTTTTAACACAAATGCTTCGGTGAGCTGTGGCACATGGCAGCAGTATGTTTGGTACGGAAACTAGGGAGAAGGAGGAAATAAGGGAGGAGGAGAAGTTGAGCTGCTATGAAAGACATGTGTTGAGTAAATCTTTAATTGCACGTGTGAAACTGTCAACACTCTGAATGTACAGGCTGTGTGTGTAGGGGCGCTAACAGTAAAACTCCGGGGGAGGCTTTTCTCGCTTTTGCCACATAAATAAATGGTCTGTGTCTGAAAGGTTGTCATGGCAACAACATGAGGAAAACGTCTGCCATGTCACTATGGTGATGGATTGCATGAAGCCGCTGCCATGTTAGACACATCTGTGCAAAAAAACAGTTAATGAAGCTTGTGCACAGAAATATACTCCTGGCATCATTTGTAATTGTAAACAGCAAAATGAACCGTGGGAGCATTTGTACTTTTCTATCATTGACCTTTATAAAGCCAGGCCTTGAAGTCCTGGAGCCTCAACCTTAGAGCAATCTGAATGCTGTGTTTTTGAAGAGCAGGATGACAAACACAGCCTCAAGGTGCTGCATGTTGAGTCAGATCAACAACCAAGCACGGTGGCTGTGAGATGAGTCTGACAGAGTCCAGAGAGCCTGTTTTGCACATCTGAAAGAGGAGAGACAGCAGTGCTGCCTCCGCCCCCGGGGGTCTTGTCCAAACACTGTTAGGACAGGGTCTTCCATTTGAAGCTTTGCTGTTTGGACAAAACCGTGGTCTGTTTTTAATCCTCTTAATCTTTCAGAGCTGTGGCTTTCTAAAATGACTTGGCAGATTTTCCCTATTACAGTAGGACTCACTTCAACACAACATCAGCAGTGTAAGTTAAGGGAAACCGTTTTTAGCTGCCAGTACTGAGATGTTGCTATTACAGTAATATGTGTACACTCGCTAATATGCCATACTGAGGATTATGAGGCATTATGCGATTATGATAATTATCTATGGATTCAAAGAATTTTCTAAATATTACGATGGGAACAGAAATACACCATGCACACCAAAACAATTTTTGCCCTCAAATTATTGATTGATGTAAATTGTTAACAGTTAAGTCACAGTTTCCCAGAGCTCAACTTGCTTGTTCTGTGGTCAAAACCCCAAAATATTGAACTCATAATACTATGGTTAGAATAAGAAGGATAAATAAACGAGATAATTCCAAACATTTAGCTGTGTTATTTAACATCAAACTTAACATATATCAATCCACTGATCAAATAATCGTTTCAGCTCTAGATCAAAGTAATATTAACATTTTCTGTTTGGATCAAATCTTTACCAACCCCAGTGTACGTGAGTTGCATGTACATTTTCTAGTATAAGGAAACATATTATATGTATATATATATGCAAATATATGCAAACATTTGCATATTTTGTCTTGTTTCTGAACAGTCAAATTGCATTTGTCTGTGTGGCTACACTGAAACATAAATAAACTTGTATGTCTGGGCTCAGCCAATCTTGTATTTTAAGAAGTTTTGAATATTAGTTCTGCCCACATCCTGAAATCATGAATGTAGTAACATAAAGATTGCAGTGCTTCACCTTGAACCTTAAATGTAATGTCTGTGAGAAGCAGGTGAGAAATCTGCAGCAGCATATTGTATGTCACACAGAGGGAGAGATTTGGCTTCTGTCATCTGCCCTCAGTAAAGTTCAACAGAGAGAGAGTTTAGTGATGACAGTAAACAACACTGATGCAAAATGAACACATGCATATTAAAGCACTTTATAGGAGCTGTCCGTTCAGCACCACATCACAAGTCAAAGGAGTAGCAGCAGCAGCCTATTATTTTTCACGCCATTATGTTTCTCTTTGAGTGCCCGCATTTGTGTTTTTCCTGACTGCTAATGGCTGGAGCAGGTCTACTGTCAAGAGACATGGCTGACGTTTGTTTTTTAAATCTCTTTATAGCAGTTTTTCATTTACAGTAGGGAAACAAAATATACTAAAAAAGTTTCTGCATAATAACCATGTATTTTTAAGCCGTCTTTAATGTATAATAATGAAACACTTGCTTCTTCGAGGGGCCATGTGCTCCTTACGATCAGTTCTCTCAGGTTTTGTGTGGATCAGGCAATTACTGAAGTAGATGTAAAAAAATAACTGTTATCTGGATGTGGTACTTGCTCCCTTTTGTGTAAAGCAATATATACTATCATACATATACAATATATCCAAAAAGTATATTTTCTGCTTAAATTAACCACTAACTGTAAAATTGCACAATTAAAATTTGAATTTGACATTAGCAACAATGCTTATGTTTAGACCCTCTGGTTTCTAACTGGATGTTTTTGTTTTAACTTGTATAGACAGCATCTAATTAAGTCTGATTCGTAATTAAAATTAATTAATTGAAATAAAAGACAACAAAGGGACTTCACACACTTAGACGGGTCTAAAGGGACAACAAAACAGTTTTTGGTGTCGAGCACTGTGCTTACAGTGAAGATGTAGGACATGTTAAGTTTATTGAGTTCATCAAATGCAATATATGCTGTTGTTAGTATGTATGAGTATAAGATGAATTGAAGAGCGAAAAACATTATGGTTATAAGAAAAGGTAAAAGCATAATAACATACATCATTTTGTTAGTGGCCTAGTGTTAAAAAAACAGAAACACCCTGTACTCTTCTGTGCACCCTTCAAATATAATGACACAAACAACCGGGATTTACACAACCAATATAGTGCGAAGGCATCCACCACATCAGTATCAGTTAGTGATGAATCAATTTCATTGTGCACAATTCCTGATACTTACTTGTAACGTTTAATCTCAAAGATGCAAGCGCAGCATTTGTTCTGTTCTAGAAACATGTCAGAAACTAGTAAACTGATAATAATCTCTGGCCATAGCTAACAAATGCTAACATCCACTGTAGCCAAATTGTTTGTGTTTAACAAACACTGACATTTTGCCCCAACTATGATATTTAGGCTAGACATCTGCCCTAAACATATCAAGTTTTCAAGCTTCAATAAATAATAAAAATACTATCATCACTTTTATTGATGCTATATATTATGTAAATACAAAACTTAAAATCAGTATTTTTTTTTACATTTACAGCACATTTAAAAAACACCAATAGTTACAAATGTGATAACTTTGGTCATTGTAATTTTCATACAAAATTCTTACACCGTTTCATCTTCGGGTATCGGTATCTTGTGAAATACACTGACCTAATTATGTGAAAAAAGTGCAATGAAAGACTGAGAATTTGGCAGTTTCTGCACATTTTGCATCTTCTACCCTGATGCCTGGGCATGTTTTATTAATGTTATCTCATAATTTTCACAGTCACTAAAAAGCATAGGGCACATCAATGAAGAAAAGCACCCTTCCTCTTCCCTTTTACTGTCTATTTTCAGTCAGAAAGCCTTATGGCATTCTACTCTTCTGTGGCAGTGCAGCGCCTCTGTCCTCATGTTAGAAGCTCCAGGTCAGGGGTTCTGCACTCAAAACATATTCCAAACATCACCAAGTCCAATTTATGCTTGAGTGTGATCAGAGGGAGAGCATTCCTACTATTGCACGTGTGGAATCCATCCTCGCATTTCTCCTACTGGTCCTTATCAAATATTAATATTTCTGTGAGTGCAGAGTAAATGTGGATTATAAAAAGAAAGGGCAGCAGGACTTAGGAAATGTGCTTGAGAGGCGAGCTCAGCGAAATGCACACACTATTCGAAAGACCTCTAGGTCAGTGCAAATATCTTGGAAAAAATGAGAATTTCATTTTGGGTGTTTTTATGAAGCCCCACTCACTCAAAGTATTAAAAAAACCTCTACCTCAAAGCATCATGGGAAATGTGCTGATGCTTGTGTCCACTCTTTAAAAAAAAAAGGCTGAGTCAAAGATCAGCTATCAACCTGAACTTCACCTCTTCTTCTTGTTTGTCTTTATTGGTTTCTTGTTGTCATTACTATTTTATCTCCTTTAATGGGACATCCAAGGTTGCAAGTGGTCAGCGAACACAGCAAACAACCAAACATTTGGACAGATAGTGCAAAGTGACATTCATAAAACTTTAAGCGTCCCATTTTAGAGTTTGGAATGGAAGAAAAATGAAACAAATGCAGGGTCTCTGCTCATGGAAAAAATTAATTAATAAAAGAAAATCTTTGGGAGATGAGGGAGAGAAGAGATCAAGACGGATTGTCGGTGAGGCACACCAACACATCCTGGAGTGATGGATCACGACAATTTAGACAATGCAACAGACATACATCCAGCTCAGTGGAATGTGATAAATAAATATGTGTCAAAAGAAAATCGTTTAAATCATCAAACTAAACGTAAAAAAAAATGTTAACATGATTCAAATTTCCCGATGTTTGTTGAAATTGAATCAAAATTAAAACAACCCTGTGGTTCACAATGTTCGTTTGCTCCATGTCCACTTTGTGTATAAGAAGATAAGCGCGGACTGTGCTTTTAAAAAAGAGCTCAAGCTGTTTGCAAATGGCTATCTGTGATACCGGTGTGCAGGGACGCTTTGACTTTGTAAGCCATATTCAAACACGATGGGATTACATCTATTCTTCCAGTGCCAGGAAAGCATGCCGCCGAGCCCGGGGCTTATTTAACACAGGTTCGACACAGCAGACACGTCTGCAGACGGCAGAATGGGCAGAGATAAGGACCAGAAAATACAGAGCTGATCAGATATGGAAATGGCGGAAGCGTGCTGAAGCAGGGCTGTGATTGACAAGACGGTGGGAAGACGTAGAAGAGGAAGATGAGAAGCACTGCTGGTACTGTGTAGTAAAACCTGTTCATCTTGATTAACTTTTGGACCCCACTGTATACAAACACATTAGCCATTTTCTTCAGGCAGTCAGTAGTTATCAGCTTGATACCAACTTTTCATTGAAGTATATTAAATGAGGAATTTCCCAGGTTACTTATTGTAAAGTAAAAATGCTTTTTTTTCAGCAAGAGGGAGAAACAATCTGCACAAAAGATGAACATGATGGTATGAGCTCCAACACCACCCTATGACTAATACGTCAATTCACAAAATAAGGCCCAATCCCATTTCACCCCTTGGCACTAGGATGGAGGGGTCGGGCTAAGGCGTAGGGCTATATACCCCTCCAAACGGAGATTTTTCAGACCCACACCTCAAACCTAGGGGTACCCAGAATGCCTTGAGAATCAACGGCAAGCTGTTAGAGAGACCCTGCACAAATCAACCATGGACATATTTTTATTTACTATTATTTGTATAGTGCAAATCCTAACATACATTATTTAAAGGCAGTTTACGTAATAAGGTCAACCCTTTTGAATATTATTATAAACTATAGTTAAAGCATTTAAAGTTTCAGTGTGTAGAATTTAGTGATATCTAGTGGTAAAGTCAGATATTGCAGCTGAGCACCCCTCACCTCATCCTCCCATTCCAAACATGATCGACCTGTGGAAACCTTTAGTTTTCATAAAAACTCAAAAGATACAATTTAAGTTGAAAAGAACATGGCGTCCTCCATAGAGAGGACCAGCTGCTGATGTAAATATAAAGTATTTAAATATAAAAGCCCCATTCTAGGGTAAAGTAAAAAATAGTTTGAACAGATTTAGATAAATCACACTAGTGAAAGCATCAAAAGGTGTACTTTATATTGAATTTCTGCCAATAGATCCCTTTCATCTAAACATTATACACCGAACCTTTAAATAAACACGTAAGATTGGTTTGCAAAAGTGGACAATCTTTCTAACAGTTGATCAATATGTAGATATGACTCATCAGTGTGTGTTGGATAGCCTTTGGTATCACACACCTTTCACAGGATCCAAATACTATACTTTAATGTTGATATCTATGATACAATTTCTTCCAGGTGCAGCCCACTTTTAACACACTTAGAAGATCGAAACACACCAAACAGTTTAGAATGTTTTCTTACTGGGATTCTCCCTCTATGTATAGATGGACTCCCCAGGGACAGGATTTAAGACTGTGTAAACTACACTAAGGCCTTAGCCTTGTGCTGAACAAGAGGATGCAACAGGGATCAGTGGCGGCCACTGTGCTGGCACCTGCTGCCTGGTCTCCCCAGGTCTCCATTATCAATGCCAAAACAAACCACCACCTTGTGGAGCTGTTTTTGTCTCCGTCAGCCATCAGCATCTGCAAGATGCTCCAACTGTAAATACATCGCCTGATATTGTCTATATGACACACTATCATTTAATTTAGTCACAGAATGATTGTCATATAGGTACCATAGAGATAATTACCTCAATTTAATTAAATGTGGCCCATCTACAAGAAATCTCATCAGGCTAACTCCCATCCATCCATCCATCCATCGCATATACTGTAGTGCTTACCCTTTCACAGGGGTGCTGGAGTGAATCCCAGGACGAGAGGCGGGATACACCTTGGAAATGTTGCCAGCAGGGGCAACATACAGAGACTAACAGCTTTTCACACTGGAACTGTACAGTTCACTTTCAAGGCAACTTACAGTGCCTTCATATTTTCAAAGATGGCGACATCGGAGCATATATTTATGTGTATGTCCATGAATACGCTTTAACAGCAAGGGAGAGACAAACCGAGGGAAGAAAAGGCCCAGCCGCCAGCCAACAGGGGCACCCAGAGGCATGAATCATTCCAGCTGACAAGGAGACAAAGGTCTGAAACATGTAATAACTCAACTCTTACTGTGAATCTGTCATTGTGGTTTGAATTTTATGCCCGTGTGTGCGTGTGTGCCTATGCGTGTGAGATGCTAAATTCTCCCACTTAGCTGAAGGGCACCTCTAGTGGAAAGAGGGATGGGTGGATTCAGCCCCTGTGCGATGGAGTATTTGTCAGCGATGACGTCCTGGTCAAAATAATTCCAAGCTGATTCTGCTGGAGGAGATGTGAAGGAGAGAGAGAGAGACGGAGGCGGGGCCGGAAAGTGGACGTGAGACAAGACAAATAGAGAGAGCGAGAGACACAAAGGCAAGCCAAGAGGAGATAAATTGAGACAGGTTAAAAAAAGGACCTGGATAGAGACTCTTACCTCATCATACTACTCACCATGAAGCTGTACTGCTCCAAAGGTTTCCTGTTGTATTAACAGCATTAAGATATGAAAAAGAATAGTCAATGTTCTGCATTCCAGTGTTGAATGTGTGAGTGAGAGAGTGCTCCTTACCTGCAAATTTGCAAGAGGTTCAAACAGAATTCCCCTTTGGCCAAATGTATGTCACCCAATCCCGATATGGATTTGTACACAACTGCATATGCTTGAGGGCATCCTTGCACATGTCAGCAAAACTCTAGTATGTAAACACAGACACACACATGGACACAACCCTTGACTCTGGTGGTAGTGGAGGTGGAAACATCCCCAAGGCCTGAATCAGTCAGGAAAAGCTGAGAATTCCTGATGCTGTCACTGATACAACACACTGTGACCTTGAGAGCGGAGAGCAACACTCAGACGGCTCAGATTTTCAGGCCTGATTTGTGAGTCTGTGTGTATGTGTGTGTGTGTTGTGTGTGTATGTGTGCGTGTGCCACATACGGGTCTCTCAATCTCACCAATCCATCAAGTCAAAGGCTTTTAAAGCTTTTGTCCCTGGCTAGAAGGGCAAGTCATTTTATTTACACCTCTGAGTGGGCTGTCCAGAGTTCAAGGGTGTGAACAAAAGAGAGAAGTGGGATGTTTTGTTTTCATTCAAAAATGAATAGCAATTCGCCAATTCACAGTGTGAATGTAATTTTTTGTTTAGATTTTATTCACAACCATCCATCATCTCTTTTATCCGTCGCAGTGATCACAGGCTAAGCTAAGCAGCCAAGACAATGTTCTCCCTTCCTACTTCCTCCCACTCCTCCGGGGAAAGTAAGGTCATGTGGGATATATAATCCCTCCAGCATGTTCTGGCTCTGCCCAGGGTTTCTTCCCAGTTGGATGTACCTTGAATACCTCTAAAGGAAGGCAACCGAGGGGCATACTGATCAGATGTCCAAACCACCTCAGTGGACTCCGCTCAGTTCAATGAGCTGGTCTGCTCTGAGATGACACACAGCTCCCTCACAAGGTTAGACTCTCACTGAGACCCTGTGAGAGAAACTCTTTTCCGCTGCTTGTATCTACAGTGTGATTACATTCGCCACAATAGTTCATCATAGATTAATCACGCTGGGCCATATGCTGGCTAATAAGTAAGCTGATGCAATACTCGTATCTGGCCTGGAGCATAGACCAGTGGTTGACATGAGAGCTTTGCCCTCATGCTTAGTTCCCTCTCTCACGCACTAAGTTTGTATAAATGCTTGACTTAATCTTAATAATAAAAGTTATTAAATGTACAGATTGTAATCGGCAAATTAAAATGGCCAGATAAAAGTTTTTCAACATTTAACCAGAGTTTAAATCCAGAGGTTTTCCAAATGAGTCGCAGCCCCCATTGGCAGAAGTTGAGGTGCAGAGGATGACATGTGTGAGGCGACAGAGGTTCAAGTCGTTTCTTCATTTGAATAAATGGAAATTAGTATTAGCATCATCATCAACACATTCAGCAGATGGAGCTGCATCTATGTTTACTCCAGTTGAATTTAGTGGAAATGCACAAAAATTAAAAATAAGTGCTATAGAACCATATCTGGGGAATAAATGATAACACAATGATACTTCATGACTTGAGGAGAGATGAATCAACATCCATCTCAGAAGAGGAGTCCGTCCCCAAACAAATGACCCAGCCAGCACAAAACAACTGTCTGACTTTATGTGCATGATTTCCAGTCCAACATCACTTCTATTATATTCATCAATTCTAACAACTGTTCATTACGCTTCGCAAAATAACATAACAATGTTTAGATTCACTCTGGTTCACTAACTGTTAGCATTATCATTCAGAAAATGTTGCAATGCTGACATTTCCAAACCTTAGGGTTGCCAGTGTTAAATGAGTTAACTGTCAAGGGTATTGAGTATTTCATGTTTCAAGATGGTAACACTTTATGGATGTTTTGAAGGTCCACCAGCTCACAGACAGACGAGTCATGACTTCCTGAATGTTACACCTAACGTTTAAAGTACACACACAAATGGAACACACACTTTGCTGTGTCCGTGGGTTAATTGCTAAAACGTACGGCCCACAGCTAGTGTAGCATAGTTCTAATGAAGACAATTGACCAAAATTATAACAAACATCAGCTTAAAAAAAAATAAAAAATGAAAAATAAACTTCAACTCAATGCATCTCAGACCAGGGCATTATTACACTTCCTGCGGTGCTGAGTGATGATTATGTGTGTTTGTTATGGGGGAAGGTTTACATTATTGATAATCCCTCTATTGTTTCTTTAGGATTTTATTCAGTCATAAACATTGATATTTTCAAAGCATCTTGATTCATGATGTCCACATTATTAGTCTGAGTGACATTTGCTTAGTATATCTTCTCTCCATAGACCAATGTTAATGTTTTCCGTTAGGCTGTGGGACAGAAATTCACATTATTATTATCAGATCTACAAACCAAGAAACACGGATCTCTTAAATTAATTAAGTCTGGTTATTGCACATGCAGGAGTCTGAGTTCGACTAAGAACTACTTATATGCAGTGAGAGGTGACACTGCATTTACATATACTATCCATTAATCTTGTTTATTTGGCTGCACTGTCAACAAACATATCAGTTGTTCTTCTGTTTGAATTTGAGATAAAGACGCTTCCCCAGGAGCCATATATATGTTGTAGAAGCTTATAATATGTAGGTCACCCATTGGTCCAGGAGATGTCATGTTTGTGCTTTGGGTCAGATCAAAGGTAGGACCATTCAGTCAGGTTGCAGGTAATGACACTGGGGAGCAAATACTTTTTGATTGTGACGCCATGCTGCATCAAGTCACGCTGTGTGAACGCTACATAAGATGAATTAATGAAAATGTTGGCTTTGAGGTAGATTTATAGCCTGCTGCAAGGTTACCTGCACTGACAAATTGAAAACTTGATTGTCTATGGTGTGCAATAACTAAAGCCAGAAGAACAAAGGTCTAGCTTTGTTAACACTACAATAATATGCTTTGCTACAGTGAGAGGATCAACTATGTCTCTGTCCATACAGCCCCTCAGTGCCCTTAAGTTTAACCTTGCCTGCTACAGGTAATATCAGATCATGCATGAGTCAAACATGAGAAGTATAAGTTTAAGTATTGGAATATGGCTTAAGGAGCTTCACTAAGTTCCTGTGTCTGTATCTGTGTCAGAGGAAGGGCACACAAAGATAGCTGAGATGTCAAGTTCAGTTCAGAAAGTTCATATTCGTCACCTAATGCTACAGTGGTTATCACAGCAGGTCTTTTCAGCCAGAGAGAGTGTGTATCTTGCTGCGGAGGGGCCTTCACATCTGCTATTGATGATCCATCACTGATAAAATGAAGAGAGAGGGAAAAATAAGCTTCAGTGAGTGATCACATTTGTGCATAAAATGTACTTCTAATGGACACGCCCACTAATGCACATGCACCCACTCAAGATTTTGGACATGCATGCGCACACAGATACACACAGAATGATGTATCTGCCTCATCTTCATAGCAGAGAAACACACCGACAGTGGCACTTCTGCTGTCACAAGCGATTTCAGTCCCGTAACCACACAGCCGAATCTAAAGTGAGGCTTTCCAAAAGTGGGGTGAAAGCCTAATTTATTTTGTTGTAAATGAAATGTGTCCAGAGATTACTGTTTGTGATAAATGTTTCTGCAAATGCCTCCTGAGCTCGTGTGGGATTTAATAAATTCATTCTTTCTGCAGAGCAGCATCTTTTACCCTGACACATACAAGAATAAGGATCATAAATATTATCTATTTATGACGACAGACTAAATGGCTTCTTCTCTGTTCAGGTGCATACTAACATTTTATCTGCCTGTAAATTACAAATATTTCTTATAAGGGTAATCACCACTTCAGAGTAAGAAGACATACAGCAGGTCGCTGGATATTTTATATTCTGTATCATTATCTGTTTTTGCCCCATTTTCTGTATGTTAATAGACAGCCATAATGGATTATTCACAACCCCAAACCGTCGAAACGTCAATATCTGTCCCTGAAAAACAAGTAGGCACCAGTCGCTAAAAAGAGGAAAAGGTCAAGAGGTACATCTGTTTAACATTTTCACCTTCTCAGATATCAGTCACTGTCAGGGGATTCAAACAATGATACCACTGTCAAAGGTAGACTGGGAGGATAAGAGACAGACAGGCTTGTCTGACCAAGAGAGGAGAAAGAAAAAGGCAGCGTGAAAGAGGAAGAAGGAGACACAGCCACGAAATGGTAACAAGCAGTTTCAGATTGACAATGAACTTCCCTCAAGGCTGTTTATCTGCTGCTGTTTACACAGAAAATTAGGCTGCGTGGAAGCAGCTCTGTCACAGTTTTTCTCTCTCTCAAGGTGAGTCATTGTGATTCTAGTTAAAGCGCGCAGTAGTGGGTCTGCATAGAAAAATATAGAATAAAGATAGTCAAACTGCACAGAACTTAACGTTTGAATTCTTCTCTGCCTTTATAGACAGATTCCCGGAGAGCAATATTGTTAAAATGTTCCTAGGGGAAATTAGATTTGGAGAGCTGATTGAGATATTGATATCATCAGCTACTATTAAATTAGGGTTCAATAATCCACTTAAAAGCCCAGAAACCTAATTATCTCTATCAGCTTCGTAATAAAACATTAAGCAAAAAGTATTTTTTTCAAGTTCAAGGAGTTTTATTATTATTTGATTACGGGATGAGTTGTTATTCAATAGAAAATGAATCAGAAATGATCCAGATTGATTGTTTTTAGTTTGTTTTTTTTTTAAGATAAAAGATGCTAAAATGTTCTGATGTGAATGTTCCAGAAATGTAACGTGAACTTCTAAATATGAATCATTCTTTTTGATTTTTCGATTTCTGAGCCGATGCAATCAAGAATATTGAATATTAAGTTAAGTTTTAAAAACCTAACTGAATTGTTACTTGCTTCATGTCTTTATTTATTTTTGCTCTGTGATTTTTGATGATGGATCCTAATGGATATAACTGGCAGCAGTGGAAAATGACTGGACTATAGTGGCATCTGATCTTGATGGTGGATCATAATCTTGCTGGCTGCTGACCATAGACTATGATTGCAGCAGGACTGCTTGATAAATAGTTTTGAAGTTATCCTTCAAAATGTGTACCCTCATCATTGCTTCTAAAAACTTTAATCTTGATGATGTTTTCCTACACTTGACATCTATTGCACTTCTGTCCGTCCTGGGAGAGGGATCCCTCATATGTGGCTCTCTATGAGGTTCCTATGTATTTTTACCCTGTTAAAAAGGGTTTTTAGTAGTTTTTCCTTACTCTTGCTGAGGGTTAAGGACAGAGGATGTCACACCATGTTAAACCCCTATGAGACGAATCGTGATTTGTGAATATGGGCTATACAAATACAATTTGATTGATTGATTGATTAATGACTCCCCTAGCGAGCTTGTGCCACTCTGAGGTTGTAGCCCCAGCAGAGACTCTCAGACTGAAGCTGTTTTAGTAGTCAAGAATTAGTTCCCTGAACTTGCATTTGCAGGGTCCAGTCATAACACCACCAGGTCCCCTTTGTTCTCCCGGGCTTCCCTGTTTAGCTCGGTGACCACACCTGTGTGCTCCAGACACCCCGATACCTTCGAGATCCCTTTCTGGACCGAGGTATCAATGTAGAAGTTCTTCAAGAGATAGTCTGTGAGGCACCGACAATGCTGAAGACTATCTTCCCCTCAACACTGAGCAGCGAGATGGTTCTGAACTGATCGATGTTCTTTGAGTCGTCCTCCTGTGGATCCACACCCCCTCTGCATGCTTCCACTCATCAGTGCTTCACTGGAAGCAGGCAGATCACCTTTCAGGATCCTCCAGAGCCAGAGGAGTAACATTGGGAAGTTATTGTATACCTTGTAAGGTACCCCACTCGGTCCTGGGGTTGCGCTTGCCTTCTTGACCACCTCCTGGATCTCCTTCCAGCCAGACTCCTTCCTGTCCAAGTCCATAGTTGGTGCAGGTGGATTAATCAAGGACTTACAGTGGCCCAGCTCTTGCTCCCTGGATTCATCACTGAAGGTACCTCTGAGCGGGCGGTCGAGCAGGGGAGCTGGCCACTGCTCTTCTACCCAAGCAGCTGTTTTATAAATCCAAATGGGTAGCTAGAAAGGGAGTTCACTTCCGGCCCTCTCCTTCCTCCACCACCTATGCCACTCTGCCCTCTTCAAAGTTGTACGCTTATTGCAGAGGATTTTGCACAGCTTTGATTTTTGCACAGCTCCCCTGCTCCGTTCTCCTCCACCCTTGCCTCCTTGAACGGCCACCTTAAACTATTCAGCTCCTGCCTGAGCTTGTGTGTCTTACGGGCTCTGTTGCTCATGGTGTAGGGGAGTTTTGCTGCTATCTTCTCCTCCAGCCCGAACATCTTACCTGCAAGGCTGACAATGATGGTGGTCACTGACTTGAGGCGTCGATCTGCTTAACCCTTCTCCGTTGCTTCTAGGATGGAATCTGCGTCGTCGTCAAACTGGAGCCACTCCTTGTGAACTTGGGGCCACTTGACCCAGCCGATGTTCTGTTACTCTGCATGGATCTGGAGCTTGCGTCACCTGGAAGCTCTGAGCACTGTGGGTTGACTTCAGGCCTAGCTCCTCCTACGTCTCACCAGGGGTAATTCCTGAGTGCTTTGCCATTGTACTGTCTCCACGCATTTCATCCTGGCCTGATGGATCTTCAGGCCATGTGGGTTCTTACACACCTTACCACAAATGCGTTCAGTAATAGTCGTCTGTGTCCTTTGGTCCATCGGAATGGGATGCTCACACTCCCTCCCTCTTGGGCACACCTGGGGTTACTTTTCAGTAGTTTGATCTGTAGCTTGCTGTGGGTTCTCCCTCTCAGAAGATGCCGGTCGGGCTATTAACCCTCAGTTCCCCGTTGCCATATTTTCGGGTTGTCCACTGTCTCTCCAGCTGTCACCATTCTGTTCTCGGTAGTCAACCAGCCTGTTCCTGGTAGTCATTGGTTGTTCCATAAATAAGCTTGTGTAATAAATATGTTAGGCTTTCTCAAAGTAAGGACTCAATCGCAGACCAAGATGCCAAAAAATACTTATTTATTTCCCAAAATAGAAAAAACAAGGATCCAAAAAGGCCAATTCAAAAACAGAATTCCAAAAGGGAAACACACAGGGGATCAAAAATCAGAGTCTAATACCAAATCAGGTAAAACAGGGTTAAAAAAAACGGTGAAATCCTTACGTAGCTTCTCACAAACAAACGATAACAATCTGACAGGGGACAACAGAAAGACTGGGCTTATTTAGCAGGGGGAACAAAGACAAGACAGAGGTGAACTAATCAGGCAAACACTCAGGGTGACGATAGGGAACAGGTGAGGGAGAAAAAGAGCGGGAAACCGCAGAGGGCGGAGTCTCCGGACAATAACAGAACACACATGGTCTGACAACATAAATAAACAGGGGGAAACGCATGACATAACAAAACACAAGCAGGAGGCACAAGGGAAAATGTCTTAGATTGCCGGGATCTTAACAACATCAGCTTGTGATGCACCTGGACACATCATGAGTGATAGGACGTGCCCTTAGAACTTTTATGAATGTTTTATTATTTATTAAAATTTTAAAACTCAGATAATCTCCTTTACCAGAACAGTGGGAATGTGGTTTTATTGGCAATGATATCAGACATCAGATTCAGGTATTGCTAAATTCTGATTGGTGTATTTAACTATGTGACATTTTGTTGTTGTTTGTGTTTTCTTTTAAGTTAGTCTGCTTTAAACAAGTGAGTTAAGTTCATTGAGACATTAACAGACAGAAATCATAATTTCTAGTAACCAACGCAGTTTACTTGGTCAGAGTGAGAAGCCGATTGAGGAAGAAACATATTTAAAATATGCTGTTGTCGATTTGTGAACGTCCCCACAGTATTTTTCTTTTATTAGGAAACTGCACATATTCTGTAAGTCCAAAGTAGACACAGTGTCATCATCTTGCCACCTCTCAGTTCTGTCTTGTGAGTGTGTGAGCAGGATCCCCCGGGCTGTGAACCACTGGACTGGAACATGGGTAAATCAAGAGTAAATTTAGTCTCTCCTCTGGGTGGAGGCCAACGACTGAATGAGCAGCACTGAGGTAGTGGATATGTCATCTCCTGCTGCTGAGAGCACTGTGAGTGCAACTACTGTTTTGGTTGAGCTGCTTCTTAATTAACCATGAGTGTTTGTTTTTTCTGCTCTCCCTGTAACTCCACTCTTTGGATTTTTTTGCTCTCGCTGTTCATGGCTGCCGTGCGTGATATACTGTAGGTAAACTGCGTAGGCCTGGTTGAGAGTCACAATTGGGTCAATAACCAACCCCCATCTGAAAAAGAAATTAACCCATTACATTCAGGTGTCACAGTGCCTTTTCTGGCTCATAACATGTAACATACAACCACACAAGCCTGTGATGATGTAATGCTCTCAGTTGTTTCTCCAAGAAATACAGTTAAGGTTTATTGGTAGTGTTGTTGAATTACATTTGTTGCGGGTGGAAATCAAAGGAGAGGAGTCGTCGTTCTCAAGTTGAAATTAAGCAAGTTTATTCAGAGGTCACAGGTCAGGAAAACGCGGTGTCCAGCAATTGAACATGCATGGGTCTCTAGTTCTATGCAGAAGGCTGCGCAGGAAGAAAGACGCTTAAACAGAGTGCGCACATAGATTATATCATCTTGGAATATCGCGTGATGACGATGTCGTACGTGCACTCCGTTGTCGTGGTTACCAGAGGTGATAATGTTGCTGTATCAGTGCAGCTGCGTTAGTGTGCTGTCTGGGGGAGAGATTGTGGGCCAAGGTCTACTCACTGTCTCTGTGCGAACTGAATCAGGGAGCTGGGATGTGTGATATAAAGTGTTGACTATGAGTATGGTTTAAGGAATATATGTGGTGTATCAATATGAGTATGTATTATGTGTTTGGTGTATGTCAATACATTTGATAGAACTGCTTTGTTTTGAGTTCTGGTTGTGATCAGAATCAGAAAGTATTTATTGCCAAGTAGGTTTACACCTACCAGGAATTTGCACTGGTTATTGGTGCATACAATGAACATAGAAACATAAAAACACAATAAATACAACACACATAAGAAAAGCAATAAAAAAAACAATATATATTTACCCACTATTTACTTCTTATTTACTCACTTTTTCTAATATTTATACAAAGTAACGGTTCTTTTGAGTTGTTTTTCCCCCTCCGCTCTTTTACTTCATACCTTGGAGGACGCAAGACATTTTGTCCTGATGTTTAAAGAGGAATTTGGAAATTATAGTATCATTTTATATTATATAGCTTTATGAGCAACAGTTTGTATGTGTTTGTGAAAGTCCACACATTAGATGTATCATTAACTTTCAGTTTAGCAAGGCTTTGATCGGCAAGGGGTGCTACAGCGTTAAAGCAGTAGAATATATTTCAGTTTCTAGATGTTGTTATCATTACCAGCCATAAGTGAGGACTGAGGATCCATTAAGCCAAACATATTTTGTTGAGTAGCTAAACTTGCTAGTCCACAGAAATGTCTCTCGCCTCTAGGGCGTTAGGTTGCGTTTTTATCTTCGTGCATGCAGACAACCATCAGCTTTCCTGGCCAAAGATTGGTTGGCTGTCTTTGAGCTTAAAATATGGTCTCCGTAAAAGTAAAAATAAACACTTCTTGTCTTTCAGGTCCCTATCAACTTTAATATTAGCTCATTCAACTCCTACTCTTCTGTGCATTGACGTTAATAAACTAATGTTTTTGTAATCTTGTTCCAATGTTATTTCTTTATTCACTTAATGTGGTGCCTCATCGCCTAATCATATATGCATTTCAAGATTCACGCTTTTCATCAGCAACATATGTACAACACATAACAAGGTGAGCATGTTTTAATGCATCGTTTTCAATTTCATCAGTGGCAAGAAAATTACCTCTCTTCTGCTCACACACACAAACGCGCACACACACACACACACACACACACACACACACACACACACACACACACACCCACAAACACACGCTATAAACAGCCCATTTGCTCCGTGGTGATTCTTGTTCACTCAGGGGTATAACAGGACAGCTTTGTCCTCAAGCTGCAGCTAATGCATTAACTTTAATGTCTCATCTTCGTCAACCAGGCCCAGAATGTGTGACAAAATTACCTCAATTTAAGAGTTTTTCTTTTAACTATATCTAATAATCTTCATGCTTGAATAAAGATCGGGTGTCATCATGTCACTAAGTTGCAGAACTTATAGGCATAATAATGTGTTTTAAAGAGGTTTTATGGACATAAGACAGAGATAACATCATCGGTTTGTGAATACAAAATCAAAACAAGTCACAACATTCACAAGAATAGAATCTGTCTTCGAACAGGCCTTCTCATCTCCTCTCACATAGAACAATCTTTGATATGAGATTAGAAATGTAATATAATATCTTTATATATATATGTCAAAGATGCTGAAACTGATGTTTAAGGTACGACTGATCTACAGGGAGAGTCAGATAAAGGCTGAGCTGTGGGCACTGGCAGGTATCCTGACACACAGGTGAACCACATGAGTTACCAAACAGGCCCCGCGGACTGGTGCAGCATCTGAAAGAATGAACAAGGATTAAATACTGCTACATAAGTGATGAGAATATTGGCAGAACCACAGGTTTGCAGGAAACCAGGAGACATCGATAAATCTACATAAAAAAATGTCAGATATATTTCTTGATGTGTCTTTATTCCTTCCCCTGATAAAGTCTACTGTGCTCTCAGCTGGTAACCTCAGTTGTGATTGGTTAACTTGTTCCAATTTCTGTAGGAAATGTCAATGTACACATGCTTTCATTAGGGGGCTTGCTAGATTAGCCTCTTCCTGTCCCTTATACCCAACAGCGCCCAACCACCTTGTTTCATCCCGCATTGATTACTGTAACGTTCTTCTTTTTGTTCTCCCTAACAAATTTCTTCATAAACTTCAACCAGTCCAAAACTCTGCCAATCGCATAATTTACAGAGGCCTCTCCATTAATCACTCCGGTCCTTCAGCAGCTTCTTTGGCTCAAGTACAACATTGTCTTTAAGATTCCGCTCCTCACTTTAAGGCCATGCATAATCTCGCTCCCCTGTACCTATCCAAACTCCTGCCCATCGACACACCCTCTCAGGTCTTCTTCTTCCATCCACCTCACTGTACCACCTGCCTGCTTGACAACCATTGGATCTAGAGCCTTCAGCAGCTCTGCTCCCCGCCTCTGGAAGTTCCTCCAACCAGACATCCTCAACATTGACGCTCTCTATTTTCAAATCCCGTCTCAAAACCCATCTTTTTAAACTATCCTGTTCAGTTTCCCATTTGGCCGACCTACATGTTTTGTTCACTATTCATTTAATTGATATTTTGATTGTTTGTTGTATTTTATATCTGCCTTGTAAGGTGACCTTAAGTGCTGTGAAAGGCATCTATAAATTAAATGTGTTATTATTATTTTATCGGAGGAGAAAGGACAACATTTATATGTAATATAAGAACAAATGTACAAAAACATGGATCAAAAGAAAGTTTGTAACTAACATTTTACAGCCCATCTCACTGCTTAATTTGCATTGTTTTGTTATTATAGAAGGCAACCGATCAATATTCTAGTGTAATCATGTTTCCATCTCAGATAAATAAAATCATTGGACAAAAATTGTCGAATTTTTGTCCAATGTTTCATTAAGCTAAGCAAAAAGTAGGACATGCAACTCTTCCCTTAGAAAAAACTAAGAGATCCACTTCAAAATACAAGGACATGGCTCCTCTGACGACGAGTGTGTACGTAAAAAATCTGCAGGTAATTGAGGCTAATTATTACAGTGGTGGGAGTGAGAATTTAGCCTCAAGCCAGGATTAAAATCCCAGTCCAGCACAGGTAATGTTAAAATAAACCAACCTACCCAGGGGGAATGGGTTCTGTTCAAACAAGGCTTTTGAATGGGGCTGAATTTGAAATCTGACACAGCTGCTGTGATTTATTTCTCAATGTACGTACAACGGTCACAGGAGTTATATTCAGTTTTTTTAGGTTCTTTGTTTGTCATCTCTTAACACCGTACACAGTTCATACATACAGGACTCACTGTTGGGGATTGTCACAGTCTGGAGGAAGATGCCGTTCAGAGGCTGTTAGAAAATCTCCTGTGTGTCAGAGACCTCACAGTCACAGTGACGCAGGTTCTCAGGAGGCTCTCAATGCAGATGATCTGCAGAGCATGGTACACGTGAGTGGAGGGACGCCGACAGTCAACGCAGAAAGTGGAGACACCAATTCACTTTTTTAATTTTGTTGTTGTGTTTTGCGTTGTCATGTGTCCAATCCTAACAGCCTATAGTGATCTGCAGTCCAGCTGACCCTCCCCCCTCAATAACCGTCAACATGGATCATTCTAAACATGATGATCACCTCATTCATTTCCCCCTCTGTTCAGGACAAGTTGTTGGCAGGGACACTCCCAGTAGCTTCACCTCTTCTCTGCTGTTTCATGATTGTAGAGATCTTTGGAATCATTGCTGTAATAGACACAAAGCAGATCAAGGAGGACATCTATAACCAACAGCTAATGACACATGTTTTATCATCTTCCCATGCAAGCTGTTAAGTGGATATTTGAGTTGAGATGATTTTGTCATTCATACCTTATTCCCTTTTTCCAATTAGATTTGAAAGAATTTACGTTATGCAAACTTTGACGACCAAGGCAAACAAAACATTTGGTTTTGGCCTATATGGATGTGAGAAACATAATTCTTCCAATAAAAGCACTAATTTAGTTGTCTCTAAAGAATCAGCCAGTCCAACTAATATATGTCTGGTCTGCTTGTGTTATGGCTGGATGCACATCAACAGTGCCATTGACGTCTGTATTATTGATGCACAAATGACGTCCCACAGAGAGCAAGATTGTGACAGCTTTCACAGAACAGAACAATTAGGAAGAGTGATAACAACCCTGCTGCACAATAAAGGATAGAAAAGAAGGGGGCGGCTGAAATAACTAAATTTAATTGCTGTTTCTTCGTGTGTTCGGATTGGCAGCATTGATTTGTCAGGGCGCGTTGGTGTGTGTGATAGTTGGGGGTAAAACAGTCCCAGCGGGTTACCATCATCTGTGAAGTCAAATAAAAAAGGGCTTTACCTTCAATTGATGGGCAATTAGAAGTTCACAGGTATATCCCAGCCCCTGCAAATTATATTAGCATATGCAGCTGCACGGAAATCAATCTGGCAACTCTATCAAGGCTTTGTCATTGTGGGGTTTTTCAAATATTTAAATACCTGGCAAGATCCACTCAACAGAAAAAAACTACTTTTACTTTCAATCACCACATTTTATAATACAACATAAAGTTATAATGTGATGCATGGGGGTTTTAGAATAAGCAGTCACATTTCTCCTGAACAATATACTGCAGACATGGATAGAGCTTTCCATTTTACTGCTGCATGCTTTCAAAAGTGAGACTCAATATTCAAAGATAATGTGCAAAAAATCAAAAGAGAGAGAGGATTCTGAATCTATCAGCATTTCACTTGCAATTTCTATCCATCCTTCTCGTGCACACTACTCACATTCTACACCAATAAACACACGCTGAAGTGTTGTGAAAACACCCTCAAGTCTATCCAGTATGTTAAGCTCATAACCAATTGCTGTGCATTGGGGACTGAACACTTCCAAAACACTGCTGACCTACAGCTCGATAGAGTGCCTGAGCGCGTCCTGTGTGGACACACATGGAGATGCTGCTGCTCTTCACTACACTACCTGTGGTGACACAATGTGGTGAGTAAACCAGCTGTACCAGTCATTCTCAGCACAGCATAAAAGTGTCAGTCCTAAGATGTGGGGGACAGTTTAAAGACTAGACCATCACATTTAAAAGAATGCATTTTTGAAGCCAATGATATTTCTACACCACATATCATACACAGAAGTTGCACCCTGGGACACCAACACAGCCATTAATGTTACAGTTGATTACCATTTGATCCCTGTTGAATCACCTTGATTTTCTCTGATTGAATCTTTTGCATCGAGTTTGACTGGCGGATAACATTTGAGGGGATAGGGAGCTAAAATTTTCAAAATTTGAGGAATTACTATCAGAGCCTATTATCTGTGTGGCAGCATTCACTTTCATTTAACCTCTCTCCCCCCTCTCCCCACTCCCTTTAGGAACAGAGTGTTAACTGCTCCTAAAAGAGCGATGGTTTGCAGACAGTTGTGAGACAAGGACACTGTCTGATGATGACATTCACCTTCCAAAGGATCCGTATGAACTTATTATCTCGACTAAAACACTGAAGTCTGTGAGTTGCCCTGCACTCACATAAAGATATGTTAAATTCACTGCTAAACAGATTGATTTATTAACTAATTAACTATTTAACATAGGAATAGACAAAGACATCATATAAATCAAAAGGTAATTACTGTATGGCAGACTTGTTGATGATGGATGGAATGCAAGAGAGCAAGTGTGAGAGGAAAACTTAATATAAGCAGGACTTCTACACAGAACTTAGACGTAAATCAATGCAATATGTAAAACCTGAGATCCTAACGTGTGGATAAGTGACTGTGGTGTTTGACCATTCATGGACCATTCATGAACAACTTTCAGACAGAGCATTTAAAAAATCATTTTATTCAACAATGTTTTACTTTCTCTCTCTCTTCACCACTCTGATTTTCTTTTTCTATACAGTTCTCACACTTTAACTAGGGGTCATCATGAAGTCACATATTTTGTATGAGTATGAGTAAACAGACCATAAAAGTTCATTCAGGGTATTTCCAAAAGCTTGACATTCAAATAAAAAGCGAAAAAACTACTAAAACAAAATCAATATACATTACACATCAGTCCTGTTCTGACCTTAAGCTTGACCTTCACTAAGCTTCCAGAGGTCTCAGTCAGCGGTTTGAGCCAGTGGTGAGCAAGCATGTTGGGTCAACCGTTGCAAATAAGACGCACAACTAAGAATAGAAGCAGGCAGCTGGTGATGAAAGGAAAGTGCAAAGGCAAGATAACACACAGCAACGATACAACAGGCAAACTCTTTATGCAAATATAGTCGTTACTTACCTTGTTGTTGTTTTTTTAAATTGTGATTTCCTGCACTTGCATCATTTGCTTTTCCATGTCTGGATGGCTGAGGGGTTCTGACATCTCCAGATTAACAAGTATTTAGTGGAAATAATAACAGTGACAAACCCCAAACACATGCTGCAGCTTAAGTTAAGTTGCGTTCACTCTTATGTCCATTGGTTCCCAAAAGCATTTGATTTGAAAGTACATAATTCCTGTGATCACATCAACAACACTGTCAATAAATGAATTTCACAGACTGATCCAAATCTGATCTCTTCACCCACATCTTAGTACTGCATATTCTGTGTGAGCCCCATACTGTAAGAGTGTTTATCAGAATTCATTAGGGGAGCAAGAATAATCACACATTTCAAAGCTTGTGATTCTCTGAACCTATTAGAGTGCTGATGCCCTTGATGTGCCCCTGTTCATATATTTACTTAATGATATCACAGCAGCATTTTAATATCTAGGACATATAGAATTACTAGGTAACAAGTAATTTCAATTAGTCGACAGTTTGAAATAAGCACAAACCCTATAAAGTAAACCAGTGTGGACAAGAACCATAGTCATCTTATAATGGTAAAAAATGGAAAAAGAACGACTATCTATAACCAGAATGATTCATTATCTACAGGTCATTATCGACACAACTCTCTCACAGACTTCCTTTACCTCCATACTCCCTCAGGATATAAACCACACATATGAATGAAAAACAGTTTTTAATAAATAACTTCCACTAATAAGATAATGTTGTCTTTGTGTAATTTGTAATTTTTATTCACTTCCTGTTTTATTTTGTGCACTGACCTCTCCTCTCTTTTCAGACACTTTACTTCCTCTCTGGTGTGTTTCCCAAATCCGTGATTGGCTGTCTCTGAAATCACTCACTAATCACATTATAGTCCACTATAAAGTGAATGCTCCACTTTGGAGTGCTCTCCTATGTAGTGACATTTTGCAGACCCTAAAAGTTCAACCAATGGTCAGTGACCGTGCGTAATATACCGTCGTGTATTGCTCATTTTACCCTGAAAGTATTAATACTAAAGGCCGAATTATAGGACTGCGACTGCAACTGCGGCTAGTCACGCAGTTGCATCGACGGACACGTTTTGGTTTATGGTTCACAAAGCAATTTCCCGCCAGAACACTAGGCGGAGTAACGTGTTTTGTCGAAGACGACCTTAGAGACGCCTTCTTTCTTCTTCGTCGATTGTTTATTTACATAGCCACTGCGGCTCCTCATAGCCTTTTTCTGGTGGACAAATCCGCCAGTCAGTGACGGGTTATACAAGTGGTCATACTTTCGGATCACTTCTGCCAAACGCTCTTCTATTTGGTCCATATTCGTTCTTCTAAATCCTCCGTGGTTTCTGCCGGTATTATGGGGCATGAAACCGGAAATGCGACTCCGGAAAGGATGTAGATAGCAGACCAATCACAGCTTTGCAGGCTGCGTGAGGCTTGCGGAGCTTTGTCATATAGTTAGAAAAATTGGCGGACGCACGCAAGCCGCAAGAGGGGGTACGCAAGACACGCAAGGGGCACGTTGCGTGTCTTGCGTGCCTGCGTAAAATCCGACTATAAATCGGCACTAACTGTAAAATAAACATTAAAAAAATTAACTGTCAGATTTTCCACTGACCGCCATTGTTATGCTGTAGGTTATAACCCTGTGACAATTAAGTAATTAACGGCACAGATTTTAAATTGTTCTATATGTGTGAACTGCATTCATAGAAATGATTGTTTAGTGTTTTCGTTCATTCTTTAGATTTTATTTAATTACTAATTATTACTATTATCTGCACGTCTATTTTTATTCCCACTGTGGAAACTGGTTAAATATATTTCTAGGTAGTGGCAAAAAAAAATTCTAATATTTTTTTTCAAATTAAATCAATTTAGGTATTCCTGTTAATGAAACACTTTAACAATTAAACTGGCTCAATGGAGAGAAAAATGCAATGGAATAGACTAAGATTAATTTCTATATAAACTAATTAAGAACTAACTAAGACTATAGTCTTTATTGGATCCTGGACAGTTTGAGCCATTGAGAGGCCAAGCCTGTATTAAATTAACAGTCTCCCTGGCTTTGATGCATATTGAAATATGGTTTATTTATTAATTTGAGAGTGTCTTATGTGGGGTGTCAGTTTTGCATCAAACAGTGAATTCGACTGAATGTTGCATGCATGTCTGCACAGTATTATATGTTCGGGAGTGGAGTGGCCAGCAGTGGAGGGGCTCAATGAGATTCCTTTTCACAGGGCCCAAAATCCCTTAAGCTTGTTTATTATCTATAATAAATGACACCAAATGTGGCCTAATTTATTTGTAATCATTTAAAATTTGGAAATATACTATATAATTGATATGGTACATTAAAGTGACAGTTTTTGTAAGATGATAACTTGCGCCGCCCAGTTGTAAGAGGTATCTCTGTAACACCACAGGAACTTTTCATTACGCAGGCCATCTGTGCACTGAGTTAGAGATGGAACAGTGAGACCGAGTCAACTTCTCTCTTGTTTTAAATTCTCTCCACTAAATGAGTCATGTCTCCATGTTTCTCATTTCCAAGTTGACCTTACAACAACGGGCACTGGGGACAAATCTCTACCTAGGCAAGTGTCATTTCCTCAAAAGTTTGAAAGTGACTGACTTCCTTTGGGAATATTTCCTTCTGTCTTCCTTGTTTTTCACACACAAATTCGCTCTAGTGCTGCACACACATACGCACACACACAAACACACACACCTCATTTCCTCTGCTCTGATGCATGTGAATCAAACTACCAGTTAAGCCCCCTTGTTAAAAAGATACAAATCAGCATAATTGAGAGCAGATGGTGTGGAAGTGTGTGTGCGGAGGGGGGCACATCGCAGGACATTTGTACCTGAATGAGGCCTGTGTTACGAGGTGAAGTGGGCACTCCATGGAGCCAGCTGGTGGCTGATAATAAGGCAGCCTGAGCTGTTCTTAGCTCTGGTTCTCAGCATCAGGCACAGGTGGAGAAGAAGCCTGAATGCTGCTGTTAAGGCCCACAAATAATGAAGAGTGACATTTTCAGTCTATAAAAGCTGTGTTGACACTGAGCTCCGCCTGTGAAGCACTACGTCGTCAGTGTTAACAGGAAGAGGAAATAAATAGCTGCCTTTCCCGGGTGCCCTGAATGCTCTCTGTATTTGGCTGTCATAATGAATGCAAAGCTGCAAATACTCAAAGTTTCCATAACTGTTGCCATAACCCATGAGCCATGGACAAAGATGAAAGTCAAATGAGGTTGTAATGTGCTTTGCAATTGATATTCTCATTCTCAATGTGATGGCTGCTGCCATCTCAGGCACTAGGTCTGCCATCTAGGTCTCTCTAGAGTGTCATATAGTCTACTGAAGGATACACTTCTCAGTACTTTGCAATAAAAAACCCTCATTTGGATATGAATCTCATTTAATCGAGACCTGGTGTATTACAAATTAACATGGCTAATCTACTCTATGGAACATACTAACTTTAACTATAGAGATTTGCAGAAATGACAACAACATCGTTTTTTTGTGGCAAGCCTCCCGCAGCTTTATGAATCAATCAGATTTTTACACAAATCAGTTAAAAGATTGCCTCTTAACCCATGGAGTCACAATGGCAGGACTCAGGGTGAAGATGGCAGCTTGAAATAACCTAACCCTCAGAAGATTATTAGTATGTTTTGTGATGACGTCAATGTCCAGCGGCTGATGGCCTCTCTCCCTCTCTCCTCCAGTTGGGTAACAGGAAAGACTTATTTAGAGATGAAAGTCTAGGTAAGACCAGAGATACTTCAGAGAGCTCAGTGTGTGATGTTCTGTTTGAAGCAGGATGCACACGGACCATTTCAAAGACATCTGGAGACCAAATGGCCAGTGGCACTGAGTTGCCATGGCAGCTGCATGCTGCACTATCCACCACTCTTTTTATAAGTGACCGCTGGTTCGAAGATAATAAAATATAATAAGAAAAGTAGATCCAGTATTGGATTGGGGCGATCCACGTTCCAATGTCATGTTGCCAACTGTCTCACTATCATTTAATAACCAAATGGAAAAATACAGATAACAGATTTGTGCTTCTGAGGATAAAAGTGCAACAATAGATCCTAATGGTTTGTATGTATGCCATTCTAATTAAAACCCAAGAAAGGTGAGTGAAAAAATGGAGAGAGAACAGGAACCAGTTGTGTGATTTAGCTGTGAGATTATTTGAATAATAATAACTATGTATACTACTAGTACTACTACTACTACTACTACTACTACTACTACTACTACTAATAATAATAATAATAATAACTTATGTGATGGATTCATTATAATAAAATACATTGTATTTGTGTGAAAAGCATCAATAATAGCAGCACCTATGAAAAGTATTAATGTAATAAAACTGTCAACATTGTAGGTTTAATCATAATAACAAAACATAAAAAGAATACGTGGATTAACCTCTGCATCTGTTAGATTAATTATGAAGACTACTCTTTCCTTGAGTGTGTGGTTATATATGATATTCATCACTCAAATTTAATATTATAGCCCATATTCAAAAATCTAAATTTACAAAACGTGTAACTGAGAACATCAGAAAGATGACGGTATTTGCAGCATTGATTCGAATAAACACTTTGTAGCATAATGGAAGGTCAATGAATTGATAGATTATTATCAGTAATCGTCGAGTATCTGTGGAAAAATATTGTATATCAAACAGTCTTGTTGTAATCATAGTCTATGGTCAGCAGCCACCACGATGACGATGTCTGGCACCTTCACGTCATGTTATTACTTTGGTGTTGGATGAGGAAAATTTTTAACCTATAATTCAGTTAGTTTTCCTCTCCAGTCTGTCAAAGACCCACTCCACACTCAGTCGTTATTCTGATGTGACCAACGATAACCCTCCGATCCCTCTTTAGCCAATCAATCCTTAGATGTTGTTTGCTTCTTAATATCACTGTCATTCTATTGTTCAGTTTTTCAGACCAATTCTTACGCAACTCACCTCCTCGTTAAACCACCATTACCATAGGGAGTCATTCCGTCAGCTGTCTGCTGGCTACTGAACTAATTTTCAGTACTGAGTGTAGGTACTTCACATTGATGGGGTCTACAGACATCTTCTGTTGTGAAGCCGAACGAAAATTTGTATACAATTCAGTACTCTTGTTATTGAATGAACCGTATGTACAGTTTGTGTGAGAATGGCAGAGTAATCAGATTCAGACGTGAAGAACACTCAGGGGACCAGGATTTAAGATATAGGGTGTTGTCCTTACTCACCGTCCAAAAGGTCATACACTAGAAGTCTGTCCAAAAACAGCAACTAAAAACAAGAGGCGGGCAAAATTCCAAAGACCAGAAGCACATGCAAAGGTTACACTGCGAAGGAACACTTGAAAAAAAAGTCTGGAATGTATATTAAAGACAAACTGGCAGAGACTAAAGGGAAGGTCAGTATATATAAAGGGTTTCTTGGAAGGAATGTGCAGGGACAGGAAGCTAATCAGGTTACAGTGTGAAAAAAATGCAGCAAGTGGATTTTCCAAAAATAACTGGATTTCGTTCACCTATAAAGTTGACATATTTAATGTATTTTCTTATTTGATATTGTAAATAAGCAGGTGCTGGAGTGTCATCATTCCAAGGCATTTTGAATGAAGATTAGGGGATTAAATGTTACCGAGAGCAGTTTAGTTAATGGGGTCTCTGACTGTGACTAACGATGGTGCCATCCAGTGTACATCAAAACAGAAACATTGCTGTTACGCTATTCTTACACTAAGAGGGAATGTAGTTTAGATACAAATGTGAATGAGAATGCTATAGCAGATTTAATTCTCATTTTTCCTCTAATGTAAGGGTGTATGACAAATTTATTTTTACGAAAGACTCCATTGATGAATAAATGTTGGGAATGATTGAAAACGGAGATTCCCACCAGTAACTCATGAAGTTAGAGAGATGGATAAATTCTGTCAATTACTCAGTTGACACGTAGCAGTCTGCTCAGGTTTTTGGATTGTCATAAACATCATTATCGGTTCCACAAGGATGCACACAGAGATTCAAAAATACTTTGGACGCCATCATTATAGTCCACTGAACAAAACAGAAGTGCAAATATGCACATGACACATTTCTGCGAATGCAAAACAATATTTACCGTACTGTACACACGCATACACACACACACACACACCTTGGCTGCAACTTTGGCTCAGAATGTATTGGGGGTCATCCACTTACCAGAGGGTCGGCGGTTCGATCCGAATATCCCCCATTCCACATGCCAAAGTGTCCTTGGGCAAAATACTGAACCCCAAATTGCCCCTTCTCATAGAGTGAGTGCTGCACATAGATGCACTGTATGAATATGAATGGGAGTGTAAATGGCTAAAAGGCCAAAGAGTACTGTGTAGCCATTTGAGTGGTCATCAAGCCTAGAAAAGCTGGCACCATGTGAATGACCCCCTTTGACCTCTTTTTTCTTTAACTCTGCCAGCAGGCTGAAACAGACATGCCTCGGCATGAAATCACAGACTGCTCTTCTGAAGCAGATCCTATTTATGTTTTTGTCTGAGAATGCATACAAGTTCATGTTTGTATTTTTAGGGTGACAAAAAAAAGCCATCATTCCAACATGTCACGTGCAAGAGACTGTGAAACTTTGCATGGATACTTGCACAGAGCTCTCCCCTTTACTTCAACTTTCCAGCAGACTTGGCATTATAATTAGCTCCTACCCTTACTCTTGTGAGCATTGCTGAGGTATTTCCTCATACCCTTTAAAAAGAAACCATAACATACCAGTGCCTCAAGCTCGAGAGGACATTGGATATTGGCATGTAAAACAAAGCCTATGATGTAGTGAGGAAGTGACACCAGGAGCAGAAGCATCTTTACCAAAAACACCCCGTCCGTCTTATTTCTCGACATGTATAATGAATGAAATAAGAGTTGGAGGTATAAAGAGGAAGGTACGAAGATCACACAAGTGAAACAAGCCCTGAGGAACTATATAGAATCAAGAATTTGAGCCATGGGCAGCTCTCCACTCTGTGTAGCAGTGATCAGAGATCAAAAGCGGGTAAATTAAGTGAAATAAAAGCTGAGAAATTCACAGAGACAAAGTAAAGCGCCTGAAGCTGAAAACAATCTCATGAGCTCGGTTCTGCCAGGGACCACATACAGTATAGGGTCAGAGCTTTTCTTCTGTCCTTTCATTTTGGAAGAAAAAAAATGGACCACCTACTAGGACTGGTTGCCGCTGGAGATATTAGTTCTTGTCTGGTGTGATTTCCCCCCCCCCTTCTTTTCCACAATACAGACACGTCTGGGATAAAAATGAAGGCACAGGAAAGTGAATTAAGAAAACAGCCAAAGTTGCTGAGAGCAACAATCACACCAGGCATCACTCACAGACACAAGCAAGTGCTGTTGACATATGCAGCAAGGCTGTGTCCCCTTAGTCAGCCTCAAGTCTTTTCTACTTTGACAGTTTTTATCTTGGTCCGGTGTAGTTGATGACAGACTGTGCAAAATACAAGGAAGCAGGTATTAAGTTAACCACTGTTTTTCCATGTCTGGTTTGGTAAGTGTCTTGATAAAGGAACCAAGCAGGATGAAAATTATTCTTTCTCCTTAAGAATGAAGGATTATTTTGAACAAATCAAACTTTGGACATTTATTCTTAGTTTCACAAATTGGCAGCATAGTTCTAACCACATCCCCCAGTTATTCTACTAGATTTAGATCTAGTGAGACCTCAATGTCACATTCATGCAATCTGTTTGAGACTTTTGCTTTGCGACATGGAGCATGTGAATGAAATTAGTCATTGGAAAATGGTAAACTGGACAGAAGAGGGAAAAGGGCCCCAAGTCTGTCAAGAAACTATTCTCCACAACATAACCTATTACATATCATATACACATACAACAACATGCTGGCAGAAATGATAGTTGCAAACAGGTGTTCAAAACTGCAGCTATGCAGAGAGAGATCTCAAACGTATTTTCAATATTGGAAACACATCTTAATAACAGGTGTTAGTGTTATCAGGTTGAAACAATCCAGGTGTCAATAAGATAAGATAAAATAAGATAAGCTGTAGCTCAATAAAGCTTCAGAAGGTGTCAAATCCTCTGACGGCTAATGTTCATATGCAATATACCTGACTACAGTTCAATGAGGCATTTGGCCTAACCAACAAAGAGAAGCAAAAAGTTTAAAACTGCAATTCACTTTTGGATATGGGAAAAGTAAGATGAAGGAGGGGAAAGGAAATTCTACCAGCAAACAGTGAGAGGTAGATGCAGAGACACAGTTCTTGAGTACAGGAAGGAGAGTCACTGCTGGCAAACACAAACTCACACATCACATCAGTTTTTACAGGTTACAGCAGACACTAAATCAATGGCATTAACCTGTTTACAGTAAAAAATCAACTGTGAGGGTGAGATGGGTCCATTTCATGTTTGGAGGCCGGTTCAGAGAAAGACTACAGCCCCTCTCAGAGGACTTGCGTGTTCGGCAGCTCAGTGGCCTCAGCACAAACACCAAAGAGGGCCGATGCAAATGGCTACATTGACCCAAGGTCAGTCAATCAGGCTTCAGCACTGGCAGCCCAGCCCTTAAGGGCCCACACCACACCATTATATCAATCCGTCTGCCTTCAAAAGCAATTCCAGTACATCAATAGCGTGCTATTGTGGAGCCCAGACGTGGCCACGAGGGCCGATCGATGCTCATATATTCCTTCTGTAGACACTCTCTTTGTCTCTCGCAAGGGCTGAGAGGAGTATTTACCTGGCATGGGCTTTTCACTGAGAGCTAGTCTAATTTATTGGTAAGGCTAGCGATGGGGACTAACAAGAAAATTATAGAAAGCAGAGAATACAATGACATTGAGAGAGCTGGTCAGGGACAACTGCAACATAGAGCAATCTACGCTATTATAACAACAACAACAACAACAACAATAACACAAAGAGAGAGCACAAGATATAAACATTTTCTCCCCTGATTTTTGTTAAAGCATGGTTGGTAAGTGGGGGATATCAATGCTTCTTTGAGAATGCTGATTAAAGTTCATGGCCAGTGATGATTGAAGTTCATAGGCTGTGGGTGATTTGTAGAGATTGTAGAAATAATTATTGCTGTTTGTCCCTTCAGCTCACATCTCCTCCTCAGCTCTGCAGCCGATGTGAGCAGTGCACTTGATCATCTCTGCCCACAAGCAGGATGGCCTTTATCCTGCTGCAGATTCTTCCTTTTTTTGCTTGTACATGAGTCATTTCAGGAAAATGTCATTTCATTTTCATCTCCATAATAAAAGAACGTATGGGAACAGGAAACAAGCAAAATAACAGCCTGCAGACATTCAGTAGCTTCACTGCTGATGAACACAAATTTACAGAAGGCAATTTGTTTTTTTTAAGAGTAGCACCTATTTGCATTTCTGCAGAGATGTTAGAGTACAGGGCACTTCAACCGTAGTTTACTTTCTAACTCGATTGAATAAGCGAGCATTTCAGTGGCTGTAAAGAGACTTCTTATCTTATCACACTGCTCAGTTGATAGGGCAGCACTGTTGCCTCTTTAAACAACCAGTACACACTGGGCAATATTAAGCCCAGTTCATGCTTGCTGCATCAGGGACCTGCTTCACAGAAATTGTATCATCTGCCCACAAAAGTCCAAACAGACCTCTGTGACCCACTGCCATCCCGAAATGTCTGACTATGTGGACACTAAATCCTTTTTCTCAAGAGACGCTGTGCAAAGACATCAGTACTTATCCAATTTCATAATAATTTGTATTTAAGGGAGGACCAAGGCAATTGTTCTGTTTGAGTAGTGGCACAAAAAGCTGTGGTAAGAGCGCCATCTCATTAAGCCTGGTGATGGAGATCATCTGGGCTCTAATACCAAAACAGACAGCTGAAAAGCGGCCAAAATGCTTTGCAGATCTGAGGGGACAGAACAGCAGAATTGGTGATAACCAGGAAGGAAATGGATCTCTACACATACAGAAGATATTTAAGTCATTTTAATAACAATAACAGTTTTGATTAGTGTAGCTATAAAGTAAGCTTCAGAGTACTCAAACAATATTACATTTCTACACTCTTTAGGATAAAATGTTCTAGTATCGAGGTTGAGATATTTTTTAATTGAGATTTTTACAATGACATATATATTTCATATATCTTGTTTGGTTGATCCTCTCCTTATTCAGTGTTCACTTATCATCATCTCAAAACCACAAAAACAAAAACAATAATAATAATAATACTTCGATCCATTAAAAATATACAATTAATGAGAATTTCCTTGTTGTTTGGTTTAGTGTTTTTATTGAGTGTAGCGTAGACATTGAGAATTGTGTTATGAGTCACACCACTGGCAAATTTGTTCTACCGTTTTTATTAGAGAGTGTTGTGAAGACAGACATTTCGGCTCTGTGGTAAACATGAATTTGACTGACTCAGCCTTGTCTCTTCACTTGGCTACACTCAGAGCTGGTTCTTTTATCTGCACTCATTCCATCTGTGATGACCTCGGACAGGCATCATTTCATTCTCCATTACCCAAATGATAGAGCGGCACTGAAGGCCGCTCTCCTCTCACTTCCTCCTTCAAATCTATCGCCTTTGGATTCCCAGCCATGTGCCAAGTAACACGTCTGGTCAGGAGTTGACCACTACTTAGAGCTTTATGCTACTGTTGAAAGATGTAAAATCAGACAAAACTCCATCAAGGAGTCATTTGTTATATTAATATCATTTTTATAACATATATTGTGCTCACCAATGCCGGCTGATGATAAAATGTATTGGAGGGGGGTCAAACAAACTTATGTCGTTTTTGTTGAATCTGGCTTCACACACCATTCCTGTAGCCTTCATGGAGGTGCTGAGCAATGCTAAGCCTGCCCCAAAAATGTAAATGACTCTCATCCCGTTTCAAAGACGTGTTTTAGGTCTCTTCTCATAGAGAAAGTGAGAATTCATGCCGACACTTTGAAACAGCAATCCGGAGAAGCAATAAAAGGCACAACTTACACCACATCCAGTTAGTCAACTCTGTTTCTCATAACAAGAGCGGGAGGAGCCCCGGGTGTAAGCTCATCCTCATCACATGGCGGCTACTGAATCTATAAGCCAGGTCGTACCGGACCAAGCTCCATCCTTTGTTCGAGTGAAAGGGTGTTTGTGTGAAGAAAGTAGCAGATTTGTCTCGGTTCCACTTGAAGATGCATATCTTTGCCGGTCAGCTCGCAGCAGCAGTAACTCAGTGATGTTGGATGTACCTTGGACAGCGTGGAGGTCAATCAGTTAATCAATACCATCTGCTGTAAATAAAAGTAGGAGTGTCTGGGGCGCAGAGAGCTGCGTCTCGTGGAAAATCTTCAACAACCAATTAAAGAGTAGCCTCAGATCCCGTGGCACAGAAGGTTAAAGGTTTACGTTGACTTTGGCCAGTGTCCCACACTAGGTAGTACATGTAATTAACTAAATATAATTAGAAAACTTCTTCTATTGAATGCTCTCAGGCGCTTACGTTCTACCAGGCGAATTGTACGAGTTAACCACTATTATCCATTTAAATAGGCTTTTTTTCCTCATGATATTGGTGGGGGGAGTGGATTGGATAAGGAGATGTTTTTTATCGTTCGGAACGCAGCCACTCTATTTGCCCTCCACAACATACAGGGCTGTGGGACACTTTTAGGCTGGAACCCTGAGCAAATGTAGACACGCTTCCTGACTATGTTCAGCATTAACACCGCTTTATAAGCCGCAGGTTGTCTCCTCACACATCTGTGTCACACCGTGGTCATCGCCGTAACAACAACTCTACTACAACACCTAGGTGTACTGCTTCTAACACATTGGCTTATGTGCTTAAAGGGACAGGCCTAGCCTGTAACACCAGTGTAAGTGAAGTGGGTGTGTTTGAAGATTAACAGCCCAACACTTTTACTGAGGTCCACACACAGCACTGTCAACCATCTGACCCCCCTTCCAAACACTTTTTCCCCACCAGAGCTATCTGCAGCTCAACAGAGCCAATCCGTCATAAACTGGTAAAAGGTTAGCCATCTTGGATGACTTTTAAGATGACTACATCTAACGTGAACTTAAAACCAGAATAAAAACCTAACATCAGCCTGCTAAAACACTTAATAATAGTTAACATGAAAATAGACAGAAATTAGTGTGAAAACGTACTCGACTCATAAATGTTTAAACCTGTGTTTACACAAATCACAATTTCACTCTTACACTTCTACTTCAGGTCATTAAATCCCTACAGTCATATGAAGCCTGTGTTAATTAATCATGTAGTTTTCTCGAGAACATTTTTTGAGCAATGTCTTATAATGTGTTGTGGCTGGTGCAGGAGAGGGACCCAAATGCATAACTTAAAACAACCACTGGCAATAATCTCACTGTTTTTACGATGAGTTTTAATTAACTATCAATGGTGCAGATACAGAGAAGTCTCTGGCATGGTCTCAGTGTCTAGTTGTGATGTGGCGTGGTGGGGCACTGTAACTTGACAGCTTGATAGTATCAGAAACACAAATATAGGTGAAGGAGGCATGCAAACATTTACACACACAAAGGAGGGAGGGGTGGCCAAGGTGCAGACATTATAATGCTTTACCATGCTGACACTCTCAGACGTGAATCCATGCAGTTGCAGAGTAGTCTTACATAAGCACGTTTAAACATGAATGCAAAAAGCCACAACACGAATGCAAAGGCCACACAACGGCAACACAACCACAACGAAGGTGAATGTCAATGGATGTTGACAATGAAACAAGAAAAGTTACTCACTGAGGTCAAGGGAGCAATCGTTTGTGAAAACCTGGACAGTCAGTTGCCTCTGACAATATGATGCCTTTCTATTCAAGGTGTTAAGGTACAGGTGCTTGTTGCACTCAAACAGAATATACACATTCAGTACAGTTGCAGCTCCCATGCACAGGCTTTTACAAACAGGTCCTCACTTGACCTCATAATCTACAATTTGAAGGCAGTCAGTCACTCTGCTCGTTTCACTGTCAACATAAATTCTCATTCACTTCAATTGTGGTTGTAAAGACGTATGAAGCAGAAACCAAAATGTAGCCGGTGGTAGATTTTACTGTCTGGTCATTTTTTTGTGTTTTAGTTTGTGGTGTTGTTAAATGCTTTCATTATACAGAGAGATGTGTTTGTTATTAAGACTGCTGCTGTTGAAATAGATGTGGTGGACAAATGAGTACTAACACCAGTGAAAATAACACAGTACAGTCCAACAGTCCCACATACGATGCTGTGCAGTGCACATCCCCACATTTCTCCACTCCTGATGAAAACTTAAAAAGTTTTGTACCCTTAATTTGATGTGCTTTGATAACGTGCTACTTGACCACTGGATGGTGGCATCCCCTACCAAAGTAAAAAACCTCTGCAGGAAATAGCTGTAATCTTTTTCTCGTAGGAAAGTCAGTAAAATGGCTACAAGATAATAGATAAAAATGACCACAAAGAGACACAAAAAGCAGCACGACTGCATCATGTCTCATTAACAACACATTAGAAGTTACGCGTGGCCACACTGTGTGCGTGTGCAGCACATGACGGCTGTGTTGCCAATCTGCTGCGTCTCATAGGCATGTTTTCTTCAACCAAGTATGTTTCCTGCTGCGGAGCTGCTGTGTGAGGTTTCTAGTATATTTCCACAAATATGAATAGACCTATAAAGCCTACTTAACTAAATGCAAGGACTCCACAGTATGAAGCCATGCATCTGTCTGCCCTGCAATAAGATTAATACCTTGTTGAAAGAAATAAATGAATTCAGTCACCAGAAATGCTTGAGTGCTTGTATTTTGAAACAGGTACAGGAAGTGGAAATGTAATTTTTGTGATATAAACATTGAATCTGTTTAGTTAAACTCTATTTAGTTGTGAACCGTGTGCAGTGGGCAGAGAAAAAAGGCAAGATTCCAACTTTCAGAGCAGCGCGGCTGGACTACAGGAAACGTGCCTGACACACTTGGCTGACGAAGGCACTGGGGCTGCTTTAACCTAACAACATGGGCACAGAGATGAAATGAAAGACGTCCCAGTGTGGCTAGTGTGTTACAAGTAATGGATATATCAGAATTAATTTACTCGATGACACTCAGTAATATGTACTTTCTTATTCCAAATTAATTAATTTACCAATTGTGCCACCCTCCCCCCATGAGAAGAACAGACCTTGTGCGTCTGAAACATTTTGTGCAAAGGGAAAGGATTGAAAAGCAGTAAAGACAAGCAGACTAAAGTTAAAGAAGACTTTGTGGTGTAACGATTTATATTCACACTGCTTTCACTTGCTAACATTGAATCAATACCACTCCACTTTTTGAACATTGAAATCCTTGAAAATAAAACTGAAGGACTCTGTGAGCACCATTGTGTCCGTTGGGCCAGTGACAGACCTTGGTTCCACCCTGCCACACTGTCAGCCGGTGGCATGTGAGGTGCTGTTCACATTGAGCAAGATGATATTCACTGTGCGACTGCCCAGCTGTTTCTCTCATTTCCTCCCCTAACTGCCTCCCCCTGCTGAGCTGCAGAGACCCCACACCAGCAGGCTTCGCCATATAATCTAAAGTATGTGAAAACAGCAGCCACCAAGTGCTTTCAAGAAAATGTATTCTCTCTACACAACTGCACTGTGTGTGTGTAGGTAGCAAAAGAGAAGTAAATGCACAGGGTTGCTGATAGATTCATGATGTATACCAGAGGTCTTCAACAGGGGGTCCGCTACCCCTAGGAGGTACTGCAGTGGGGTCGCGGAATCTTTGATTGATTAGACAGTTTTTTTTTTTTTTTTTCGAACCAATTTTTTCCCCACATCTTAAATGTCTTTAAATACACATTTACATTCATCCAACATATTGTGAGGCTGATATGACCCTCTGCCTGACAACCTCCATCCGTCCAAGATTAGATAAGTTGTGTGCTACCCATCAGGGTCTGACATCTCACTAATGTGGGCGTATGTGTGCCATCCACAGATGGCTTGATGATTCACTGTCTCTTCTACATGCATGTTTAAAATAAAACACAAATCTGTGAATTACTTTAAAAGCTCAGTGTTGTATGCAAGATGTATGTTTATAAATGGCAGTGGCATGGCCACCCTGTACCTTGCACATGTTTAAATTAAAAACATGAATAAATGAACCCTTGTAATATTTAATAAGCTTAGTATTGATTGCACAATAACAGGGTAGCTATGTTTATACAAGGCAGTAGGCCCAGTTTAATATAAAACATAATTTTATAGGGGAGAGCGGGGTAATGTGGGACATCAGGTAATGTGAGAAACCCCCTGTATCTAGGCAACGGAACACATTTGTGGTCATTTGACCATTATGTTTTCAAGCCCCTCCCATTCCCCCCTTGCCATGAAGGAGAAGTTGGTGCTGGTGCTGTGGAAAGTATGTTTTTTTTCACAAAAAATTGTTTTTTGCATGTAAAAGTAAATTGTCTTGCTTTGAACTTAGTCAACTGTTGTGTCAAAACAAATTGAATCAGGTAGAACAAATTATATCATACATGTTGGTTAACTTCCAACATATAAAACCATGTGATTGATGCTAGCTGAAGATTAGCCTGAATTGCTAAGAGATGTGTTTTTTTCTAAAATGGTGGCTGTGGGGTAAAGTGGGACAAATGCTGTGGGGTAAAGTGAGACAGTGTCTCACTTTACCCCACCATGAAGCACAAGTTAAGTTTAGTCTTAAACATATTCTAGTGTTATATTACATTATATATGTTTTATTTTTAATGTCATAAATATTGTAGAAAAGCCATCATACCAAGAAACTATACACCAGGAAGACAACCTGGGGCCAAACACCCCTCGCAGAGATGGACAGTGCAGCCGCTGAGGTCATGCAAGGAAAGAAGTCCTTAAGAAAAGCTGGAAGGGATAGAAATATTGATAAGACAACCCTCAAAAGATTCAAAAAGAAAAAGGGAAAGGGAAAGTAAAATCAGTAGCCTGGGGTGCAGTAGCTGAGGTAAAGAGAATATTCACAGATGAGATGGAGGAGGAGCTTCCCAAACACTTGAAACAACTAGCTGACCAGTTCCATGGCCTTGCTCCAGTCAAGTGCCGTGTACTGGCATTTGAATACGCAGAGAAAAACAATATCCCTGTGCAGGTAAGCTAGAGATCACATGAATCATAATAATCATAAATGTGCTTAATTGATCAATCCCCATGATTCTGTTACTAGTCCTATATTAGTGGTTGTCAATCTAGCTGTCGGGATTTTAACTATTACAACATGTGTTTATTATAGTAGTTTTAAAGTGGAACAAGTAAGTGGACCACTTTACCCTGTAGCTGTGGTAAAGTGGGACACAAGACCACTTTTTTTAAAACAATCATATTTTCACTGCCCTTTGTCCTGAAGACATTCTGATCATTTCCATTGCTAGAAAACATCCTGAATTAATGGGAAATGTGTAAATTTGACTGATATATCAGTTTAGCTCGCCTAGAGGGGAGCAAATGTAAAAAATGTCCCACATTACCTCGCTCTCCCCTACTGTATATATATATATATATAGTAGGGGGTCCCTGCTCCATCTCTTGCCCAGTTTGGGGGTCCTTGGCCTGAAAAACGTTGAAGACCCCTGATGTATACACAGGCGTGGAGAAAACCGCATAAGAAATCAAAAGAAATATGTTCAGAAACATTGCGTAATGAAGGCATATGTTTCTCTTCAGAGCCTTAAAATCTGTTTCTCTGCAGGTTTTTCAGGTCACCATATTTCAACTCAATGATACATCTGAGTGGTATTTTGGACTCTCGTGACAAGTGTTATTCTCAGCAGTTCTGGAGCAGGTTACTTTGTCTGTCTCTCAGAGCACATTCAGTGCATAAAGATACACTTGGAAGTCTGCACAAATGTGTCCTCCCCAGGAAGTATAGTGCTCTGCATGTGGGTAAAGTTGGGCTGTGAATTTCCATGCAGGAAAATGCAGTCCACCATTTGTCACATAGTATTTGTTTGCCCTTTATACTAATTGTACCAGTAAACAAACCTTCACCATACTTTGACCATTAATTCATATTACCATATGATAGAGCACTCTGTTTATTTATCATATATATACGTTATAAACTGTAAGCGTGGGTGATGGTTGTATTTTTGACTTCTCTCATTGCAGTTTCCACTTCTTGCCCTTGTGCTGTTTCCCACTGCTGAGCCTGTCTGTCCCACCCTACTGTGTTACACCTGTGTCTCATTGTTTCCTGGTGTGTTTAGTCTGTGCACTCCCTCCCCTCTGTGCCAGTTCGTCTTTGTTCCTCGATGCAGCTCTGCAGTGTTTTGACTTTGCTTTTTCTCTTTGGGCCCTGCCTCTGTCCTCTCTTTTTTGATATTGTATTCCTCTGCCTGATCTCTGTAACATAGGTCTTTACCTCACTGAAGACTTTCATTTTTGACATCAGACTTTTCGGATTGAGTCGATAATTTCAGTTCCTTCTTTGTGTCAGTCAACAAAGCCATAAACATGTGAGGATAATCAAAATCAAAGTCACAGATACACCCACACACACTGAGCAGCTACAACAATAAAACAAGTCAGTAGTTTCAATGTCGTATCTTAAGCATGTAAGGTCTTATAAAAGCAGATAGAAGAACTATATACTTTTAATTAATAATTTTCAAGGATGTCCAACGGAAAGATAATAAATTACACTTTTATGATTTGCTGCCTCCTTAAAAAAAAACAAAGAAATCAAATCAAATTTGCAACCACATTCCATTGCTTAACACCAACTTCTTTGGCATTATATCATGATAGGGGTAAGTTGTATTACATTATTAGTTGCATCATCTATAAACTTTATGTATTGGATCAATGGAAGTGCATGGAGCTGTGTATTGATCAGCTTCTATGATGTGATGTGGCGGCTGTAGTGGCTGAAGAAAAAAGAAACATAAACTCGTCATGCCCAACTGTGTTTGTGTTCAGACACAGTGCACAGCTCCAGCTCCAGGTATTGTGTTATCAGAGGCACATGTTCAATAAAAGATATATGTGGAAAGTGTTGAAATGTGGCAAAATGTTTAAATGAGCATAAAACATGTCCTGGAATTTCAAGTGTGTAGCAATGAGGTGAAATTAATGTTCCTGTCACTCTGGAAGAGGAATCCCTTTCCTGTTGCAGTTTTTTCTTCTCCAAATGAAGGGACTAAAGAGAGAGTGAGCCATATGCTAAACAGATCGCAAAGCCCATTGAGGGACATTTGTTATGTGCAACTAAATAAATGCAATTGACTTTACTTGGCTTATAAATGAAACAAACAACATTTCCATCACATTTTCAAGGCACCTATTCCTAAAACTTATGCTTACCATGTCGACCCTCACTTATCAAGCTAGCATACCAACATTAGCTGATTAGCACTAAACACTAAGTACAGCTCTGGCTGTTTGCAGGTCTGAGGTCATAAAGCAATTTTTTGGAGCAGTTAATCTTTTGACATGTTGATGGTGCCTTATGAACAGACTTTCATCCACTCAAATCATAAATGTCACAGGTGACGCTATAGAGGAAAAGTCTCTGGATACCATACATTTCCAATGTCATTCATCCAATATGTATTTAGGTTGTATGAAAACCTTTGAGTCTCCTCTGTCCTTTTAAATATCAAGTGAAAACATAACATCTTTAAGTCAAAAGGCTTTTATTAGCCGATCATATTCACTTAATCTTAAAAAGAGACAGAAGGCTGCAAATAATCTGATTGTGGTATTGGCTGACAGTTCGCTCCTCAGAGCCTTCGACAGCATAATGGCAGCATAAAGCTTCACTGCCCGCTGTAATGCAGCGCCGTTCTCTCAACATGCCAGTTGTGCCTGTGCTGTCTCTTCCTCTGCTCCCCTTTAATGTTGTGTCTGTCCAAGCAAACTAAATAACTATGACTTAAAAAGCTACTCGGCTGACAGGGCTTGCAAAGGCGCTGTCTGCCCCAACGACACATAGCTCCCTTTGATCGCTGGCCGTCAAAGCCAACACAGCTCCACTTGTCATAAAAACCTGCCTCGATGAACTTTTCAAAATTGCTTTTCTTTCTTCTCAAACAGACAGAGTCCTCATTCTCCTCTCTCCTCTCCAGAGTGCTCTGTTGCATTTTCACAATAATTCTTCCTTTCCTTCCCAGATTCTTTTTTCCTCCTTTTGCTCCCTGCTGAGTTATCTTGTCTGTGTTTCTTGATTTGGCTTAATGACGACATCTGACACTGTAAAGTAATCAACTGAAATGATTCCCCCTGCAGCTTGAGACAGACGCAGAGAGGAAACTGGTAACAGCAGATGACGATTGGCAGGTTTTTGCATTTGCATATCTTTAGTCTAACTCTCAGTGCCAGACTTTACAACAGGGGAATATATATCCATGCAGCAGGGGAACCAGATTCTGAATATTTTGCCACCTGAATCAGTCAGTTTCTCTGACACAAAGTGTGTTCATCTCTTTGCCGCTTGGAAGCAGGCTGGCATTTCTTATGTAACCGAAAGAGTAAACCATACTGTACGGTAAGTGATACTGAAGAATCACGTGACAGAGCAAACCCATTAACATTCGGGTTGTGTGACATCTGGGAATTTTCTCTGCTTGTTGACATCGGTATGGACTTTCTCTCTTTATGATTTATTCATTTTGCATGGCAAATAGGCTTCTCTATGTGAGGTATCCACTCTTCAGGGGACAGCGAAGGGACGCTAATGCTGCTATTTATATCAGATGTATCTTCTTCATAACACATGCCGCCCTCAGCAAGCTTCCACCTTGCTGAACAGTCTGTCACCACAAAACAGGTGTGTTTCCATCCAGCTGTTTTTAAGAGCTGACACACTGAAAAGTCACAAAAGATTTATTATATCACAAAAAACAGAAGATATGCATAAATGTTCGTGTTCTTTTGAATAGCTGGATAGAATTTGTGTTACATTTGGAAGAAACCTCCACTGACTTCAGAGTTGCTCTCCTGTGGCTTAATCTGACATCTGACCTCCCAACCAGTGTACTGTACGGAAGCTATTTCAGGGTTGATGTCACTTCAGTTTATGAAAGTATATTTCACTTTTTTGTTTACCTTTTTTTTAACAATACTGATTACAACTTGGGAACTTGAGCTGTAATGATGCCTGCTCTAGGCCACTATTGTAAACTGACCTGAATTGTGGGATGAAGATTTGATAACTCTTGAATCTTTTATGGAGACTCTCTTTAGATTTGAAGTTGGTACCAAGTTAATACTTAGAATATTAGAAGCATGATTATGCTGTGTCCAAAAAAACTCTCATAATACATACAGTGCTCGGTATTGTTATGGAAGTTTCATGAAACTGGTGAAAGGCGAACTCCCCTAAAGTGGGTTCTGCTTAGAGAGAGAAGGGAGTGTGTGTGGAATTAGACAGGCCCCACTCTTAATGGTGACATGTATAATACAACATGCATTATATACATAATATATAGTGGCATATACAGTCATATGTGAGGATGGTCAAAAATCTCTCAACAGGTATCTCTCACCACGGTTTTGTTTAAGTGTCCAAACTCTGAGTTTGAAATTCTTGCACAAGAAAATTGATAAGCTGCCTGAAAATATTCCACAGTGAAAATAAATTAAGCAAAGGAAACACAGATGTAGCTCATGTACAGGTGATGAACAAAACTATTAATATGTAACTTTTGAAAATGATGCGTATCCAGTTTAATGCAATGCCAACTTCTTCGAATTGTAATAATACAATTTCACAATGATGTTATCTTGATGTCATTTATACCAAATGATCAAGGATGAGGGTTAATTGAAATGGTCAGTCTCATGGTCAGTCTCATGTCTTCTTTTACGTCCGTTAGTGTACAACAGCGGCCGGTAACTTGGTCAAACAGTGGGTCAAACTCACTGCCAGATTGTTTTGAAAGTTTGATTATTTTGTATTTCTCCATGACAAACTGAAATACTGACACATGAACCGATATGTAACGGGTGCTGATCTCCCACATGGCCTCAACATTCATAGATTCATGTCTTGGTCGGCAAACTGTGTTTTTTGTTGCTGCCATGGTGCAATGCTTTATACTGAGTGGATTTACAGAGCTTTTATTTTGAATGGTTGTGAACTTTGGTCTGAAGATTGTGATTAATATTCAAACTTATATATAAACCACATATGTGAACACTAATAAGTATTTTACTGTAAAACTAGGTATGATAAACTATACCATTTTTGTAACTCCACTCCCCACCACAGACTTTGTTGCAGCCAAATTTTAACTGCAATCTTCCCTTTGATTTATCGTGGAAGGATCGAAATGATGTTGCAGTGAAGTGGGGAAACACTTTTCCAAGGGCAATACAATAGCTGTGAGGTTTGACACCATTTTAATGCCATTCCGATGACAGCCTGTACTTTTGCACTATTTTTTTAATTGATCTGTCAATCTCCTACTTACCCCTTTCAAACTTTTATTCCCAAAGTCTCTTTAAAGTTTATCTTTGTCGTAAATCATCTAGGCATCAATAACTGTGAAGTGATGTGATTGATGCCACTCTCTGGGGACACTGAGGCCAAAATGCATCAAAGACTTTTACCTTACTTTATGGGACTGCAGTTTTGGACCATAGTCAGCACTCTCAATATGTGCGCCTATGTCTCAGTATTATTTGTGTGTATATTTCTGGGTGACAGTAATTGTGGAATTTGTAAAAAAAATGCAGAATCTAGGCATCATGTCGTGTTCCCTGTAAAATGCATAAGTAGGCTACTGTGTTCTTCACAGCACCTTTCTTTCAGCCATGGGGGAGCCGGGCTGCTGATTTAGCTGCTTTCACGTTTCACTATGACCAAGCAGACCTAATTTATTTCCTCCTCATTTTCTGCCTGTATTTCTTCCTCTTTGTCTCGCTACACCAGCTGTCTCTGTCTCTCTTCTTCAACGCTGCTCACCTCTTTGCCACTGTCCATTAAACACCACACTGACCATGATGTGATCCAAATGTGTTTCTGCTGCCCACTAATGTCAGGCCTACATGTCTTCTTTAACTGTTCGACTACTCTGGCCTCAAAGTGCTACGATTGCACATTTGCAAATGCTTAGCTTGAATAGCAGCAGTTAATATTGTTTTATTAGCTGTGTCGTAGTGAGAAGCTCAGTAGTAAATTTACCTGAGAGCTCTACTTCAGTTGTAATCCTACACTCCCTCCACTGCTCCCTCTGTGTCTCCGTCTCTGAGTGCTCTGTGAGGCAACTAATTAGGCCCAAACTGCTCACTGACCTCTGCTTCCTCCTCCTCTTTCTATCCCTCTCTTTCACTCATTCCACGTTTTTATGTCTCACACTAGTACGCCATATGCGGGACATTATGCTGTCTTCGAGCCTTCTGTCTCTTTCTGTCTGTGTGTGGAAACATATCTTGTGAACACAATGATTCTAGACAAATACAGATGCAGAAACTTCACACTTCTTACAGCAGAGGTTTGAGGTTTTACAGTTGTGTTAGCAAAGTGGCCCAATAGAAGGCAGTTTTGGTCAATTAAAATATATAAAAAATATGTTTATGTGTACTGTTTTTGCATTAGTATACAAATATTCAACATACTTTATTTTACTGATAAGAAATGATACAATACATGAGCCAATGCAGTGTTTTTTCAGTCATGGTCTGAAGGTCCACTAGTAATTGTGTTTTTGTAGAGTAATATCCTTTAATAGCAAGCTTATTTGTGAATCCATTTCAGGCCTGCGCTTGAGTCCAATAGAGGGATTAATGTTGGACACATAATAAGGAAAATATTCTTAGATCAATTTTTTCAAAACCACTTTTGTCATAAAAAAGGGACTACAGACAGAACACAATACAATTACTTATATTCCACTCAAAGTGCTTTACAGTGCAGTTTTGGCTATTTACCCATTCACACACACAGTCTATAGTTTTATTTTAAAATGTTCTTCTATGAGGGGCAATTCGTGGTTCAGAATATGGACACTTCTGCATGCAGATGGGGAAGACTGGGGTTCGAACTGCCGACCTTCTGTTTGGTGGATGATAGCTCTCCCCCTCAGCTACAGCTGCCCATAGCATTATCCTGCTAACAAACCAACAGACAAAAGGATAGGGATGATGATTAAAAGAAAAAAAGTTTAATTCCATGTTCAAAATAAATAATAACAGGTGCAATGTACGATCAGGTAATCTTTCCAGCTTCCATATTATCTACAGAGCAGAGCGGTTAGCAGGTCAGCAAATCTCTAGATTTCTTCATAGAATAACAAATTGTCAAAATTAGCATCACAAATGATGCCTTTGAACCGATGTGAATATCTTGGAAGCGAAGAGTCTGTCCATGTAAGGGGGTCACAATTCTGGTTGATTCTTCTTTTATTTATCTCTCGCTGTTCAAGGGGGAGAGGGGGCACTTACTTAAATGTTATATTGTGGTTAGGCGCATGTCACAATTGTTACAACGTAGCCATCATTTTAAAGATTTTATAATATGTAACTGATAGCTACCAGGAAATTTATAAAAATATTTTAAACCAAATTGTGACCTTATCACCCAAGGTCAAGTCAACTCGTGGATTTGGTGAATTGTAATATTTACACCTCAGCATCATCTATATGTTGTGACATAGACTGTTTTACGGGATGAAAAGCTCACTGATTCCACTCACTCTTCAAATACATGAAAATTTGAACAGTTGAATTAATTTACATAATGAGGAATAGACTTTTGAAGTTAAACCCCAGCAGAAGGTAACACCATAGGAGCAATCCTATAGGTGCTTTTGATAGGGGTTTCCTTCTAGTCCTACAGACACTGGTGGTAGTATGAGGAATGGAGCAGGAAGATGGGACGCCTGATGAAGGGCCCTTGGTTGGACGATTGACAAACAGACCCAGTGAGTGTTGCCAACCTGGCGACTTTCCAAATCCTTATGGCGACTTTTTTTGTCAAAAGCTACTAGCGACAAATCTAGGGACTTTTTCTGGTGATATTGGAGACTTTCTGGTGTTTTGGAGACTGACGTGAAAGCACCTATCGTTCTGTAGTTACTGTCCTCAACGAGCAGCGGGTGCTGCCGTGAGCCTCTTCGCCGTCCCAACGCACTCACAGGCGGTCAGTCTCCCAGTAGCTTTGCGCAGCAGTCCCAGCTGCAGTCAGTGCAGAGAGGAGACCCACGCTCCGCGTCCTCCAGACTGCAAATGAAGCCGCCGCTGATCTGGCTTACAGAGCGGGATGTAAGTGTCAATGTATCTTCACTGTCACTGGAAAATATGAGTCATAGAGTTCAGTCCCTTCATTGATGCAGAGTCCACATCGTGATGCATCTAAGAATCGAGACGTTTCCAGACCTCTAGTTTGGAACGTGGTGAAACTGAACCCTTTAAGGACCCTGACGACAAAACCAAACTTTCGAAAAAGAAATAATAAACTTGCTCTGCCAGAGTGTCTCTTTTGGATAATTTTGCCGGTCCCAAGCCCGGATAAAGGAGGAGGGTTGGATGTAGAGCTAGCAATTCCTTCTCCCACTTAACAGCCTTTGGATTAAATTTGATATTCTAACATTAAACAATACAGGACAACATTTATTTATGTATGTGGGTACATCATTAAAGTCATTTTGAGAAGTGATTGCCTATTTCAATGGCAAGATAAAAAAAATAAAGAAAAGAACAGAAGAATACTATTGCATTCACTTGCAGTTAATTTTCTCAAAAAAAATAAATGTTTTTTTCAAGTGAATGCAATACGCTCCGTAGAAGAAACCTCATTTTTAGTTCTAAACATATTTAGGGTGTATTTTTCTCACTTTTTGTACAACAATTATAATTATGCAAATTAGGCGATGACATAATTTAGCGATTTATAGGACAGCCAAAAGCTACTTTCCTTACTGAGGAGTTGGCAACACTGGACCCAGTTGAGGTGGTGCAGGTGCGAACAAGGGTCACTCAGTGATCTTGACACTGAACTGACAGGTGAATGACAGGAGGGAGATAGAACATTTGAAAAACCGACATCCTAAAGGTGATTGGCTCCAGGCGTGCCTGCCAGGTTGGGATTGGAAGGAAAGAGAGAAGAAGCTGGTGGCGCCCAGCCATAGCAGGAACTATGCACGTGACTTAGGAGGCAAGGAGAAAGTCTTCCTCACTGAACTTTTGCTGAGCTTCGTAGCTGATTCTAAAAGGACTCATGGAAACCACAGTCAGAAACAACAAGACCTTATTTTAATAAAAAACAGCTTTTTATCCATTATGAACTTAACACCATGTTGGTGGTGTGACTGTTTCCTAATAAATACAACCTCAGATTCCTATACACACTCTTCATTATTAGACTCTTGTTAAAATTAGGGTAAATAACAATTCTCAGCACATGTATATACAACTGATATTTGGGTTGAATTTGACCATCAAAATAAAACATGATTACATTTTTTTCTTCTTTTTTGAACATGTTAAGAATGGTAGGCTACATTTCCAGTGCTGTAATTGAATGGCCCATTGATGTAGTCATACTGTGTTAATGAATATATATATCAAGTCTTCAGGGGGCTGAAGGGTTTTAACAGCTCTGTTGAAATAAATATTGTACTCTCAGAATAATACATACTGAAATATGTTTAAACAGTAAATAGTGTCAAACTACAATGAATGGAATTGGCCTTAATAAAAACATTTGTGTCCTTGGAAGCTCAAAGATCTGCAACAAACTTGACATACTAGTTAGAGTAAATGCACTTTAAAAAATAACTTAGAGGATTGTCTTCTCAGTATCCAAAAGTTTACTGAATGACATTGGCATTTCAATAGGTCCAATATAGCAAATACCTACAACATAACTGACTTTCCCATCGATCTCTTTTGTATTTTGTGTTACAAATGTATCTTTAACTAAGATTTGGAATGATACTTCCTTAGCATGGTAACAGTCATTATGAGCTTGTTAGCATATTATTAGCATAAGTGTTGTTAACAGTGTTGTGCCAGTTCACACTTAAAATGAACTAGTCCAAAGGTCAGTTCATTTAGATGAAAATGAACTAGTTCACGTTCATAGGTAATTTAAAAAACATTTTGAACTTAGTTCACGTTCATTTGTTCTTTTTTTTATGGTGATGATTTAGGTAACAAACTTAGGATCATGTGTTTAGTTATTAATCGATGTGTCGGATCATGTCTGTGTGTTTAACACTGAGTCCTGACTGTGTGCGTCTCGTCTCTGATCAGGGTCTGACAACTAGTGATGAGTGTTTATTAGTTCAAGTGAGTTCAGCGTGGAGGAGGAAACAGAAACCAACTGCAGCTTCTGCTCTTATCACTGAGCAGCTGGGAACAGAGAAACTCTGTGTGTTCACTGTCTCCCCTGTTCTTCAACAAGGTCACTTACCGGATGCTTCACGTGAACAAGCTCTGATCTCACTGCGTATGTCACTCTGGGCAAGTGTGTATGCTTACTGGGAGCACACACACGCACACACACACATTTTCTCTCGCTCCTGGTATTTCACAAGATGGCCTCATACGATGATGATTTAAAAAATGACATCTTACAACATATGTAAACTGATTCGTTCAGTTCATCTTTCAAGAAAAACACTGGTTACCAACTTCCTCTTTTTTAGACAGCAGTGTTCTGGGCAAACCTTGCTCTCTTACCTCTTGATTAAAACAATTACGATTAATAATAATAAATAAAAGGAAACATGTGAAAACAAATGAATCGTCAAGTTCTGTTCAGTCAACATACATGCCAGAGTGCTTTTCTTTGAAATGGGTGGAGAAACTGCTGCAAATATTTACGTTTGTGACATTTTTGACAAATATTAATTGAAACTGTGGTAAAAGATAATTTTCACAGTCAATTTTGTTGTGAACCTCATGACCCTGACTCTCCAAGAGCAGCCTGAGACGAGGAAAGCAAGCTGTTCAGCAGCAAACACAAAACCTACTTTTTAAGTTCTTCAGTATTGGATCAATAACACATGACTGTGGAGAATGACAATCAATGAGGTATGGGTTCAGTTTAGGTTTACAGACTGAACACATACCTCATTGAGCCTGACTGATTCATTTATTTATACTAAGGGAAGTGCAAAACACAGGTGGATGTGAATATACACATGTGCAACCTCAGACCATTTGTAAGGATGAGGTTTACATTTAATGCCTCTCTTGTCGTCCTTTCGTGCTCCAGCAAGTAAATACCTTAGAGGTTCAAAAGTTCAGTCTCTAGTTTTCCACATGTAACCTATAAAGATGCTATTGATTATCATAGGAAGTGTAACTTATTGGTATTGCATGGTACCCCCTAAAACATCATGGCACAGTCGTCAGGTTACATCAATCCATGAAATCAATGTGAGAAAGTTGCTGCTCCTCAGATTTTCCTTATCTAAAGAAAATATCTATATTTTATCTAATTGAAAGCATTTGGAAGTTTAGCTGTTGCTCTATCCTCAGTGCACATCACTCTATTGGCCTTCAGTTTGACTAATTTCAACTTTACCCAAATACCTACAGGAACTGTTGCTATGGCGATGAAGCACCCCATACTCTATGGAAATGTAGCAATTCCTGAATTTGGACAAAAAACAAAGCTGAGTCTGAATGTGATCAAAGCCTCTTTATTTATCATAAAAGCAGTGGAAGACCTTCCACAGCAATCCAGGTGAACATACTCTCTATTCAGACTGCAGACAATGAAAAATTACTCCAACTTGGCATCACTATAAAACTACATATTCCTGCCATTTTTATGATCTGTTGCATGATAACGTTTCTTATAGCTTAAATAGGACCATTGAATTAATTGGTACCATAAACACAACCAGCGTTGAAGGTTGGTTGGTTGTAAATCCTGATAAAGTCATAAACAGTACATGATCAGAAGATGTATTAACCCTGTCACTCATCCCTCCTGCCAGGGCCTTCTTCTGGCAGGTACTGCAAACAAGTTAGGCTTAATTAGTCCTGCTGTAGCAAGGGTGAAATGGATGATCGAAAAACCACCAAAACTGCGTCAACTGGGTCTATTGACTAAACCTACAAGTTCAGAACTCACTAACCCTTATTTATTCAGAAAAGTGAAAAAGAGAGCTACTTTAATTTGTTTCGTATTAAGAATCGTCAATATTCGGTATAGGATAGGTTTCCTTCTTGCCCCAGGGCTTCATCCTCTAACTTGCTCGTGTTTTTGTTGTTGTTGTCACTGACGTTTCACATCTATTCTAAGGTAAACCAAAAATGTCATGGACTGACAGAAGTGTCAAAAATAACACGCCTGTGTAGAGTGTCAGCAGCAGCACTAAATGTCAGATCAACTTCTGCTTCTCAATTGGTATATCTCGAGACATAACAGAGAGACTGCTATGTGGTGTCACGTCATTATGTGAATGATGCTAATGCTACTTCCGCTAAGCTGCTGTGTTGCCAAAGTTATGACAACATGATCAGTGATGTTCATGTTACACTCAAGTAGGTTTTATTCCTCACAATCTAGAATTGTATATCCATATAATATGTATTTCCATATAACCCAGATTTAATCTTTTTGAATAGCACGCCAAATCCCAACCTGCTTTAAAAAAAGTTTATTTCTCAACAATCTACTGCAAAAACTTCCAATGCTTAACAATTATATTCTTTGTTGTTGCTACTCACATAATGATTTTGATGAAAGCTGTCGAATTTCTCCAGAGTTGCTGAGGCCCAGCATTTTACTTTTGGACCAAACATCAGTCTGGTGCAAATTCCCCGCCCCCTAAAAATGTGTGATGCGCAAAACGCTGCTAATTCCTTCAACAATATATACCATCAAAACTGATTGTTTTATTTAATGATACCTTTAATGCTCCTGATTTAAGGAAAACACTACGCCTGGCCCCACTAGCTGCCAAACGGCTTGCTTTTCATTTTGGCGCCATTGTTATCAGATTAAAGCAGCCAAATGGTCTGTGGTTCAGCCATTGAAGCTGCGCCGCTCATCTCGAGATGCGAGGTCTCACCGATTTCCTTCTCGTACCCCGCACGGTTCACGGCAGAATAGACAGTGAACATTGTCTTTCACCACATTTTCAAGGTTTATCTGTGTCATAAATATAAATGTTTGCAACCCTTTCTCTACCTGTTTAAAAATAAAAGCACTCCAGCCTCTCTGTTGACTGAGTCCATGCTGCTTCCATGGTGGAACCGCTGCCCGTGTGGCCCAGGATATATTTCATTAACATGGATTGTTGAGTGGAGATCCAAAGTGTTTTTCCGACAATGAAAACCAAACTAAACTAAAACTAAAGTTCAACTACAATGGAATGTATTGCATGTTTCATCAGCACATAAAAGTGCAAGTAAAAGGCCTCAGCCTCAAATGGTTGAGAGCAAGTTTTAATAAAAGGTAAGTCAATATAATAAATCAAGTGCTTTCCATGAAGAGGTTACATTTTTTAATAACAGTTACTTTTAGTCAGTTACTTGTCAGGTTTTAAGGAGCAGGTCGACCCAAAAATGAAGAAACAACAGAAGAACCAAAAGTGTTCTTAAATTAAGGCAAGGTTCTTACAAAGAAGGGGAAAAAATTAGGGTTAGGGTTAGGGTTAGGTTAGGTTAGGTTAACATGGTGATCAAAAGTACACAAAAAGGCCAAACATAAAAAACAAAGAAAAGACTAGGAAACACTTGAACTCACAATACACTACACATAAAACTACTATAATGTTTCTATCATGAGGAGGAAGCTCTAGATTTAATGTTGGAGGTTCAATCCTGTAGATATTTGCGAAAAAATGATGTCCTTTGAAATTAAACTGTATTTTATTTTGTGGTAATGACTTCACTCTGCAGTAAGCAGCACATGTAGCTGCAGTGCATTTCTAGGTTTGCAGGAACTACTGTAGATTAGATGAGGATGAGCAGTTCTGTTCAAACAGGGTTTAGAAATAGCTGACTGGATCTACTGAGGTCTGTGCAACTGCAGAGCAGATACATACGTTGCTATGGTAACTGTACGCAAAGATGGAAGCAGCTGTAACATCAAAGTGCCTCGATAACATGAACATAAAAATGAAAGACGAGGAAGAAGGTTAAAATGTCACTGATGAAAATGTTTCCATCTATATGCACACATTTCTTTTAACACCCATGTTCTTTATGAGACTGAAGACTGAAACTAAATCAAAACCATCTGCCAACGATAAGAATCTGTCATGACGGACAATTTGTTATTAACCTGGTTAACAGCCTACTGAAAAAATACTGATCTAATTCACTACTGGGAATATGGCTGTGGAGGTACTATGTTCAGGGATGTTCAGGCCTTGGTACACAACTGAATTATTCCGGTAGAAATATCATGCCCAGCTTAGCCATACACTGCTGCCAATACATGTTTGTTTCCAATAAACTTCCTAAACTGTGATGGGTCACTATATCATCCAACATGACCCATCCCTTGACAGCTGTGTGCAGCACTTTTTGTGCTTCCCTCACCTCCTCTCTCTCTCCTTCTTTCTCTGATTGACCCATGTGAGTCACAGTCGGACTGACCACAGGCAGAGCCAGGAGGAATCCCACTGCGTTGGTGGCCGGGTGGACCATCAAAACATCCGCCCGTGACTGTGAGTCCTGCGACGAGGAATACCCGCTCATTTGGCAATGAGGCTCCAGGGATGCACAGATATCTGCGCTGTGTCTAATTCTTGTTGTTTAATGTTTAAATGTCTTTTTAGGATCAACCTGAGCAGAAATTGAACAAAGCTCACACCCAAATTAGTCTTCCACCTCACTAAACTGTAGATTTAGCCGGGAAATGAACTGCATTACTCTGACAGCTGGTTCTAAAAAGAGTGCTGTTATGACAAGTGGAAATTATGAATGCACAAACAAATTTTGATTTGCATAGCCACACGCCAAGGCAAGTCAAAGTCAGTAACATTGTAAGAGAAGAAGTTAGAGCATATAATAGTCGGTGGATGTTTTTCGCTGGGCACACACCACCTGGACTCAGCAGGGCAGACGTGGTCTGTCTGTCTGCCATAACAGCAGTAGTCTGCAGGGTCACAAAGACCAAGCATCCAATAAGCCATTATTTTGATGCTGCGCTTGACAGACGCACAGAGAGCAACCATCATCTCTCGTCTGGAACTAAATGACAAATAACCCCCCTTTCCTGTCTGAGTCTCATTCTACTCTGTGTCCTCTCGTTCCCTCTGCCTGTCTTGATATTTTTTCTTTCAACAAGCTTTCTTTCCCTTCTCCTTTTACCCTCATGGGCTCTCGTCTCCCATTTTCAACATCTGTCCTACCATCATCTGTCCCTCTGTCTTTCAGTGTGCTTTCATCTCTCTGCCCCTCTTCTCTTTTTTTGTCACTTTCATATCCCCCAGCTCTCTGGACCGACCTCTCTTTCTGTTCTTCACATCCCGTCTCCGTGGACCTGACAGCTCAGTAGATGCAGAGAATGGACAATGACTTACTCTCCCCTCTCAGGGTGGGGCAGTCTAAAGCTCGGCCTTGAGTGGGAATTAGTGTCACCATGACAATGCAGAGCGGGCGGGTAACGGTATAATTTGGAGAGCTGACAGGATTCACAGCTTTGGTTCAGCAGGGCCGGAGCTCAGAGAGGACATGCAGAACCTTGAGTTGGAAGTGGGGAGGATGTTGGATGATGACAAATACCTTCCAAAAACTATCTGCTGTATCGACAGAGACAGACAACACAACACAATATGGACTTTATTACCAGTGAGTTAGTGGAAGTAGATGTGTTGCTATCATGTCATTCTCTCTATTGTAATTTTTCTCTCTAAGTATAATTATGTGTAGATAGAAATAGGTCAGTTTGCTCTGTGAATCTTTGGAGGCTTTGTTATTGAATCTTTTATGAATCCATTTCTGGTACCGTGACAGTCAAATGGAGACCTGACAGGGGAAATTACAGCTCCACACAGCATAAAAATGTGAGGTGACTCAACTTATCCAAAGACTGTTGGACTCAAGTTGATCATACGTGTTGAGAAACCTATTTCCACTTTATCTGTCTTTCTGTATGTAACAAATCGTTCACCTAATTGACTTCACATATTTTTTGTGGAAACTACATTGCTGGGTTCAATGCAAAATACATTCAATGTTGATAACGACTTAATAAACAAACAGCCATCTTTTTTATTGAATTGTCATACATGAAGCCCTGTAATTTAGAATTACAGAGCTTTTGTTTTGAAAAGCTATGAACTTGGGTCTGAAGATTGTGTGGGTTGCTTAACAGACCTCTGAAATAGCTGACGTGTTATCTTTGAAACAACAGTTCAGTAGAACAGTAATAGAGCAGATTCAGTTGCATTTTATGAAAACATTGACAATAAAATATTCACTACAGATAAACCAGGTAGGATGTACAAAAATATTTGACCTTTAGTCTGCACCATATATTGATTATAAATAGCTCTGCACACACTCTTAAGCACACAAACAATAAAAAAGAGACAGTCAATTGTAGAACTGTTTGAGAAAGAACCAAAAGTTTTGTTTGGATTTGTGTTTTTTCTAGCTCTACACATACAGAAAGAAGTGACAGAAGAAGTGATGAGTCAGGTTGGAAGTCACTTCTGATCAGTGTAACAATGCAATGTTTTTTTGGGATGAGCAATATTTAATGAGTTTTCTGTGATATTGATTGGATGAACTGC